>NC_046184.1:206708693-207323693 GCF_011004875.1 Balearica regulorum gibbericeps | reverse complement strand
GAACTATATAAAGAGACAACCGGGAGAGTGGGGAAGAGTAAAGGGAAGAGAGGGGAAAAAGAGAGAGAGATAGGGAGATAGATAGATAGAAACATAGAGGGGGAGAGGGTCTGAGTAGGGGAGGAATCTAGCTACCACCACTCCAAGTCCAGTGATGTTCCGTTAGCTCCATCTGTGATTTCCAAGCATCGCAGGCTTTGTCGAAGCAGATTCCGGGAGATACACAAGGAGGAGAGGAAGAAGGAGAAAAGCCCCCTCACTGGAGCGCGCGTGCTCCTTTATAGGGGTCAGGTCCCATGCCCATGCACAGATCGCAATTGCATACGTGCAGTTTGTGCTATACGTGCTGCCCCCTCGGGAAGCCCTCCTCTGCCCCCTCCCCTCTCCTTTTTTTCGCGCCCTGGCTGTTGCGCAAGCACATGGAGGCACTTGTCCGCAGAGCACAAGGGCAGTGTCCTCTGAGGCAGGATGTTAACATAGGGAAGTGGGGGTGCGACGGCAATATCGCACCACATATAGTTACGGTCTTCTACAGAGTCTTGTACTGTATTTTTCACAGGATGCTTTGACATTATGGTATATCGGACTCCATAACTTTTTTTGTTATTATTGTTATATATAGAAATTTATTATTTATTATCTGTAGGTATTAATTTATTAATTTTATTTATTTATCTATAGAAATTAAACTTACCTGCAAATTTCTTCTGGCTTTTTATTTGATATGCAGCCAGTGGTCAGTTCTACTTAGGTGTTCAGCCAACACAAATTACGGGAACATAATCAATGACATCAAAGGCTGTCTAAAGCATGCGTTTTTGCAGTCCTTATCAATGAAATGCAGTATTTGTAACCCTATTTATTTTTAATATTAATTTTCTTGCTCGACTTGATCTCTGCATATGATATATGGTTTCCAGGTTATATCTTCTTGTCATTTTTCAGCTAATTCTCAGTCTTCTGAAAGATTTCTGCTGCTTGTTAATCTCCCAGTAGAGGGATCCATGTGGATAATTTTTTAAACTACAAAAACAGTTACCATAGTAATTATGCTTCTTCATGATGCCTGTGAATTCACAAATACTGGCAATACCACTTTTCTGAAGTTTTAGGTTTAGGATTTTAATTAGTACAAGAAACTGAATGGAGTGTGGGACTCTGCAGAACGTGCAAATGATTCTTCCCCAAGTTTAAGGATAATGATATCAAAGAAGTACAGTTACTGTAGTAACTGAGCTGTTTATACATGAACTATGTAATGCTAGTTCTCTAGTCAAAGGTTAATATCTATCCTGAGGCGCACACACACACAACGCCTACTGAGTTCGATAAATCAAAGAAGAACATTTCTCTAATATTATTTTTTATAGGTAACTGCTTTGCATAGGTCATCATAAGCACCTTTTTCACATTTGGGGCTAATTAACATTAAGTGCTAGGGAAATACATAGCAGAGGAGAAAAATCCTTGGAAAAATTCTGTGCCCTTGCAGTTTCTGAAACATTTTTCTTACTGAAAGCAAAGAACTTGAGACTAAAAAAAAAAAAAATGTATCCTTTAGAGAAGTAATACAAACTGTTCCAAATCTGACATCTTTTCTAAGCAAATACTGATGAAAATGGAAAAAGCTTTATGATTTTAGTAGTAATGATTTGATTTTCATTTAAAAGATTTTCTTGTTTTACACAAGCAGACCCAGAATTATCAAGTCCAAATAAGCAATAAGAAACAAAACCAAGAGGAGGTAATTACCTATGGCCAGCCCGAAAGTGAAAAGGATGAGTTGATTATTGAAAAACTAAAGGCAACTGCGAATGAAATAGCAATAAACAAGAATAAACTAGAAGAGGAAAATCTGAAACTCCGGGAGGATCTAAAAATGTACCAAAACCAATGTCAGGTAGCAATACTTTTTCTCTTTCATGATGACTGTTGAATTAATGTTGGAACATTAATTACTTAAGAGTATACTTTTAAAAAGTTATAATGACATGCCTATATAAAGGATCAGTACATTAGTTATATTCTTTGCAGCAACGCAGAATGAGCTGTGAACAGTACAATTTTTTTGAGTAACACATAAAGAGAAAACAGAAATATGTTTGATATGTAGTAGTATATTTTATTCTTGTCTGTTTATCTAGCATTTATAACTTTCCTGTATCCATATCATCTACAGGAACTTGACCTAGTTCACTTGGTTCCTTGTATATAAATGACTTCTATGAAATGTCTTTATCTGATTTACACCTTGTTGTACACTGTGCCATATAGCTAGTAAATACGTATATAGAAAAGTGTATGGTATACTTCATTATTGAGAGAAGATTTCGCAGTCAATGAATTTTTAAGTTGCCAGCCATGTGAAGAACCATGTGAAGTCATTTTTTATCTTATCCCTAGAGTACTGTTTTTCAGCGCAGCACTGATCTATGAAGAGAGCCATTTGGGCCTCTTCATTTGGTCATGATATATGAGTTCTGACAAGATTGAGATAATACAAGATCTTTACAGCCTTTTTTATTAGCTATGTTTGAAACAGATCAGGAATGAGATTCTCGTTGCTATTTTTTTTTTCTGGTAACATATATAAATTATGGTTTTGCTTATTTATTTAAGTACTTCAAGGTTCAGTAATATATTGAGTGCCCTACAGTGACTTCGAGTCTTTCTGGAGAAAGATAATCTATTTCTTTTATAAACAACCTTGCAGAATTATAACTTCATATGCAGTATACTTTATAGGAATTAACATATATGTGGCAGAGGTTTATTTCAGCTGTTGTCAGAACAGCCAAGTCTAGCATGTGTTGTTGATACATTTCATTTGCACATTAGTTCACTGAGTCATTTGCCTGTATACAAGTTATCAGTATGCAAGCAAAAACTTCTGTTTTGGGGCCTGTTAAAAAAGCTGCCATCAAAAATAGTGGAACTAGAGTATGGAATGGAACAAATCAAAGTGAAGAGGGAGGTGCTGATCTCTTCTCCTTGGTACCCAGCAATAGGATATGTGGGAATGGTTCAAAGTCTTTGTCAGTGTTTAAGGGGCATTTGTACAATGCCCTTAACAACATGCTCTAACTTCGTCAGCCCTGAATTGGTCAGGTAGTTGAACTAGATGATCAGTGTAGGTCCCTTCCAACTGAAATAGTTCTGTTCTGTTCTGTTCTGTTCTATTCTATTCTATTCTATTCTATTCTATTCTATTCTATTCTATTCTATTCTATTCTATTCTATTCTATGGCAACTGCAGCAGGTGGATAGATGCTGTACTACAGAGAGAGTAGATGCCATCATGCTGTAGCCTTCAAGAAAACAGTCAAGGAAGAGGATTTTTGGAATTGTGTGAACATAATACAGGAGCTGTAGGAAGCGCTGAAGACATTTTAAGTAGAAGTGGAGCTAGAGCTACATAACATTATCAGCTAAAGGGCAGAAAGTTGCAGAATAACTGTGCTGGTGTTGTGGAATACTGTGTTCGTTAGAAAAGTTGCATTTGCAAATAGCTGCAGAAGAAAACACTGATATAAAGTCATCATCAATGTACGGTGAAAACGTGTAGCTCAGAAAATATTTTTTTAGGAATGTCGATACAAGAAAGAAGGAAGTGCGAGGCCTGTTGTCAGCCAGAAGGAGTAAGCAAGTTTGCATGAAGGAGTGCTAGGTGGAGGATGGGAATAGTTGGACCCGATGTGGGTGAGGGAGGGAGGAGTAGATGGGAATCTTGGTAAGGCTGATGGCAATGCAGCAAGCCTAGTATTGTGCCACATATATCTTCTATGTCTATGAGCATTTCATGTCTGCTTCTAAATATTTCTCGGACTATTAATTAGCAAGGAAACAGTGATAAAGTGAAACGCATGGAAGACCAATTTGTTGACTGTACAGAAAATACAAACTTTAGAAGATCCAAACTGAGACTGCAGACTGTTTCTCTACCTTGTGAATGGCCTGACAAATATAATTGCAGCATACATGAGAGGCAGCCTGAAAACATCACACAGGAAGCTTGGTTCTTGGAAAGTCTGTATTAAGTCAGCTGGTGGACACTAATTTACATAGAAATACAGCATATAATTGTATAAGAAAGGTTGAACAGCTTTGAGTAGAATTAGAACAGGAGCTGATCAGGAGAATTTTGAGACTTCCTTTTGATATCAAACATGGCAAGCTAGCTAAAGCAAAACTTTTCATGGAAGAAAGGATTTGGTAAATTTTTCAGCTTGAAACAGACTTTTAAAATATTTCATTAGATATTTTCTAAAAAAAAAAACGCTAAAGTTTTCTGGTTCAAAATTAATTTTTATTTTGATGTTTTAACTAGATGCAATAGATATTTCCTAAAATAATAAGTGGTACATATCTAAATGGTTTTTTTTAAGTGATGTGTGAAACTCTTGACCTGAGGTTCTGTTTAAATTATTATTGTGGCTGCTCTTGTTCCTGCTATTATTATAATTCACAGAAGAAAATACAATTTATGTAAATATGTATGATGACTGCAGTCTGCCACAGATGATATGACTTCCATCACACAACTGTGTAGCATTCATTCCCCTTATCCACCCCAGAATGAATTCAGAGGGGTAACCCTCCCCCAAATTCATACATTATAAAATAATCGTGGCCATTTCTTGAACATTGAAGTCATGAAGATGATCATAAGCAAGTCTTGCAGACAATTTTAACAATTCATTAAGCTTTATTTCATGTGAATATGCCCAGATTTGCATTTCAGAGTTTAAAAAAGCTCTCTCAGCCTTAATTTAACAAAGGGTAAGATTAATTAATCTGTATATGCAGCCCCTATAAAAAACGCAAAAGCGCTTCATATCTGTCTTTAGCAGCCCTTTCAGCCAGAGGAAAACCACAGGCTTCTTGGAAGGAAGGTCATTCTAATATGAGGCTCTAAGGGAAATAAACCTTTGAAGTTCCTTGCTTGTGGTGTCATTTCTGGATTCCAGTTGCCTTTTGAAAGTTTAAAGGCTTTATTTTTGCTTTTAAACATGGAAACAATATTAAAATAAAATGACATGAAGAAATTATGAAAAATACTACTGGCTTTAGTATAATAGTGTTAAAGGCAAAGGGTCAACATCCTTGGAAAATATTATTTTTTAAATCTGGAACACAATTTGGTTCTTGGGTGAGAGGAAATAAATATTCTCTGGATATTATTATTGCAAGAATCTGATAATTACTGATACTTTTGTTATTTGTGGGTTGTATTTCCAAGTTTTTATCTTTAGTATGTTTTCAGTATATTTTGGAGGAATTATGATTTTTTTGGGAATTCAGATTTTATGATGCCAAATGTAGCATGTATCTTCAGGTTGTCTATCACATTATCAATCAGAAATTAAAAGTAAAATAGAGATAACATTTGTGGAGTCCTTAAGAAAAATATTTTTATGATTGTTTGAAAAATTTATCATGTTCATTTAAATAAACAATTAACTCCATGCAGATGGAACTAGTTTTGGAGATGATTGAACACATACTTTATCTAAGTACATAAAGCTAGATGTATCTGCTCCAAGCTTCCATGTTTAACGAAGCACCTAATCATGCACCTAACCCTGCCTTTCTATAGCCTTGCGGTTTTCAAGCTTATAAATTTGGAAATGCTGTTAGGAAAATAGAAAATGGAATTTACTTATGGATCTAATTCTTGCATATGAAGCACATTCTAGGGTGCAGAACCTGCTGAAATAAGCAAACTATGTATTTTAGATGCATTTAGTACAATAAAGAACTTCTGAATGATCTTTCCTATGATAGTTTCAGAGACAGATGCATTGGAACATTGCAAGAGCTAAAGAGTATTCAGCACCTGATTTTTAGATGACATTTCTGGAAAAAAGAACTGACATGAAAGCAATACCTTTTTCAGAAATGAAACTCAAAATAAAAGCATGTATGTCCTTTCATACAAACTGTACAGGTATTGAAAATGATGTGTCAAAATACAGCACTTTGAGCTGTCTAATTTTATTTAACTATTTATGTATTTGCTTGTTTCTTTAGAACATGGAGGCAAGCTTTTCAGAAATGAGAAATGAGCTGCAGTCACGGGATGCTCTCTGGAGAAGGATACAAATGGAATGCAAACAGTTGCATACAGAATTATTGAAAATCAGAGAGTATAAAGATATGCAGGAAATTCAAATAAAGTATGTGTGTTGAAGACAATATTTAAATTAACAAGTCTTTCTGAGCTAATAACTTTTTTCTTACATTTTATTTATATTAAGTCTGTTCAAAAAGATACTCTGGATTCAAATGTCAGATTCTAAACAATTTTAGAAAAAACATTTTCATTGGCAATTATATATGACAAGATTGCAAGCAACAGATGCAGGCTCTGTTAAAAGGCTTTAATGCTGCCTAGATCTTTACAAATCAATGCATTTTTGTATTTATATTTATATGTTTACAATCTCTTTCATTTTCTCGGCATTAAAACACTTTGGAAGTAGTGCGATTAAGATTCTCCCTAAATTCCTTTGAGTAAAATGTTCATCTTTTTATGGTTTATCTAATCTACCATAGCTATTTGAGATTATATGAAATACCAATCTACAAGAGATTTCAAGATTGTTTCTGCACTCACTTGCATTGTCCTTCATCTCTAGAAATCTCTCAAAATCCAACCTGGTTTAGGCCAAATCTTCGGCTGTTTGGTTTTTTTTCCAACAGCAAGCAGGTCTTCCACAGTTTTACCCTGCAGAGAGGATACTGTAAGGCAAAGGTTGAATGTTCTGCTTCTTTCATGTTTTGTTTATTTCTTATTTAAAGGCATCAATCATCTTGTGTACAACTTACTGAGCAACTAGAAAATAAAAACACTGAGTTATTACTATTAGCACAAAGTCAAGAACACCAACGAGAAGAGCTAAACAAGGTATTTCATGTTATTAAGTATTTCCAGATCTTAACTGTAACACAGCATTTTTAGAAGAGAGCAAAGTACTGATCTTGGGTATAAATTGCGGATTTGGGAGAGCACAAAGTTTTCATAAATGAAAAAGTTTTCATATATGGTGGCATTTCTGGAGGTAGTTGTATAGCTGTAAAATTGACATTTGGATTCTGTGTGCTAATGACAGATCTAGCTACTTCATTGAAATAATGGAAGAGACCATGCCTAAGCATCACAGTGATTCAGGTAATACCATGCAAGTAATAAACCCTCCAAGGCTATGAGTAATTAATAGGCTATAGGAGGTAAGTAGTGGTTTGTAGGTGGTCTCCAAGGTAGGGTATGCCAACAGATCAACTGATACAAGTCACTCTGGTGGGTACCTACACAAGGTTAAGCTTCATCAGTCACCTGCTGCACAGTGCTCTTTAGTTTGAACTATATGTGTCACATTGCATTGTACATTTCAGCAGTGCTGTGTGCAAGCAGTAGTGGCATGGCACTGTGCAATGGCATGTGGCTTGGCAGGACAAAACACTTTGGGAGCAGAGGATGCTCAGAACTCCTCTTACAGGCATGTTGTGGTTTTGCTGAGTAGCAATGTAAGCAGGAATATCTCTAATTGGATGCAGCTGACTTGGATGCAGCAGTTTTGGCGTGATAGTCATGATCTAGCTCTTAGGTTTTTTGCATCTACATCTATTTGTTTCCAATTCTGTGTAGTTTGCATAAATAAAAATGAAATGCCATCTGTTACTGATTGTGTACAGCACTGCGAGGAATTATTAAAATGGGTTCAAAGGTTGTTAAGCTGGTTTTTGTAGTTTTGTTTCTTACATAATAAAATCTATCAGTACTAAATTGTTAGTTATAGTTGAAAGATTATGAAAACAATCTTAGTGTTGATTCTTTGGAGAACTCTGCACAGGAGATAGTACAGAAAATTTGACCTTAAATTTTATATATAATGGCAGGAAGAATTCTCATAATGTGATTTACCATATATACTCTTTATTTCTAACATAGTTTCTCATTAAAGAGTCTCTAGATTGATTTATTGATATTGCTCCTAAGTTAATTTAGGCTACATTAAACTTATTTTAAACCTAAATTAACTTAGGAGCAATATCAATAAATCATACTTAGGTTTATTGAATGGATATTTCCTTAGATATTCTTTGCCATAAATTCTGATTTTTAAAATTAACATTATTTTTATTACATTCTTTTTAAATGTTAATTTAAATGCCTTGTATTTTGTTCATTTCTAATACTGAATAGGCAAATGAAAGCACAAGAGAAGGGTTGAAAAAAGATGTAAAAATAAATAAAGCTCTGTGCATTTACTCATTAAGACATTTTATTATACAATCTCAGAAATCTTTGATTTGGTTAGAAGAGTTGATGTCTTGCGAGCAACTGCAAAAAAAAAGTCACTGGTAGGTAGCAAGTGATGCAATCATATTTACCGCACAACATTTTTTCTTTTTGAAACATATTTGCTACAGATAAGAAACCATGTTTATCAAGAGGAGCAGTACCATCGCTCTGAGCAGGAAAGAATGAAGACAGAAATCTCTGACCTGACAGAAGAGCTTCATCAGAAGGAGATCACTATAGCAACTATCATGGAGAAAGCTAGTCTTCTGGAAAGACAGTTAAAAATGGAGTTAGAGATAAAAGAGAAATTGTTAACTAAACAACAGGTATGCAAGCAGGCAAAACCAGCCTAGATCGTTTTACTCCACGCTATTGATAATGATACATATTCTCTGTGAATAAAAAGACATTACATTTCTTGCTGGAGTTTTCATCACAGTGCTGTAATATTTGTGAAGTATCACTCAAGCAGCCAAATTGATAGCAGAACAAGAAAACACTAGTAAATGTCAACTGTACATCAAAATTTCAATTCATTCTGACCATCGAACATAGTTACCATTTTAACATGAAAAAGATCTTGAAAACTTTCAGGTTTTTTTAATTACATGTGCATTGTCATTAGAACAGTTTATTAGATTATCTAGAATGTTTCTTAATTTTTCAGCTTTTCTTAAAGCTTTTTGAAGAATGTTACAAATCTGTTTTGAAACTTCTGGTAATTTTAAAGCTGAAAACTGTAAGATACCAGTGTTTTAATGGCAAAATTCAGTTTTAAAAGGAAATATGTTATCTTCATTACTTAGTTTTGTAAACCAAAAGAACCTTCATGTTTAGAGGTTTCTGGGTATCTCTGAGTTTTCTGAGAGGGTCACTGCATATTGAAAATTGTGATCAGTGCAATACTTTACTTTTGACAATAGGAGAGTTAGTGTTTGGGAAAACGAGGGACATCTGCTACTGTATGGCACTCTTTACCAGGCCATATTCCCTATTGCATCACTAAAAGAGCGGATGTCGTTTCTAGGCTTCATGACTAGGATTTCATCCAGTTTCAGTGGCCTGCAAAATCTATCCCTCTTTGTATCTCATAACTGCATGTGAACTCCGTTATTTTCCTAAGTAAGTGATTGCTTCTTTCAAAAAGGTAAACAAAATCAGAAGCATTGCATTTGTATATCTTTTATAGATGATTTAAGACTATTCTGCTTTAGTATTGCTGTATTTAAAAAAAGCATTATAATTAGTTTCATAATGCTTTATGTATATTTTGTAAACTTATACTTACATACATCTATAATCAGTGTTATTTCAAGTTAACAGTAATATTCTTGCATTTAACTAAGAATTGAATCTTTTCCTAGCTGTTGGATTTCCAGTACAAAGTTATCAAATCTGAAAACACACATCTAAAAGAGATGGTGGAAAACCAGGAGTGTAAAAGTTGCACGGTAATTTATCTCTGCAATATGCAGAACAGTTACTTTTAATTAATGATGTAAATGTATCTTGACATCATGGCAGATTTAGAGATTTCTGGCTTGCGTAAAATAAATAAATAAAAATAAGGTGTGTGACATAATCAAAACCAAGAGGTATACACACAGCCTGAAGATGGGTATAGCTAGGAGTAATTTTGACCTCAGTTGTAGTAAACTAGAAGTTAGCTAAATTTTTTAGTAACTGTCTAGACACTGAACAGTTTCTGGAAGCTTATTTTTGTGAGTAATGTCACTTATTTCAGAAAATATTTATTTTTAAACACTCATCATTCTCACAGATACAAAAATATGTCCCTTTTTTACTATTTTACCCCTTTGATCATATGATATTTAAATAACAATGTAAAAATTGACACATTTTGCCCCCACCCAGCTTATTTTCAGAGTTTAGAATTTATTTCTCTCCAAACAGGGGATATTTAAAGTCTAATTCATAAAAAGTGTGCCATAATATCATGTAGCACTATAGTTTATATGGATATAATAAATATTATATACCCTGCCTTCCACAAAAAGCTTCAAAACATCCCCTGCTTACAGAACATCTGCAGTTATTGTATCTATCAATAGAAAAAACACTGGTATGTTTCTTGTAAATAGTGCTGTAAATACAACTTTGGGGGATTCGTAGCCTGTTCATTGTCTTACTGTAGACTGACAAATGCATGAAAGGATGTCACATTTTTCACACCCTTAAAATAGTATATACGTCAATCAGTGATGTACATACATATACAATATTAGAGATATATGTATGTGTATACATGATATATTATTGTGGAAACATAGATGGATGTGTGTATGTGTGTCTAACTCTTCTCTACAGTGATATTCTTCATGAAGATTGAGAAGAGCTGCTCACCAGAGTCCTTGTAGATATCATGTGTTTGTTAACTTTTAACAATAAAATCCATTTACTAGATAAACTAAGGTCACTACACATATCAATGCATTTGTGGACTTAATAATTCTTTCCTCCTTTAACAGTGTATTGTGAGGATCTAAACATTAAAGATTGTGAGGTTTTTGGATATTAAGATTGCAGGGACTGGAGAGATTTTTACAGATGGGTTCATACAGTACAGTAGAGCACTACACAGACCCCTCAGACTAGTGCCAGCCCAAGTCAGTATGGTGCAATGCATTGTTTAGATTTCAAAAGCAATGTAGCTACACCAGCTCCGTTTTGGGGTTCACGCCATTGTAACTGTACTGCTGATTCTAGAGCTATTAGCCGTAGGGTGACATAGCACTCTCCTCCTTCCTCTGTTCTGCCACTTCTTTCCACTTGGGAGACATAGCTGAGCACCTGCCCCCCCATCATTGCACAAAATATTAAATTTTCTTATACTTTCTGGCACTTCCATGCCAGCTTGAATCATAAATTACCCCTAAAACTAGCTAAGCAAAGCAAGGTTTACAGGAAGAGATGACAGACCAGTTAGTGCAAGGAATAGACAAGCTTTCCGGTGCAGGAGCCCTGTTGTGCTAGCAGTATACTAAGAACCAAATCCTTAATACTCACGAGTTACTGGTTTCCAAAAGAATAAGGTAAATCTAGAAATACATGAAAGCACAACTTAGTAAAATGTATGGGGTTTTAGTCTTTTGCATGTAATCTGATAAATCTTTTGAGAATTTTCTGTTGATGACAGATACTGTTATTGCAAATGTGTTTGCGCAATGCACAGCGGTATTCTGCAGAGAGGTAGTTCCAAATGAGCTCGCTCAGGTGTGCAGCGCAGGCTTCGTGGAATAAGTGATAGGACAAAAAAGGAATGGGGTATCCTGGCTAGTCAACTTTCAGAGCTAATCTCCACCTTTCCCCTCTTGATACCCTAGTGGTTGGGCCTCTTTAGCCCCTGGTCGCAGTGCACGTGTTGCTTGCATTTTCAGTATTTGGACTTGTATACCATGTGGGCTAACCCAGCTGAGAGGCAGGATTTAGTAACGGAGACAGAGAGCACTGTGCTAATATGGCTTGACTTTACAACTTCTGAAACTGAAGGTGACTGTATCTCGAAACAGACATTAAATTGTGCCTGTAGACATACCCTGTATCTAGTACAGTAATGAACTTCTATAATTTTTCTTGCTGTTTTTGGTGGAATTGTTACTGGAGGGAGCAATACAGTCTGCAGCTATAGCTGGTATGGTTGCTCTTGTGTCATAAGTTTTACAATGCAAGTGATGAATTTACAATAATAATATTTCGAATGCATGTTTGTAGAGAAATTTTGTTTTCTTGTGTTATAGAGGCTGTTATCCCTTCTTTTCCATTTATCTACAGGCAATTTTCTTAGTTTGCTATAAGTGCTGCATGATTATATATGGTAGCTAGGTCTTTCTTTAGCATAGAACATTGTTTTGTGTTTGCTTGTTAAAAATGCTAATATCCATTTATTGTGGAAAAAAATAACTATTTAATGATGTTTTTATCTCCTTTCACAGAGTATAGATTTATCTAACAAAGAACATGGAAATTTCACAGCTTCCATTCACAAACTGGAACATGAGAATGTAAGATTACAAAATAGTCTTGTTAAACTACAAAATGACACAGAAACATCAATACTTGGTCACATGGATACATATGGAGAAACAGAGCACAGCTACCAAACCCATTCAGAGATGCAAGAAAAGGAAGAGAGGTAATATTTAGATTGTACACATATATGAAACTTCCAGTAAGTTTTTTGGAAGCATCTAACCGGGCCAAACTGTTAAGCTTTTTTTTTCTGTTTCTGTTCATTCAGAACTCCCACCAACATAAATATCAGGCCTAGTTACTATGTTTGTAAGAATTTCCTACAGTTTTCTGGGTGGCTAACTGAATTTGGCAATAAATGAAGTCGCAGAAATGTTTGATCATTATTTTAATATTTGTCACATAAAGCAACTTAAAAAACTTTTTATGTGCTGCTTAAGTTATTCTTAGTTCCAGGTTTTGCAAAACAGGACAGAATGTATTTTTACTGGCAAATAAAAACAAGACAAGGAAAGGATAAAAAAAAACACGAGAGGTAAACTGCTCCACAGGAGGTTATCTTAATAAGTAGTTCGAAATACAACTCCTGCTGAAAAGCTTTGTGTCCCTCCAGTTTCGTTTGTTGGAAGTTTCATTAAATATATTTTAATGCTTTGTCTAGTTTTGGTGTTCTTGAGTGACCTGATTTTTAAAAGAAACATAATTTCAGGTGCCCTGAATAAATCATTACTACAATAAACTCCTTGTTAGGAAAAAATAATGAGACTTAAGGATACTCAGATTCATAGAAAACATTGTAGTGATGACTTCCTTCTTAATTCCCTGTATTCACTGAAGTACTGAATTACCTTCAAACATGTTATAATCATGGCATTTCCGTAATAAAAAGAAAATTAAACTCCCTGCTAAACAATATTTCACAGTACAGGAGAGTAAAAATTAATAGGAAGCTAAATATTTTGATCATTTGTAATAAAGAACTTACATGATAGCACTAATGTGAAACAGTTCTGTGAAGCAAGGTTTAAATAATTGGAGCCAGAATTGTGCAGGTTAAGATTTCAAACTCATACATTCAGTCTTTGGCAAAATTTAAAGTGATTTTCCTTCTGCAAAATGGAAAAGCATCCCTAGCATTCTTGCATAAAATTTCCTTTTAAATATGATGTTTAGTGTTGGAGGCAGTAGTCATGTGTATGTAAAAAACCATACATATATACGTATGTACAGATATATATGCATGTACATTATATATATATACATGGAAGTGGCAAGTATGGCTGTTTTCCTACTAGCACCTGTAGGTCTCATAATTTCACCAAAAATTGGTCAGCGCAATTTTTACTCATGCTTCCACTCTTCTTATGTGAGAAAAAGTAAGATTTTTTTCCCATTTTCTCAGGAATTACACTTGCTGTACATGAGGAACTGTGAAATTTCATTCATGAGACTTTAAGTGTATGAGACAATAGAATCATGCAGGTAATTTGCAAAATTTTAATTTCATAGCCATTAAAGACCAATGTTAAACCAAAACTGGGAGAGAGAAACCTGGGAAAGCTAACCTTTCTCACCACAGAAATCTCAACCCCACTACTGAACACAATTTAAATTATAATTCTAATTAATCTGATGAAACAGATATATTGAATCAGTTTTTCAGGATCTAAAACATGCATTTGATTTCCTAAATGAAAAGCTATTCAGCTGAATAAATACATACATAGATTTCAAAAAATGTGCAAATTCCACGTGTACTGTATATACACATCAGCCAGCAACTCTTTTTAAGATTGGGCCCTGTCTATACTATCGGTTCTCTGTTTCTAAACAGGAAACTACTTCAAGCTTTTCTCAGAAAACTAAAATTAAATTTTCAACCCTCAAATGCATGCAGATAAACCAGGCAATTGATGTTGGTTCAGTTAAACTCTGGGGTATGTTTTATTTTATTGTGAGCATAAACCATGTTATTTCTGTTTTAATTTGCAGTTCTGTTTCCATGGTAATTATGGCACTGGAGAAAGGGCACAAAGACTTTTTTTACATAGTAAAAAAATAGAAAACATGGTGTTTCTGCGAGGGGAGGGTGTGTGTTTGTGTTTTAAATAGTACTTTTGAGAAGCTTTTCCTATTTGCATTCAGAAACCTAGAAAGGTTTGCAAGATGAAAAAAAAAAAGTCTTCAATCAAGTGTATTCTATAAAATTTTTCAGTCATGTCTCACAGTCAGTACTAGAATCTTAGGCATGGGCACAGTCGTTAGTTAGATAGGAGACCTCTAGAGAAAATACAGGAAATTGCAGGAAGTTATAGTGGCGATGTAGAAAGAGGCATGATTTCTTCTTTCTTTCAGTATACGGCAAATTTCTAAATATTGCAAAGTAAGATATGCAGGAGTGTCATTTTTCCTAAAAAAGACTGTGGTTACATCCTACCTATAACCGCTTTAATTAATTACTGTTCTCATATATGATAATCGACTTACTTTTAATTGCCATTTACATAAGCTTTCGCCACCCTCAAGACTTCACTCCTTTATTTAGACCCTGGCCACATTTAGTTGATGTAAATTTTGGCGTGATTGAAGAGGGCTTTCTGTGATGAAGCTGATGTGTTTAGCCTGTTTCTTCCAAAATTAAAACATGCATGTGAGTTCCCAAATGAAAGGCTATTTATTTACCATAAAAATATATGCAAAATAGGTAATTGGTCAAGTGCTCTTTCATCATGTGGCAAAAGTGAGAGGCTAGGGCTGAATGCTTACTAAGGTAGCTGGGGATTGCTTAAAGAATCTGTGTTGACAGTGAAGTATCAGTCTTGAGGTTTTCACTGCCCTTTGGAGGTCACACAGTCTCAGTGATACTCACCACTGTATCAGTTATTGCAATAACTAAACTGGAAGCAGTGAAAACAACCTCTTCAGAAAAATACTTTCTAACCATTTTTAAAATTAAGGTAGCAGTTACGCTTGCAAGGTAAAAGCAACACCACAAATTCTGAAAACACTCTGGTCATTAAAGATCTGTTTTATTTTTCAAGACTAGGTATGTCAACCAGCACAGTCTGTGTAGGGAATTTGCTTTGCACCACTGAAGCCATTGATCGTGTAGGGGCCAGGCTGATTGTATATATGAGTCTGGAAAAATCCATCCTGTCTATATAAATTCCTTTTGCGAGGACATTATTCTTTCACTTCTTGTCCCATATGTCACCATGTCAAGAGTGATATTATTTTTGTGAAGTAATGTGTATATGTTACATTCTGTGACAGTAAACCCACTGACATTGCCACAAATGGACAGTTTTTTTACAAATTTGTAGATATTTGTCTACATTTTCATTTGTATTCAAAGTAGAACTCTGTTCTTAGATACTATTTTCACTAAACTGGCAGAAATTTAAACCCCAACAGTCAAATCTGTCTGAAGGCATAGTATCCATATCAAAGCACCTAAATGTAGGCATCATGTTTTTCCAAGATAGCAACAGCCCCAGCAATCCTATGGATTACAGTAGGAAGTGGAGTTCCTTTAAAAAATCAGTCCTTTTTGGGGGGGTATCTGGCTTTACTATTTAATAGCTACCATAGGGTTTAGGCACCCAAGTCTGAAAATTCTGGTCTTAGTGAAGTAAGCTATAACATAACAGTAATAACTGTTATTAAATACATAGAGAAGCAGTGCTGGAGGAAAAAAAAGAACACAGATCACATAGACTTTACTGTGGGTTTACAGAGGAAATTACTTCCAAAAAGGTCAGAACACAAGATGAAAAAAAAAAAAGTGATTTTATTATTCATGCTATCTATCTTCAATTGTGGCAGGTTTATTTCAGTGTGCCCTTCATCCAAACAATAGATGGAATGGACTTTAAAATGGGGGGGGAGGGGGGAAGAAAAAAGGTATTCTGTTGTGCCCAAAAAGCAGACTGTATTTATTTAAAGAAAACATGAAAGAAAGGACAAAACTCTGCCCCCACAAAGGTAAATATTTTAGGTGATTTAGAAAACTGGAAGGTCTGGTGAATATTCTCAGAGTTTTATGTTAGAATATATAATAATATTATAGCATCATGCTTATAATTTGCTTTCCTGTAGCATTCAGACTATCTTAATCACTACTTCTTTTATAATCAGAGAAAAATATGTTCTTCATTAGTTCTCTGCGTTGTTCTGCACAGTCCATTTATGGAGTACTCAGTTTCATGTTTCAGGGCTTATGTACAAGCAGGGTCCATTAAGACTGCACAGCCACCATCTCCCAACACCAAATATTTAAATTAAGATTAGAAAATGATGGTGTGATCTTTCTGCAGAAAACACTGTCCTTTCCCTGTGCGTGGCACATCCTTTTTTAATAAAAAACAAACAAAAAAAGGCTGTTTTTCTTGGATCTGAGCAGCACTGCATACTCTTGAGTACTTATAATAATTATATTTTAGTGTCAGAGAACTTGATCTTTAAAAGCTTTTATAGCTGCATTTCAAATTAGTAAAGTGTTGTAGGATATTTGCAATGATAGGATCTTTTAAAACAGCTATCATGTTTAAGTATAGTAGTTACCTCCCAAGACTAAATTTTCAATTTTATTATAAGCACAGACTTCAGTGGAATGGAAATTTGTACCTCAGTCAGAAATATTGTAACAGAAATGTAATAAAATCTGAAATAATTTAAAATTTTTTGCATATTTTGATATATAAGTAAAGATGCAATTGAAAAGTCTAATTCAGCAGACATCTGGGTAAGCTAGTCTCAAAATTCTCTGCTCTTATCAATATGGTTTCAGAATTGTTCAGTTAACTGTCAGGAAAAGAATATATTTTGAAGGGGAAGAACATAGTTTTCTTTTTTTTTAAGTTGCTGTTAACCATAATAGTTTTTGCTTTGCAGAACTACAAATGAATACAAATCTATGCTTTTACATCCATTCTGATCACTGTAAGTGGGATACGAGAGTTATGGAACATCATAATAAAATACTTTAAAGTTCTTTTGTAAGCTTGAGAATTTCTTTTATTGTTACAAAAGCATGTTCATGTGGAATTTTTTTAAAAGTGTATTTTAAAAAATGTCTTTATTTCTCATATTGATCTTCAATGTGTTATCATTAAATCAGTGACAAAATTAGTATTGCAGTAAAAAAGCAGGATTAAAGATTCCTATACTGTTTTTTTATTTAACTTATTTAAACATTTATTCTAAATTCTAGCTATTTGAACATAGTTGTTTAACATTGTGATATTAAATCATAATTGAGTAATTATCCAACCACTGATAACAATTTTTGTTTCCATCTTACACTTTCGTATGTCATTTCCTCTATTTATGTGGCTAAATTCACTCTAGTTCCCATCATACTGTAAGCTAAGAAAGCTGGAGAGGGACTGTTTACAAGGACATGGAGTGATAGGACAAGGGGTAATGGGTTTAAGCTGAAGGAGGGTAGATTTAGATTAGATATGAGGAAGAAATTCTTTACTGTGAGGGTGGTGAGGCACCGGAACAGGTTGCTCGGAGAGGTTGTGGAGGCCCCATCCCTGGAAGTGTTCAAGGCCAGGTTGGATGGGGCTTTGGGCAACCTGGGCTAGTGGAGGGTGTCTCTGCCCATGGCAGGGGGGTTGGAACTAGATGATCTTTGAAGTTTCTTCCAACCCAAACCATTCTATGATTCTATGATTCTAAGTTATCAAGACATGGCTGAAGAGTGCTGACATAGCTTCTTCCTCTGAAAAACTAAAGGGATGATAACCTTTGGCAAAGGTTATCACAAGCACTTAAGGAGTATTGGTACCTTCAATACCTGAAGCAAGCCTGTTTTAGCTGTTACCCTGCCACAGTTCTATGGCAACATTACTCAACTTAAGCTCGAGTGAAAAGGTTTAAATTAGTGTGATTTAAGTGACAGCTGAAGCAGGCAGAGAATGCACACTCAGACATTTACAGCAACTTAGGTGGAAAGTTGTTAAATTGCTGCAACTTGGTGATGCTTAATCTTATGCCTGTAACTTTATGCATGAAGCAGTTTGAACAGCTAAGTAATCAAAATTACACAAACAAAAACAAAATTAAAAAAACCTTGGCTTTGCTGTGATAACTTAAGAGTTTAAACTGGTTTTCATACTTTGTTTTTTTTTTCTCTTTTAGAGCTTTCCAAAAGAAAGATGCATGGGAAATGGAATGTCAACAGATTGCTATGTTCACAGCCAGTGGATACCACAGAAACTGTAGTCCTGCTTTATGTAGCCAAGGCACTATCACTGGTTCAAAAAGTGATAGCATTTTATCTTCTCATACACTTCACAGAAGTCACGAAAAGAAAATAGATTATAAATCCCCATCATCACCAATGGGGTATCCTTCGGGCTTTGGTGGGACGTTTCCTGAAAAGAGCAGAACAGGCAGCTTACTGAGCCCTGCTTACAATGCAGAAGAAATCAAATTATCAGTAAGTAACTATTTTCCTGTAACACTATAACACATATATTCTCAAAGATCCATCTGTGGACCAAATGCAGCCTTGGTGGAACTGAGAATTAGATCATCCCTGTTGTCATTAGTATTTATACAGTGCCAGCCCAGCAAAAATGGAAATACCTTATCCTAACATAAAGGCAGTTTTTCTGGAGATTAAACATCCCCTACTGGGCCATACCTCTATTCTAATAATGGTGGTGATAATTACCTGCCATTATGTGACTGTGAGAGAGATTTCTACATTTTAGCTCATTGCCTTCTGTATTGGGGCACTCTGCTTCATATTGTCTTCTATAAGGGCACTCTGCTTTAAGTCTATTTCCATAATGCCTGCAAACTTACTGCCTTAAGTGCTGTTAGACAAATCAAGTTTCTACAGCATTCAATTGATGGATGAAATTAGAAGCAGTTATATATATATATATATAACTAATATATATATATTAAAGAAGCTGCTGGAACTGCAGCAACTATTTTCTGTGTGTTAGCTATTGTATTTGAAAAGGAACAGAAATTACAACTGCTGTAATCCTTATTTTTCTTGAAATGAAAGAGTAATAGTGCAGCATTCTTTCTTTCAGTCTTCATAGGCTGGAGATTACCACCCTCCATGACAAGTGGGATAAATCCCACTTGGCCTAGGGCAACTTCTTAGGAAAAACTTTCCATAATTCTTTGACTTTAGATCTCTCTTTAAATTTGAGCTTTATCCTCTTCCTTAGTATCTTCTATTCTTCCTTAGGCCTCCACTACAGGCCATTATTTTTTTCCACTTGAAAACTTAGCACTTATTTTCCAGACCTCAAACCACGCAAACCACACCATCATTAAATAACGGAACTAAAAGATTAGTAAGGAACGGACTGCGGCCATCTCACTTCCAGCTGTGATACGTGCATCTTTGTACCCAGGGGATCCTGAACTGCAGGTGTGTGGCTGAGCCTGCAGAGAGAGAAGAGGGAAGTCTTCAGCATTTACTGGGGGAACCAATAGGCGATTTTCTTGCCACTTGTCACCTCAAGTAGAAGCAGAGAGGCATTATGACACCAACAATCATCTTCAAGCAGTTTGTGGTTGTTGTACCCCAGTTCTGCTGTCCACTTCAGGGATAGACGCACATCCTTTCCTATCAGAGACATGGCTGCTGGAAGACTGTCTTCACTGTTAATAGGACCATAGTGATGGCCTGCCTGGGAAGCAAGGACTTTATTGCAGCACAGCCCTTCGCTGGCTGTGGGCCCAGCAGCTGTGTCCCAGTAGTCAGAGAACAGTGAGAACCACATAGTGCTGGGTGTTTGACCTCATTTCCATTCTTACATTTTTAGGAATTCACAGGAATTTTAAGTAAATGGCTTTTGGTTTCTCATGTCTCGGGAGTTTTCCTCTTTAAACTGCTAATTGTGAAAAGAATTGTCTGGACTTCTTCAGGAAAGTCTAGTAAACACCAGTTCTCCTCCTCTCTTCTGTCAGAAGTGTCAGACAGAGACAGCAGACCACAAAGCTTCTGTTTCCATCCAGACCAGGAAAAATGTCCATTCTGAGACACTTTTGCAAGGTGCAGGGAAACTATTTCCCACCTGGCAGTCAGGACAGGGTCAATGCCAAGGCAGTTGACTAGATTACAAGGAAAACACTTTCCAGCTGGTGTGTGGGCAAAGTGCATAATAAAACTATTAAGCAAGGGATATTTCTCATACAGAGTCTAAGTCCAAATCAGTGGCATTGAAGCAGGTACAAGTCCAGAAGATCACCAAAATTAAATCATCACTCAGACTGGCATTGGATACTACAGTAAATGTTCCACTGGCACCTCTGCCCTTTCACATTCTTACTTAGAGGTTACATGTGTAGAGTAAGAGTGGCCTTAGAGTAAACTGGAAAGCTCAACTGGGATTTACTGGAAATTCCCATAACCCCCAAAATTGTTGTTTCAAGGCTTTCCAAATCTAGGGAAATACTCTTTCTCTGAACAGTACGTTGGGCTGTGTTCTCTTTCTGAAACGAACAACTTCAGAAAATGGTTGCCTGATCCATTCCCAGTCTCTGGGAAGACACTTCCATACAACAGTTCAATGCCCAGCTTCAGAAAATAAATAAAATAGCAAATCAGATTATTTGCCGCTTCAGAATAGTCCATTTCTACACAATTTCTCCATTTCAGCTGGAGCAAGCAGTTATGTACGTTGTGCTTCCCAATCTGGATCTTTAACTTTTAGTTACAAATGCCTGCTCATGTTTCTCTTCAGATGATGGACACACATTATCTGTTTTTGCTTTCAGGACTTGGAAAGACAAGAAAGACTTAAGCTGCAGCAAGGAAAATTTAAATTATGTATTAGGAAACTTTCTAACGTTAAGGGTGGGAAATTGCTTAATAAACAGATTGCAATTGAAAGTTGTGGAAATTCTACCACTGGACATGATAAGAATGATTTTGACAGTCTTGATCCTACCCTGAGGCATGCTGTGGTCCATGCCTCTCTCTCTTAGATATTACTATTACCTAGCTGGTTAGGTACTTTGCCCCTCTAAAAACCTTCCTGTATGGCTTGGAAATTTCCTAGGCATCTCAGTTTTTATTTTCATGTATTCAGCAGAAGCATATTGAAGACAGACATCTATACCTGCTACCTAAGATGTATTACAGTGTAAGGTTAGAGGAAACTAGCCCCAAAAGCCCCCAAATTTAGTCAGACTGAGACTAAAATTAGCCAGACCAATTTCTAGTCTTAGTATTAAAACAACTTTCCTGGAAAGTAGAAATATGAGAAGACTTTAACACTCTGGGATTTGACCACTCATGACTTGACCACTAAATGTTAGAATATCCCAAGTGTTAAAGCTTCCTTGCTGCCCTGCTGAAGGTGCATCCAAGAATGCTGGGACAATTTGTGGGGTGAGGAAGAGATTAACTCTAGGCAAATTAATTAGGTAGTCTGTGAGAGAGAATAGACCTAGCTTCCTGAAATGCTTCTCCCTAGCAATCCACAGTTAATTCATAAGCACTTTGAGTAGTTCTTGCTTAAGGAGAAGACATATTTAGCACACATTTCATATGGGGAAATATGCATCTCTATCAGGTGCACTCCTTCATTTCCAGCAAATGATGAGGCAAAAAGTTGATTCTCATTACTGGACTACACCAAAGAGATATGGAATCAGCTGACACTGTAGAAATGAAAAAGTAGAGTCCTTGTTGTTTAACTACCCAAACAAGTTACGTTGAATGTTTACCAATGAACCCATTTCTATCCAGCTCCAGTTACAAAACCGAAAGACATAAAAAGAAGTGTTATCTGAGGAAAAGAAATTCAAAACTAGGAACCATGAATCTCATCTGAGACATAGATTAAAGCAGTTTCTTTATGGTTTTTCTTCCTCAGGCACTGAAAGTAAAGACAATAAAGAATATAGTGAAAGAACAGACCAGAGGCTTGGAAAGCGAAGCTTAGTTGCTAACAAGAAATGTTGCCTTTTAGACCTGTTTAGATACAACCTTCTCTCTAACTGCATAAAACTGAGTGCATTAGGGACCTATCTAAAATGATAGTCAGTCATGTCTGACCCTTGGGTAAGCAGCTGCAGGGAACCACGATCTGCTGTTCTAAGTGATAAACATTCTTCTCTCAACTCTGAGGAAAATCGGAAATGTCTCATTTGGTGTTTACAGTGTATTTCAAGAAAAAACCGCATCAAAGTAAGTACCAGTTGAAGCACAGGACACCAGCATTTTAGGAAGATAGCTTGATCATGAGGTCAATATGTTTGTAATGACAAGTCAGCAATTGTAAACAATGTTGTAATGAATCTCTGAGAATCTCTCATAACTTGACAGAACATTTCTGAAGACTAGCACTCATGTAAATCTGCTGTCCATATGGAAAAGCCCGAGATGACTTTTTTTCTCAAGGTGATGACACCTATTAAATTCGTATTTCAAATTCACATTTTCCTGGTTTCTTATGCTTCTCACGAAGTATTTTATTTACTTAGTATTGAATCTGTGATTTTAGAGCTGGTATTCAATAAGCAAAACACATGGTGATTCTTTAAGTAAAGCATTCAAATCCAATGTCTTCTTCATAAAACAAAAGCCTTCTTCAGATACTTCAAAATAGTACTGCCAACTCTATCATTGAATCCTAACATCACAAGGAGATATATTTGCGACCTAGCCCATGAAGGAATAAATGTGCATGTAGCCATGGTATTCAAAATCTCAGGAACAACTCTTCATATGAAAATAATGATTTATGGGTGGGAAATCATGCATGTGTTTGTGAGGAAAACCAGAAGGCAGGTGATCTCCCTCCAGAGTTTCTCAAACATTGGAAGATTAACACTCTTTTTTATCCCTGCCAGTGCAGGGATTGATCGAAGAGTGTTGTGGCATGAAGTGATCCAATACCTTTGGGTTCCTTATTCCTACATGGCAAGTTAAGTCACTTTTTCTTCCCTGCCCTGTTAAAACACTGATTTGGAGGGACTGAGAAAAGGAAGATTCTGCTTTATCTGTGAATTTCATTTTAGGAGCCCTATACATCAGAAAGCCTGTCTGACTCTAGGAGGATGGTATTACATTCAGAATTTATTTCTGGCTATCACTTACTTGCTGTTCTTTGAAAAGAAAAGGGGTTTCCTATAGGAAATCTCTAAATTTCGTCTCAAGGTCTGCTGCAAAGAGCTTGAATAGAATAGTGCTTTAAAGCATTTCTCTAGTTAGTATCTCTTGGCCTGAAAAGCTGCTAAAGGGTGGTTTTAAACCAGGCTGAAAGCAAAGACCAAATCTGCCTCTAGTTGCCGTGGAAATAGGGAACACCCCATCCTGATACTATGGAGCCTAGAATAAAAATTTACGGGTGTAATAGAATTGGCCTTTTCCACAAAACATTTGAATATTTAAATCAGTGGAAGCCATTCCTATTTGATGTGCTGACAGATAAACTCTCTTTTTTACATTCCAGGAAAAACAAAACCAGAGATTCTAGACTAATAACTCGGTTATTAAAACTATTTAACATATGGTTTAATTAAGATAATAAATGCCAATCATCTTTCTCAATACATGATCATATAAAGACAGAAAATTATCTTTCTCTTACTCAGTAATACAGCTCCTGTATTGTTTTTTCTCAGTCAACTGTTAAAAATTCATGTCATAAAATTGTATTTATCTATACAAATAAACATTGAATTTATTTAAACAAGAATAGTATCTTTAGGCAAACAAGTATTTCATATTGCTTTTGATAAAGACATTTGAATGAATCCATCTTAAGTATTAGCAAAAAGAATTAACAAAGATTGCTGCTTAAAAATTTAGAACTTGTTCCAGCAAAGACTCACTCAATGTCCTTTGCTTTATACAACTCTGCATCCCATAACAACCATTTTAAAACAGATTCTGGTAGGGTTTATGTCTCAGTCTATGAAATGCTCATTAAATGGAAAGAAGATTTTTCAGTGAACGACTTGAAGCAAATAAAATTTAGTACATTCTCCAGAATGTCAGGGCTTGAAGTTGATAGTACTGAAATGAGCATAGGTTTTCTTCCTTTCCTCAGAAAGCAGAGAGCTAAAATTACAGAGGCAATCAGCTGTACCCAACACTAGTTATATTCTGTAATTCCAAAAACCAGATTATTGTCCTCTGTCCTGGTCTAAATTATTCAAGTGACTAACATAACCATTATCTGATCCAAAGATTTTAGAATTTCTGAAGCAGCTTAATTCTGTCTAATGGTATATTTAAAATTTTAATGGCAAATCTACATCCTAATGTTGTGAATATCACAGGTATTCAAACATCACGTTCACATTATGTCATTTAGGCACCTGAATGCTTTTAAAAATGTACGCCCAAATTCATGTTTTCTTGGAGAGATATAACATGTCACAGCGTTATTAGCTGCTATAGGTTAAGATGTTTTTCAGATGTAAATTTTGGTAATGCAAACACGTTGTAGTACTTTCTGGTTTTTACTAACTGTGATTTTTCCGTTCATTGCTCAGTCTCCCCCTGAGATGTCCTTCCTTGCAACAACAGAAAAATTTCTTCAAGGGGAAGAGAAACATACAAGAGAGTTTGAAGAACGTTTAAATTCACACCTTGAAGAACTGCAAAGACATTCTGAAAATACTCTAAAAAAATATGCCAGGATACAGCAAAGCAGGCATACTTAAGCCAGACACACTGTTAAGAAAATAAAACCAAGTAATCACCATGAGTTTCTCAGAACTAAAATCTGCAACTAGCTGCTTAAAATATTTAGGCACGTTGCCAATTAATGCCAAGGTTTCAATAAGATAATCATTATCGTACGGATTTAGGTATATTGTAACTGGACTATATTACAAAATATCGTACTCTAAACATATTCTAAAATATACAGGTTGGTTTTGCATAGTTAAGCTGTGTGCAGCAGAGACCCTGTCGCAGCACTGTAAATTAAGAAAGATACTTTCAATTCTGTGATGTACAGAGGGCTAATAAGTGGAATTATTCCCTTGAAAATATAATCAGCCAAGAGAAATTCTCTAGATTGCACGGAACAAGAATAATAGGGGCCTTTAGCCATGTCATAGCTGTTAGCATAAAGAGCTTATCTATGCTCTGGTTATTCTTGGCTATAGGAACAGCCCTTGGGACTCTTGAAATGAGAAGTTTGAGCTCTTTCTTTCTTACACTGTAAGCCATGCAGGTCCATGAGAGGAACACAAATAGGCAAAGCACACATATTGAAGCCACCTGTATTGCCCCTTTTACCAGCCCTATAGAGTTCGCCTGGGGCAGAGCTGATCTCAAGTGCTTTACATGCTTTACATGAATACTTTACGATTTTTAAATCCCATCTTCAAAAGCACCTGTTTTGGGATTGGTGTTTTGATATTATATTGGCTTGTTGTTTAACTACATTGGAATAGGGGAAGAACCTTTAACTTCAGACAACTTGTTTTAGGTAAGGGCCTAACTTCTTTATATTTTTCTACAATATAGGAAAACATTATAAAACTGAGCAGAGTTAATTCAACTCCATGTGCCAAAAAAGTGCATGATGTTGAAATTCCTTTTATTTGCAATTCATACTGAATTCTATTGCTGTGCAAGCGAAACAGAAATTACAGACTGTGTTGATGAACCACCAATTTCAGTGAAAGAGATACTGAAGAACTGCTTTCCAGCATACACTGTTGCCAACTTCCTGGAAAAATCTGGATAAAAATAATACCAGACTGTCAAACGGCTCCAGTTTGTGAGTAAAAGAAGTCTCATTAATATTCAAGACCACAGCAAAAATATAAATTGTTTTTGGAAGCTATATTTCCATTAAGACAAAATACACTACATCACACTTACATAAAATACCAAGATTTTAAATACCAGTTTGGCTCAGTTTGCAATAAAACGTGTAATGGAAATGAGGACATCAAAGAACCTTTTACAGGAAAATTCAAGAAAATGACTAGACTAAGCTAGAGCAACGAGGACTGAATAGAAAGATGATGGAAGGACAGCTGAACAAACTAAATATATATGCATCCTCAACTTACGGGGAGATGCATCTGGGAGTTTTAAAAGAACTAATGAAGAAATTTAGCAACCTCTGGAAATGAAGCTAAATTTTAAGCTGGGAAAGATCTGTAGAAGCAAAAAGATGGCAAAATGTTGTCTTTCAGAAGGGCAAGAGAAAAACACTACAGGTTGTTAGCCAGTTAGCCAGACTCCTTTGCCACTACAAGATTTAAACATACAAGAAGACAGTGTGCTCCAGTTCATCAAAGAATTGTTACATCTCTGAGTCCAGTTCAGGCCTGAGGATCCCTCTCATGATACAGGTCTGCATGATGATCCCGAATGAAGGAATGAAATGATCAAAAAATGAGCAGGATTTTTTTCTAAAGCATTTTAAGATCTGACCAAGCTACTAACTTTGGCTAATGAAAGAACAGAGTTAGTTTCAGCCTGGCTTTTGTGTAACGCCATATAATAAACTCCCCGTGAAAAGCACTGAAAACTGCCAAGTATCCGTAGGAGAACAGCCTACTTGCTTCCTGTTATTTCCTGCTCAGAGCATATCGTGCCACAAATGTGCTGAGACAGTATGGATTAAAGTGCCATTTTTTTAACACATATTTACCTGAAAGGTCACCTGTCTCTTCGCCAGCTAAAATCAGCAAAAGTTCCTCATCTGACAGTCCCCGATTTAAAGAAGAGCCCATTGCTGCCAGATGTAGTCAAAGCCACACCACTGGTTCTGAATGCTTCGGTTGTATTAAAAGGTAAAAATTTGGTTCAACTGGTGAGAGGTTGCTGAAGGAAAATACATATCCCTGATGTTATCAGGCCAAAAATAATTTGTACAACATGTACCACATTTCAAGTTATTTGGAAAACTTTTTAAAGAGTGATGGGCAGCAGAAATAATAAAGACTGAAAAATTATATACCTTATGATCAGAGATTGGAGATGTATGTATATTGTCAAAAAAGGAATAATCAAAAAGGTCCAAGTCTATAAATGTCTGAAAGCACCAATAAAAATGAAAAAAAAATGAATTAGTAATCATAAGTTCATTTGACAGGACAAGGTGCAATGTTCGGGAGCTACCAATTACCCAAGACATACAGAAAATTTCTGTTCTACTTTGTGAATAGCTGGGCAACGGAAAATTCTTGTAAACTGCTGGACTTCTTTTATGATTTTTCAAAGCTTTACCGAAAAGCAATTTTTGGCTGCCAGTTGAAAGATTTGTTTTAGATAAAAAGAACAATGGTTCAGGCTGCCACCAGCTTTTTTCGCTGAAGGAAAACCAGAGGTCATGTATGCACAGTTGCCAACACGTTTCATTGAGATACAGTTTTAAAATAGCTGGTGGTCTAAGAGCCACCAGACCATTGCTGTCCAACTCACTTCCCAAAACTTACTCTGATGGGGCTGTCAGTGAAATGACGGTAACTGAAGAGAAACATTTGAAAGTGGCTTACAGGAAAGTTGGGTATTTAGTGCATTTTTTTCCTGCCCTTTTTTACTCTCTTCTTTTTTTGTATGGGAAATTTAGGAGTATAAGAATGGGAGAGCATCAGAGAGACGGCAGGTACTCTGAACACCGCCAGTGGGGATGAGAAAAAGTCATCACCAGAGACTGTCTAACGAGATGAGCCCCAGGGGATTGTACATCTGTGGTATGTCACGCCAGTCATCAAAGTTTTATTTACAGAGTTATTTACTGAACTCCCTTCAGCCCTGCTGCTTTCTGCCCGAGGGTCTCCCCGAGACCAAACAGCTGGAAGGAGGCAGAGGACACTGGGGGAAGGTCCTCACCCTGCATCATACGGATGACAGGATTACATTCCCATCTGGCTTTACAACCTGCAACAGCCAATTTTATCATTCGCATTCACTTTTTTTTCCATTTTATTCTACGCAAAATAGCTATCCACTAGATTTGACACAAACTGCCTTATGCTAGGGAAGTTGTTTTCTTCTCAGACACAGCGGTCTGCTGAGAAAATGCTGGGTTAAAGGTTGTTCATAACAGAGCTCATCTGAATTGGCCAAACCAATGTGGGAACTGTAAGCTGTTTTTTCCTCAGTGTAGGGTTCAGATCTCAAAGTTCACTGGGTCTGAGTTACTATTTGATCACATGGACACCCTCAAATCCACAACTAGGCTGTAATTTAATGTACTGCATCTAAATTTCTGCTAGTGGATTGAGCAACATCCCTAGACACTGATACAGAGGGCTCCAGTGTCCCTTCCCAACCAACAGATGGGTTTGTTCCTCTAACCTACTCTTAACCAAACTGCTAGGGGCTTTCAGAGAGATTTATCAGGAACGTGTTTGCCCACTTACCTTACGAGAACATGTTTGTGTGCAAAGAACAGTCCTAAATCATCCCACCACTGAATTTCCTGTTACAGATGTAGGATTTACTTGACGTGATCCCTTCTACAGTCTCAGATGGAGCAAGAAATCCTACAGAAGTCCTGGTTCTCGGTATCCCATGTAAGCACCGTAACAAAAATTTTTTTGGTTGAAACTTTCAACCAAGTAAAGGCAATGCACAGAAGACAACATCAGCTCACAGCTCCATCTGCAGTGATGATGAAGATGCTCAGCAGGGACACAGATGACAGAACTTTGTTTTGCTGGTATACAGCATGTGAACTGGAACTACCTGCCCTGGTAAGAAACTTCTCCTGATGAGAAATGAGATCTCTGTGACGCAGGTCCAAAACAGGGAAACAAAGCACAGGCTCTAGTTCACATCTTCTACAGCTACGGGAGCGTTCACACCTGTACGTGTGCCATTTGGGCACCAAACATAAATAATCTGAAAAAAAGAATGGTGTGTCTTCTCTGCCGCATATATTTAAAAGCGAATTGGAATATTTAAAAGCGAATTGGAATATTTAAAAGCGAATTGGAATATTTAAAAGCGAATTGGAATATTCCAAACATCAGGATGTGACTAAGTAAACATTTCCATGTAGATGGATTGAAACAGAAGACCACGAGCCAGTTTCTCTGAGCTCTGAAAAGACGTGTAGTTCCTCCTTCGGACCAGGGGCAGTGTCGCTGCCTTCTCTCACTTGGTTGTGGGAGCTGGGGCCATGGATAACGCAGATGGGCACTTACCCATTGCCAGAATACTTGACACGATTCCTTTATTTTCTTAGCACTTCGAAGACATTTATAAAACTCCATTCAAACCTTGATCTTTAAGTATTTGACTCAGATTTGATTTATGCTTTGAAAAATTGGTTTTAAAAAATTGCTTCTGTAACTGGATTTATCAGAAGGTAATGTCAGGTTTTTAATGACTTCGCCTGATAGCGAGCGCTCTTGGAAACCATAAGACACTGCTGAAGAAGTATCTCAGCATGAGTTTTCTGGTAAAATGCTTGTAATAAATCATTCAATTTTGCCCACAAGCTACTGTATGCTGGGAAAAGGTTTGAAACCCTGTTTCTAAAACATCTTTGAAGACAATTGACACTTGGAGTAATACATACAGTTAAAAAACCAGAGACACAGTTACACCTTTGGCTGAGAAGTTCACAGGAGTTGACATTTGGGCAACTGCCATTAATTTACTTCCTGATTATTTCCCGGTGATTTTTGACAGTTTCTGTCTACAGAGGCTTCAAACCATTTTTTGAAATGAGCATTCTCACATCTGATGCTAGTAAAAGGGAATTTGGTAGAAAATGTCAGAATTCAACTTCATTGTTTACTAGAGAAAAATGTATTCTTTTTTTTTTTTTTTCCCAAAGATTCAAACTGTGAAATCAATTCTAGCTTCTGCATAAGGAACAATTCAGAATGTGTAACACTGTTTTCCTCTCAATTAGCACTCAGTAAAATTGCACATTTCAGAGAATTGGAATACACAATGTCTCTTATTAGCATTAAGCCATAGGTTCATATTAATAAACATTTGGCTCTGAAAATATGATTGTGACCTGAAGAATTTGCAGATGACAAGAGAAAAAAGGAAGGCATCAGAAAAGAAATGAAACATCTCATTAGAGAAGTAATCTTAAATATTATCTAACCCAACTGACCTTTTACCTATTTAGTTGTTATCATCCACTTAATTGCTCTTATGTGTCACAGACTCCACTCTTGCAGAAAATGAAGGGGAAAAACACTCACATAAGGACTCTGAACAGTTTCAGGGAAGGCTTTCTGAATTATAAAGTTACTGCTTGGGCTGTAAAAAAGCTGTGCAGGTGGAACGAACTGAAATAAATCCACTCTTCAGAGACGGGAAAGTCACAGGCACTTTGTTAGAGCTGCCAGAAAGTACCACAGAACGAGCAGGGACAGGAAAACCTCGGTTCAGTATCTGTGGAAAAGGAAGATGAGGAAGAGAATCTATGGAAAAGGTTAGCGGAAAGTTTGCTTCTACTCTAGATGCCCAAGACACCAGGTACCCTGCAGAACACAGATTTAAACCACACACTTTTGTTCACTTCCTCAGGCACAGATGTCATTCAAGCTGAACACCACCTTTCAAAAAAAGGGTAACTACCAAACTCCCCAACTGAGGATAAAATAAAAATAGGACAAAAAGGATTTGGTGCCTGGGAGGACAGAAGCAGCTGGGAGACAACACAGACTGAGCAATTACTTTTACAGATGCATCATTTCAGATCTCCCCAGCTGGAGGAAGTGGTTCTCGGTACCAAAGCAGGTAATTTTCAGGCTCAGTGCAGGGCTTGGTGAGCTGGTCCCGCTGGTCGCTCACCAGGTAAACTCTTCTTCTGCATACAATGGCTGTCTGGTCTGTGGTTTGTTGTGCACACATCCAACCTAACAGCTCATCCAAACTCTTCCTTCTAGTTTTTAGCACATTTTGTATTTCAAAAACAACTCAGTCCACAGGGCCAGTTTAATTCTAGGCACTACTGACAGCGGTGGCACAGCAAGCGTCATGTGCTGTGGCCATCCCGGCATCCCTGGGTATGTGTCTCATCCTAAACCCAGTGCGTTTATAGCTGGCCAGAGACTCGCCCCACTTGGGGAACACGTGCCTTAGGGCAAAGCCCACTGCAGGGAATTGCCTTTGCTTGCCTAGATTATTTTTTTTGCAGAACCACCTCGGTTGGCAGCAGAACTCCGCACAGGAACAAGACACAGGGTTAATGCTGGAAGCAAGGCACAGTCTTCCACTGGCACGTGTGAGAACAGTCCCTCTGACTTCCCTGGGACTATCCCCGTGCCAAAAGACAGCACATGAAGTACAGATTGGAGGGGCCTTGGACTTTCGACACAGAAATATTTCCTGCTATGTGTCAGTGCACGGCGGCATCATGTTCTTCCTTGCTTGGCCTGTATTTAAGCAGCAGTCGAGAGTTCTCAGTTGCCCTCCCCAAAGTCTTCTGATGGTTAATGCTTGCTGAGCGCCTAAAAATATTTGGATGAGAAAGGGCTGTAGAAGAATACAGGCTTATTGAAGCATTTTGATCAGAATTTATAGCTTGATTTCCTAGAATAAAACTGCCTAAGCTGTGCTCACAGCTTCCTTTAAGTGAGGGGGAGAGAGGGATGTCACAGGACAGCAGCTCGTTTCAGCAAGTAGATGAGAGATCAAAGTTACACTAATGTTACTTTTCCTTCCTTGAAAAAAATATTAAAAAAAAATAATCAAGGGCTGTATCCAAAATCACCTTTTTTATTGCCACTTTATACAGATTTAAATATTTAACATTCAGATAAACAACTACCTGCGTTTATGTAGTTTGTTCTCAGTTACTTCACCATAAACTGGCAGAATCTCCCTTTTCAACTTCTGTAAGACTCCTTCCTTAAGCGTTTGCTTTGCATGTTGGCATCTCACAGCAAAAAGAAATTCTTTTTGAGTGAACCACATAGTGTTTAATGAAAAAATTATTACACAATGTAGGCTTTCACAATAAGTCACATTTTTTTGCAAAATAATTTGAAGATTTCAAGACTTCTCTCTTTTATTCAAAAAATAAATATATCCTTTCTGAATCAAAGCACTTCATATGACATTAAGTACAAAGAAGAAGTGTACTTCTTTGGAAGTTCTGAAATAGACGCACAAGAGCTCATGGGAGCAACGTTATCCATAACAGCGATAAAAGCTGAAAGCTGATTTTTTTACAAATTCATAGCAGAACACAATTTCCTTTTACAATATAGAGCTTCAAACAGATTTAAGAAAAACACCATTTTAAAAGTCTGAAAGGCACATGAACTGGACCATAAAACGTACTGGCACATTCACCAATACGTTTTATGTTACATTCCTAAAGAGAAACTGCGGGACCCTAACCAAGAGAAAGACTGAAAATACCAGCGAGTTCCTTTGTAAAGTACTGAAAGAGTGGCAGAGAGTTCCTTTTGGCTCTTGAGAAAATTATTAATACCCCAAAGCGAGAAAGTCTGAAAAGCTGCATCATTCAGTTGTATTTGGACGAGTCGCTACATAAACAAACACAACAATCAGCAGTACTACAACAGCCAGCGTGGGAAGCACGACAGTGGTGATCTGTTGCCGGGCCTCTTGCATTGCCTGTTTTCTCTCCTTTTTATCTTTGGAGGTCTCTTTTTTGGGTTTTCCTCTTAGCTGCCTCATCCTCCTCTTAGGATCTTCTGTTCACCAAAACAGGGGAGCAAAGGGAGTTAAGCAGCAGAAAATAGTCCAAGGTCTGTTGAAACAAGGGGCTGAAGAATTCCTTCTCCTTCAAGTGGTTGGCTGTGTGAGAAACTGCAAAAGAAGGAAAAAATTCTTTTGAGCAATATGTACGCATATTCCAGTTATTAAAACTATTTGCAGCTCTACTTGGTAAATCTTTTATCCAGGTGGCACCAGTATCGGTGCAGCTTCTTTCAAGGAAACGGAATTGCAGCATGCTCGCTCAGCTCATCAGTAACACTTTTGCCATAAAAACTACAACAGTTGATCATGGGGTGTGTATTTGTCCAAGAGCACTGAACTTGCACTCTGTTAAGCCAGAAACAAAGCCCAGCACCATACATTTTATCCTCTGGGGCAAACAAGGTAACACAGCTAAAGACTTAATGAAAATAACACAAATTAGTCTTGTACCAACACAGAGTACCAGCTGCCCCTTGTAACAGCAGCAGGTCTGTGGCTCCTCTTGAACCTACAGAATGAGGAAGGGCAAGCACACACCCTGCGGTAAGGAAAAGCATTCAGTGTTTATCACCCACACCAGGTATTTATTGCAACGCAGGGTATTCTAAAAGGAAGAAATGTGGGGAAAGAGCAGCTTCACTTACACTTCTGGTTCTGCTGCCATAGAACAAAGTCTAATTCATAACAGTACTGTCACCCTTACTACAGCTGTCGTTTTTATAAGAAAAAGATCCCCAATGATAACCAGCCTGCTTCCAAATCACTGGCGTAGACAAGCAGTCATTACTAAGGTAGTTCCTCTGAAGCATCTACTAGACCAACTGTTAAAAGCAGAAGTATCTATAAAGTGAGATTAACAAAAACACCGCACGATATGAAAGCCTCTCTGAAATAAGGAGAATTAGTAGGTGCGTACTATTTCCATACCCCAAGTTTTTTTGCCCCTAAGCTGCCCACAGGCGTGTAATTCACTGACCGGGCCAGGGGAGGGAGGATGCCAACTGGCTGTTTCCCTCTTTGCCACGTCCCCCATTCCTGCAGTGGCACAACAGCTGTATCTCAACACAAACTTGGAAGGTAGCAATTACTGGTGTCAAATACTGAGTTGAAATGAAAGTAAACTACAGACTGATGTTTTTCCATCACTCCCTTACATGCTCAGAATAAAATATATAAAGAAATTAGTGGGTTAATGTAACTGGCTCTTTTCCTTCCCTCTTCTTTATATCAAAAGATAAAGATTTTAGCACGCTGCTGGAGGTAAGGAGCGTGTGTCAACACCAAAGCTGCAAAGCTTGCTCGGTTCACCACAGACATGATTTCCTCTTGATGTGTCATCTCTGGTCAATGTTACAAGTTGTCTTATGAGTACTTTTTTTTTTTTTAAAAAAAAAAAAGAAGAGTTTTTCACTGAAAGTGGAATGCTTTCTGTTTGTGTTAGCACTCATCTCAATTTGCCAATCTGACCACAGAAGCAAAACCGAACTTAAACTCTCATATCCAAAACAAGAATCCTCACCTATAGGTTACATGCAACTACAAAGGAGTTTTCATCCTAACAGCAGCAACCTGTCTACTGTGAATCCCATCCGGCCAATTAGGTTGGTGAGATACTGCATCAAGTAGGCTAAAATGTTGAGTAACTCTACTAACTCAAACTTACAGAAGTGACCGGACTATCAGAGCAAACATGGTACTGGGAAACCAAGAGCAAATCAATGGGTCAGTATTTCTGTCTTTACATGGTCCTTCCTGCATACAATCCAAAAAAAAGCAAAACAAAACCAACAAAAAAAGCACCATCAAGCGTGACAGGATCTCCGTGTTCAGCAGGACTCACCAATCCTGCATCCCACGCACACACACCTTTCAAGCAGTTGTTTCTTCCGATCATAAACTTTGCCAATTCAGCTGGGACTCTGAGGCAAACACTTATTTCAGTTTTGATAAAACATAAAAGGGAAGTGTTAGTGACTGTTTCCTTTTTTGAAAATCATCCCAATAAAATTCAAGTCTTAGAAAGAACTAATTCCTTCCGCAAGCTGCAGTGTTAGAATCGAAATAGGTAACAGATTGAGAGAGACGAAAAGTGGTCAGTGAACTTCATAATGGGGAGGTAAATAGGAATTGGATGGAGCAACTATGCACAACACCCTGTTCCAGTCTGTTAATCAAATGGGACTACTTAATTTCTAAACTTTCACAACTGTTTCTTCTCAACAAATCCTCAGCTCTTATTGATTCAGGGCAGAGTCTTTGGTACTTCACCTTCTGCGAGCTATGGGTTTCTGGTTTGGTTTTGTTGTTTATCACTTCTCTAACTCTGGAATGTCTTTTGGGGCAAAAAACCCCTCTGGTTTACCCCATTTCCATTTCATTCTCCTCCTGCTCTGGTCATGAGCTTTATTACTAAACTCTAGAAAATCTACTATGCACACACACACATATCCTTGGGCGTGTTTCCTCCTTCTTCAGGCTCAACCCTAGGTTTCCCACCACAGTCTCTCAGGCGTCGGATTTTATAAAATAATTAATTTAATTGAAAGATGCAGCAGCAGGATCAGCCCAGGCTGGGTGCCTCCAAAGACAGACCTGAACAAAGAAATCCTGGGGCAATTACACCCTTGGGTCCCATACACCTGCCCCTCACGCGCCCTTCACGCACTGTCCACGGGTCCTTTAGTCCAGTGGTGATTTTTGGTCTGCGGTCTTCTAAAATCTAATTGGATTCTTCTTCTGTGTCCAGGCAGGCAGGCTCTTATCTTGTCGACTTGCAGTTTTCACAGTTTTCCACAAAGGTTGGAGCCTCCTTATCTTCTGGTTTACATTCCTTGTGCGCCTGCCCTTACCGGTGGAACATGGAGAACTGGAGAGTCCCAGATTTGGAAAAACACTACCAAGGCATTAGTGTGGTATCAAAATACTTTCCCATACTAAAAGTCTAAACACAGCGCTATACTAGCTGTTAGGAAAACTAATAGAATTACTGAGAGAAATACCTCTACCGTGGCCTAAGGGTTCAGCAAATCTAGCCACTCTTGCTTAGTAAAGCTAAGCAAACAGCACAAATCACACTCTATTATATTCCTAAGTAATTTATTCTAACTAAAACCTACTTATTTACATTAAACTACTAATATCCCTCAACAGATAGTTAAAAATCTTCATTATTTGACAGGCTCTAAAGGAGCAAAATGTTCTGTGTAATCACTTGTGTGGGTGACAAAGATGGATAGAGCAGAGATTTGCCAATTTGACTGAGAAAGCTGAACCCTAAAGAGCAAGCCTGTCTTGAGGATTAACAAAACACTTTAATCCCAGGCATATCCTCCCTCCCTCCCTCAAACCTCCCCAGCCAACCCACTTTCAGCAACACAAAAGCAGCCCCATGATGAAGCAAATATTCTTGTTGCAAGACAGTTCCTTTTGGTACCAAAACACAGCTCCGTGCAACCACTAACAAGAGGAAATGATTATTGTCTGCTTAAAAAAGAAACTCTTCATTTGTACAAGCTGTCCCCCTAACGCAACAAGAGCAACCTAAGTGAGCAAGGACTCTGCAGGAACAGCCACACAAATAACTTCGGCTTCTGCACTGCCAAATGCTCCGGCTCACCCAGCTCATTACTTTTAACCAGAAGTTGCACAGCAGAATTGATGCATAGCTGAAGATGATGCCTGCAATGCTAAAATTTGAGATCTTCATGTTTTGGTGACACTACCTGTCATGATTTCAGAGTGTGCTAAAAATGAAGAAAAGCATTAAGAGAAAATTTTTTGCTCTGTGAAAAATGGATTTTCATGTTACAGCATGAAGCCAATTCTTAATATCATAAAAATTTACCTCAGTCTATTTGACTGTAGCAAGGAATTATGATTAACAGATCAAAACAACCCTGTTTTCAAAGGTAAAAGCTTTTAATTACATGCATAACAATATGGGATTATTAAGATCCTGTTTGAAGTCAGTTTAACATTATTTTTTAGTGAGGGGTGGTGGGGTTTTTTTTCCAAATTACAGACCTAAATCTGTATTGACCCATCATTACTGCAACATCACATTTACTGCAAATGTAGCTTTGAGAGTCTCCAAACTACTCACAGCATTTGGAAAATGAAAGCCAGCATTGAATGCTGCCAGAAAGTCAGAGAGAGCAAGGCCACCAAAGCAAAAAGCTGTTTCAATACGATTTTCACAATTCTGAGGACTTGGAAATAGCGAGTAATCTGTATTAGAAACAAAAAGCCATGGATCTCTGCATCTGGGAAGGCATTGTTAAACAGAGACGAGGTGACGGTATTTTTGGCGTATACGGCATTGCAGTGCAATCCTATCTGCCCTGAATGCAGCAAAGAAACAGAACAGATTTCAGTTTAAGACAAGTCCTTTTGCTCCATGGACAGGTGGATAAATAACCTGTATTTTTCTTTGTAGATAAAGAACCAGCGTCAAGACAACTTTTTGCAACAGGCAATCCAATGAAGAAATACGACTGATGTTTACTGAAAACACAAGAAAAACAAACACGTAATTTCTGTCACTGCATGGATTCAGTTCCTAGGGGAGGCTGTAACAGAAGAGTTTGCCATTCGCCATCTATACTGTTACAGATGATCTTGCACATAAATGCAGTAAACCACAACACCTAGCAGATGACTTGATATTATGTGTTAGCTCAGCTGTTTTCTTAAAAAGTAATTTTCTCAGCTGTTCCTGACAAGACTCCTTTGGATAGAAAACATTTATCTTTCCAAGGTATTTAGGCAAAATCAGTCAGTTTCTAAATAGCTATGCTAAATAAATAAATAAAAACAAACAAGTCACTGGTGTGGCAGCTCCTCAAAATTCACGTGCCGCTCCCCCGGACCAACCCCAAGCATCTGGAATCTGCAAGAAGGTGCAGCAATAGGAATGAGGTGTGAAAATAACATTTCTGTTTTCCAGTGCAGCTGCATCGGGGTCACAAGCCCACTGAGACCTGGACTGTCGCTGCTACCTCACACCACAAGCTGAACTGTCACCAGAGGGTAGCGGCGCTCATCCTCCACGCTCATGATGACCTAGATGGGAAACACTTTTCCCATGATACAGCATGCAGTCTGGTTGTTACTTCTCCTGTTCAAGCTACTGGGTTGCCAACACAGTCACTCCGTGAGAGAGCATCACTGTAAGCACGTTTGAAACAGATCCCCGAGCCACACGCCAGGCAGAACGCCAGCAAGTCCAAAGCCTGATGTTACAGTTTTGTAATGCAAACAGGAGAGTTGAGGACAGTCACTGCTTTTCATTATAATTCTACTGTCATTAAAACTTTGGCACTGAAAACTCAGTCCAGGCTAAAACTTGGCAGGCAAAAAAAATCCATGCCCACAGCAAGAACGGATTGTTAAATCTAAATCCACAGAAAACACAAAGGCAAGGGATGAGCCTGGGGCAGCAGGGGTGTGTGCGTGCACCAGAGAGAGGAATGATGGAAAGTGACCGACAGAAGAGAAAAGCTGAAAGAACAGCTCCCAAGAAACCAGGGCAATATCTAGACACAACATGTGCACTTCCTGACCAGAAGACAATCTGCATATGCTGGACTCAAAGTATTTGTAAAACAGTTTGTTTCTTCAGAAGGCACAAAGGGAAGTCTCCCTCTTCTAGCTCAAGGTACAGAACCACCTGCAATAGGAGAAAGTAAGATGGGTGTACCAGGGCTCCTGAAACCTGCCTGAGGCAGTCCTGCAGGTAAAAATGGACAGCACTTCACCAACAGCAGCACTTAATGTTTTATTTTACAAAGTAACTTGGAGGTATTCGCAGATTTAAAGCAAACTGGATGCAATGCCAGAGCATGCTGAACAAGGGGTTCAGATCTCAAATTCATCCCCTTCAGGGCTTGTCTGAAGTTCCGGTTTTTCAAGCTTTTCTTGGCACGGATGGTTTTCCAGTAGGAGGCTGAGGAAAGACTGCTGGCACCGTGCCTATCTCCCTGCTTGTACACGTGCCAGGGGATGACTGCATGACACTGCAGAGTAACTAAATCACACAGAAATCAACCCAAATACAATCACTGAAGTGGGCGCCTGTGTTACTCCCTTACTTGTTTTCCAAGCGGGGCAGGTGTTTTAGAGCTTGTGCAGTGCTGCGGTTTGGTAGGTTTCATTCCCACCTCTGTCGCCGTCTACATGCTCTTGTTTGATCCAGGTAATCAAGTTGTCAATGAATGAAATAAAAACCTCCACCTTACATTGGAACAGCACCACAGGTTTAGGCTAGATCTCTTCCTCTGGCAGCCAGAAATCTGCGCCTTTCACAAATTCCTTTCAAATTACAGAAATGTTCTCAGCATCAGCGTGACAACAATGCAATCAGGACACCTTTTTGGCAGAGGGAAGGGGAGACAAGAACTGAGACTTGCGACACAGGATGGGTGGGGAGAGTTTTTTCTTCCTATCACTGATCTCATTAAAATCTCATTCTGTTTACTTCCCAGCTTAAACCTGAAGTCTTATTACATTTCACTAAACAATCCCACATTATAATAAAGCAGCAGGCTTTCCTGCCATGATTGATAGGCTCTGTTTGCAATTATTTAAGGAGAAGGCACATAATTACATACAGCTGGATTAGGCTGATCAAATCCCTGTTAGTGTCTGTCAATATACACATAATAAGACAGTGTGACATTAATGTAAACTAATTTAAATGCAGAAAGTTTAATTAAGACTTAATAAAATTACAGGGACAGAAAGAAAAAAAGTTTTGCACAGTCTAACCAAAGGGAGTTTCCCAGCAAAGCCACCCTCTAAACACAAGCCTGGTTTTGCCTAATCTGTTCTGCACCACCGGTTCTTGCACCACCTATTTATGTACTTCTACTTACAGTCCTACGGCCAGGACTTTCCACCAGCTCAAGAACTCAGAAGCAAAAGCAAATGCTATGGAGCCGTGTAACGAAGTCCATTACAAGCAAGCCCAGGCAGAGACGGATGTCTCAGAAGTTCCTCTATAACGTTCAGCAAAGAGCTATTGATCCATACCACAGTTCAACCACCATGAAGTACAAGTGACCTTCTTTTAAAGCACTTATCAGGACCAAAACATCACATCTCCCTACGTAACAGTATTCATATTTTCCCTTCTCATTTAGTCCTGTACAGCCTTCCTTTCCACTTGGGTTGTTTTTAAAGTAATCTGCTACATTCACAGTGCTCTCAGAGAGTCACCGATGATACACAGTCGTGAATTAATGATGCTGTAAACTCAGACACCACCTTCATTCCCTGCTGCACAGACTCAAACTTTTCCCAGGGCAGTCATGCTCGTGCACTGCCCAAGTCGTCTTTTTCATGCAACTCAAACATACGAATGCAACTGAGCTCCTAACCACAAGTAAAATATATTAAGTGGTTGGTACGGCGTACAAGCTACTTCAGCTTGCGTAAGCCTACACGTGCAGCGCCAGGGAGGTCTGGGCCTGGATGCGAGGAGTCCTGTTGTCCGCACGCGTTCCCTTTTCCCCTCCACACTGCAATAATGACTCTACCTGTTCTGCCTGTGCCTGTTATCACTGTTTGTAACCTAGATGCCATCCCTGATTGTATGCCAGGCATTTTCCAAGAGAGTAACTGAGACGAGAAGGGTGCAGGAGCGACAGCGTGCTACCACACACCTCCTCTCCATCAGCAAGCGTGCTCGTGTTTTGCTCCATTAAAAAGTAGGATCTCTGATCTCATGCAGGGCAATTCACTGCTCCCCAAAGCACCGATTTTCCCATGCTACAATTTCCTAGTACTTTCCCTGCCAAATTAAATCAATCTGAGTATCTCATTAAAGAAAAAAACATTGCAGATTTTGATTTGTTTTTAATAGTGTCTCTGCCAGTTAAGCCTGCTGCTCTGATCTGGTTTATGCGACGATTTGTTAGCTGCTCTGCTCAGCCACCTCTCTGCAGAGGCCCTACAGTGTTTCAGGAATTTTAGAAAATGCTGAATGACATACAGGATCCTCACCGAAGCCTTATCCAAAAAGGCAGCAAAAATTCTGAATAAGCCCATTTCCCAAACAAGAACATTTCCTGCAGTATTAGTTTTTGTCAGCTGGGAGAAAGGGAAAAGAGAAACAAGGGAAAACTTGAGAGACGTAAGTGATAGAAAGGATTACAGTGCAAGCTCCTGGAAAATATATTAAAATTCAATATTGTATTAAAACTGTCCAAAAAAATTAAGCCCTCCTCTGTTCAATCACATCTCTCCAAAGCTCTCGGCCAATCTCTCCATGCTAGGGACAAATTGCTGTTAGATAACCTTTTCTGAACAAGTCTATCACTTATCCTAGTTTATGTCCCATTTCCTTTGGCAGCACAGCTATTTAACTCACCCTTCTAAGCCAGAGCCTCTGGTAATTTTTCTTTTCTGTTCCACTGCAATTCTTCAAAGCATCATAAAGGCAAATTTAATAAGCACCTCAATTTGTATTGCTTTCTATTTATAATACTGCAAGCACCTGCTACTGCTGAGATCTAAGCAGGTATCTTTCTTACTTGTGTAGATTAATTCAGATTAATCTTAATAGTTTCCTATTTTAGAGCAATTTCAAGGAACATTGCTCCAAGCTGTTGGTTGGGTTTTTTTTTTTTTGTCTTTAGGCAGTTTTTTGGTTGGTTTTGTGATGCGGTTGGTTCTCCCTCCTTCCCATTTTTATTAAGATGCTGCTGACCAGCTCTTAGAAATATGACTCATTTTGCTCCACTGTTCACATCAGCCAAATTCGACAGTGTGTCTTCTGGCCTATTCAGTAGATCCCTCTTGTCAATGCAACAGCAGGCACTTAACAATCAAATCCCTTCAAGTTGTACCCTGAACTTGAACGATAGAAGTCAAGTCAGCGTTGGGGCCCATGGACAGTTTGGGAACTGTGGGTGTGCAGGGAATGGCTGTTTAAAGGCCCCTGCCCATGATCCAGTAGATGTAGGGTTTGGATCATGTATTATTCGACCAGGGATATATTAGTTTTTTATCTTATCTAAGAGCCTGTGAACACCAAGTGACAGCTAAGGCTGCACAGTACAGAAGTGAAGTCCTACGTCTGACCTTTCAGAGGGGCTGAGGAATCATGTCCTTAGGCGTCTCTTCAGAGTCTGTCTTCCACAGCTCACAGACAGAATATTAATGGCTGCACCCTGGGCTTTGGACATCCTGGTATCTGCAACATCAACACCAACTGCTCTTGCTGTTACTTCATTTAACAAGACCACAGATAGGAAGTTTAATGCAGTGGGGGAAGAAAAAAAAAATTGTGATGCAGCACAAGTAGGTGAGTGAGATAATGAAGCCCAGAGAGAAAGAGCAGGAGAGCCCTCTTAGTGTGCAGGAGAGGAAGGGAAACAAAAGGAAAGAAACCAGTGCGTTATCATTCTCATCTCTGCACTGTGTTTGTTTACTCTTAGTGGCTGACAAGCAAGGTTTGTACTTCTCATCCATCTCCTACCTATGTATTTGGGTGTGATACAGCACATCCCTCCACAGCCTGCTAGGAGATCTCACAGAAGACTTCACAGGACATTCTGGGGACAATTTCATCTCAAGAGTGACTCTTGATGCCTCAAACTCCTACTCCAGAGGGATGCTGTGCTATTTGCCTCTCAGCAACATTTAATATGGGCCTTAAAGGGGTGGGATTTTAGGGGCTCCCATTAAAAAGACACATCTTTCTCAACAAAAAAAAAAGTCTTGCTGTTGTTTTTATTCAGCCCAATCTTGCCAAGATTCCTGTTAACTTCATGAGAAAAGCACGCCTGTAAATGTATAAAACCAAGTTTTCTAAACTGTTTTTAACTAATTTGTTGCAAAATTAAGCAAATGAAAAGGCTCAGAGACACAGGAAAACATCACTGTAAGGTACTCAGTATTACGCCATCGTCTTACTTATCTATCAACAACGAAAGCTCAATACAGCCATTATTTTGGGAATCCATAGATTTTTAACTTTCTTTTAACATGAGAGAGATGATACAGATTTCCTAAGAAAATAGATGAGGCACAGGGACCTTGCGTGTCATTTCAAAAGAGGAGATGCCGTATATCTTTTCAGCCTCTGGCTGCAGCTTCCAAATTACTGTCCCAAAACATCTGTAACCTTCATGTGTTCTCATCCTCTTCTACAATTACTTCTTATCACGTGGGGAGGTTTTGAACTTGTGCAACAGCTATATTGAGTAAATCAGCTATAAAGAGACATGCGACAGATACTCCAAGCTGATAGCTAATCATGATTTTTAGTCTTTCAAGCGAACAGGACAACTTAAAATGGCAAACATTGCTCTATATACCCATCCATAAATTAGGAGTGACAATAGCAGATTATTACTCATTCTCTCAGAGCGTTTGTTTGGCCCTGAGAGAACTGGCTTTATTCCAAGAGCTGGCAAACATTGGTTAATATACATGTAAATGTTTTATTTCTCTCAGAGTAGGCAATTTCACAAAATGAAATACCGAATTAAAGACGACCCCAGTTTTTCTGCTGATGCCTGTCCCAGATGCAGTGCAGCTGAAAGCCTTTGCAAGCTTTTTCACACCGAGTCAACAGGCAAAAAGCCACCTTTTCTTTTAAGAGTGAGACAATTTCACTGTGGAAACATGAAAGCTTTTATATAAATATTAATCATCAAAGTTGTCCTGGAGTTAAGTGGATGGTGACTGGCTTATATAAGGTTGCAGTACTGGCTTGGTAATAGTGAGATGTACTGAAATAGTTTCACAAATATTGCTCCAAGCAGACTGTTCCTCAATACAAGAGCTGCAGCACCAGAACTAGATTCAGCGACCCCAATGTTTAATCTGAGAGTACTATAAAATAGCACTTCACTCCTAAGAATGAAGAAGGGGCATTTTGTCCTTTGAATTTCTAGTGCAAGAGTAAAAGGAAAATGTAATTTTCCTCAAAGACTGCCACTAATTTGAAACGGGAGGAAGAGGGGAGACTAAGAAAAAAGGACGGAAGTTCAACACAGAGAGGCAAATAAACCAAATAACTCGACAGACAACCAGGCAGTGGTTTAGCAGAGCCTCTTACTAACCAGTCCAGCACCTGAATATTCTAAGTAAAGCCAAGTGTAATGCACCCATACTCCTGAGCATAGGCTCTCCAAAACCCAAGAGAATCAACAAGCACATTCTGTGCATTTGAGATGCATCTGTGGGTCCTGAGGGAAGTGGCGGATGAAGTTGCTGAGCCACTATCTGTATTTGAGAAGCCGTGGCAGTCCAGTGAAGTTCCCACTGACTGGAAAAGGGGAAACATAACCCCCATTTTTAAGAAGGGAAAAAAGGAAGACCCAGGGAACTACAGGCCAGTCAGTCTCACCTCTGTGCCCAGTGTGGTGGGCTGACCCAGGCTGGAGGCCACGTGCCCCCCAAAGCCGCTCTGTCACTGCCCTCCTTAGCTGGGCAGGGGAAAGAAAATATAATGAAAGGCTTGCGGGTTGAGATAACAACAGGGAGATCACTCACCAGTCACTGTCATGGGTAAAACAGACTTGACTTGGGGAAAATTAATCCAATTTATTACCAAGAAAACAGAGTAGAGCAATAAGAAATAAAAACAAATCTTAAAGCACCTCCTCCCACTCAAAACACCTGGCAAGACCATGGAGCAGATCCTCCTAGAAACTATGCACATGGAAAATAAGGAGGTGATTGGTGGCAGCCAACATGGCTTCACAAAGGGCAAATCGTGCTTGACAAATTTGGTGGCCTTCTACGATGGGGTTACAGCGTTGGAGGACAAGGGAAGAGCAACTGACGTCATCTGCCTGGACTTGTACAAAGCATTTGACACTGTCCCGCACGACATCCTTGTCTCTAAATTGGAGAGACATGGATTTGACGGATGGATGACTCGGTGGACAAGGAATTGGCTGGAAGGTTGCATTCAAAGAGTTGTGGTCAACGGCTCAATGTCCAAGTGGAGATCAGTGACAAGTGCCGTTCCTCAAGGGCCGGTATTGGAACCGGCACTGTTTAACACAGTGGGATCGAGTGCACCCTCAGCAAGTTTGCCAATGACACCAAGCTGTGTGGTGCAGTTGACACGCTGCAGGGAAGGGATGCCATCCAGAGGGACCTTGACTGGCTTGAGAGGTGGGCCCATGCAAGGTCCTGCACAAGGGTTGGGGCGATCCCAAGCACAGCTACAGGCTGGGCAGAGAATGGATTGAGAGCAGCCCTGAGGAGAAGGACTTGGGGGTATTGATTGATGAGAAGCTCAACATGAGTTGGCATTGTGCACTTGCAGCCCAGAAAGCCAACTGTGTCCTGGGCTGCATCAAAAGAAGCCTGACCAGCAGGTCAAGGGAGGTGATTCTGCCCTTCTACTCTGCTCTCATGAAACCCCACCTGGAGTACTCCATCCAGCTCTGGGGTCTCCAGTACAAGAAGGACGTGGACCTGTCAGAGTGAGTCCAGAGGAGGCCATGAAGATGGTCAGAGGGATGGAGCACCTCTCCTATGAGGACAGGCTGAGAGAGTTGGGGTTGTTGGGGAGAGTTCAGGCTGAGAAGGCTCCAGGGAGACCTTATAGCAGCCTCCCAGTACCTAAAGGGGCCTACAAGAAAGCTGGAGAGGGACTTTTTACAACAGCATGTAGTGATAGGACAAGGTGTAACGGCTTTAAACTGAAAGAGGGTAGATTTAGATTAAGTTTTAGGAAGAAATTCTTCCCTGTGAGGGTGGTGAGGCACTGGAAGAGGTTTTCCAGAGAAGTTGTGGATGCCCCATCCCTGGAAGTGTTCAAGGCCAGGTTTGATGAGGCTTTGGGCAACCTGGTCTAGTGGAGGGTGTCCCTGCCTATGGTGGGGGGGTGGAACTAGATGATCTTTTAAGGTCCCTTCCAACCCAAACCATTCTATGATTTGGAGGCAAGGACAGTACACGCCACCTCCAGCAGGACTCTGAGAACCATCTTTTTCCTACAAAGGGCTAGAGATGTCAGAACATATCTAGATCTACTTACTCCTCCTATGATACAGGCCATCAACCATTGCTTACCCCGCTGTTCAACAGAGAAGTGGGATTTTTTTTTTTTTTTTTTTTTTTTCAAATTAACTGAGCCTTGAAACTAGAACTACAACCACAAAGGAGATTTTTTGAGAAGGGGAACAGAGAAGTATAGCCTTTTATCTACTGTACTGTACCATATGCATAATCTCAGTTCCGTTGAGGGCACGCTAAAGTTTCAAACAACTGGGGATACTAGCAACAGGTCAAAATTTTTCATAAACCTCTAGACAAAAATGACACAATATTAATATATTTCAGAATAGCAAGTTCAGAATGACATAAAAAATAAGGTAGAAAGCACTGGCTAAGATCACAATAACTTGACAGAACCCAAGAACAAGAAGCATTAGGCACTTAAACCAACCATCAGGACACCTACAGTCAAAATTCACCTTCTTCAAGTGAAAGGAAAGATGGAAGATGAACAAACACTGATGGGAAGCAACAACTACCAAGAGACAACACCTTCAAAAGATACAGGACTTGTACATGTGGCAAGAGCTGATGAGAAGTTCAGTTCCCATCTGGCAACTTGCCTCAGTTGCTACTACAGTACTCCACAGATTTCAGCCAAGTCTCTCCATGGACATGAGCATCTATGGATATGGAACAGACAGCAGATCGGTATTTTATGGAGATAAATACATAAAAGACTGCTGGCATTAGACTTGCTCTTCCTCACATTCTCCGTTTTAAGAGGAAAACAATTTAGATTTTACATTAACTAAAGCTGCTTTTGAAATTTTTTTCATATTTACTTCCCAGAATTATATGGAAATTTTTTTTAACCTGCAGAAAATTACAGAAATTATTACCGCTAGAGCAAGCACACTGTCTAGTACTTGACAATACTTTGCTTTGAACCTTGAACCTAATGCTGCACTTTTCAGCACTGCTTTCACACGAAGCATGCTCTCCCTCCTCTTGTATGCTACTGCTTACATGACACTTTTAGATCTCACAAGGAAATCTGCTGAATGGAAGGGCAACACAACAGAACAAGACAGTGCCAGGTTCAGCACTGAAGAGGATTTTAAAATTTATTACGGGGTATCACTTCAACGCTCAATTTTATATGTGGCTGAAATGAATATGCCTGGCAGAACTGCAAGAGAAGGTGCCTCTATAAAAGGCGACAGCACTATTACCAGATAAGCTACCAGTTAGACATCACTGATTACCACACTGGACAGAGATTTTAACTCATCTAGAGAGCAGACAGCTAATCAGATTTCTTAATGGGCTTCTCTCAGTTTCACTGGAGCTGATGCATACTGCATATAGGATTTGGAAAGAGATTTTTCCCCAAATAGCACACATCACTCTACTACAGCATTCTGTTATCATCTTGGCTTATGCTTATATAAAGTACCAGATGGAAAGCCAGAAGTTACGTGAACAGTCACAAAGAGGTTAATCATTAAATTCAAGCTATGCCAGGGCAGTAGCAATGTTGATCTCTTGAATAAATTGAGCTTGGATAAAGGTAGCATTGATTTTCCTAAAGAGGTTTCATTACTTAGCTCTAGATTTGTGATTTCTTTTGAGAGTATGAAGTTAAGAGTTAATCCAAATTTACTATTTCTTTTATACCCAAACAGAAACCAAGCCATTTAAAATGCAGAGAATATGATAGACCTCCCTCCCTTTCATTGTTCTCTCCCCTCCGAGAGAAACTGAACTTCATAGGACTTCAAACCTCAGGGAAAACAAACAAAAAAAACCCCAACAAAACCAAAAAAAACATAAAAAACCCCTCATCTTTATTCTACAAGTTTTTCTTCCAGCACTGAAAATCCAATGCATATTGTCTCCCAACTACTTTTATCTCTTTATTGTTCTTAACACTTTCCTAGAAAGGAGGTTTTTAGCACACAAATGAAAAACACTAATTTGATGAAGGGACAGGGACTATTTGGAGCCTAGTCAGTGAAAAGACATGAGGTAAACATTTGGATACGTTACACGACCCCAAATCTTTCTGCCATATGTTCTGCTTTCCAACTCTGATCTTCCTGGTTTAATTTTTAACAAGTTATTTACATCAGAATCAAAGAGCTGACTATTACAAGCTATACCATTAAACAGAGAGTTACTTCTTTACCTCCTTCAAGTATGAAAAAGAATCATCCATAACAAGCAAAGTGATCTGAGTTTCCAATTTCCCACAAGTACTCTAAAATATTTACTGAACCATAGCAATCAGGCCCGTGACAAATGGGATGTCTTACGGACTCTGGGCTTTCCTAACTTTCTGAAATCACTGTTTTGACTCACTCACATCTCTGGGAATGTGGAACGAACTTAGATAAGGTCTAAGAAAAAGCAAGGAAGATTAGAAAGACTAAGTTAATCAGAAAAAAATAGGGAAAAAACCCAACAAAAACCTACATATCTTTTATGAGAAAAAGGATATAATTTCTTACTCTCCTATTTTGAAAGCCTTGCCTCTTTCACAGTTAAGCCAAGTTTCCCCAAAGAAGCCATCACTGATTGCATTCATTAGGAATTTTTATGTAGACAAGTGTTGGTATGTGAAATGGAAAGCCAAAAAAGGATATTAAATCACAGGATATATACATCCCAGGACCTTATATGTATCTCTTCAGAGAGCAGGATCAAAAAAAAAATTGGACATGAAAAAGAAATAAATGTAAACAAGAACATGGAACCTGAAAGGCTTTTTGCTTAAGGTCCCTAATGTCTTAAGAATTCATTAAAAGATGATGTTAGAGTACCTGAATTTCAGAGAATTACTTCAGAGATGGCTCCTGTTGCAGCAGTTTCTGCTGGAATATTTTACTCTGGCTGTCAGCCAAATCTTTGCTATGCTGATGCCAAATAAATGATACCCAATTTCAACGACAGATGCTGTTGTGTTGACACATAATTGATACGTTTATATTCAGGGCTCCCTGGAATTCTGTAACAGCAACACTTTATTCACAAGAAATACAACTGACAGCAGAATTCAAAGGGACTTGCACATAGCTAATGCCGCTACACTACTGGTATTGTGAGTCTGGAGGGAAGAGATCACTACCTACCCAGGGTGGTCAGGAACAGTGGAGACCACAAATTTTCCAGGGCAATGGAAAGTAAGATGGCCCAGCAGTAAAAGTTAACTGGCTCAGCCAGAAACCAGCTTGCTCAGCGATACAGGAAACCTGAAAGTTCTCAACACAAGTCACATATCCCTTTCCTGCAGAGCTTGTGCGTAGGAGATGGAAATCATAGAAACACCACAGCACTGAAGTAACAGATATGTCCATATCTCCTTCTCTCTTTGACTTCCTTGGTTTCCTAGGCAGGAAACAGATTAGCAGCCTTTAGAAATACATTTTGCAAACCTATATTCCAAAGAAAACGTATACCTCTTCCTTGCATGTTCACTCTCTTGTGGATAACATGAAATAAACTTTCATAAATAGTATTTATTTTGGAAAGCAACTATATTCCCTCCCCAAGTTCAACAAACCTTCAGCATCTACTGTATTTCCTATAGAAAGAAAAAAAAAAAGCAGATAACATTACAATATATGCCTACAACCTAAATTTTCTTTATTTTTAGTAACACAGCATCGTATTATTTTCACACAATGAATAAAAACATTCACAGAACTAAAATAGTCACAGAAAAATTCATACTCACTCATTTCACAAAATAGAAAAAAACACCAGCAACAACTAACACTTGCCACAGATGACAGTGGCAAATAAATGCCATATAGCAAAGGTTTTGGTCATTTATCCAGATAGTATGTGTTGTTCATCAAATACGCAATGTGGAATATCCTGCCACGATGCCTCTTTTTAATTAAAGCTTAACAATACTTTTGAATTGCATTATATGGGGATTATCAAATACATTTGAAGCTTACAGATGAAGAGGCATCACCACCTGGAAGTGATTCCACCTTTTCAACGCCTGGAAACATATTTTGTTGACTGTTTCTTAAACTGTATTTTAGAAGACCGATCACAGCCCATAAAGCTTCTACAGTATAATATGCTGCTTCTGCTGGTGGGGCCTATCTGGCTCTCAAATACTGTCTGTGCTTCTCTGCTAGTACCACAGGAAAGATTTCTTCCTCCAGTCACCCCTTTCCTTACATTATACGAAAAGGGACTGAAAATACTGATGTTAATTCTTCAGACTGCACATTGCAGCTCTTTCCTTTAATTCTTCCTCTCCTGTGCTTCTAAGGGTTGCTAAGGCCAAAACTGTCAGAAGACCTCTCTTCACACTGAATTTCTCCTTCAGGAGTGCCCAGCACAGAGTATAAAGTTATACAGGGGAAAAATATGCATTTATCATCAAAGCTCACACCTCTCAAAACCCTAAAATTGTCATTTAGTTCAGCAACATGGGATATGTAAAATATCCAGGATTATATCCTTGCAAGAGCACGAAGTGGTTGAAAAGGTCAAGGAAGTACGTTAAGTAGAAAAGCTTTAGGGGCCAGTGGGTTCTTTTCACTGTTGTGAGAGGCACTGGAAAACCAACCTTTGCCAAGAAAACACATCCAGATATTAAAAATTTAAGCACCAAGTGCACAGGCGTCTTCTTCCAAAAACCTCCCAAACCAAACCAACAACAACAAAAAAAAACCCCACCCAAAAAACCCAACACACTCCCTCAAAAAAAAAAACACCCAGAAGTTTTTCAAAGTCACAAAGGACAGCTGAGATTAACCTCCCACTGGCAGTTGGGTATCTCAGGAGCGCACACAGAGAACGAGGACGGGAACATGAAAAAACAGCTAAGCCAGCTGTCAACAGCTTTGATTTCCCCGAACCAGTCATGAGGCATGACAGGGTGGTACACCACAGGCAGACCCAATCCTCCTCACTCCTGTTCAGAGAGTATCAGATGCAAACCAGCTCCAGTTCAAAAGCTGCAGCGATTTGTTAGACTGGTGCTGTGTCTAAGCTAAAAAGGCCAGTCTCTCAGCACTGCATTTTAAATTGAGCACAGCACTGAAATAACAAAGCTAGAAGGCTTACTGAGAAGATCCAACTCCTCTCTAATTATTTGAGTGTGGGCAGGGAAGTGTAGGTCAGTCTGACAGCCATCGTATAGCTACACCCTGTCTGTGTTAGGAGGGGCATAATTAGTCCAGGAGGAAATCAATGTTAAGACATACAGACCAACTTGAATACTTCTGCTTGTTACTGAATTTGCTCCAAAAAGATTTATTCCTACAGGTTTCTTTGGGTGTTTTGACCTCCCTCTTAAGCGCACACTAAATTTAATAATGTTCTTTTTAAAAAAAATCATGTTCAATAGTAATAACCCATTCTGTTACTAACAAAGGCAAGGATTTGAAAAGTCAAATAGATTCTCACTCCTACTATTGGCGTCTGCATTTTGTTCTGTTTGGACACAGAACAGAAAGGTCTCACTTTCTCCCACTCAGGAAGACAGTGCTATAGCTGGAAGTCATGGAAAAAAACCAATAAAATTATTGTATACAAATATTTCCATTTCTCTTCCCCAATTTATAATGTCATTTAAAAAAAGCAAGTGTGTTTGTTGGAGAATACTGTACAATGAGCTAATGTGCTAAATAAATTGGCAAGAGAAAGAAGTAAGTCAGCTTCAACTTTTAGAAATATAAAAGACTTAAAAATAGTTCAGGCAATCAGATTTCAGAGCAAATCTTACTTTTACAGACACTGTTTCCTATCCTGTTAAATATTTCTCTTACCTCTGTGGGAAGGACTTAAACAATGGAGGGAAACTAGCTAAGGCTTGCTCTGCAGACTGAAATAATCACAGTTCAGCAGCAAGGACTAGCATCAAGACTTCTGAATAACGGTATCAAACCCAAATATTTAGGTAAAAAGTTGACTTGCACCCCTTTTCTCCCTGCAAAGGTCCTTAACCACAAGTAACTCCAAGTCTCCAAGCCTTCAAACATACTTCATAGATTATAATAGTATAACTGCAAGCCACAGCATCAATTCAGTAAAGTTGAGTTTTTCTGATGCTATGCAGCCTCACCACCTAAACCCCTCAAGCCACTTAAGACAAATGTTTATGCTTTAGTTTTTGTCCTAAACTATGCTACAGTTTAACTGTATGCTCTCCCATCCATAGTAGGCTGCAGTGTGATGGTGGGTGTGGTGGGTTGATGGTGAGACACAGTACAGTAAGCGTATTGGTTTCTAAGCAGACCTAAGTTTGCAAAACCAAACAACTACAGGTGAATTCCCTGAGCCTTTTTGTGGCATGGCTGCAGGCTCAGAGCCATATTTTATGCTGGCACCAGTAAGATCTAATAAAAGGCTCTGAGATCTTGAATTTTATTTGTATCACGACAGCCATGTACCTAAGGTATGTTTGAGGGTGCACTTTTATAACTAAAAGCTGCATCCTGCAGCTTCACTCAAACATTCCTTATTTTTTTAATCCTTCTAGTTGGGTGTCAAAGACAAGCACAAGATCTTTCATGATGCAACAATGCTATATAAAGCGTAAGGTGCTATTGACATCTAACTACCAGTAAGCAGCCATGCTAGGAACACACGTTCTGGAGTGAGGTTTAAATAACAGATTTATACAGCACAACTCCGCTCCAGACCTGATACTAAGCACTGTACCATGGTCAGAGAACTCCTTTCCAAATACACAAATGAAGCCAAGGTGTCAAACAAAAACAGAGGTTGGGTGAAAAAGCAGCGAGACCAATTTCTAAACAGAAAGCAGTCTGAGGAGATAGATATACACCCTGAGGTTTGGTACATCCAAATCATGACTATCCATACCTCTAGCATGATACAAAGCCCAAAATCAACATGGCCTGAACACAAGGGTTTTATACCTAGCAATTAATAAGGCTCAAGGAGCCTTATTAAAGACCCGTATCAAGGAGCCTATCTGAAGGCGGATAGTACTTCAAGCATTGAAGCTCCCTCAGCCACCTCCTCTGATTTAATTTTTTTCCAAGTTTACCATCACACAGCCACAACTCTTTAACCGTAGTATATCTTTACTCTTAATAAGTTTTTTTAGAGCTGCCTATGCCCCCCCCCAAAAAAAAAAAATAGTGTCACAGCTACATACATGCTTGTAAACAGAAGTACCAAGGCAATACACAGTCCAAATCAAAATGGATTTGGTTTGTTACTGCTAGAGTCGAAGAGGTGCCCATAAGTAAATATAAGGCCACATAATTCTGCACTCCCACCACCCCACCAGCTCATTTCAGTCTGGAGAAGTCATTTGTGCCTGCAGCAGGGCAGGCCACATTTCTACCCTTCATGTGACAAAGACACAAACACATTGGTTTAGGCAGAAGCAGCTTTTGAACTGATGCTGCTCTTTATTTTCCACTCTTTTTGTGAAATACAGAGACAATTTCTGAGCAAAGCCTTTGGGGAAAGAGCTTTACTCAAAATCACTAGTCGTCCGTCTAGCACAATAAGAGCAGAGAATGCAAATTAGTTTCAATAAAAGCAGCTGGCAATCAATAACAAAGGGCTGGTCTCCAAGAGTAAAACTGGTTCCTCTAAGGACAAGAGTTAAAAGGGCAAAAATATAAGATGGTGAATAAAGGAAGAACAAATATAAACAACATGGGGGGGAGGGTGGTGTACAGAAGGAGAAAAATCTAACGATGCAAGTTAAAAAAAAAAATCAAACTGATAAAGAACAGCTGGGGGTAAAAAGGAAATTAAAATACAGATAACTATAGTGCAAAGAAAAGGATCATTAGAAAAAAGTCTAATGGAAAACATGCGCGATTCAAACAAGATAAAATAAAAATCATGAAAGGGAGCAGATAAGAGGCTAGCTAGCACTAAGGCTTAAGGCACTAGTCATGAGTTCATGTTCTAGCCTGGTTTGCAGGCATCGGTAAGTCTGATAACAAGTTTCATAATTCCTGCTACCGCACATCTGGCCATTTCACAAAAACTTGTACATTCATCTCCTCTGACCTTCTGCCATAATGCAGAAAGTCACTACCCACCTGAGTGGGCCAGAACCCACCCACTCTGTATGCAGTCAGACTTCCTGAGGTGAAGGGACCTAGAAAAGAAGTCCACAGGCACCTGCAAAGGACTGAGAAAAAAACAGTATTATTGTTACCACCTGTTTAAAGAAGAAAAAAAAAAAAGAATCCCTCAAGATCGACACTTTCACTGAGTCTCCTTATTATTGTGTCTGATTTTTATAAGTCAATTAGAGAGAGAATACATTGTGGTCACAGAAGCAGCCTTCCCTTGCAGCTGTTATAGATAGGACTTGATATAAAGGTGAAAATACAAGTATTTTGGCACTGTTAGCAACCTTTGCTCGAGAGAAACCTAAAAATCCAAGTGTCTCATATACTGCAAGTTGGTCTCACAAATCATCCTCCATCTTGCATCTACAAACACAGCTCTGGTTTCTGGTTTTATCAACATACTCCACCGAACATTTGGATAACATGGAACTAAGGTCGCTATCTTGCACATGCCTTTAATATTGCATATTAGCAAATTGGAACACAAGCAGTTACTTTGCTCAAAAGCTTTTCAGCTCCAAATAATCTCACTGCAAACTACACAATGTAACTCCTTTGATCCCAAGAATGTAGCCCCCATCTTTAATAAAGTAGCTGCTTAAATAGCATACATTAATTATACAGAGTGGAAAGTGGTGTTTTCTACACTCACATGAAACTGCAGGGGAAAGCCCTATCACTACACACTATTTAGATTAGTTTTGATCAGCATACTGATGGCCTAGACAGAGAATTCTCTGCCAAGTTGCTAGTATACTTAAAAATATGCTTATACTTTCAGAACTTTAATATACAGAATAATTCGATTGGGGCATGCCCTATGCTTCTAGAAATTCTACTAGACTTCTAATGACAAAAGTGGTCAGAAACTTCTAGTCACATTGACATCTGAAAGCACAGAACTCGCATTTTAAAGAGAGAAAGAAGTGACTAACTTCTTTACAACTAAAAAGGGCGTACAAGAAATCAAACACAGCAGGATGGAGAAGACAAAAAAAAAAAAAAATCCTGAAACTAAACTAGTGGTAGGGCAAAAGACAACAAAGAGAATATTATCACACATTCTCATCCCCTCAAGATACACGTGTGCCTAAAAGGCTCACAAATATCTAATCACTGGCTGTTTGCCACATTCAACATACAAAGCCTGCTTCCTCTATTGCCTACAGCAATTATTTTAGGGTTTGCCCTAGCAAGTAAAAATCTCTCTCTCAAAAAAAAGCAGGAGGGGAGGAAGCCTGCACTGCTGCAGTTTTACTTCGACAACCTCATGGTCCACCACTACTGCTAAGACAATTACAGATTTTAACAGCACATTTCCCTAAGGTAGCAAGCAGTTAAGACCTTTATATACTGAAAGAGATGCCCTTCCTGCATGGCCTATTAGCCACAAACAGGATTAAGAGCTAAGCAAATCCTCACAGAGCCCACATCTGTCAACATAACTCTTTTCCATAATGGGCAGAAAGGAAGGTAACTTCTCAGCTTCACAGAGCACTTACTGGAAAGCTGATACTGCAATAATTAAAAACATAACAAAACGAAAAGGGAGCAACACAGAACGGCACAATCATGGAGGATCTCTTACCTTGTGAAAAAAATGTCACCTGTTACAGAACTTGTGGTCTTACAGAGCAGCCCTGCTGTTGCTCTGGTGGCCCTGTACAGCAATCAGCCTTAGAGGATCTCCAGAGAAGACAACAGCCAAGATCTCTTTGCAGAACATTTCTCCAAGCATGATAGTATTTCCATAATCAGTCAAAAACCAGACACATCTAGACTGGCATGCATCAGACTATTGGACATCATGGACATCAATCCACCCGTAGCTGCTTCTTGTGGAGCATGATGGAGAGACTAATACAGAAACCACTTTATTCTGAAGCACCTGGACCAAAGTAGTTGAATCAAGAGGTGCTAGATCCATTCTTGAAGGGCTCAGATGGCTTTGGGAATAGCTGGCGCACAGCTGTAACAGTAAAAGCAAACCCCAGCCCAGTTCAGCAGAGAAAATTAGTGTTCAGTTCTCTCAAACCCTGATACCACTGTAAAAAATCAATGTATTTCTCTCTGAGGGCAGTCCCCATGACAGCAGTGCTACCTGCTGAACCAGGGCAGGCCTCCCGTGACTCTTCAGCAAGAAATTCTTTCAGCTCCTCTACACCACTGCTTCTTGCTAGTGCGCACACCATGGGGAAAAGCCTTGTTGGGCTTCAAAGTAACAGGCAAAGGAGAAGGAGGATGGAGGAGGAAAATTTGTAACAAAAATGAACAAAGAAACTGCATTACATTACACATTAAATGCCATGGCCAACACATTTAGTCACAGTCTGTCTACTATCCTGTAAGCCAGCTCATATCACCTAATCAGCATGTATATCTTATATATATGCAAAAGCATTTCACTGTCTATTTAATGCATGGAAAAACATGATTAGACTAAAAAAAAAATAAAAATATTATTTTGCTAGCAAATGGATATAGCAGCAACCAGCGAGGAAACAGTCCACTCTCACTACTACTGTACACACCTCCAAACAAGCAGCAACGAACCTGTGATCAGCTAGGGAGTGTGACTGAGGGTTGTCACATCACACAAGGCTATTTCTACGCAATCTGATGTTCTGGGGTAGCTTCAAAGCTCAGGTGGTGTTCCACAGACAGCAGGTATGGGCATGCAGCCACTGCTTAATATCTTATGTTGCACACAAAGCAGCCCCATCAGTCTGTGAACACCAATCACATCCCAAAAGAGTGTTTAAGCATGCCAGGGACTCCCTAGAAGGAGGGCTTTCCGATGTCCACCCTGGCAGCATCTGAAGATGTCCAGCTCTGTAAGTGGTTTGTCTTTAGCTCTGTATGTCTGCCAGTGCTGTCCATGCTCTTCTCTACCACCCTGCATTTGTGGTCAACAGCTCCACCAAAACCCTCTTGAGGAGCAGAATAAGAGACCTGTGCAAGTCCGCACTGGAAAAAGCACTAAAGAAATAGGTAGTTCCTAGAGTTTCCAATGTGATAAGGGGTATTCAACAGCTGCACACAAAATTCCTGTTGGTAAGTGTCCCTTCTCAGTTTCCCACAAAGCACGAGGGAAAGCAGCAGCTAAAATTGCTGTGACAAGGAGCAGTTCATTTATCTGACAAAGATCAGTTTAATTTCTACCTACAAAGGTTGAGAACAGTCTAAAATCAGCTTCCTTCTTAACTTCAGTTCAGGAGGTCTGTATGTCATAAATAGCCCACTAAAAGGCAGTTAAGAGACAGAGGGAGAGCAAAAAGTTATTAAAAATGTACTAATGAGAAACTCATTTCACTGTTTTTTAACAGGGCATCAGGGAATTTCTACAAGACTTCTGGTTCATTTAAAGGAGGAAATTTTTAACAAGCTAAAAATAACTGACAATCACATTTTCAAAACTGAGAGAAACATGGAAACCCCAGGAGGTCCCAGCCTAGGGCAGTACCACACAGACCGACAAAAATGCTCATACATATTTCAGGCAGGATTGGGACCCTGGAATTAAAATTTCTGTGACACGAGAACATTTATTTTCTCTACTGCTTTAAAAGAAGGTTTGAACCATAACTGGTTCAGAAACATAACAGAAAACAAATTATTTATTTTTTTTAAGTAACCAACAATAAGGAGAACCAAAAAGCTACAAACTGAACTCACATCAGCACATCACAGGAACAAAAAAACACATACAAATGAAGACACGGGGCTTATAAAAAAAAGAAAGAAAAAAAAAGAGAGACAAAAGCCACATTTTTACATTCAGAACGGATTATCTTGATTTTTTCCTGGGTCAGCTTTTAATGCTTTCCTAAGAATATTTTTCCATAGGCTGTTTAAACACAGGTCTCGGTCGTTTCTCAGCACAACTGTACTCGCGACCGGGGAACCGAAATTAAGAAGAAAGAAAAAAAAAAAAAAAGGCAAACCCACAAAATCTGAAAGTCTTTTGCGACTCTTTTTTAGAGTTATTTTCTTCATTAATCTCTCAGCAGTGCTTCTCAGGGGCTGCGATTCCACCCCAACGGCGTGGCCCGGCGGCGCGCTTCCCGCTCCGCTAAGCCGGCGGCACACCTGAGCTCCCCGCCCGGAGCGGCGGGACCGGCGCCGCACGGGCCTCCCCCGCAGCGGGATCTCTACCTGAGGCGGTTTCGTTCCAGGGCTGGGAGCCTGCCGCCAGCCGGACCGGCCCGCGGAGAGACGCCAGGAGGGCGCCCCGAGCCGCCCGCGGCCCCCCCCTTCGCTACACACGCTGAGGCGGCGGCTCTCGCTCGCCCGCCCGCCGCAGCCGAACCACGCTCGCCTCCTGGCTCTCCGCCGCGGCACCCAGCCCGCACACCGGCTTTTACAACTTTCCGTTTTCAACAGCGGCGCCCCGGCAGCCGGGCCGCTGCCCCGGGAAGGAGAGCTCGGAGCCAAAGTCCGCAGGAAGTTGGCCCGCCCGGGAGCTGAGCCCGCTGCCCCGCGGCTCCCGCGGGGATACCGCGGACTCGAACCGCGGCCCCTCAGCGCTCCCCACCGCCCCCTTCCCAACGCCTCCGGCGCTCCGCTGCCGCCCGCACCCACCGCCCCGCCGGCCTCCCCCGGGACAGCGGGCGGGAGCGGGCCGCCGCGCGCCCTTACTTGGAGTTGCGCTCACCCGAGGGACGGGAAGGGACGGGCAGCGGCGGGAGAAGGGCAGAGTCCGAGTTCGCTGCCGGCAACTTCCCCGCTCCGCCACACGTGGGGCTGAGGCGCGGGCTAGCTTCCCTCGTCTCTCGGCGCAGAGGACGTGGCACCTCCCTCCCTCTCTCTCTCTCTCCTTCCCCGGCCGAGCCGCACCGCGCCGGAGGCTCCTCCCGGCCCCGCTCTGGCGGAATGCGGGGCGCCCTCTGCCGCACGCCGAGGGACCCGCTGCCCCCGAGCCTCGCCCCGGTCCCCCCAGCCGCGGCTGCGCTGCCGCCGCTGCGGGGATGCAATCCGCCCCTCTCCTGCGGCGGCGCGCGGGGCGCTGAGGGGAGCTCGGCCCCAAGGGCGGGAAGCTGAGGGACGAGGCGCGAAGAGTCGCTGCCACCCCTCAGCGCCTGCCGCGGCAGGCGGGAGCTGGTGGCCCGCAGGGAGGCAAGAAGTTCCCGCCTGAAGAGGGAACCCCCGGGTGGCTGTGGAGTTGGGTGAGGTACACCCGATCTCACTCCTGGCTTGGAGCTCTCAGGTGTCCTCCCGCTGGCTGTGTGGGACGGGTGCGCGGGAGGGGGTTAGAGAGGCGAGTGTGGAAATCCTTGACAGCCCAAGGGCACATCTCCTACGGTGCTGCACGGAAAGCATTACCCCAAGTCATGCGTTTATTGGTGAATTAAAAAGGAGAATGCCAGAATAGGTGAAATCACAACAGCAGTTGCTTTCATGCGTGCCAACAGGATGGAAGCTCTTGCTGAGTTGATCGAACTCTACAATAATGGGCCTAAAAGCAAAATGGAGAGCAGTCCCCACGTGCTCCAGGAACACGGACTGGCTGGGGGCTGTGGGAGGACTGAATTTGCTGAGGAACCCTGTTGCATCCAGCCCAAACTGTTATCTCTCTGCCAGCAGGACCCCAGAACACCTGGAGCTGCTTCCCAGCTTCCGTGGTTTAGGCTGGCTCCAGCACAGAGCTAGTCTTCGTTCTTCCTAAGGAGACTACCCAGCGTGTTCCTAAACAGACAGTAGCTGTAACTGGTAGAAAATAAAAGACCTCAGACATCTATTTGCATTTTCTTCTTTTCAGGATTACACATTTTGAAAATAAAAGACATTACCTGGGCTTCATTGTTGCAGAGCACCTGACACAGAGGTTGTTGCTGAAAAGGTCAGTTGGGAGGAATCTCGCCCTTCTTCCAGGTTAATAACAGCTACAAAACTCTTCCCTAGCTTAATGGTGTCATCCTTCTCCTCATGCCTTTCTTAAAGTGTTTCTTGTAAGAGCGTTCATGTCAGGCACCTTAGTGTAACCTTAATATCCCTTCTAATTGAGTGATATTAGACTGTCGTGTTTTTACCTCCTATTGCTCTTCTTTCTGCCAAAACCATCTATTTCTTCTAGTGGCAGGCAGATTTTTAATCTCGAGGTGCGCTGCCAATTTGAGATTAGAATCTGACTTTGAAGTTGTAAAGAAGTGCTGTTGCTGATGTTCAAATAACACTGAACCGCTTAGGGCTAAAGCAGAGAAGAAATAAAATTGTGTTTTTCTAAAACATCTCTCGGACTGTGGTTATCTCAAAGGGCTTTATGAAGTAATGTCAAGTAAAGGAGCACCTTTAGCAATAGCAGCCATTCTGTGCACAAACGTACCTTTGAACATAGAAATTTTTGGCATTGGTTATCTATAATCATTTAGTAGGGCTATTATGTATGTTTAATGATCACCTGCAACGCCATGAGAAATATCCAATAATTGTCACTGCTTAAAACCATTAAGGAAAGATAAAGTATGTGTATATATTAAATTCCTCCTTGAGCTGACTCTAGGTAAGAAAATGCAGGCCAGTAAATTTAAGGTTAAAGTGAATGTGTGACTCTTTCCTACATATTCCAGTAAAGCTGTTACACTTATAAAGTATGTAATTTGTTGGTTATTAAGTTATATATTTGTGCTACAGTACTCTAACAACGAACTATACCTGAACTTAAGTTTGAGCAGTTGTTGACTGTCACACAGTTAATGTTGGCTGTCACACAGTTAATTGCTACTATAATCACTCAAGCTTCGGCAATGCTCTCCAACAGGACATTGTCATTTAGGAAACACAGATACATTTCTAAGCTTTAAGTAGAAGGAATATGTGGACCATATAGGATTTTCCAATCGGCATCTGTCCAGAATAGATATGATTAAGTGCATTTTTGTTTAGCTATTGATTTATTCACCTGGCTTCCTCAAATGTCAGATATATGTATGGTTTTTGTCCAAGAAAAATAGGGCTGTTTGGAGTATTGATTGCAGCAGTGGAGTCTGCAGTACAGCTCAGTAAAATGTTCAGTTCACATTTTAGGACATTGCACTGTTCTTTAATAAACCTGCACATCCTTTGGATGTAGATGTAAAAATCTGCTGCCAGGATTATAATATAATCTTTATTATTTTATTTTCAATCTAGAAAAAGAAGTCTTTTCAGTGTGCAGTAATCTCCCCATAAATCTGCTCAGAATTTATAGATTTTATATGTAGTACTGTAAAAGGATGGGAAATGTTATTACCGAATTCAGTATTTTTTCCTTTTGTTGTATCCTACTTCCGTGGCAGTAGCAGCTTAGTCTTTTAATAAATACATATGTTTTTACATATGCGTGTGTATGGAGAGAAAAAATCACACATAAACAGTAATTGAAGTGCAATAACTGGTAGCAGTTACAAGTTCAAATACAAAATGTAATTGTATGGATGCATATAAATATACAAGAGCCTTTCCCTGGAGAATGTTTTCCTTCCCTGAGAATTTATAGTGGCAAAACCTTCCAGATTATCCCAACTGGCAAAATATTTCCTGATAACAAGAAACAAATGTTCCTTGACGAGTATCTTTGCATTTGTGATTTTCACAGACACCAGCAGTTCTGGACTTCTTTTTCTCAAAGGGTGCTGGAGCCACAGCACTTTTACAGCAAATCCTTTCCACCTCTGTGCAGTTCCACCTCTGGGTTTTGCTACCTTCTTTACTTCTCAAGTAGTCCTTTGTCTGTCTTTGATTTTTTTTTTTTTTTTGGTTCCACACTTTCTTCAAATTTACTCTGCACTCTTGTTTTCCTTATTCTTTGTTCATACTATACTCCTGTGGGTCCTCCCCTGAATTGCAACATCAGAGTCTTCCTTCTCTCATGTTAAACATAGACATTTAACATGGAAATCAGTTAACATGGAAAACATGTTATAGTTACCTGAAACACTCACACTAGGTGATATTTATCTGTCAAGTTTTGGATGGGAGGGATGTGCCGTGGAAGTGCCTATTTATGTTTTACTGATTGTAAAAAGTACATAAGAAGTAGATCAGATTTAGTCATTTAAAGTGGGTGAGATTAGTTGAGTCTGATGAGATTTCTCTGTTGCCAGTGAAGTCAAAGACAAAGTCTCGGTAATTTCAGTACTGAAAGATAAGGCCCAGAAATTTTTTGTCCTGGTAACAATGGTACCGGAGGTGATGGATAATGAATGCCTTCCTTTCCAGCTCAGCAGCTATCTCAGAACACAAGTGACCATTAGTTATTATTGTCTGAAAGTAGTTTGGTAGTCTCTGAAAAATGAGAAATCCACCAGGCTCTTAATCTGTATTCTCAGAGATGACTTATTGATAGATGTCACTCACTGAACTGTCCCAGACACTATATTATTCTTTCTCTTCTGGAGAGGAGACTCTTGGAGCTCAGTCTAACTGTAGTAGAACAAGTGATAGCATTTCAAAGAGATGCTTTAAGGATCAGCTGTGAACTGGAAGTACCTATGCAGGGAACAAGACTTCAGGAACAGACTCTTCAGGGTTCCTGATGAAAGTTAGAGGTCAACGTATTCACAGAAAGAATGGCATTAAAAACATGCAAGCAAATAAATAGGGAGAGTAATATACATCCAGTATGACTTGAAAAGTGGCAATATTGGTGATACCTAAATTGAGACAGGATGCTTTCCTATATTAATTGCTGTAGTTCATACAAGAATTGAGCCCAGAAATTGTGATGACCTCTATATACAGAAAGTCAGAGTAAATTATCACAGTGCTTTCTTCTGACTTTACAAACTATGGGAAAAGTTCTTCAAACAGAAAGCTGGTCCATACTGACAACGTAAAAGAAGTGGTTTGCACTGTCACCATCCTGCAGAACTCTTCTTCTGAACTCTGGAGAACAGTTTCACAGTCACAAAGGTTTGCTCAATGTAGAGCCTAAAATAACCTTTAGAAAAAAAATGTGAATTGGGATAGAAAACAAAAGACTGGCTTCATCAGCTGCTATTAACTTGGCATGGCTCCACTGAAGTCGGTGAAATTTACACAAGGAGAAATTCTGATCTATGAACATTTGAAGCTAAGACTGAAACACGCAGAGACACTATCCCTTTTCCCTAGAACTCCAGTTTACAGCAGGACTCTTGGACATCAGAATTTCTTTTTCAGCAGGACAGGATGTGTAATATTCTGAACGATACTATAGAAACGTGACATCACCAGAACTTTGGCTGATCTTATCTGAAAAGCATAAAAACATTATTCAGAAACTTCTGACAGATAATTTGCATTTTGTATGTTGGATACGCTACAATAACTATTATATTTTACAGGCTAATTCTGTAGTGCATGTTTAGTCTTTTTACATTTCATTTGCTGTCACAAGTGATCAAATGACAGATAAAAAATTTACTTGATAACAATTGAGTATGTCATCTGCTTTCAAAGGCTTACAGTTCCAAAGCTGAGAAAGACTGAAAGAGGAAAATGTATAGTGTTACATTATACTTTATCTTTCAGTTAGCTAAATATTGTGACTAAAAGTCAGATTAGACAGTTACATCTGTACCATGTTTTACAGAATTGGAAAGATAAGTCACGGACGTTGACAAAGCATTCTTCAGTATAGACTATTGATATAAATGCTTTAGTAGATCTGCTTATGATTTTTCATGCTGTCTCCTCTTTTGGCACTGAACTATATGAAATGTACAAAAGCAACACCTGCACCTCTCTAAATCACAACTGTTTTGAAACTTGATGTCTGCCTATAACATTTTCACTGCAGTCATCATAAACACATTAAGTTATGTGACTTATGGTGAATCCCTGAAGATGTACACTTGAGAAAAGACTTTCTTTGCTTCAAGATGTCTTTCCCTCTGAAGAACCTGTCATACCAGCCAGGCTTTCAAAATCTGCACTATAAACACTATGGTGTAGTGCTGAGCAACTTCCTGCACGTTACTAAATGCTTTCAACTCCTATTGATCTTTTAGGAATTGAAGGAAGTTGAGTATTTACAGGAAGAACTGAGACTTTTAAAGAATCAAGTGCAAATTAATTCTATTAGCTTACACATTTGTAGTTACTTTTAGGTATAGTTTGACATTTTCTATTTTTTCTTCTTGACATAAAAATATACTTAACTGGCAAACACCTACTGTCACTTCTTCTAAGATTCTCACACCAGCCATCAACTGCTTCTGTTGCTGTTGATGTTATCTTCAGTGTTAGAGGACAAAATGTTTTGGAGAAACTTAAGTCTAAAAAGCTTTTAGTTTTAAAAGTTAATGTGTGGTTCCATGACTTGCAGGAGATAATTTGTCTCTCGTATGTATATAAACATATTAATGCTGTGGGCTCTTTTATATTTTTCCTAAATCATAGCAGCCAGATATCCAAAGAGCTGATTCGGTTGAGGACTTTTTCTCTAAACAATCAGCCTAATTCCAGACTGGAGCTGTTGACTGCTCAATGATCCGTTGAAAGATCCAGTAGCATTTGGCACATAGATACTATATTTACAACATGTCCTTTATTCTTTCTGGCACATAATGGAGCCTTCTGCTTCCTCCTGGTTCCCTGATGATTCCCTTACAATGACTGGGGAAATAAAATAATATAATTAAAGGGAGTGTAGGTATCCCCAGGTAACGTTAGAAAATCACATAGCAGTATTATCCAGCTTTGTGCTTAGCATGTTTAACAGAAAGATGGGTCCTGTGCTTTTTTCACAAAGATATCACTATAATTCTTTGTGATGGGCCTTCACATTTGATGACATTGCAAAATCCAAAAGCTTTAAGTCAGAGTGGGATAGATTCAACCTTGAAATAAAATGCAATCTGTGAGACTAATTAAACAGTAGGGTGCCTTATCAAGGAAGAAGTAGATCATTATAACTTAGTTATTATCATTTAGGATTAATATCATTTTTTACAAAATATGCATTAATCATCTGGAAGAAATTTACAGCCAGTGTGCTGAGGTTATGGCCTGGAGACATTGCAGTTCCTTTTGGTCTCAGGAACTATATATCTGTGGAGAGCTTCCTTTCTCCATGGGTCATGGCATAGTGAGCAGAATTGTGTCCATAGTCCTTGCTTTGCTCGTAGTACTTGCAGTTCTTTATTATGCCAGTGCCTGTAATTAAATCTCATCTCTCAGGACTTCAGATGATTTCCTGAAGTGATTAGGAAGTTTTCGCTCCCTTGCCCCCTCACTTGCCTGGGCAGAACTGGACAGATGTACTTTTATTTCTTTTCCTCCATCAAAACCATCGAAAGTGAGATGCTGAATTGCGTGGACTAGTGGCTAGAGAGGGCGAAGATTTCAGACTGGCTGGCTGGGATGTCTTGTTCACAAGCCAGCTTTGTGCCTAGGAAGAGAGATCAGACAGGCTTGGACCGTAAGGTGGATGCATATGTTTCTGTCAGAAGGGAGGGGTTGGGGAATTATGCTTACAGTTGGGTGGAGGAGTGGAGTAGATTCTGGTTCTAGATTGGCTGGTTCCAGTGATACCATTAATGATATCACTAAGATATTTTCATACATAACACGATAAAAAGAGAATGTTTGGTTCCTGTTTACCTCCTACTGAAAAGAGTTTGTGACTTGACCATAAAGACCTTCCAAGCTACCACATTTCTCAAAAGCGTGGGCAGGGTCTGAAGGTTATATTGTGGTGTGCTTTAACCTAGCAGATAGCTAAAACAACCACACGGCCGTTTGCTCACTTCCTCCCCCAGTGGGATGTTGGAGATGAAAAAAACCCAAAACTCGTGGGTTGGGATAAAAACAGTTTAATAGGACAGAAAAGGAAGAAGATGATGATGATAATAATAATAATAATAGAATATACAAAACAAATGTTGCTCACCAGCCACTGACTGATGCCCAGATAGTTCCCAAGCTGCGGCCCTCCCTGGCCAACTCCCCCCAGCTTATATACTGAGCATGATGTCATATGGTATGGAATATCCCTTTGGCCAGTTTGGGTCAGCTGTCCTGGTTGCGGTCTCCCAGCTTTTTGTGCACCTCTTGCAGGAGGCTCATGCCTCCTCGCTGGCAGGGCCTGGGAAGCTGAAAAGTCCTTGACTTAATTGTCAACAATGCTTAGCAACAACTAAACATTAGTATGTTATCAACATTATTCTCATACTAAATCCAAAACACAGCACTATACCAGCTACTAGGAAGAAAATTAACTCTACCCCAGCCAAAACCAGGACATATTGTCATGCAAATTGAGCTAGGCAGCAAAGATCTGTACTTCATCAAACTATGCAAGTTTAATTCCAGCCTAAAAACCTTTTTATTTATTAATATCAGACTTGGAGATTTTAGGAGTAGTATAAGGAACTCTGTCTTGTAGCAGCAGTTCTTTCTGGGCTCAGTTCCAAAGTGTTTCTCCACATTGTATCCGTGGATATAATATCTAATATTATATCTGTGGACATTCTTATCAATCCAGTCCTGTGGATCCCAGAGGCAAGTTCATAACCTTTCTTTTTCCCCCCCCCCAAGGTTTTATATTTATAATGCAAAGATATATATTGCACTTGTTTTGCAGTGTTGTGAGAAGTAAAGGGGAGAGATAACTCTTATCCCCTTCTCCTTCAGTCTAGTAACTTGCGTGAGTAGCTGCTACTCAGCGTGATCAGAGACTGCAGTAGCAATCTCACAAAGATGAGGTGAGCATTAAATTCTGTTTTAAAACTGGACCCACATGGAAGCTCACAGTTGGGGGGGAGTGTATGTGAAATAGTACGTTGCTGATGGCTTCAGATTGGGGAGTTCTGGTTTCGGATCTTTTTCCAGTGGAGATAAGCATGCTTATGTACCCTAGCAGTTTGAATAATCTCTAGTTACATTTGGATTCACTGCTATGTATGTTTCATACTTCCTCTCATATAAAATATTAAGGATTAGCTCTCTTCACCTCCATCTATGTAGTTGGTTTTTTTCTATGAAATTCAATAACAAGAAAAAATCCAATGCATTTATACTCACAGAAAACCAGTCATGCAAAGCATTCGTTTATGAAAGAGAGATGGTTACACTGAGTCAATACTAATACAATTACCTACTTGAACAAGCTCAGCTACTCTATGCATTACCTAATTCTGCCTCTTTGGATTCTTGCTGGTTTTTCTGTAAGGTTCTTTTTCTGTATTCTCTTATTCTTGTGTTTTCAAGAACCACCACTAGCTAGAAATGTAGAAGTACACACTGTTGTCATGGAAAACCTGACTTACCTATACAGATATCTTACCATCACTGTAAACAAAAAGCAGATGCAAGAACTGCTAACTGTATTCACTTGGCTGGGATATATTTTTTCCAGTCTGTGAAAATCTTGAAATAAACTCTTTTTATTCCCAACAGGACAGTTTTCCTTATTCCAAGTGGGACAAAAGCTGCTTCTTTTTTTGAGGGGCAGGGAGATGAGTGGGATGAGAATTGTCTCTGTTAAATCATTAAATAAGAAGAAACTGATTTTAGATTAGTTCTCGTGTTTGACGTTAATCTGTGCCAAATATTTTGTTTCAATTTAAACTTCTTTTATCTGAGCTTTGTCACTAAATCGTGAACAGTATTGAATTTAAAAATCAGCATTTCTCAATTGGAGAATACTGAAAGAGGAAGATTTTCACTATTTCTTAATAGAAATTTGTTTGATAAAACCTCCACTTCACATAAAACCCCCACTTCTGCAAAAATGGCTCTTTCCAAAGAAAATTGTTTAGATTACAAACTGTGACTGCTCTAGTTTATCACTGATTCTCAAAGGTGAAGACTGCTGGTTTAGAGTAAGTAATTTCTGTCACCCTCTGAAATCAATGGGAATCTTCTACTAATTTCTGAAGATTGAAGCAATCATTTTTGCTAAGTGTTAAGTGTCAAGATGATTACAAAAAATAATCCCAACAACTGGAAATAGGTTTCTCTTCATCTTAGAGAACTACTGAAGCTTGCCGTATCCTGACTTTGTTGCCCAGCAATGTAATGGGAGCTTATTTAAATGATTGAACAACCCTTTGTGCATCCAAGGAGCATGTAGCTGCCTGGTTCTTCTCCTTTAGTTGTAGTCTGAGGAAGTTGCACCTCTACCACACTACACATGTGCTGTTGCATTTGATCCCACAAAAACATGAATTACCCTGGAGTGTTGCACTTGATCACAGTTTGAAGTCACTTCAGAAGGCACCAGAATCCAATTGTGATCCACATCGGAGAAACGAGTGGTAAAGATGCTCCTTTACCACAGCAGTTTGTCTCCGAGTAGGGTAATGAGCAAATTTAAGCCTGCGTTGCCTGCCTAGCATTCATCTTGAATTTTCAGTCACATACTCAGTAAACTAAAACTTATATATTCCCTGGAGAACAGACAAGAAACCCCATCCTCTCTCCAGATGCCTATCTTAATTGCTAATAGAAGCCATACTTTCGCAGGTCCCTGTGAATATTAATTATTTTATGCAGAATGGAATCGCTTCAGCAAAGGTGACCAAGAGAGACATTCAGAGTGCTCTATAACTTGGACATTACGGAACTTTCATGGGAAAACCAGCTCAAACCTTTAAGGCAAGAGAAGCAACTGGGGCACTTGTGCCCCAGGCTGCATTCAAACTCGGATCCTTATCAGTGAGCTGTTAGGTAAAACACTTATCAGGAGCATCCAGCAGGCCCAGCAGAGCTTCACCTTGAACCTAATCTAAGCAGCCTCCTAGCAGTACACTAGTCACAAAACCACTGCTGATATTAATATGCCTTCCTCTGGTGTTAATAGTTATTTAGAAATAATCACTGCAGTAATTTTTTTTTTTTTTTTTTTCACACAGAAGGAATGAGGGTAGAGCGTCCCTAACACTTGCTGTGTCATGAGGGGAATGTGAAGCAGTAGCTCTTTAGGAAAGCATACTGCTGGAAATCTACATCGGCTCAATCACTCTGCAGCTCACAACTGTGAAATGGCCTGTTTTGTCGAGCTTGTCAGCAATGTGCATCATTCAGTTGACAACACAGAAAGCTGGGGTTGGCTTGTGCACAGTAATTTCCAGTTGATGAGTTGGTTCAATTGATACATTCACTTTGGGAAATAAAGTAAGAATATTCTCAGTTTGAGTGAGCCTACACTGCATGAATATCTCCCTCATCAAAAAGAGAGCTGATGACTGCGTACAAGACAAGGCATGATTAGCAGGAAGGAAAAGAAAGAAGAGAAGGTGAGGGGTGCCCAAGAGGCTGGGAGGGGGGACAGCCAGGACAGCTCACCCAAATTGACCAAAGCTATCATATTCAATACCATATGACATTACATCCCATTTATAACTGGTCAACTAGGGGCCTGGCATGGCAGCTGGGGGCCTGGTGTTGGCAGCTGAGGGTCTTGTGTAGCATCAACTTTGGTGTGATGGCATTTGTCTTCCCAAGTAACTGTTATGTGTGATGAAGCCCTGCTTTCCTGGAGATGGCTGATCACCTGCCTGCCCGTGGGAAGCGGGGAATGAATTCCTTGTCTTGTTTTGCTTGCGCGTGTGGGCTGGGAGGCTGGGCAGCTGGGGGTTGTGCGTATCATTGACTTTGGGTGATAAGAAATTGTGCTGTTCATCACTTGTTTTGCATATTATTATTATCATCATCATTATTGTTATTATTATTTTCCTTTCTGTGTTTGTCCTATTAAACTGTTTTTATCTCAACCCATGACTTTTCTCACTTTCACTCTTGGGATTCTCTCCCCCATCCCGTTGGGGGGGAGTGAGTGAGCAGCTGCGTGGTGCTTAGTTCCCAGCCGGGGCTAAACCACGACAGCTATATATCCCATTTGAAGCCAATGGGAATCTATGCTTCCACCCTTTCCCCTTTTGCCACATACACTGCACAGCTATGGGCGTACCGTTAACAGTTGTGCTCAGACTGTATTTCTTCTCCAAAGAAAAGGAATCATTACTTTGTAAATATAGAATTAAAGACTCAGGAATTAATGATGCTGATAGTCAAAGAAGTGCAATTGGACACAGGAGGGAACTGATCCTTGTAAGGTTACAGGGTACAAAGGGCAAATGTAGTCTCTGAAAGAGATGCAAAAGAACAGGAGTTATGGATCAGATATCAAGCAGTAAGATTCACTACTGTCTGGATTCTGGTGCCTTCTGGAGCAAAGCAGGTTGTGTTTTTTTTAAAGTTGTATGATATAGCATTAATAAAAGCAATTCATGGTTCAGGACTGTTCTTCTAGGCAGTACTTCATTTTCTGGTGCAGCAAAAGAAGCAGCTCTTGGCTTTTTTTTTTTTAAATGTGGCATGCACAGGGGGAATTCCTCATGTTTTATGTAGTCAGTTGCTGCTAGTTTTTTCTGCCACTGGCATTCAGTCTCCTTCGTTATTGCTATGTTTGCCACAAGTCTAAGCACATAATAATGATGCTGTACATGTTAGCAAAAAGATCAGTGTGGCCTCTCACTGTGTAACTTGCTGCTACAGCTGCTGCAAGAACCATTTTCTATTCCTGTTTCTGCTTGGAGGAGAATCTTTCCTGAAAACCTTTAAATAAGTTAAATATTCCCAGTGTGCACCATTTAGTGTCAAACTTTCCTATTTTAAGATGATTTTTCTCCTTTTGCTTTGTACAGAGTATGTGTCATCAGTAGCCTTGCAATCCTGCAGTGTTAATCAAACCATCCAAAACAGTGGGCTTATTTTGTTTCTAGTATAGATACCGATCCTTAATTACCCCAGTATTGTTTTAACTACCTCAGCACATTCTTATCTGTTCTGCTGCACTTCATTTCATATTACACATTTCCAGTTGGAGACTTGACAGGAGGCAGAAGCAATCAAACCATATTGTCTGGCATAACAGTGGGGAAACTGCCATGTCTCTCATGCAAAAGATTAATAATAGACTGTGTGCTGTCTTTGTAAAACAAAAACATGTCTCGCTTAAACGGCTTAAAAGTTACATCCTGTGTGATGCTGTCAGTGTGGGGGCCCAATGTCAGACATCTAAAGGAGTTTTAATCTTTGAGGAAGAGGCTTTTTTTCCTTGTAAATCGTACTGTAAGTTCCTGCTGCTGATCTCAGGGCAAGATGCTTACATTAGACTGTTGCTGCAGATAGGAAGGGACAAACTGTTGCTGGGCAGAAGATGAGTGTGGAAAGCCACAAATACCTTAGGTGGAGAGGGAATAGCCTGCTATTGCCAGGCGAGGGAGCTGTTCAGGTGCAAGCCTGAATTTTAGATCCAGACATTATCTCTGGAATATAAGGAGCCTGGTTGCATTACTGCTGCCTTAAAATACCTGTGAGAGCCAGGCACTTAATTGCTAGGTCTGACAACAGCTAGGGGAAAACCTACATAGGTGCTCTCTCCCTCTTTGCTGTGTTTGATCTGAGGAGGTAGGGATACATCCAGAACTATTAACTGGAAAAAATAGGAGTAGCAGCAAGATTTAAGAAAAGAGAGCAAAAGTTTATTTGGGATTCTTACTCACTTAAGAGTAAGAAAGACTTTAAAAATACATGAAGTGACTCTAGACACTGATTTTCAGTGCAAGAACATAACTACTCCGTAATGGATTTTCTGTGATCCACCCTGTCCTAAATATCAGAATTAAAGGCAATGCAGCACAGAAACACTGGGTTTTATTAATCTCACCAGAGTACAGAGAAATGGCTAAACATAAAAAAACTTGCAGGTGGTGGGGAGGAGGCGAATGGAAAGTCCTGGTGATATGCTTGCAGGGAATGTATAATCTTCATTAGAAAATTCAAAGCCTGTCTGCTTGGCGTGGATCCTAGCTGCGTAGCGGTTTGTTTAGTGATGATGGAAAGCTCACTCTACATTATTCCTAATGGATTATTGCAAAATGTTCTGTAATGATGACGTGCTTGAGCTGTTAATGGATTATGAAATGCCTTAAGAGCTTTATGAAAAGCATAAGATACAATTATTATTGGATCATGCCACTTATTAACTTTAAAGAAAATAAATGTGCTGTAATTCCAACTGTCCTTGGAATTTACTCCAAAAGACTAAATCTTTTCTGTTTGGAAATAGATTCATGTCACCCTCCTTTTCTCTGGTAATATCAATGTCTGCTGCTTGTTCGAATGGAAATACATTCAGGGAGATTACAGGCCTGAACCAATCCCACTGAAGTCAACCGGAGTTGCTCCCATTGACTACAGAAGGTGCTGGAGCAGTTCTTGTTCAGTTTGTTCAAGTCCCACAGAACAAAGGTCTGTGGCAGAGACACAAAGGTTTGTGGTACAGCAGCCACAAAGCTCTGAAGAGAGGGGACGTGAAAATTCTTGTTTCTGAACTGGGAGCATCACTTTATCCTAGAAGTGTTTCTGACTCCTAGCCATCTTTTGTCATCAAAATAAATTTTGCATAAATGGTGAGCTATAGGAGATTGGGACCAGATTTACAGTGATAAAGCTGTGCACATTCATTTAGCCACTAGTGCAGTACTTGTGTAAATAATTGTCTCACAGCACTTCACATTGTGTTTTGTAAGGAGCTCTTAAAGTATGTCCTGTAAGCTCACCTTGGCAGCATGCATTTTCCTCTGTTCCTGCTCCCTGTTTTTGAAAGCCGCAAAGATAACTAAGAGACTGCAATTCTGAAGGAATCAAAAGCCTATACTCTTGGTTAAGCACTGGCCTGATCCTGTCATATCCCAGATTGACTTGCTGTTTTATATTATGACAAGCCTCTGCTAGGAAGCAAGCTTGACAGAAGGCTGAGTGCTTTAAATGTGGGTGAACATAACCCTGGGGTAAGTTATTCATGCTGCGGATCTGGTGATACACCGACCCTGAAAAAGAATAGTCTCTTAACCTGTGGCTCGGTGACTGGTGGGGGGGGGAGAAGGCAGAGAAGTGACAGAGTGGGATGGGGACACATAAGGCTACAGATCCATATGTAAATCATAGATTTTCCCTAGAGAGAATGTATCTCATTATCTGTATCTCTGCTTTTAGCATCTGACTCCCATTGTATTTTACTGGTGCAATTAATTAAAAATAAAGGTGAATATGCCTTAAATAAGCAAACACCAGCCACTGAAATACAGTTCACCTTCATGGCTATTTGGTAATACAGTTCAAGAACCAGCCAATCCACAGGCTTTCTAATTTATTGTACAGGAAGGTTGTTATTGCTGTTTACAAAGGAAAAGTTTTCCACACAAAATCTGTTAGACTTTCCAGCATCTCTCATGCATTCAAGTGCTGCCATGTGAGACAGATAAAAATCCCACCTGATGATAAGCTGTATTGGGAAAGAGGCATCTCTGACAAAGAAAGAAAAGCAACACTCATGGATAATGGAAATAATAAAACAGTGATAAGTATTTTCCAAATTCCCTTTGCAAACTGAGGTTTTGAATATTAATTATTAGTGAATATTTTGACAATTTAACAGTGATGGTTACTTACACACTACTATAAATAATCAATCCATACTTTTTAAAATGCTGCCTTTGATTTTTCAGATTAGTAGATTCAACCTCTGATTCTTATCTCTGCAAATTTTTAGAAATGGACTACAATCTCTAGAGTTCTGCTCAACTCTGAATGGATTTAATTTTCTGCTCAAAGTTGGTCTCGCAAAGACTTTTACATAATTGGTTTTCTTATACACTTACCTTTGGAAGGAGTTTCATGTGAAAAACAAATTTGGAAAAAATAAATATTTTATTTCCTGTTTAGATTTTCAGATTTTAAATATTTAAATATTTTAAATTTCCAGAAGAATATCAAACCCCATTGGAATACTGGTTTTAATTTCAGCAGACCATATTCCATATGAATTTACATCTGTATAGTGTCAGGTATATCACTGAACTGGTTCATGAAATTTGGCCTCCATGTTGGTTTCTGACCCAGAAAGCAGAGTTTCAGTCCGCAGATCTGATACAATCCGCATGTGGTGGGCTGACCCAGGCTGGAGGCCAGGTGCCCCCCAAAGCCGCTCTGTCACTGCCCTCCTCAGCTGGGCAGGGGAGAGGAAATATAACAAAAGGCTCCTGGGTCAAAATAAGGACAGGGAGAGATCACTCACCTGTTACTGTCACAGGCAGGACAGACTTGAGTTGGGGAAAATTAATCCAACTTGTTACCAATCAAAACAGAGTAGAGCAATGAGAAATAAAACTAAATCTTAAAACACCTCCCCCCACCCCTCCCTTCTTCCCAGGCCCAACTTCACTCCCCATTTCTCTCCCCCCTCCCCCTCAGCGGCACAGGGGGACGGGGAATGGGGGTTGTGGTCAGTTCATCACATGGTGTCTCTGCCGCTCCTTCCTCCTCAGGGGGAGGACTCCTCACACTCTGCCCCTGCTCCAGCGTGGGGTCCCTCTCACGGGAGACAGTCCTTCATGGACTGCTCCAGCGTGAGCCCTTCCCATGGGCTGCAGTTCTTCATGAACTGCTCCAGCATGGGTCCCTTCCACAGGGTGCAGACCTTCAGGAACAGACTGCTCCAGTGTGGGTCCCCCACGGGGTCACAAGTCCTGTCAGCAAACCTGCTCCAGCGTGGGCTCCTCTCTCCACGGATCCACAGGTCCTGCCAGGAGCCTGCTCCAGTATGGGCTTCCCACAAGGTCACAGCCTCCTTCAGGTGCCTCCACCTGCTCCAGTGTGGGTTCCTCCACAGGCTACAGATGGATATCTGCTCCACCATCATCATCCTCCATGGGCTGCAGGGGGACAGCCTGCCTCACCATGGTCTTCTCCATGGGCTGCAGGGGAATCTCTGCTCTGGCGCCTGGAGCACCTCCTGCCCCTCCTTCTGCACTGACCTTGGTGTCTGCAGAGTTGTTCCTCTCAAATCTTCTCACTCCTCTCTCCGGATGGAATTGCTGCTGGTTTCTTTCCCCCTTCCCCCCTTCTGAACTCTGTTACCCCAGAAGCACTACCACCATCACTGACAGGCTTGGCCTTGGCCAGCAGCGGGTCCGTCTTGGAGCCGGCTGGCATTGGCTCTGTTGGACACAGGGGAAGCTTCTAGCAGCTTCTCACAGAAGCCACCCCTATAGCCCCCCCGCTACCACAACTTTGCCACGCAAATCCAATACACTGCAATACTCAAGATTTAGTTACAGTTACCTTCTAACCTGATTTCAAGAAGGAATTTGAATTCTTAGGGTACCACTCAGCCATGGTAAGGGGACACTGACCAGTGCAGTCAGTGCCCATTCAACCCATATGGGCCACTCAGAGCAAGGAGATTAACGAGTGGGACTTTAACCTTGTTTTGAGTGGGGATTACGCATGAAGCTTGGTATTGATCCTCTGTGTAATGCTGAATTTCAGCTCTAGTTCCCAGGCTTGCAGTGAATATATTATAGCTGACATCTAAGCATTTTTATAATGGATACGTTAGAAATAATTTAACTAGGAGACATGATAGTTGTATTTGTAAGCGTTTTCAAGTCATACTGCTTCAGAAATAATTCTGTTGCCACCACTTACTTGCAAATGAACACACACCTTGCAAAAAGATTTTCTATTTTTGCAGAAATAGTGTAGAACCCTAATTTCCACAGAGCACTCTGTCTAGAGAAGTCAGCAGACTCCCACTTTACTCCAGATCTCAAATGCTGACAGGTACCACCAGAACTCTGGAATAACTGTAAGTGGAAAGTGAATTCTGGGTATTCATATGTAAATTGAAATAACTGATGCCCCATTGTGCTTTTGCTTTCAAAAAAAAAGGGGGGGGGGGGAAGAAAACCCCCCCAAACATGCTCAAGTATTTGCATATAAAAAGGCTTTTAACTTATATTCTTTGCTCATTGGCAATCTTTGGAAGCCCATTATTCTTTGCTGCTATTAAATTTACCCAGAAAAACATTCATATTTCTGGGAAAGTAGAAGTTCATCAAAAATAATTTATTCTTGTTCATTTATTTCCAAAGGATGCAGACCTTTCTAGACACAGGGCAATTATTTCTAGACACAAATGGGAGAACAATGATTCTGTGGCTGTGTGGGGTTTTTTTTTAAATTATCCTAGGTAAAGGTTTATAGATGCTATTCCAGTAGAAAGTTGTCTTATAACAGCAAAGGAAACGTGAATGTCTTCAGTTTTTAATCCTGAATGTGCAGCTTTGTGACTAGATCACCATGAGCAAATGGCTTATTCTTTTGAGGACTAACATTAGTCTTATATCTACTAGTGTAAATCTGGAATAACTCCACAGAAGTCAACGGAGTTACAATGCTAATCTGATGTTGTTTCCTCATCTGTAAAAGAGGTTAATGACATTCTCCTCTCTCGGGGTATATGGCAAGGATATTTAGCTAATGTTGACTCTTCACTGTGTAAAATGCTAATACATTGTCATTGTTAGTACAAAATTTTTACTGTACAGGTGAAAGAAACAGTTAACACACAAGGTACTCATGCTTAACCCACTCTGCTAAAGACACATCATAAAATACTGGCTTTCATTATAGTACCTCAAGCAATTTTCCCATGACTACTTTCATTAGGTAAGGAAGACTGGTCTATTCTATTAGGAAAGCAACCAGATGCATGTAAATAAATTAACACCAAAAGATTACTAAGTGTAAAATGTGCATGTGTTCTTCACTATGCTGCTTGTTTGTGTACAGGTCAAAAGAGAGCATTGTTCAAAATAAGCAGCTTTGATTCTGCTAAGTAATTTGTTGTTATATATACACTGAGAGAGAATAAAATATGCACAGACAAAATGGTGGATAGATAAATAATTTTGCCAGAAGTGATCTGGAGCTTTCAGGCAATCCTTTCAACCTTTTTTGTGTCTCTCATTATTTCTGTATATAAATGAGAAATGTCTTTGTAAGAAGTAACAAGGATACCAGGCATGAAAGCCTTAGTATATGTCTATCCAATGCAAACAGAAATGTAACTTTAATTCTTAGTAATTCAGAACTAGCAATTTATGAAGTGATCATGGCCTGGGACACTGTCACAAGGCAAGTAGAGGCAAGTAAAACTGCAGTAGCAATAATTTCCAGTCCTGTTCTGAGGTTCATGCTCGTAGTTCTCAAGGCATTTTTTTCAAAAATGGGTGTGAAAAGTGATCCCACAAGGACAAGTGCCTTGCCTGAACAAATCAGATGGTGAACGAGGTGGGAGAAAACTATGCAGCCGAGCGCAGGGAAGAAAAAGGTGGCTGTGGGGCTGCCATTTCCAGCAGCTGCCGTCCCATGGAGCTGCTCCCATCCCTGCTCTCGCAATTGGAAAGAAAACCTTGGCCTGCCAGCTTCTGTCATCTATCCACTGACATTAGATGAAAGGTAGAAGTCAGAAGGGTACACATAAAATAGCATCAGCTTGTTAGAGAACCCTTCCTTGTGAATGACTGTCTCAAGTGTTTGGTTATCCCTTTTTTTTTTTTTTTTTTCCAAATACCACTCTTCTCAACTGTGTGTTAACACTGATATTTTGCATTTTATCTTCAACTAACGACTTACCAGTCTGCTTTGTTATCCCCTCTGCTAGTGCCACAGTGACAAGGAGGCCAAATGAAGTCCTTCCTCTGTATTGTTTTCCATGCTCTAATTTTTCCAGGGGTTCAACTATGAGCTGAGCTGTAGTTCGCAGCTTTCCAGCGTGGACCAGCTCAGGTTTGTGTAGCTTGCAAGGTCTACTGAATTCAGACAGTAAAGGCTGAAGCTTCCTTCTGTTCTAGCCAGCATGACTGTGTCCAGTGAGATAATTTTTCTATAGAAAAACATTGTTAAACCAGTTCTGTATTAACCAAGAATGTTTTTACGCTGAACTCTTGAGCTGGCAGTGTAGCTAGAGTAGCTTGGGCACCAGCTGCTAAGTATTTACACAGGATTTCAAGCTGGCTTGTTCAATTCATGCTATGATAGCTACATTGCTACTGGTTCCTCAGTCATCATGCTACTTAGCATGGTTTTATTAACATAAGAATATGCTAGACTTAACTTTGTTGCCAAAACATTTGCAAGAAAACACAAATATATTACAACAATCATTGGAAATTACACACTGGGAAAACATTTTCTTTCCTAAATTAGGCTTTTGTATATTCACGTGCTAAAAGGAAAAGAAGCTACAATATAAAGTTTTAATTTAGGAAAGAAATTAATCGAGTAACTTTTTCTGTAGCCTCTATAAATTAGCAATAGCACTGCTTTGGCCAACTTATCCTGAAAATGAGCTCATTAAATCTAATTGAACACACTGTATAGCAAAGAATCATATGATAAAACTATGAATTTTATGCCCAATTAGAAAAATACTCTGTGGTGTTCAGCACTGATTCCAGTGGTGGATGTCTGCCAAGATACATTTAACTAAAGTGTACATGTGGGTTAGATTAATACGTTTTGAGATAGAATCAGCCCTGACAACAGGGAAGTCATCTATTAGAGGCAATAAATCAAAGATCATAGCAAAACTGCTTGTTAAAAGAAATCATAAACTTGGAAAATATCAATGTTTATTAAAATTTATTATCTCTGATTTAAATAGATGGCTTAGTAGAAGAGATGAGGATTTTCCTAAGATTTTGTAACTTGAGCATAGTGAATCAAAATGAATGAACACATGCCTTGCAAGTAGAAAATAGGGCTCATATCCTCCCTTACAGTCAAAAGCAAAGGGAAAATGCACATTTAAATGATGCAAGGATGAGATCCAGAGTGCCTATTTATGCACTTCTTACAGGCATTACAAGGTCTGGTCTCAGCAAGGTGAATCAAAGAACTGAAATGATGTGTGCAAGCTCCATATTCTCAAAGACAAGAATTAGACACTTCCCAGGGTAGCCCAGAATGCCACACAAGGGCTCAATGGACAGCCAGTATAAAATTCTAAGGATAACATATGTCTGAGCACTTCTCTTTTCCTGGACTTTGGAGTTTCTGCCCACTCAGGATACACAGCACAGAGCCTTCCTCTTACTGCAGTGACCTAACTGCACATGGCTCATTCTCTCTAGAGGAATGTAATGGCTGAAAGACAAGCCTAACGTGGGGTCTCAACTCTCTCATTAGCTTTGAATGTTCATCTCATGATTACCTAATGTAAAAAGCATTGATAGTTGAGAGCACAGCAGAGAATAATTCAATGTTTGCCTGACTTCCAGGTCCCCTCACCTTTCTCTCCATGCCTCTAGAGCCTGGCACCATCCTGTCTGCTTTCTTCCCAGTCTCATTCCTGGATGTGCAGCAGCCCAGTTGGCACAGAGCATGCCCCAAAGAGACCTTCCTAGCCTGAGACAGGGCATTTGCAGGCTAAAGATCAATCCCTGATCTCCACTGCCCTAGATATCTGCTTTGACTGCTAAGCAACAGCACTGAAGAACTTGGTTGTCATGCTTTACACTGAAAAATATACATAGAATCATAGAATGGTTTGTGTTGGAAGGGACCTCAAAGATCATCTAGTTCCAACCCCCCCTGCCATGGGCAGGGACACCCTCCACTAGACCACGTTGCCCAAAGCCCCATCCAACCTGGCCTTGAACCCTTCCAGGGAGGGGACATCCGCAACCTCTCTGGGCAACCTGTTTCAGTGCGTCACCACCCTCACAGTGAAGAATTTCTTCCTTACATCTAGTCTAAATCTACCCTCTCTAAGTTTAAAGCCATTACCCCTTGTCCTGTCACTACACTCCCTGATAAATAGTCCCTCTCCATCTTTCCTGTAGGACCCCTTTAGGTACTGGAAGGCTGTGTCCTTGTGTGATATATATATAAACATAGCTCACCTTGTCATTCCTGGTTGCATCACAGTGGACTTCTGTTTTCACAGAGTAGGCACCTACTTTCACAGAAAAGAGCAATAAACAGAAGTCTCATTTGAAGCATTGGGAAAGCTTCCAAGTCAAGTAGGAACATGCCATCTCCAAGAGTAGGTTTTCTGAAGAACACAGGATTTTGAAGATTAATGTTTTCAGTTCTTCTGAACTTCTGGTCTCTAGTCATTGAGTGAGTGTCCCTAGAACTCCTCCTGAGTGCAAGGCATGGGATGTCCTAACAGCCCAAGATTTGTTTAGCACAGACACTCAGAGTGTTAGCTAAATAGAAATAGCTTCTTGAGATCTTAGCACAGGATAGCACTCACATGGTGAATTAGGTCTCTCAAACAGGACGGTTGTTTGCTGTCGAGATGGCAGTGGGAGTCACCATTGCAAGGGATCCTTGCAACGGCATCTTAACTGGATCATGTGGTCCAGCTTCTTAAACCATTGTTTTGCTCAATTCTTAGATAACCTAATTGGCCTGTGGTGCTATGTCACCACTCCAGCATGTATATGATCTGTTCCTACAGATTATCCTAAACTCCATACAAAACATCTCTTAACTGTCATAAGCATGTACAAATGTCCTATTTTTGCATATGTAGGAACAGTTTCTACTGCCTATTTACAAATATCTATGTAGTCAGTTTGGTCAGTTCTCCAGCAAGAACCTGTAAGGGAATCTCTCAACCAGATTCTCCACCCAGAATGTTAATCAACTCACTTAAGCATATAAATTGATATACAGACAGCAGAAGCTGTTTGGGGAAATCTCTAGAGCTATCCAAAATTCCTACCCGGAGAGCTTCTGTGAAAATCAAATTTTTAATTGTGAAGGTGGCTGGAAGTCCAGTCAATCGCCTTGTCTCAAGTTGGTCCATTGTTTCAAATCAGTCTCAGTCATCGATGTAGACGACTAGCTGAGGAACTCCTAGACAACGCAGGGAATTCATGACTTGAGGGTTCTGGGTGTGCATACAGGTATAGCCCTGATACCCAGCTGGAGCACAGTCGCAACTAAAGGATGAACTTGAGTTTACAACTTCAGCTCCATAACTCTTGACACATTTCGTTAGCTCAGTGCCCTGTCTGTATAGTCAGAAACTCTTCAGTATGCTTCAATAGGCTTGTTAAATGTCTTCCTTCTCTGGACCAATATTTCTCAGGACAAAATCATATATTAAATGCTTAGTAAGGAAATAGAGTATTTTAGAATAGAGATTAAAATCCCATCTCCAGTATGGATGCTAGCAAACAAACAAGAAACTTATGTTTTCAGTAAAGCTACATATTTGTATCACTACAGTATCTGAATGAGTCATTGCCTTTGTATGTTATTAGCATTAAACTCATTTTATACTTGAGTAGCTGAGGCTACTCCCAGTCCAGTGTCTTCCACTAGCTAAGGCATTCTGTTCTTACTTGATCATTTTTTTTTCTACTAATATTGTTGTACAGATAAGAGAAGACAAGTGGAAAAGGAAATCAAGAACATAAAGGTTGTCTAATTCTGTCTCCTTCATTCTTAAACCACTTTTCATTTACATGGAATAAAATTTAACTCCTAGCAGAGGACTGAGCAATAAGCCTAAGCACACTGACAAGTGCTGATTGGCCTTGTGTGCATAGAATTTAACCTTGGTCAATCTTTTTCATCCAAACAATATCAGTGTCTGGCACTGATTCATGCCTAGCTGTTCTTTGCCACCTGCAGTGGAATAAGATGCCTGACCAGCAAACCCAGCCTGCGTGAGAGGAAGCTAACAGATAATGTGCAATAGAGCTTTATTTTTTTCCCAGTATGTGTTTACTCTGCATCACAGAAAATCCATTTGTCAAATATTAATTGAATTCTCCAACATTTGGCATATTTGCATAACTATTATGAAATGGAGCATTATCTCCCTTGGTATTATACCCATTTCCCTTAGATGGTGTCTCTTTGATCCATTAATCATGTTTCCTGTATCCTCCCACAGAAGCTTAATTGCTCACATCCTGCAGAACCCCCTCACAAAGAAAGAAATTAGCTCTATGTAAATCTAAGGTTATTACCTTGCCTCTATAAATGTAAAACAATGAAATTATCCTCTAAAAAGGACAGTGATAAAATTCCAGATGAGCATCGATCACTCAAGAAAGCAGACTGAGGCAATTTTATTGGGCCAATGGGGAAAAAAAATGGTTTTGCTTTTCCAAGGACATTACTGAGGCAAACGATACTGCTGTCCATGTCTTCTTCCATGACCGCTGCTGTCCCCTTTACTGACTTCAGTATTACTTTAATATCTGAGAAAAAAGGGCCAGATTCAATAGAAGCCTCCAATTTTAGGGCTGATGTAGGCTCATACTGCTGGGTACATCACCTAGGCATTGCTGGAACCTCAAGGTGTGATCTAAGGATGTAAGTACACCAATAGGGAACCACTTAAAGGTGCAGCTATCTAGCACTAGCTTATAGGAAAAACTGGGAAAAGGAATATATCTTAAATTCCATCTCTCAGACCCGTAGGGATATGCTTTTCAGAAAATATATCTTTAGACTCAAACCTCTACTAAATATAGGAACCCACATTTTCCAAAAAAAAGCGGGCAAAGCTCTTTTTTTTTTTCCCCAACAGGAGCAGGCAGTAGGAACTGCATTGACTTAACAGCAGTTTGGTGGTCACAGGACTTGTGGAGGAAGTGGGAAAGCTTCAATGTTTTTTTCATACAAGTCAGAGTCAACTCCCACAGAGATGTTCTAACCACGAGCCATAGCTCTTTCTAAGAAGATGGGATCATCTGCCTCTTCCTGTGAAGCCATGCCGCTGTGCAAAATGTAATTCACTATTAATTTGGCCATTGAGTGAATCAGGCTGTTCAGACAAAAACCTGGAAAACAGGAGGCCTGGGCTCCAATTGCCTCTTCTGTCCAATCACAAAAAAAAATAGTAACATGTTTTGTGCAGAACCCTGTGCAGTTGTGTTGCGTGTACTTTGAGTATACTAGATGTTGACCTATATAGAAAAAATGTAATTCCTGAATCTTTTTCAAGTTTAGGTTCTGAGCCCTTCAGTCCTGTCAACATTGGAACAGCTTGAGCATGTAAAGGTCAACAAATCTAAAAGCTCAGGGAGCTTTAGGATTAAAAAATGCTAACTTCTTCTAGACTTTAGTAGAGGAAGCCTTTTCAGGAACAGGATTCTGGGACTTAGTTCCATTTATCACATCAATCCCAAAGAGGCTAAGCCAAGATCACATGCACAAACATCTATGGTCTTGCAGAAAAGTGAAGCTCGAACTCCAGTTTATCAACTAGCATCTAAGCCATTAATCAGATTCCCTTCCGCATTTTCTTCTCTCAGACTTGACTCTAAATTTACCTCTTTCCAATCACTAAAGATCCTTTGTTCTTTCATCCTTCCTTGGTTTCTATAATACTTAGCAAAATTATAATAGAAAATGCATCCATGTCTGCAGCGAGATTGGTTTCTGTTAAAAAGAGCGATAAGAGCCAGTGTATCACTGTTTCATGTTCACTGTTTTCTTCTCAATGCAAGTTTGTTCACTCTGCAGCTTTTCCAAGTTCCTCCTCTCGGTGCAAATTCATTCTCACTCCTTGTAAATTTTTCTTGACCGTCCGTTCCTTTTGTAAGGTTCTCTTTGAAACATATTTCCTCTATAGAGCCTTTTAATGATTCCATCTATATAATCAGTTTCTTTCTACGAAAGAAAACATCAAAGCTAATTTGTGGTAGAAGTGTAATATCACAGTTCTTTCTGATCATACAGTCTGTTTGATTTAGACTGTGAAGGTCTTGATCAAGCCAGGATCCACATTTTTACACAGTGGACATTTTGCTGGTATTTCATAAACAATATCAAGATATTATAACAGATATCCAAGGAAAATGACATGTGCTTTCCTGAGAGGAGACTTGCATTCTGTATCTTACCCTGTACGTTACCCACTGCAGAAGTTGTCAGAGATGGCAGAAGCCAGCAATAAGGAAAGGGAGTATCTAGCACACATTTTTAGTTGCTTTACATATAAGTGACTTTTAAGGCATCAAAAGGGATCCTGATTGAATCAGTCATTAAATTGGCAGGACCTGACCATTTACTTGTTCTTTATGATTTCATCCAGAACCTTTAACCACTTCTTTGGTGATTTGTAGATTTACAGCCTTAAGCTATTTTTCAAGATGTTCTTACATTAATTTTATTGCTTACAGCACAGCATTTGAATGCACGTCTGAGGGAAATTGAAGCTTGTGAAAATTCTACCACCTCCTGTATACAATGTAATAAACATAAGCAATCAAAAGGAGGAGGCAAACAATACAAAACAAACCAATTTAGGCTGGAGAAAAAGTAATCATTTTAAAATTAGAAAAAAATGAGTTTTCTCCCAGTTTCATCTGTACGACATACTGAAAATATGATGCTTACTACTAATGTAAGACTCAACTAAAAAAGCATTTTTAATCACATAAGTCAGTCTTTTTATACAAGGTAAAATTTTAAGCCATTTAAGAGATCCTTCTGGAGTACCATCCTTTATTTAAAGAAAATACCAGAAAATCCAGCACCATTCTATTTTCTGCTTGAAACTACCTGCAATAAAGCAAGTAATCTTCAGTATAGTTTCTGAAATTGAATAAAAGTAGATATTACAAGAAGAAACAAAGGAAGGTTAGCCAAACAAGATACGGCACAGTGGTTGAGAAAAGCTGCCGAAGACCAGCTGTAAACTCACTGGACTGAGCATAATTGGCCTATTTGTGTACATCATTACTATGCATATTAATACAATTGGAGAAAATCCTATGGTATGGTTCCAATATATTTTAGAAGGCTGAACACAGGTTACAAGAAATGTAATAACTGAATGCGCACACACCAACTTTGTAGAATTCTGATACACTGGCTTCACTGAGGCAGATCGGCTCTGAAGACATGCAGCAGTATAGCTACACAAGGCTCCTTTTTTTCTGTAAAAACCTGAGTTCAGCTCAGTTCTGTTGGCTTCAAGCTTTGGGAGAGTTCATTTGTTTGAGAGCCCATTTAAAAATGACATTATGCAGCACCATGGTTCATACATGAATAATAAGTTCTTAAGCACTTGGTGTTGCGCTTACCATCCCCAGGCTGGTTGTTTTCCAGAGACCCAAACCATTAAGCTGGGCTGAGGATGCTGGGTGAAGCCACAGGGACAGTCATGACAGAGAATGGGGATTGCTTAAGGTTGCAGTTGGTTCCCTAAGAAGAGCTTCTGAACCAATGTCATAAGAAAGCATGCTTTTTTTTTTTCTTTCTTTTTTTCCTTTTTTTCTTTTTTTTTTCCCTGTAAGACAACACCATTTATATCTAAATCCAGACCTGAATTTACAGCCAGTTCTTTGTCTTTCCATGGCAATAATTTTAGGATGTACATTGTATTTAATTTAATTACATGTAATTATCCTTTTACCAGCTACTTAGCTTTTTATGCCTCGTATTTTGCTCCTTTTTTTTTTTAACTGTAGCATCTTTTTTGTGACCAGAATCTGCAAGCTGAGAATTTATACAGGCATAGCTCTGGATACAGTTGCTTTGGTACTGGAAAACTTAACTTTGCAGCCTTCTATTACATGACATGGAGAATAATAACAAAAGCTACCCTTCCACATCTGCCAAGAAAATTTATCTCCAAATCAGTCTCAGGCAGAGACTATTATAGGCTGTGCTTGCATGGGCTGACCATAGTAGATTAGTCAGTCTCAAAAATAAAGATTAGCCCTTTTTTCTTGTTAGGAAACTTCACCTATGTTTGCAAAGCTTACACATAAAAAGCACACAATGCAAACTATTTAACAAAAGCACTTTGCCATCTTGAGACTGTATGAACTGGAGGATTACAAACCTTCGTAAAACCACATCCTGTTAGTTCCTGGCAGTCGTGATAATCAGACATTCAGTGTCAGGTGCTAAAAAAGAGATAAAACAGCATGGGAGAAGTAATCACAGATCAAAACAAAATGAACCATAGGGAAACATTTAAGACCATATGATAGTGTGGTATGTGACATTGAGGAATACTGAATGCAGAGAAAGGCCAATTCAAACTGAGAGAAGTTCTTATTTCATTGAGATACTTCAGTAATCAGCAAGAAGGAGACAAGAAACAGAAAACTGCATTACCGTCTAATGAGGTATTAGAGAATTCGGGGCAGGGGGGTTAGCGCCTGAATATGACACTTTCTTTAAAGCTCTTCCTTCAGAGGTTTTCAAGGAGAATACTTAATTCTTGCAGGATGCCAAGTCCTGCACAAGGGTGAGCTGTCAGGTGGTTGTACTGTTCCATTACTGAATCTCAGAAAACCTATAAAACCGGTGCTTCCCTGCTGAAGATGCAGAAAAACCTGCAAGACCATCCTTCTCCTGTGAGAGAAAGAAGCGGCCAGTTAAGAATTTCTAATGAAGAAAGGAGCAAGTGCTCCTGTGTGGCAGTAAGAGGTATAGGTTGCATATGCTGGTCTACTCAACCTGCCTACAAGGCAGGGAATCCATTCTCTCAGGGCGCACAAAAGCAACTCCAGTCTCACTGATCTTATCTTCAGACTTAACAGTCTCACAGAGCACACCAAGGCAACATGCCTGTGCTGTCGTCTCTTGCTGTGGTTCGTCTGCTGATGGAATAAACATCCTCTGTGATAGGGAAGTATGGACAGTCCCACTGTCTGCCATTTTCTGGGACAGCAGAAGGCCTACACTGTGATTTGAACTCCTGACCATGCGCTGCAGGGCACCACAGTAGTGGACCTCACAGTGAACCCCTCTTCAAACACATGAAACAAAAATGATTTCTTTTAAATCTGTGATTTCATGTAGATTCACACTGAAAGACATTTCTTATGTATGGAAAGCATTCTGTTCCTGAAAATAAATTCAGATTTTCCCCCAACTATCTTGGGAATTTGTAGATAACTCCTCCAAGTATCATGCTTTTCCCCCAGGAGAAATGTGACCAGTAATTGAAGCACAAGGGACCCATTATCTCCAGTTTTATATATGCCTGGCTAGATGCACTGCTATTGCTGCACCACTCTTCACCTTTTATAAAAGGAACACCATCTATTTCACAAGGGGAAAGAATTAATGCAGGCCTATAATACTGTGATTCTAACTGGTGTAGTAAAAAGTAGAACACATTACAGTATTAAAATGATTGTTTGCTAAATCCCTTTTTTTCAGTATATGTATGTAAATTAAGTGCTAGCAGAAATAATTCTGCAATACATTGACTAGGAAACACCCTTGAAACAAAATTCTTACCCAGCACATGTAGGTTTCATAATATCCCTTTTTTCCAATAGTATAATTGAGGAGCATATATTCGACCTCTTTCACATTTTATAAGTAGAGGATTCTAAAATCTATAATCTCAATTACTCTCTTAATATACTGTCTTCATTTTTTTTTTCCACCTGTTGACCTGCAGGATAAAGCCATTTAGAACGGATGTTACTGTGGAGAGCACTGCCATAATGAAAATGCTGAAGGACAAAAAAATCCAATAAGGAGACTGGAAAACACATTTGGAAGCACACTGCTCACATTTAATTTATTCAATATGCATACTGTGAAACATCTGGGTGTCTTTAATGTACAATCAGGTATTAACTTGGTACCAGCTATTACAGTCAGCAGTTTGTAGCAAGTTGCGAGCACTTGACAGAAAGCAAATTATCTCCCTAACTGATCCCATAGCACAGAAGTCTGTGAATAAGAAGGCAGTTTAGCAGTAAAATGCAGAAAGCAGGGAAGAAAGCACCATCAGCACCTATGTTACCTCTTCTTCCTAAGCTCGTCTTTTGTTTTGCAATCCTGTGGGTTTTTTAGTGTATTTCCTGTGCAGCCATGCATCCGCATGCACCAAACCACTACGTTTTACCAAGTCATCTCAGCCCTCCTGGTTTCAGTCCTGTAGAGCACAATATGGTGAGTTACTATAATAGTTAGCTCGTCACACAAAATTGGGGTTTTTTCCAGTTTGCCATAAAAGTAGCTGTATTTTGCACTCATGTTTCAGCGTGAGACGACCAATTATCTCCTTTGTGCCTGATGGACTGTAAGTCATGAGCATTTCTTCCATTTTTGCAGCAGGAGCTCAGACCCTGTGAACGTACTCAATGCAAAGAAACAGTCTAGCACAGCCTCTCTTGCTTCATCCATACGTGCAGCAGAATTGTTCTCTCAATGTGAATAACAAGTTTTTGCTCAATTTTATTTTACTCATAAATCAAGGATATCAGATGACTCTACTTCCAAATCCAACTGCTGCAAGTCTTCCACATGTGATAAATGGTCCATTTTAGAAAGAAAACTAAAACATGAGGATGAAAGCAAAGAAGCAAACAAGTATTGCATCAGGCTTACAAGGATCAGACATTAGTTTAAAAAAAATGTTTATGGAATAAAGACCAGCACTACTTACAAGGTTGAGGCAGCAGCACAGATCCACTTGTTGTAGAAGCAACACAGCCATATACAAGCCTAGAAGACAGGTAGAGCAGCACTGCAAGTCTGGGTATGCTGTCATAGTCTAAATTTACTCCTACTCACACCGTGCATCAAAAAGGAGTGTTGAACAAGAAAGAGGTAAAACTAGTGAGGCAAAACTAGCAGTGCTAAGTTTTCTTCTGCTCCCTCACCCGTTCTGGTTTAGGTGATAGCCCTCCCACGCGAGCTTCAGCACTCAGAAACCCTGACCGAGGCCTGCTAATGTCGTGCTGTAAGACAATCATGGTAATAAACCCCTTCAAACGCATACTGAGATCTCCTGATTCAGTGGGCAAAACATAACAGACTTTAAAACAAGCCTTGGGACAGGACCGAGAACAGAAAAGCTGACAAAGAGCAGAGCGAAAAGAACCAAGCGCTCCCCTTACCCCTGTAGCCATTTTGTATTCGCCGCGTTCGGCCTCACCGGCCAGTCACAGCTTTTCTCAGTTCCCATTGGCCACCAGAAGGCAGAGGCGGGGCTCAGGCTGGAAGGCGCATGCGCGCTGCTGTGAGCCCGGAACATCGGGAGGTGTGGCGGCAAGCGGCGAGAGAAGTGCGCATGCGCAGAGCATGAAATCCGCCGTGTCTTTTGGTTTCCCGCTGCGCCCGCGGTCATTGGCTGATCGGGGTGAGCGTTGGAGGTGATGCAGCAGCAGCAAGAGGAGGCAGCCGTTGGCGGTGGCGACGGCAGCCGGGAGGGCTCAGTTGGCGGCGGGAATAAGGGGCGGGTAGGTGTAGGTAGCTGTGCCGTGGGGTCGCTCCCTTCCCATACTTCCCTCCCTCTTCCCTCCTCAGCTCGGGGTGGTCGAGCTGCCGCAGCCGCGGCCTGCAGGGCCCCAAGGCCTCCTGGGCAGAGCTCGCTGGCGATGGGAGCCCTGAGGCCTGCGTGTGCTCCTGCGTGTGCTCCTGCGTGTGCTCCTGCGTGTGCTCCTGCGTGTGCCCTCCTTCTCCTCCTCCTCACTGCCCCCGAGCCACCCGCCTCAGGTCTGAGCCCCCGGCCGGTGCGCTGCGCTTGTCGTTACCTTTTAACTCTGATGCTTCTCTTTCCGGAGAAGTGTTTTTTGCTCGTTGTCCTGGGCAGGACAGTAAGAGGCGTTAAGGCTGCTTATAGGAGCCTCTGTAGCGCAGTGTTCGCGGAGAAGGCTGGCTTAGTTTTAACTGTCGTGTCTTTACCGGTTGCTTTGTGCTGGAACTGAATCGGTGCAAATGTTGACTGCTTTACTGTGGCCTTTGCGTTGTCTGCTTTTACTGTTATCCTTTGAGTCTTAGATCTAGACTTTGTATTGTTCATCCTCTCAATTTCTCCTTTATTTGGGCGGGCAAACGTAGTCATTTGCTCCTTAATTATGTGTATTGATAAACTTCTGGTTTGTACCTCAGCAGCTGAATACGGGAAGGCTAGCAGCAACCACAATATTTTGTCCCTGTTTATCCTGTAATGAACTCGGGATTCACTGGCTTAATAACCCTGTACCATAAGTATCTTATGGATAATTGTTTTGTTTTTACACCTCACCTGATTTCTTTACAGTTTTGTTGTGGGTTTTTTAATTTACATTATTGAAAAGAAATCTTTCCTGGTGTAACATGTTGGTTAAATTTTTAGTGCTGTGTGGATTGTTCACTAGTAATAAGCTTTTGATTTTTAGAAGTAAACAGTGGCTTTTCAAAGTCTTTGTTGGTTTGTTTTGGGAGAGTATTTTCAGGGATGTAAATATTTAAAGATCAAATAAAGATCTTAATTTTTTTTCCCCTTGACTTGAGCAGCTTTGGGCTAGGTTGCATATCAGGCTGAAAAAGTCATGAACAGTTGTAGCTTGCACTCCTAGATCCCATTATAGATTTGTAAGATTATGGCAATATCTGGTTTTTATATCTGGTTTACCTATATCAGTTATGCACAACTTCTGTTTTTTTATGTTCTTCTTATAGAAGTTAATTATTCAGCGTTTCCAAAGATGAAGAGGAAAGTTGCAAAAGTTGGGAAATTGAGGCTTAGTCCTAATGAAGAAACTATGCTTCTGAAAGAAGAATATGAAAGAAGAAAAAAACTGAGGCTACAGCAAGTATGCCTGTATTTTTGCATGTTGTGTGTTTCATTTAATGATGTAATAAATTAACTGAAAAAATTATTTCATGTAAACTAAATTTCAGGGTCATAATATTGTATATTAAGTTTGTATTTAGTTTGTGAATTACTGTCTCTTTCTCATGTTTATTTCCTATTAAGCGCATATTTTACTTGTGATACCTGTTTTGTTAGGTTCATTTTGGCATCTATTCCAGAATCTCTTCTTCCCTGCTAGCTTCCTGGTATCTACCATTTTTATTTGGCTGTCAACATGCAGTTGTATCTCTTGTGCTGATGTGTCACTTGTATAAGGATTTGTACCTCTTGCAGTGTTCCAGGTGTTTTCACAGTGATCGCGCACAAGAAATAAGAGAACTACCGCTAATACAGAACTTCACAGCTTCCCACTAGATGAACTGAATTGCTACAATACATCATAGCTCCAAATGAACTGCTCCTTTTAGAATGTCTGAACAAAGTACCTTTATGTTCTTCAGAACATGTCTGTTGGTCATCTCATCTTTCTTCCATTTCTGTTCTGCTGTCCTACTGTTAGGACACAGTAATATTTCTCCATTTCTCTTACTCTTTTCTTAGCCTTCTGCTTTGTCCTATACAAGCTGTTCAGGTCTTTCGCATCTTCAAAAATAAACATCTTCAAGATGTTTACTATATACTAATCTTTCACCCTTCTTGGGCTTTTTTTCTTGATATGTTTTTCTGCTCAAGGAAGAGAGTTTACTGACAAAGTGGAAAACAAAAACTTAGTAAACAGACTTTAATTTATCAGTATAGTTGCTGATTTTGTTTAAACTATGTTGCATTGTAATAGGAGGCTTTAATAAATTACTGTGGTGTATTTTGGAGGGAAGGATTCCAAGCAATTTTTGTATTTTGTTTGTTAGTTTTATGTTGCTCTTTAGACTTTAAATGAAACATTTAACTAAGATGAAATTTATTATTTCATGTATTAATTTTGGAAAAAAGTAACAACAACTTTAAACTAGCAGATTGGAATAGTAGATGAGATGGAAAGCTGAAAGGAGGGTTAACCTGGTTTCAGCAGGGATAGTTAATTTTCTTTGTAGCAGTGGGTGTAGTGCTGTGTTTTGGATTCAGGATGAGAATAATGTTGATAACACACTGAAGTTTTTAGTTGTCGCCAAGCAGTCAAGGATTTCTCAGGTTCTCATACTGGCCTGTCAAGGAGAAGGCTGGCGGTGCCCAAGAAGCTGGGAGGGGACACAGCCGGGACAGCTGACCCTCAGCTGACCAAAGGGATAGTCCATAACATATGACGTCATGTTCTGTATATAACTGGGGGGTGGGCCGGGAGATGAGGCACCTCAGAAACTAGCTGAGCATTGGCTTTGGGTAGTGAGAAATTGTGCTGTTCATCACTTTTTTGTGTATTATTATTATCCTTTTCTGTCCCATTAAACTGTTTTTATCTCAGCCCACAAGTTTTACTTTTTTTCCTTTTGATTCTCTCCCCCATCCCACTGTGTGGGAGGCAGTGAGCAAACAGCTGTGGGACTGTTTTAGCTGCCAGCCAGGTTAAACCATGACAAGGGTTGAGTATGTTGTGGAAAGACTTGCTGCAAAAGATATTATGCTTTTTTAAGCTGCTGACAAAACATAAATTCTATTTCTACAGGTTAGAGAGCAACAGAAGTATATTGCCTTGCAGATAAGAGAAAAAGTAAAGCAGAGGAGAGAAGAACAACTACATCAGTTAGAGGAGGCACTGAGAGCTGAATGGCAGAAAGCACAGGATCAAAAGATGAAAGCCTTAGAAGAGCTGTATTTATCAAGCTTAAGAGCAATTGGTGAGGGTCACCGACAAGCCAAGGAGAATGTAAGTGAAACAGCTTCATATTATTGTCAGATAAATTCTTGATGTTCTAGAAATACCAAGATTGCTGTTTGTTTTTTTTTATATTCTTGATGTTGAAGTCCTGATACCTAAACTGACAGTGTTTTAAGAATGGAAACCTCTTAGAAATGTTTATGTATTTTTTTGCAGGTATCTTTCCACAAGACCAGAATGGAATAGTCTAGCAGGCCCATCTGCTAAGGCTTTTGCTGTGCAAACTCTTGAAGTGATTTTGTTTATGTTACATTGTACCCGTATATGATAGTGTATGTTTGTACTTGGCTAAATTGCACATGGTGAATCATTGTCTTAAGTATGCCAGTAATACAGTAACATTTTTCTCCACCATGTAACAGTATCTTTTCTATGGTTAAGAAAATACACAAAGTATGCTTTTTTTTTTCTTCAGTGCTCAAGTGACATGGAAAGTCTTGGTAAGGGCTTCAGACACCTTTGCCTAGGCTGCAAGCTAGAGTCACGTCATAATTCTGCACCAATAAATTATTTTCACTTTAAAATTCTGTAACCTGCGTAGGGTCTCTTTGAGAGATCATTGAGGTTGGTGGGTAAAAATTTTTCATAGATTTGACTCTGAACCAGGTTCATAGAAATCGGTGATGCCATAGATTTCTTGCATGGATTTTGCAGACTAGCTTACTTCCTGAATTAACAGACTTTTTAATCCAAGTAAAATAGCATTATGCATTTCCATATCTCAGGGTCTCTGAATCAACTTCTTTGTAAAGTCCTTTCCGATGCTAGGATGGATGAGTTTGTGGAAAACTGTGGTATCACTGCCATAAGAACAGAGAGCTAGTCATAAAGAAATGTTTCTGTTGATACACAATTGCAATTAATGACTGAAAGGTAGCAACGTGCTTTTTCTGCACAGTTTACCCAGCATTTGTGGAAAATGTGTAAGTATATTTATATTACCGTCTTTATCAGAGAGATGCAGAGCGAAGGTAAGGTTTCCACATCAATATTTGGTTATATTGTCTGAGGAATGTGGCAAATTTGCTGCTGTTGGTGGTAGAGAAAAAGAGAGTAAAGATGACAGAGAAGAAAAAGTTATTATTTAGAGTATTTTTACTCTAATACAGTAAAAGGTAATTTTGAGCTTGTGATTCTTACCAGAGGTACTTAATTTGAAATATCACACTGATAGTACAAGGAGTAAAATCCTGTATTAATTGCTTGCAATATTTTATTGTTAAGGAACCTGACTTAGAAGCTCTGGCAAAACAAGCAGAGGAAAGGAAACAAAGAGCAGAGAAGAGACATAGGAAAGCCCTGAAAGAGCAGAAGTACCAAAAAGAAAAATTACTTCGTGAGCAAGCCCGGTATGCAATAGTTACTTAGTTTTATTAATGACAGAATGCATTTTACAATGTCAGAAGGTGAAAGGCAAAAATATTGATGCTTCTTGCTTGTAGCTTTTTTAATCTTGAAATTTTATGAGTTAGAAAATTAATGCTCGTGGACAAAGCTTGTGGATTTTGATAAGAGCTGTAGTTTTAAAACTAAGGCAAAAATGTCAAGTATATTAGCTGGCCTTACAGACTCTCAATGAGTGGGGGACCTTTCATCTCTGTATCACTATTTTCAGTCTAGATTGTTGGCTGACAGCTATTCAGTGACATATGAAATGTTCTCAGGCCAGTTCCTGATGCAGAGTTACCCACTTGAAAAAAGGACCTATTGCATTTGCCATTGTCTTCCTTCTTAGCATTTGTGTTTGTGGGGTTTTTTAAGCAGATTGGACCAAACTTGAGCTGCCATGAAAAATGAGCTGTGTGCTCATGGGCATAGTTGTGCTTGAGTAGAGCTGAGACCTATTGATTAAATACTTAGTTTTGTCCACACTTGAGCAATTAAAATATGTTGAAGTGATGCAGTGCTTTCTGAAAACTTAAGTGAAAAGTGGGGATTTTGCTTTGTTCTGTAGAAGCCTGTGTGTATTAACATTTTTGCATTACTTCAATAAATTAATTTTCCAGTGCTGCCTTCCAGCATAAGTTCTGTTGACTTTTCAGTGTGCTTGCCCATCCCTATGTCCCAAGCATTCAATTCCGGTACATTTGAATCTGTTTATGTTTAGGTTTGCCTTTTATTTTGCACAGTGCTGTCATTGTTGCTTGAGTAATTTTCTTTCTCTCTTCTGTTTTGTGTGTTTTGTTTTTGGGCTTTTGTGTGTGTGTGTGCGTGGGCTTCTTTTGTTTGGTGGTTGTTTTTTTTTTTTTTTTTTCCCCAAGACGAACAAATGCACGTAAACATGCTCTGGAAGTGGAAAGAGAAAGAGCAGCCAAAGTTGCGAGCCTGCCGCCTCCTCCGCCACGTCCTCTCGAGGTATGTATCTGTAATGTGACAGTGATTGCAATTTCAGGATACCATATCAATGTAATGATTTATTTATTGGTCTGACTCCTCACCACAGGATATCTGAAATTGCTGTTTGCATACTATAAGGAGAGTGGTTCAGCAAAAATCAAGAAAATAAATGAATTATGTATTAGCAGACTTCTTAGTAGTAAGCTTTGGTATTTATTTATTTCTGATCTCTTGTTATGTGTGGATTTTATTTCTTGTCATCTTGGTTAATGTGTTTTTTAAACTTTATCATGATCTCATTTTCATTAATAGCCACAGTGGTATAAAGCTCTACAATGATCTTTCTCAGCATGTACACACCACCTCAGTCTTCTGTCATAATGATGCCGTAGTAGCATTTTGTAATAAAGGTACTTCTACCTTTCTTTGCTGAGTGGGGAGTTGTTGTTTTGGAGTTTTTTCCTCCAGTTTCTTTGTTGCTTGTAGGAAATATTAAATGAAGGGCAAGCTATTTAATTTTGATAGGAAACCAGTACCTAAGGCTATTGGGGAGGAAAGTAGATAAACTCCATATTTTTAATTCTATGCTGTACCCTTTTTAGGGGGCAGCTTTGCATCTCCTCCATGCTGCTTTGACTTCAGAGAGATTCTGCATAGGTAGAGAAGTTTCTGTAGGACTGCAGAGCTGAACTGCAGGAAGAACATTATGTGTCTTTTTACTTTGGAGCTAACTTTTAGTAAATTTAATTTAATGGAACTTCATTAGTGCAGAGTTATTAGTGCCTTATGCGTTGTTGTGCCTTTTCAGACCGTCAGGTTCAGGCACGTTCAGACCATTGACAGGGAAATAAAACGTTAAGGTATACTAGTTCCTCTCAGACACAGTACAGTTATCCAAGCTTTTCCCAGGTACGCTCAGCACATTATGTATAGGTTAGTCTGTTGGATGATAGGGGTTTGGTACTGATGTATCTGAAGAAACTGAGTAAGGTTTGACCCTCACAGTGTTCAGAATGATTAGGAGGAGGAGTGCCTGTATACTTTGATTTGTATCCTTTAGTATGTTTTTCTGTGTAGATGGCCTCTCTGGCTGCCCAAGGGTTTTCTTACTGTGCAAGTTGGATATGAGTGGGGATTAAAGCAAGTGGTGTTAGGGAGTGCTAAAGTTTGGGGTTATTTCTGGTGAAGTATATGCAATATTGGAATTTAGAACAGATGGAAGAGGTCCTATATGGTACAGTTCAGGTAAATTCACACAGTCTGTCATGCTGCTGTTCTCCTCGATGTCATTCCACGTGACATGTTCCCAGTGTATCTGCTGTAGAGCAGATGAAGGCAGTTAAAACGTTGACTCTTTCCCTGGTTTTCAGATACTTCTGTTGCTCAATTTGGTGTTGTTGGAAAAGCACGAGATGCTGTAGCAGTGCTTTCTAGTAACTTCTGCAGTTCAGGATGTAGTTTATGTTGCTTTCTATTTAAAAAACATTCCAATTGGTGACTAAAAGCTGCAGTTAATATGCGTATTTGTAGATGATGTAACTCCTAAAAAGACACAGTACTATATAGTACTTCTAACAACCTCAGTAATGCATCTCTCCATTTTACAAATGCAGGATCTCCTTCTTACTCTTTAGTCTTTTTTCACCAGGGCAGGCAAGAAGACTTTGTTCAGGTTTCCCCAGGTTCTGGTACAATTGCATTTGCAATTGCATTGGATAATAGGTCTGGGTCGGTACCCTGTTTAATTACTGCAGTATCATAACTTCCATTCCTGAAATTCTACAATTTAATGCATTCCCACCCATGAACAAATGTCCTTTGCTCACCTTCTCAGCAAACATGATTTTAGCTGTTTTTAGTGGAGTTTGCAAACATCGGGGGAGGTTTAGGTTGGATACCAGGGAAAGGCTCTTCACTGAGAGGGTGGTCGGGCACTGGAACAGGCTCCCCAGGGAAGTGGTCACAGCACTGAGCTTGACTGAGTTCAGGAAACGTCTGGATAATGCTCTCAGGCATATGCTGTGATTCGGCTGGTCCTGGTGGAGCCAGGAGTTGGAAGGGACCCATAAGGATCGTTGAGTCCAACTCAGGATATCCTATGATCTGGATTTTCTACAATACATGGGTTTAGTTTCTTTTAAGAAGTTCACGCTCTGATAATGGCAGATTGAATCAACAGTTCTGCAGACATGTTGGATTTTTGTTGAGGGAAGCGATTGCATTGTTTAAATATAGCACAGCGTGTCGATTTGATCCATGTAAAGACTAACTGACTATGAGCCTTTTTCCTAGTTTTCATGTTTGTATGGATTTTAATCCTTTTGTCACAGGGCTAAGTTGCTGGGAGGGCACAGGGTGAAGAATAGTTATTTTCTTGGAAGAGTAACTGGGTGCCACCTACTGCATGGGGTAAACACTAAGTAATTGAAAGATCAGAGGTGATTAGAGCTGTGGCTTATTCCTAGTTCTGTGTAGAGGGAGGAAACAAAAATGTTAACTGTCAATTTCAGGGGGGAAAAATCTGGGGCTTTGTCTTGCAAATGCATTACTTAAGCAATTCAAATTCAATGCCTTTTAACTTTACTCTAAATCCTGTGAATTACAGCAAATTACAAGGTCATCTGCATAAGCATGCTAATTTTCTTGAATCCATTTATACAAAGAGCTTTTTGAACGTAACTATAATCATAATCTGATGCTCTGTTACAATAACAATTGAATAAAAATTCATAAAATGGAGCTAGGATAGTGTTGTTCATTACAGGATTATTTAGAATATAAGAAACATTTTCTGGAGATGCTCCTATTGTTGTTACTTTACCCAGTTAAGAAATATGTGTTTTTACTCTAGAGATATTGTCATAATTAAGTTTCATTCTCAGAAGCATGGCTGCTAGCAATTGAAGCCTTATTTAGTTAGACCAACTGTTAAGTTACTTAATTAAAGTTAAACTGTAAATGCCATTTTACTGACAAGTGTTACAGAGTTCTCGTGAACTTATTTTTTTTATATGATCTATAAGATTTTTATACAATGGAAATACAACCTAAAAATGTTGTTATACTCTTGAGTATTCATAACATTTGTAGAGTTGGGTTTTCTTTTCTTTTTTTTTTTTTTCTTTTCCATTTCATGATATATTGCTGCTCCAGTCTTGCCAGATTTTAGTATAGAATTGTTTACTTTTTTAGGGAACAAAAATAAAAGAGGTGGGGGGAGATTACAAACATTTTGATGGAAGTGTGGATGGCTTCTTAACTGCAGTGGTTCTGCCATGAGATGTAATATTGTGCTACAAGTATTTTTTTTTCAGCCTAAATTGCTTTTGACATTAATTGGAAAATTGTAGCCTTCAAGGTAATTCTCAGATCTTAACAGCCTTTAAATAAAATTCTGGAGATTTGGTTGATTAAATGTAATTATTAATTACTGATTTGTTATACATTTTTTAAAAAATTAATTCAGACGACTGAGGTATAATTATATATTCTGGAAGTAACAGTATAGGTGAAGTAGTTGGTGATCTGATTAATGAGGTTTAGTCATGGGGCTTGTCTGTTTTCAGAGCTATAATCAGTGCCTATGAGCGTTTTGGTTAATGGTGATCTATTACAATTACGATGATTTATTGATTAAGCAAGTTAGCAATTTTTAAACAGCATTATCATGAACAAATAAAAATTAAATTCCTGATGATGTGCTTTTATTTGTACATATTTTCGTTTTTTCTTCTTTCTACTAGAATAACATACATTTGCTTAAGAACGATAAGTTACCGAAGTTCTCTTGGTAAGGCTAAAACTAGTTGCATATCATAGAAAGTGCAGTCTTTAAATTAAAATCCTACAGGCTTTATAAAATAGCGAGAGATAATCAATACTGAAATTTTGTATGCCTCACCTTGTCACTGAAATCCAGGAATAAACCTCGTAACACCAATGTAGTGTTAAAAGGCAGGCATTCTTTATTGCAGCACTGGATGCACGGGAGATAGCTCCACTCAACGTGCGTGCCAGGTGAACACCAACACACAGGTTATGTAGGATCAAAACATACATATTCATCATTTTTCTCAGAAAAAGCAGTCCTATGATAATCATTTCTCAGAATCCATTTCCATAGTCTCCTCCCTGTTACGCATGCTCAGTGATTTGAGTTGGTGGTCCTCAGGGGTCTCTGGTGGTAGTCAGTGGTCTTGCACCCATGTCCGCTGGGTGACCTCCTTCATGCAGGCATGCGCAGTATCCTTGTTGTAGGTGCACCTGTCCATAGCAACTTACTTCATGAGATTAATATTCCCGAACCTATTGTCCGGTTGGGTAGGGACTGTATATGGAACATAGCAGCATTGTACATTGCCATGGTCAGTTAGCTTCGTTATCTGTTACCGTGGTTACAAACTAATTATCTCAACCTGATTCTATAGTTTCTGTTTCACGGCCCCTATCCCACGGTTACAATCTTACGTAGAGATAAGTTTAAGATATTCCCAAGACTTAATGCTGCTCTTTGTGTACGTGCATTTATTTACAGTCCTGTAAGTTTTAAACTGCTCAGCCTATGAAATTTGCTGGTTTAGTTAATGTGGATAGGAATCTCTTTTTTTTTTTTTTTAGGAGAAAGTCCAGGGAAGAGGAAGCTGAGAGAAAATTAATGGAGGAGATGTTAGAAGTACAAAGGCAGGTCCTACAGAATACTGAGTTACCTAACCTGGCTACCTCACTACTGAGAGTATCAGGCTGAGCCAAAGAAGAGGGAGGGTCCAGTTGCTCAGTATTCAAACCCTTTCAGACAAGGATTGAAATGTGGTCATGTACTCAAAACTTTTCACAAAAATACTTTGTATTATATGAATAGACACTTTTCAGTGAAGTCATGGAAAATGCTCTTTTGTCTGGTCAGCTAAAAAATTGGACATAATGGGTTCTGAGTTTCGTAAAGAAAGCCTGTGTTTGAGAAGTGTTATTTTGCTGTTAGGGATAATTATATTGTGGATCTGTGGTTGCCCTGCTTTGAGGTGAGTGTGACAGCTGTAGTAAGTGGGATTTGTATTAGTACATTAAACTCAAGTGCTTTTGAATTAAGGTAATGCTTTTGAAACATGAAGGTAGAGCACTCTGATGAATGTCAATTTGTGTGGAGGAGTTTGCCTTAGGCTGTTAGATGCTCTCAGTTGTTAAGCCCTCTAGACCTGCCTTGTGCTGATGTGATTCTGTCAATTAGTAAATGTACGTGAAGTTTTAAACAATAGTATTTTCAGGAGAGAATTGGGGGGGGCAGCTTTCTTTTAATTTAAGTGTACAGATCACTTATATTCTGTTTAGTTGCTTTGCTAGAGATACTGTTCTCTGATACAGCTGTACTTGTACTTTTCTTCCTAGAATTTTGAAGTGAAAAAGATTCCTGCAGTGAAGCCCTACAGTGCTGTCAACTTTTCTGTTACACGTTATCATATTTCCGAACCTTGTGTGGACAGAGAAGTGGATGGAGAGCAGGTGATAAACTTCAAGTGTTTGTGATACATCCTTCCATCTATCTTTCTTTATATTGCAAACAGTGTCTGGATATCAGCAATTCAGTTTTCTAGAACTTGTTTAAAAATATGGACTTGTATAAAGCAGCCATTACACAACTTACTAATCAGAATCTTAGATGGGGAAACTTGCAAGGTCACACCTGACAGGCTTTCCCACATGAAAAATTTTGTCACGTAAAGGGTTATCAAGCACTGGTACAGGCTGCCCAGGGAAGTGGTTGAGTCACCAGCCCTGGAGGTATTTAAAAGCCATGTAGATGTGGTGCTTAGGGACATGGTTTAGTGATTAGATTTGCAGTGCTACGTTAGTGGTTAGACTGGATGATCTTAAAGGTATTTTCCAACCAAAACAAGTTTATGATTATATGCAGTCAGCGGTTTCAGCTTCCCAAAACGGCAGAAGTCTAATTTGGGAAAAAGAACGATGCATAGATTTTTGCCAAATGGGAAAGTTTGTTCAAGTTTACAGTACACTCAGACAAAGGGCAAAGTTAGATTAGAAGAAAGGGGCCACCTGGAAAAGTGAGAGATGGAGCAAGAACTTAGCTTTTAGAGGTGATTTTTAAATTGATGTGATGCTATTGAAAAGTGAACCAAACAATAGTTTGGTTTATCAGTGATGTGAGAGCACAATCCAAGTTCCTGTTCTGGATCAGCCTCTTTTTAGACTAGAAAAACTCTCTCAATAAATTTGTTTCTTCAGTGTATTCATGAAGTTTAGGTTTTCTCAACATTTGAAGGACTAAGCCTAAACAATACGAGAAGATGCTGTAGTTTGCTCAGCTTTGTAATGGAAAATGCCAAAATGTTAATCTTTGTAGCCTTGCTTATGTGCAATGATTTTTTTTTTTACTTAAGTATTTTTTTAATTTTCCTGCGTTAGTAAGATTTTTCTTATTTAAAAATGGCAGATTGTTTCTGATTTCCCAAATAAGAATAAAAACACTTCTGGATCTATTCTGCTCCCCCTGCTCCTTGTTTAAAACAAAACCATCATGATAGAAGTAGTCAGTCTGTAATATCGACTGTATTACTCATTTTGCCTTGTATTTGTAGGAAGAATGACCACTCTGCTATAACAAATAAATCATACAAATGATTGTCCCTAGTACAACCTGAAACTAGAACACTTTGACACCTACACTTATGGAATATGTAAATATGGGTATTTTTTTCAACAGTACAATACTGGCTTGGTCCTGCTTGCAACCAAGACGCATGAGCCTTCAAGGCTGTTCATATGGCATTGTATGCCTTTTTTAAGTGCTTTTGCTACAGAATTATTCATTTATTTATTGTTACATATGCTTTAAACTACCACAAAGAACTTCATGGGCTAAACTTTTGATTGACTGCCAGCCAGATGCTCGGTTAGCTGCTGCTGAAGAAGGGAAGCGTTTGGAGGAACTACACAGAGAGACAGAGAGGGAGAGAAGAGAGCAACTTGAAAAGGCACATCTCAGAGGAAGCCATGCCTTGAAGAAGGTCCATTTGGCTCAGGTAGGCAAAGTAGTTGTGGCTAGTTTTAATGTCAAAATGACCAGTGTTAAGTTGTAGGTAGCTGGTTAGTAAAGGAATTATAGTTACAGGAGGAAAATCGATGGACCAAATGGAGTTTTGAAAATGCGTTTAAAAACCATCAAGCTGTTTGCTTGTTTTCATTAATTGGAAGGAGGGAGAATGAAAACACGCAGACTAAGACCAACCTTTAGAAGAGCAACCTTTCATTTTTGTTATCTTAATGTTTGACCAGCTATTAACCAATTGGTAATAATCAAGATAAACTTTTTTTATTAGGTGATGAAGTCTACTTTTGCGTATGAGTTTTAATTGGAGTTGATTATTTTGTGCTTCAGGGGAAAAATAGTTTATTATTATTATTAAGAAGGCAACAGTTTATTTTTATTTTTGGAAAATTTTTCGAAGTTTTTACTTAGATTGAGGTTCTGTTAGTGTACAAGTCTGGAAATGGTGAAATTGTTTCCTTTAAGAAGTAAAAACTGAATTATTGAGAAAGATCTTTGTACCTAGAGGTATGCTCTGAAATTTGTTTTATTGTCTGTTACCTTCACAAATACTTTTGAAGGCTAGAAATAGCAAAAGCTTCCTGGTTTTTGGTTGAGATATGATTGGCCCTGAATAAGTAACCTGACTAAACTGGGGAACTGTGGAAATATTACTGATGGTCCTTAAGTTAACAGGAAAAAACCTCAACCAAACTTCAAACAAAGCTTTTTTAAAATCACTTTCATATATAATTGTAGTGTGCCAAGAGTATTTACTTCATGTTTTAAAAAGCAGCAATTGCTGAAGTACATCCTAACAAAAGTAACTTGTCAAAGGAAGTACTCATTTACCTTATCAAAGAGAAGATATTGGGGAAAGTTGGTCTACAGGTGTACAGTCTGATCCTTTATTTAACATTAGATCTTCTAGCTAGTATTGATGACTCTTGTGTTTAAAGGTCAGATACAGCCTTCTCCCGAGGAAGCACCTTCTCCCTAGAATAAAATTAACTTTAAACATTAAGGATTAAACAAACTTCATGGTAATCTAATGGAAGTATTTTATCAGTCCTGACATACGGCTGTCTGAACATGAACGCTCAATGTTTGTTATCCCTCCTTTATGCCTGAAGGACAGGGAAAGGCTACTGAAAGAACTTGAGCAAATGCAGAATGTGGATCGGATGCGCAGAAGACAGATTGTAGCACAGATGCCACCTCAACTTTTTGTGCCTGCATACAAACGCACGGAAATAAAAGAAGAATGGCAGAGAGAGTTGGAGTTTGCATTTGAAGATATGTACAATGAAGACAGGAGTAAGTAATTTGTTGGAGGTTTCTGAATCTGGTAGCCCAGTAGAGGAGAAGCTGCTGCAGCTGCCTGTTCCCGGGTCCAGCTGGTAGCAAGGCTGTGTGTGTATTCACAGCAGGCACACACGTGAGCAGACTTTCAGTACATGTACACAGAGGCCAACATAGAAACCACAGCACTTGCATTAAGCACAAACAGCACAAGTGGCCTCATCCTGTTCACTGCTCTGGCTGGTCAGGATGAAGGCCTGTTAGTGGGATATATGTCTGTATATACAGTATGGATCTCTCCAGCAGTTGGTCTTATACGCTGTAGCTGTCCCCTGCATCCCAGGTCTCCCCTTGGCACTCTGTGGATCCCCAGTAACAGGTCTTAGACACTCAGTCTATCCAGTAATTCCTCCTGGACCCTCTAGTCTTCCAGTTACCCCATATGTACACATATGCACTGGTATGCTCAAATGTGTGCTATGGATCACTAAGTGGCTTTAGACACTCGCTCTACCTAGCAGCTGGCCCTCAATCCTTGGTCTGCCCCCGTTGCTGGCTCCTGGACATGGGAACCCTCAAGGCCTGCAGCTCCACTCCAGTTGTTGCTACACAGACCCAGCTGGGTATGTAAACATACACACAGACGTGCACATGCTATGGATCCCTGTAGTAACTGACCTTAAATAATTGGTCTACCCAGTAGCTGACTCTGGGTCCTCTTGTCTCCAGTTGTCTCTGAGACACACGCACATGTGCCAGCAGGTTTTTAGTTGACCCTGAGACCCCATAGTCTCTCCTGTAGCTGGCTTGGATGCTTGGATCTCCTGATCCCTCCACTAGCCAACACGCAGATCCCCTGGCCTCTCCAGTATCCAGTGCAGTCTTAGAGCTGCTTGATACCTAGCTCCTAAGGCTCTTATCGTTTTTGCTGGCTAGTCGGGCTTGCGATTTGCTAGCTACTGCATGCTGATACGCATACCGACGTAACACGCACTCGTTCTGGTCTCTGCAGTTGTTGGCAGCACTCTGGACACAGGTGCCCCTGTGAGTTTTTGTCCCCACTCCAATTGCTGGCCCTTGTAAATCCATACGCACACATGCATACAAAATAGATGGTTCCTCACCCAGGAAACAACTAGAAATGGAATTTAGTGAGAAGACAGAACAGACTATCAGGCACAGCACATGGTCAGACAAGCATACTGACTGGCCCTTTTATTCCCTTATTCTTCTATTTTTCCTTACACTTGTGCCACTCCATAGTAACCTGATCCTTTCCTTTCCCTGCCTTTGGTTCCTCCCCTAGATATTTATAGTAATTGCACAATCCCAACATGATCTTCCCATGTGTCCCACACCTTGTAAGCAGTAACCCCCCCAATCTCTGGGAGAAGGCCTGTTGACTAGTCTTCTAGGATTTCATGCCTGGACGTGTGATCAGTCACTCTCCTGTGACAGCCCTGTGAGCAGCCAGGTCAGGGTGTGTCTTTTCCCTGATGAAGTTACTGGGATTCTCCTGTGTGTAACTGTTCCTGTGTGCTGCTTTTTGTATAAAGATGAGCCTTTTATCATGTAAGCTTTTATTTTGAAAAACGTAGTGTATTCTAGTGGAAAATCCTGTAGAATTTCTGGATTCACAGCTGGCTAATGATCTAAACAATTTTAGATCGTCTATTTTGAAAAAAAAAAAAGGTTGGATTAAATATGTTGTGAAACAAGATATTGATATTTGAACTTCTTAGGAATTTCTGTGATGAGCGTAGTCTTGCAATGTTGTTTGCTTTTTATTCCAACGGGTTGGTTTATGCAGTTGTTTTCTTTGAATTAGAAATGAAAGGAGACCTGATTTTGCAGTTTGAGCCACAACCTTTGCCAGCCCCTTCTGACAGATCTCAAGACAATGATCTTGATATCTCTTTGGAGCAAGAATCTGCTTGTGACACTCAACAAGAATTGGAACAGATGATAGAAGAGGAAGTCTCCAATGAATCAGAAAGTAAAGCTTTTAAACTTTACGTTTACCTTAAACTTTTTGGTTTTATAGTAGAAGAGATTTAGTTTAATATATCAAATAACTTTAATATTAAACTAAAATGTCTTAAGTACTAAAATTCCTTAATGCCTGAAGTATTTCAGTATCAAGTGGTTTGTGATGTTTGTTATGGATGATAATACTCTAATGATTATTAAGTATATTAGAAAAAGAAGTCACATGTTCATTTTTTAAATTAATTTCATTAATATACTGAGAATAATTATTAATTGTTGTAAGAACTACACTGTTAGTAGACATAATTATTCCTATAAAACTAGTGTAAATTATGGGATGATGCTGGTATGTGAACTTAAGTATTTTTCATTTTCTGTTTTGAAATATTCCAAAGTTAAAGCTTGACTTCGTATGAAAGTCTACTTATTGTATGTCCTTTATGTTCAGGTTTGTGATTGAGTTGCTCCATATTGTGAATAGGCAACAACAGTTGTGTGTGTGTGTACTCTTGTGGCATGTAGAGGATAACATGATGTGATCAAGAAGTGTGTTAGTGAACTTTGCTTGACCAACCATTTCTACCACATCCCTTTGCTGGCACAATCCATTTTTGGTCTGTGATGCATTGTGCTGCCTAATATAAAGGAGAGGGCAGGAACGTACAGACAGGTGAAGCAGCAGTACTGCTTATTTCTGCAACAGTACAGTCTAGGAGTAGTCTGACTGTGAAACACTACAACTAGCTTAGTCCTCCTTTTATAGCATGCAGACAAATTACTGCTTCTCTCTTGCGGGTAGGAGAAAATACTCTTAAGCTTTTAAAACTTGGTAATATACCTGAGCTATTTGTCTAACTGTGTAACTAATTAAAAAGAAAGATCAGGTTTTTTTGTTTTGTTTTTATGTTGTCAAGATATTCATTACCCAAAACTCTTTAACAGTATATATTCTTTATAGATCATGAAGAAGCAAAAACTCACCAACCTCAGTCAAAACTTGCCTTAAAGAAGTTGCTGAACAAAATTAGAAGTCAAAAAGAGGAGTGGACATCAAAAAGTGAGAGAGAGATTCAAAGTGAAATTGAGACTATTGAATCGGGTACGATTGCTAGCGAAGAGAGACCGTTATGTGATTTAGAACTTAACTATGAGCAACAGAAAAATACAGTATGTGAAGCCAAAGGTATGTAATGCATAGTTGCATCAAAATTTGTTGTGTAGGAGCAAAAAGACTTGTAAGGGTGTACTGTAACAAACCGTTTAATGAATTTTCAGTGATGGTGTTTTGTCATGTTGCCAGTACAATTCTCCTATCTTTGCCTACAGTGCGTTGTGGATTTATTAAAACCCCAAATAAGAGAGGGTTTTGCTGTTACGTCCAACTTGCCCATTAAGATCTTGTAGAGAAAAGATGTCCAAAATACCTTTCTATCTTTTAAATCTTGTTGTTGTCACACTTGGCATTGCCATGCTTTAATAGGTGTTTGCCTCTAGGAGTAGAATTGTCAGTGCAAAATTGGGCATTGAAGTTCTGTACCTATTGAACTGGAAAAGTCAGATGCTTCAGAGATTCACAGTGAGAAACACACAAGACAAGCATGAGCTGATGTGTCTGAAATCGTGGGGGGGGGGGGGGTCTGCCTATAGGCACCATTCTGAAAAGCCTCTTTGTAAAAGTGGAATTTTAAGCAATTAGATGTTCCATTCTGTTTGTAGCCAAATCATTTTGGGGTTACTTCCGATTTTGATCCTTTGTGCTCTTTTGGTTATGCTAGTTCTGAAATTCATGAACTTGTATGGTAAGTGGGATTTCTGAAGTCTATTAAAGTGATTAAGTTGTGGTAGAGGTTTTTTCTTTTTTTTTTTTTTTTTTTTTAAACGAGATTAAGTGATATAGTTTAATCGTGTACATGGATACACCAGCATAATTCCTGGGGATTGTAGAGTGCAGCATGAGTGAAAACATGCCTCTGGGGAAAATGCGCTGCTATTTGAAGCTGATGGTACAGGATGAAGACTTGCTTTTTGCGCAATAGCCAAATGTTAGATCGTTTGCCCAGAGAGTGCCAGTTTTATACCCTCTTTGTTCTGAGAGTTTAATGTGTGGCTTTTTATTCCTCAGGATGATTTTGCTATTAGGCTACCAAGTAATTTGTGTAGAAGCAATCTTCAGCCCTGTTGGAGCTGAGCCATTACTGTATAGTCAAGAAAGACACATGATGAAGGGCCATTAAAGGCTTAAATAATACAAAAAACTCATTTTCCAGCTTATAGAGACAGGCAGAGTAATGGGATAGAGATGGTAATCTTTTCAAGAGCAGCTTATGCATTTTGTTTAGAGAGGTTGCAAAACTGTAAAGCAAGATGTAAAGAAGATCCAAGGCACTTTCTGACTGCAATTGCAGTTAAATAACATGTATATTTTAGACTCTGTGGAAATACTGGAAAATACAGTTGCAGCTGAAAATTCAGTTCTAATCCATCCTCAAGAACAAGCAACTAAAATTAGAATGGACAAGGAGAGACAAAAGTGGGTAAGTGTGTGTGTCTATTCCTGTCTCAGTTATGGTATAAAAAAAAAAAAAATTTACATAAGACTTTAAAATTTTTCCATTTATGTAGCAGCTATGGATATTTTTAATATGCTTGTAACAAACTTTTAGTGTAACATTTTGTATAGTTAGCTTCTGTGTATTAACTTTTTTAAAATTACTAAGCTTGAGCTGGAATTTAGAATAGAGCAGAAAAAAAACAGTTTCTTAAAATCTAACAAGTGCTATAGGCAAGGGATGCCACCCTATCATTAAACGAGAATCTCAATTGTAGATTAATACCTTTTGCTTTAGAGAGGATGTAGTCAGCAATACACAACTCTGTAAAAATCTTACTAACCCTGTGTAATAACATAGTAAGGTCTGTGGGATTGTGTTCCGAGTGACAGGAAAAGCTTACAAACCTTGAGGTTGGGTTCTTCTGGGGGTTTTTTTGGTTGGTTTTTTTTTTTTTTTTTTTAAATTAACTAGGAAACATGCAAAAAGTCTTTTGTGTCTATGGGAATGCTATATTTATTTTATTTAGAAAATAATAACTTTGTATATTTCATATGTATTGTGTATATGATTCATTATATTTTCATTTTTGTTTTATCCTTAGAGACCTAACAGCTGTTATGTGGTGGTTTATCAATTTTTAAAAAAAAAAAAAAGTTGAAATTTGGGTCTCAGTGCAGCTTTAAATTGTAGAGTTAAAGTTCAGAAATTCAGGCAACAAAAAGTTGACAAAACAATAGTGTTTGGGGGGGTGGGGGCGGGGAAGCAGCAGATCCTCTGTGGCAGTATGGTTACTTTCTTTAAGGTTAATTTTCTCCCACTTTGCCCCTGCCCAGGTGTGTATATTGCTCCATCCACATCAACTGCTCTTAGGTATAGCTTTTTCTCAGGCTGATCTTCCCAACATTCCCATTCAGACAGTCTCATCAAGGGCTGCTGTCTGATTCATCTTTGCCAATACTTTGAAATTTTTCTTCGCTTCCATTCTAAAAGTATATAGGCTGTTGCTGCATGTGGATCTAAGTGCTTTGTAGCAGATAGGTACGTGGAAAGAGAATAAAAATAAACTTCAGAGATTTATGAAGTGCACTTAAAGTGGTTATACATTAGCTGTTTCAGAAGTTTTGTGAGGCTTGAATTAACATTTAAATGTGGTGAACTCTTGATGAAAAGCTTTATAAAATGCAAAGTATATTTCTGAATTCAATTTAAGTGAAAGGCCTTCTTTTGCAATGTCTAGAAAATGATAATGTATCTTGAATGGTTAGGTTCTGATTTTATCCATTCTATTAATTTGAGAACAGATAATAGTGCAATAGTAAATGGATTCAGGGACTAATAGATATATGTAGCCAGTGAAACAAAATTATTCTTGTAAACTTTGGAACTATTTTTAAAGGTCTGCCCTGGTTTTGGCTGGGATAGAGTTAATTTTCTTCCTAGCAGCTGGTACCGTGCTGTGTTTTGAATTTAGGATGAGAATAATGTTGATAACACACTGATGTTTTAGTTGTTGCTAAGTAGTGCTTACATTAAGTCAAGGACTCTTCAGCTTCTCCTGCTCTATTGACTGACAAGGCTGGCAATGCACAAGAAGCTGGGAGGGGGCACAGCCAGGACAGCTGGCCCAAGGGATATTCCATACCATATGAACGATGTCATGCTCAACATATAACTGGGGGATTGGCCAGGAGAAGGGGAGGGAGGGAACGGACGGACGGGGACACAACTGCTTCTCAGGGACTGGTTGGGCATTGGTCAGCGGGTAGTGAGCAATTGCATTGAGCGTCACTTGTTTTGTGGATGATGATGACGATTATTATTATTAATCATTCCTTTCCTTTTCTGTCCTATTAAACTCTCTTTATGTCAACACATGAGTTTCACCTTTTTTTTTTTTTCTGATTTTCTCCCCCATTTTGTTGGGGGATAGTGAGCGAATGGCTGTGTGGTATTTAGCTGCCTGTCAGGTTAAACCACAAGACCTCTTACAATTGGAATGCCTGTCCATAAACAATAAAATTTCTGCTATAAGTTGAAACAAAGTTTGGTGTGTGTGGTGGCATGTGTGAGGGGTCTTTGATTTCTTTGTCATTCAGTTCTGGAGATTCACTCTCATTTTTCTTCTCAATAGAATGAGCAAATAGAGCAACAGAAACAGGAACAGCTGGCCTTGCTTAAACAAATTGAAGAAGAGAGAGCACGTTTGGAGGCTGATTTTCTGAAGATTCAAATGCAAACCTGTTTGGAGGAGGCTAAGAAAAAAAAAGAGGAGGAAGAGCAAGGTCAGCTGATACAAAACCACAGCGTTCCTTCTACAGATCAGCAGAACGAAGTGGAACATGAGGTGAAGAATTGTAGAAAATTGTGTGTACTTTTAAAATTATCTTTATAATAAAAATCAAGAGTGCTATCTGCCAATTTTAAATTACATCAGTCAAGACAGTAATTTTTTATTTCTTAGGCTATGAATCAGCAGTTCATACATATAAAAGCTTCCTTTTGTCTAATTTAGAAGCTTTTATTTCACATGATATCACTGGACTTTGAATATTGAATTGTCTTTGCATAGTTCCAGAGACAGCATGTTTATTTGAAATACCTGTTAGTAAAATCTGATTAGAGTCATATGATTATGCATGCACACATATCCTTTTTGAAGAAGAAAAAAAAAACCAAGAAAAAACCCACCTCTACATTTTTGTCTGTCTAAATCTTAAACAGTTACTTAAAGGAGAGGAATTTATTGAGCATGTTGAAGGAAACTAATCTTTTTTTTCCTTTTTTTTTAAATCTTGAATCATTTGCACAACCCGTAATCTCCTGAGAATCTGATTGCCTTGAAAAAGCAGCTGTGTTGGATCATTGCTCCCCAAATTTGCTACTGGGTACATTTACCTCTTTGAGCTAAGCTGCTGTAAGCACCATTGACTTTGGCGGTTTATGCTCCACCTGCCAAGAGAGACAGTAGCTATAAGCCATCTGTTCCAGAAACTGCTTTGGCTTCAGTGCCTCTGGCTGAAATCTCACAGACTTCAAATGGTGGTACAGAGTGGCTTTGGGAAACTTAGGAGATAGAACATAGAGCTTAAGGTTGTTGCATTAATAGTTTTCTGTAAGTTGTTTGTATATATGCACTTAAAATAATTTTATTTTGATTAGACCGGAAGTACTACTGTATCAGAAACCAGGAGTCCTAGAGAAGACAGCCATTTACAGATGATTCGTAATTATCAACAGCGCCTTCTGCAGCAAAATAGGTAAATTCCTTTATGTAATGCACGTCTGAGTTGCTTGTTTCAAAATAATTTGAATTGCTTTGATTATTGAAATTGATGTTTATCTTTGCACCACTCTGGAAAGATCACGTTTTCGTTCTGTTCAGGCTGCACAAACAGACCATTGAAGAAGCTAGAAAGCGACTGCAGGAGTATCAGAATAAATTGAAGCAAAGATACTTGTCTACTTCTGCAACATCTCTGAGCTCTGTGGACACAAAATCAATTAATTTAAAGCCTGTCTCAGAACCACTTCTACAGAGGCAAGGAATGCAACCAAGACAGTACCAAACATCTGAACAAGTTCATGCACGAGAATATGCACGGTCACTACCTGTGTTTTCAGGATCATTGCGTGTGTTGGAAAAAACAGCTTCACAGAAACATGAAGAGCAAATGCATAACACTTGTCCTGGCAGACATGTGCAGTTTTTAGAAACATCGAAATTGAAGCATGGAGAGTTTCACTTACCACGTGGCTGTCCTTCGGAGGAACAAGTGGGAATGTTGGAAACCTCCTGTAATCACGTCAGAGAACCAGCTCACGTCCAGTTACCGTCAGGGTTAGTCACCAAAGATATCACTGCAGTAAAAACACAACCGGCAGCACGTGTACAACAAGTTAGATTTGTTTTGCCTGCAGAAGATTCCTCTGAGCCTTCAAAAACAGTGAACTTTAAAGAGTCACCTAAGAAGGCATCTAACCATCAAACAGAGACAGAAGCTGGAGAAGAGCCTCCACTTCAGGCACCCCTCGTGCCAGCAACAAAGGGATCTCCTATAGTTCAGGCAGCCTCCATTGATTCTTTGGTGTATCAGCAGGGATCTGCAGAGAGCACCGTCAAAACAAGCCTTGAACAACCTCTCAATCTTTCCGAACCTGTGACTTTATCTCATGAAGAATCTAAAGCCCAAGGTGGTGAGAAACTCTTGATATCAAAAACGGGAGATATGTCTTTGTTAAATTATTCTGGTATACTGAATTTAAGGGACAGAGTGTTGGCTTCATCAGAAAGCATTCAAGCTCAGCAAAAGTATTTGAAAGAATTGCAAGAGCAGCTAGATGCACAAAGAGAAGCTCTTCTTTCTAGACAGAAAATACAAGAACAACTACTTTTACAGAAGCAAGATAAATTGAAGGAACAGATGCAGAGACAGCAAGAGGCTTTGAAAGAATTTCTGAACAAGCAGGTAAGCTTTATAATTGCTTTGCTAGTAGGTGATCAAACTTAAGAATGAATGCTACCAATTAGCAAAGTATCCCATGGAGTATTGATAGTTTTAGGTGATTTACCATGATGAAAATTGTAATTAGGACTTGTGATTTGTAATCAGTAGTTCTTTTCTGTAAGCCCTAAGGGCGGTGGCGTCTTCAGTCTAACAGGAATAGTACGAACTTCTGTGCTTGATCTCTGCACATAATGTCTATTGAAATAGTTGTGTTGTCTGACAAATCTGCAGGTATAGTTTTCTTCAGCTCTAGAAATGCAGCTGTATCTGTAAAGCAGCTCTTGAATTAAAAATAATTGAGCAGTACCCCAAAGGGTATCGTAAGCATTTTGAATAGATTATTTTTTTAAGTTTTTTACTTTCTCTGTGTATGCATTAGGAAATTGGTTTGGCTGCTGCACTCTTGGCTTGAAATTGTGCTTGGGTTTGGGTGACAGAAGAAAAATCCAAGTTTATTTTTGAGTTTCTAAAGAAGCCCCTTCTGCCTTTTGAAAATTTTTTTTTTTAGACAGAAGCCATCTTAGGAAAAAACCTGTTGCCTAGAGTCCAACAGCTAAAGTTCCTGAATTCAGGGCCTGAAAAACTAAAAGAGGACTTTCAGGAATTTTTCCTGTTAAAATACTTACATGTCCAAATGTTTTTGTAAGCTAAGCAAGTCAGTCCAACACCCTGCATACTTGAACTACTTTATCAGTGTTCAATATTGTCCTGCATGGAAGTCACACAAGAAAATGCCGGTTTGATAAATGAGTATAAATATAAACTTATATACAGTTTGTCCCCCCGCTTGCTAAGGTGAGACATATCGGCACAAATGAAGAAATGACAGAGGCACAAAAGTCTGGCTGGATTAATAGGACTGACTTTTTCCAAGTCTCAGAAAACTACCAGCAAGAGAATTGTGGCAGGAGTAAATTTCACAGAAGTGAAATGATTTCACAGTGCATCAGTCCAGCTGAGCAAACTGGTAAGGATGTATAGTATTTTTTCATTATAGTTTTTTTTTCTCATTTTGCAGCTGAGAGTTCTTCCATCTCCCCAAGTTAATTTGAGATATATTTGTATCATGCACAACTTTGTTTTACAGAATTGTCTGAGAAAGTTCTATGTCGAGAACAGAAATGGAGATCTTCCAAACCACCTGTGGCAAAAGTCAAGTTAGGGCTTGATTTGGAACAACATGAACTTAGTGTTATACCAGAGGTAGACACACCGAAGAGTTGCAACATTTCTTTTGCAGGTATATTATATGTATATGGATATAAAATATATAACAAATGCTGCTGCTCCTGAGAAATACAGATTGGAGGAAATTAATATTTTCTGAAAAGTCTTTGAGATGATTGATCATGAAATAATAGCTGATATCGTTGCCTTTTTTTAAGGTATAACTGCAAAGTGAGTTATATTTGAGAAAAGTTTGTCCTGTCAGTGTCTGTCTAAAAAAAATTGAAACAAAAATTCCCCAAGAAAAAAAATTCTCTGTAATTCCATGACTTAAGCATTGATTTTTCTGTTGGGCAGGGTCTGTGTTAATAGACAGTTGTACAGTAATTGTAAAGAGAACCATCAGAATTGATGGAAGGTGTTTAGAGGTTTAGCTTTTGAGCATATCAAAAAAGTCAGCAGGAAATCTTTTAAATAAGGAGTTAGTATTAAGTTTCTACAGAAATTTTTTAGACCATCTTTTTAGGGTTTTTTTCCAATTGCAAAACACTTTTTGGAGAAGAAAAAAATTCAGAGGCTCATCTTCATTCATCCTGAGAAAAATAATGGAGTATTTCATTCAAACAGCTGATATGGGACACTTTTTAATTAAAGAAAAGTAACTAATGCCGGTCAACATCAGTTTATGCAGAATAATTCTTGTTGGACCAATCTGGTGTCTTGATTAGACAACAACTTTTGTTGGTGAAGGTTTTGATTAAAGAATATATTTATATTCTTAAAAGCACTTGCCTTGGTGTTATACATCTTAATTTAAAAAAAAAAAAAAAACCCACAAAATACATACCAAAAGGTTTCTGAAATATTATCCAATGGAATTCTAGAGCAGGGAATACTCATTTGCTGTGTAATCCCATTATGATCCACAGGTGATTTATTCCTATATTATCTAACCATTGGTCAGTAGTAGATGGTAAAAAGTTGGACTTGAGGGGTTTTTTTGTTGGATTAGGTGGCCACAAAGGGCATTTATGTGGGACAGGTTGGGGAAAAAAGAAATCTTTATGCCAGAGCAGAGAAGTTTTATGTTGCTTCTGGATTTGGAAAATTTACTGAAAGTCTCTGTGGATTTGCTATATGGAAAAATTTTGATTTTTTTCTTTTTTTTAATTTATTTTTAAGAAATATTTTAGTTGAGTTAGACTTCTCAAAAAATAATTCCTATGACCTGTATAATCCATAAACTGCGTAATGCAAAGTTTTTTTTTTTTTTTTACTGACCTGATATGGCTAACTTTATTAAAATAGAGCACTGTACAAATTCAGCAGGTTTCTGCTGTAGAATAGAATGTGCACGTTAATGTTTTTCATAAAGTACAAACCACTGGATTTCTATACCTAAACTGATTACAAATGTTTTAAATTCAGGTAAAACAGATTCTGTTTGTGGAGAATCTTCTCCCATTTCGACCATTGGGGAGTTTGCGTATGTGAAACATTACAGTCATGCTCTTCATGAAGAAGGCAGATCACCTTTGAACATAGCAAACTATGAGGAACAGATCTCTACTAGAAGTCCAAGGCAAAGTAAACAGTCAAGCAGATTATTGCAAGAGGTGCTGATGATGACTGCTGAAAATTCATATGATTCAGGTGAGGAAATCCTCTTCCTTCGAGGAATTATGTGAATACCATTTCGCACTGCTAATTTTACTGCTACTTACTTGAAGCATATGACCTGACTTGTTAAAGAACATGCAATGCTATTTAAATACTGTTTAAACTTCAGTGTAAAAAAGTGCATTTCAATAAGCATATGTTTCAGAATGAGTTTTTATCTTTTTTTTTGTGATCCATTACCATTCTAGCAACAAAAGTCCACACTGCAGTAAAAACTTCATTGCTAGTCAATAGTTTATGGTCTGAGGCATGTGCTTTGTATCTGCACCTTGTAGAATTGTCTGTAAAGGAACTCCTTTGTTGCTCCCTGATCACCCTGCCCTTACTTGCAGAATCCCACAAGTGCATAGGGACCAAACTGCTATAGAAAGCCACAGTTGTGTCTTCCTCCAGAGGGAGGGATCTTCTGCCCAGGCTGTTGGGTGTGCAAGTTTGCAGCTTTACCAGGTGGGAACACAGTTTGAGCAGAGCACTGGTGTGCCTGATCTGGTACCCAGTGATCCCTTGTATTAACAGAAAAGACCAGAATTATAGTAATTAAAAGTAATTAAATGAAATTAATGCTTATAAAGAACTCTAGAGTGTTAACATGCTAATGTAGATGTCCATTGAGAGATCAGTGTATATAAGAAATTGCTTAAAAATACAGTTGAGACAAAAAACCTAGAAGGCTAAGCATTACCTGTAGCTCAGAGAAACAACTTGGAAAGAATCAGTTGTTAGTTATGACAGAAATAAAAATAGTGTGCTAATGTAAGGATTACTGTAATTCTGGTCTTTTCTGTTCATCCGTGAAGAGCTTTTATTAGAGATCACACCTTTGAGGACAGATTGTGTCCATATGTGACAAAGTTGGTTTGATTCCATAAATTAAACCAAGTTGTTTTCATTATTAAAAAAATAATATTGTTTTTGTTATAAAGTGGTTTGTGAATGTTCAAAATAATTTTGTTACCAGGTTGTTGAAATCTACTAAGCATGTTATGGGTAGCTTGACTAGCTTATAAAAGGATAAAGGTGACTTGTCTTAGGTAAACAAAGAAAGTGGGTTACTAAGAAGTTTTTCAAGAGATTGGACTAACAAGGATGTCAAGATTTTTAATTCCTATTATTTTTCCCTGCCTGTACAAATTTAGCTTGTCTCTCCAGTCTTGGAATAATGTTAATTCAAAGGCTCCAGTACTTTCAGTTACAATGCACTCACTTCTCTTCGAATTTCCTGTAGATAGAAATGCAGTTTATCCTCAGTATAATTGAGGACTGCTATGCCTGACTTGCTAGGAACTGTTACACAAAATTCAGGAAACACTGACTAAAGCAATTTGAAGCTTAGTACAAGATGACAGCATCTCATGGTCCAGAACAGTTTTCAGTATTCATCTAAAATAAATATATTACGAGAGCTGCAAAGGAGTTTTCTGCAACTTTGCTACCTTATATGTACATCTTTATGCACAATACAGCTATGTAGTGTGCCCCTTCTGGTTTTGCTAGAAATTTTACCGCTGCCCCAAATCTTAAGATAACTTGATTTAGTTTGTGTAGAGACAGCCTTTTCAATTCAGTCAGGATTTACTAGGAATTGAAGTTGTTTTGAATAAGTACATATAAGCTCTTTTTTTTTTTTTTCAACTTCTTCCTTTAGTTATCAGAATATTTAAATTCTCACTAAAGAATCTTGTCTTTTTTAACAGTATTTGAAACAAAGGCTTGTATTTTTCCAAGTAAGTTGTAGAAGCATTGCTAGATCAGCAAATACCAAATTAATATGAAATACTTAGTATAACATCTTTTTTATATTAGTGAATATTTTATATGAACAGTGCACTGGTTTAGTTTATGTAAGAGGATTAGAAAACTTCATGTGAACATCTGTATTTATTTTAAAAAAAAATTCAAAGCTTTCTGTGATTATGTGTTTAAGAGGATTGTCCTTTTGAGCAGTTCAACTACCAAAACTGTCAACAGTATCTTCAACGTGAAGGCTGTGAAGCACCTTCTGGTACTTTTGGTAACTAGTGTGATATCTTCAGCAAGAAAATCTGCAGGCCATGCTAAATATAAAACTTCTGAAGGGGAAATTTAAGGTGCATTTCAAGTTGTTACTTACAATAGTAGCTTTGATTATTATTTTTTTATTTAATTGCTTTTTTTTTTTTTGCTACTTGATTCTAACCAGAACATGTTTGCAGTTTTCCCATGTTTTCAAGATGTAATTGTATCTCTAAAGATGAGAGCAAATGAGTGCTTTGTACATGTGATTCACAGATTCACAGACTGGTAGGGGTTGGAAGGGACCTCTGGAGATCATCTAGTCCAACCCCCTGCTAAAGCAGGATCACCCAGAGCAGGTTGCACAGGATGGCATCCAGGCGGGTTTTGAATATCTCCAGAGAAGGAGACTCCACAACCTCTCTGGGCAGCCTGTTCCAGTGCTCGGTCATCCTCAGAGTAAAGAACTTTTTTCCCATGTTCAGATGGAACTTCCTGTGTTCCAGTTTGTGCCCATTGCCTCTTGTCCTGTCACTGGGCACCACTGAGAAGAGTCTGGCCCCTTCCTCCAGACATCCACACTTTAGATATTTATAAGCATTGGTGAGATCCCCTCTCAGTCTTCTCTTCTCCAGACTAGACAGACCCAGCTCTCTCAGTCTCTCCTCGTACAAGAAATGCTCCAGTCCCCTCATCATCCCTGTAGCCCTCCGCTGGACTCTCTTCCAGTAGTTCCCTGTCTTTCCTGGACTGGGGAGCCCAGAACTGGACACAGAACTCCAGATGTGGCCTCACCAGGGCAGAGTAGAGGGGGAGGATAACCTCCCTCTTCCTGCTGGCCATACTCTTCTTAATGCACCCCAGGTACCATTGGCCTTCTTGGCCATGAGGGCACATTGCTGGTCATGGAGAGCTTGTTGTCCACCAGGGTTCCCAGGTCCTTTTCTGCAGGGCTGCTTCCCAGCAGGTCAACCCCTAATCTGTACTGGTGCTTGGGGTTGTTCTTCCCTAGGTGAAGGACCCTACACTTGCCCTTACTGAATTTCCCTTGGTTCCTCTTTGCCCAGCTCTCCAGCCTGTCCAGATCTTGCTGAATGACAGCACAACCTTCTGGTGTGTCAGCCACTCCTCCCAGTTTTGCATTATCAGCAAATTTGCTGAGGTGCACTCTGTCTCCTCATCCAGGTCATTAATGAGTATGTTGAATAAGACCAGACCAAGCACTGACCCTTGGGGCACAGCACTAGATACAAATGCTAATTGTTAATATGGAATTGCAGAGTAACCATATGGATGAGACAGGCAGTTTGATGGCATAAACCTCGCTTCCTTAGGAAGTCAGCCTGAAAATAGTGACTAGATTTGATACATGTATTTCTCTCAGTTCTCCCTCATTGTGTATCAACAGCCTTGTCTCTATTCATCTTCGTCTTTAACAGTCCCCTTGAGCAGTGTTCCAGATGTAATTATCTTCATGTATTACTACCCCATACAGAGATGTTACTCCAAGCATGATTATTTTTTGTGTGATCCAAGCTAACCTAAGATTTCAATTTGGTTTTAGTAATCCTAAATATTTATCCATAATTCATTATTGTGACAGATTGCCTTATCCATCACCAATTTAGCCAAACTAGCGTGGAGTACAACTTTTTTTTTGTTTGTCTACATGGTTGGATTTGGACTAAGCTTTTTTTTTATATTGTCTTCACTGTGGGCTTGTTGTTCAGTCTTTTGTCTTCCAAATGGTACCCTAAAATAATTGCTGCTATTTTACTGCAGTTTCTGCTGGGGAAAAAAAAAAGCATTCTGGATATTACAGCCTCAATTTTTAAATACAAATTCTTTGTCACAGTGTGGTGGCTAGGAGGTTAAAACATCAAAGTCCCATGTCGATGTCAGGAAGCTGTGAGGAGCAAGAACCTTGCACTATTTTGGAGGGAGGAGAGAAGAATAAAAAAATGCTCCTTTATGAGTCACCAAATACAGTTGGGTTTTTTTAAGGCTATTAATGTAATAAAGTCATGAGATACGAGCATGTTGTATTTTTAATTAAATAAGTTGGTTTATAGCATGAAATTGCTACTGTTCATACCTTGTATTAATATCAGAAGAACAATGCAGGTTATTACAGTATAGTAATGAAACATTTGTAGCATAGCTCCCCATAGAATTTATATACGAGAGTATTAAATGCTTGAATCTCATCTCATATGTATCCTAAATTACTACCTGTCACACTGATATCCTTTAGAAAATAAAATAATTTCTTTCAGAAAAATACCTGATCTTGATGTAAAGATATCAGGAAATAGAGAATTCTTTGGTAGCTTGTTCCAGCATTTAATTTTTTATCAAATTATAAAATAAATGATCTGTTTCCACTTTCTGAATGTCTGACAGCCATTTGTAGCCACTGCTTCTTGTTATTACTTTGAGTTCAGAAATTTTTTGTACTATGCGGTTATTTTTCTCCTATGGAGACATTTAAATACCAAGAGATGATGTGATTGCAGTTTTCATGCTGATCCAAGGAATTTTCTTCAAGCCCTTGCTCATTTTCGGGATCCTCTGTCTCCTGTATTCCGCTCCAAAGAAGAGGCACTTCTGCAGCGTATCTTAGACTCAGTTACACTACTGACACATCCAACCAAGGAGCTTGTTGCTACCTTGTTCTACTCAAACCCTAAAAGTTATTTTTCCTGTGAACCTGAGGACCTTTGTCATGTGCTTGTAGAAAAGGGATCAGAAACCAGTGTTCTGTGCTCTTAGATTTATAATTTTATCAATATTGGAACCATGTTGTTAACAGACCTGGCTTTGCAGGAGGTTGAGGTACTGTGTTTCTTTACTGTTCGTCCACTCTTCAGATTATTTGCAAATTCTATTGCCAACAACTCTGGTAATGATCAAAATGTCATAAATGGGCAGGATCAAGCCTGCTAGAAGTTTCTGGAGAATTTGTGAGTGTGTGTGGGGGGGAAAGAAGCCTTCTGAGAATTTCTTTACCCTTTATTTTGAGATCAGTCAGTTAGCATTTAATGTAATAACATAGTAAATGTATTAAGAATAGGTAAACTTCTATTTTAATCCAAATAAATATATTTTAGATGTATTTCGTTTTACACCATGTACTTTCTCTTAGAAGACCACTGGATAGTAGTGGCTATAGGATTCATTTTTTTTCCACTCCCTGAAATGTTTCACAGTGTTTCATATTGATTTAGATACCTGTATGGTATGATACTTATGTACTTCACTGGTTTTGCCTCGCAGAGGAAACCTCTCCCCCTTTTTTTGGATAGTAGGAAAAATGGAACAATGGGACTCCACCTTCCAGTAAGAAATTGAGTTTTGGTTTATACAAGATACAAACTAGTGTTAGGATTCACAAAATGTTACGATCTGCCTAAGTATAGAGCCTTACAAATGCTGGGGATTTGAAGCGTCTCTGTCACTAGCAGCCCTTGTAGAAGTGGGAGAAAACTTACCTGCTTCTACTGTTTAATTTCAGTTTGATATTTAGCACTTCTTTCTTGAAAATTATTACTGGAAATAAGAATACTTATTTTAGAGTGGTTTGTTGGCAATTAATTTACAATCTTAGAACTGTCAAACTTTGAAGACGTTTGTCAGCACTGAATTCAGAAATTGCATTTTTCTGGTGCTGCTATGATGCTTTTTCTGCACCAGTACTGATCTTACTTATTTTTATGTGTAAGAGCATTATGGCAAAGATGATTCAGTTCTGTGGGGTGGTAATGCTATAGTTAAGTAATTCTGTGTTTCTGATTTGTCTGATCTCCTTAGAATGTCTGCTTTTCATTATAATCGGTCTAATGGTAGAGGTCAAAAGATTTCTCCCCCCACATCGCAATTAAATGATTGTAGTAACATTAGCGAAGCCATGTTTCATTCTGCAAAGCCAAACCATGAATTTCTAGCTCTTCCTGCATGCTCTGCAGAGAGCAGTCATGCTCGTTAAACATTTTAGGAAGGCTGGTCAAGGAGAACCACTGGTTGCCAATTAAATCAGTGGTATGGTGGAGTAGAAAGTATGTTGTAGGTGAGAAGTGGTAAGGATGAGCAAAATCAGTGCTTTACTAGAGTATTACTGCCATCTGGTGTTCAAAAAAAAAATTGCTGACTATGAACTAGAGAGTCACTTTCTATTCCTTATTGCTTCTGTTACATTTATGTTCAGCCCAGTCCCAGGATTCTCCAGTGGCTCAAGATTCACCAGTTCTTGCTGCTGAAATTGGAGAGGGAGTCACAGTGCATTCTGGACCATCATACAGACTTGATAATACGGTTAGTTGTATCAAAATAATCATATAACATCACTTTTTGTTTTGTGATGAAATCTTTTTATCTCATCCTGGGAAGCTAAGACTGGGTGAGGTATTCTAGATGCAGCAGTGTAACAAGCACCAAGGAAGGAGAGACAATTGCTGCGATGGATCTCCCGGCTATATTCCTGTTCATACAGCACAGGATGCTGTTGCCTCTCTGCTGCCAGGGCACACTGTGGGCTTATGCTCAGCCCGCTGTCTGCCAAGACTCCTGGGTCCTTTGTCCCACGGTGCTCCCCAGGCAGGCCTTGGCTGGGACTGATCCATGGGATGCTGTCTTCCCAGGTGCTAAGTTTTGCATTTGTTCTTGCTGAGTTTCATAACGTTTCTGTAGGGCCAATCTTGCGAGGTCCTTCTAGGTAACAGCCCTGCCACTTACTGTATCGGCTGTTCCTCCCAGCTTAGCATTATCTGCAGACTTGAAAAACATATGGTTTTGCCTCCCCTGGGTCATTGCCAAAGGTGTTAAAGAGAACAGGTCCTAGCAAGGAGCCCTGTCCTACTCCACTTGTTCCCCACCTCCACACAAGATGTAACTCTTAAATGGCTGTCCTCTGAGCCTGTTTATCCAGCCAGTCTTTTACCAGTCTCGTTGTCCATCCATCCAGGTTGTGACATCCAAACTAGGATACAAGAGTGTTGTGAGAGACGGTGTCAAAAGCCTTGCCAGAATCACCACCAATGATAAACCTGCTTTTCTCTCACCCAAAAGTCCCACATTTTGTTAGGAGATAAAGACAGTATTTTAAAAATGCTGTGTATAACGTGTGAATATAACATTATGTTTAAATATGTGTATGTTGAATATATTTATGGAAGGTAGTTTATAATGAAAAACGTAGGGGAAGGGTTTCTTAGATTTTTGTCTTTTATTTTCTTAGTGCACATTTTAATTCAGAGTTTGGGAAGAAGTGTTCATGTCTAATTCTTCAAAATTTGAAAGTACAAGAACCCCCATTCTCTGTTTTGTGACTTTGCAGAGCTTACCTCAAAATTAAGGAAGATAATATTTTAGGATATTTTGTATATTTTTTTGTTTAATTTTGTAGAATTAATTTTTAAGTCAGTCTCATGTATGCAAAAGGCTTAGTCTTGCAAGTACTTGTAAAAGTTTTTCATGTATTGCATATGTGTTCCTCTGAGATCTACAATTCTAGTGAAGTGGGTCTGTGATGAGAAATAGCCAAATCTGACCACCAGAAGGTAAAATAATCTTCCAGGTGTCATGATTTATATGCAATTCTGAGAGGCTTTATAATTGTGTCTGTGTGTGTCTGTGTGTGTGCGTGTGTTGGTTGAGGGGAGGGGGCACTTGGGGAGTGATGTGCAGGATGTCGGGTGTGAGTGGTGTGTACTGAGCAATGATGAATCTGTACTTGCCTGACTGTGCAAAAACATGAAGGCTTCTACACTTGAACTGAGCTCAGAATAAAATGTGTGATTTTAAAGCTTTGATTATGGATATCCGAATACATGGTAATAGGTATGTTATTTCATCCTAGGAAGTACTTTCTAAAGCAATATCCACAAACTTAGGTTCAGAGGCTTTCATGCGAGGAATACCCTGTGACTTATCTTCCACAATTTCCACTGGAAGCTTTTTGACTAGTGAAACATTGGATGTGAGCCCTGTTGAGACTGGTAAGTATTTGGGGTTTGTTGTTGTTGTTGTAAAAGGAAAAATTGTGTATTCTCTTTATTTTATAGCAAAATGGGTCTAACTCAGTGGACATAAGTTCTTCTAAAATAGACTAATGTAGAACTTCACTTAAGAATGATTAATATGTCTTATAGAGTGGAGTGTAACTAGAATGTTTCATTATGTGGTCATGGTTGGTTTTTTTACTTTTATAATGATTTAACCTTATAACACATCAGCTTTGGCAAAGGATGCTTTGAGTTTTATTAAGCAGCGGTAACACTAGCAATTTTCAAGTGGCAAAAGTTAAGAAAACACTGGTCCCCAAATGATACACTGAGTTTTCTAATCAATATCTATCATAAGTTACAGAGCTATGATTGTTGTCTTGCTGTTAAGAGAATTGTTCCAATATCTGTTTGTCACCACAGTAATTCTTAATAACTTCTTTGTGAAAATGTTATTTGAATGCCACATTGACTTTTAATAGTTTTCTGGGAAATATGTGTTCATATCCTTTTTTTGCTTGCAGTCTGCTGCTTGATCTTAGGTTAGCTTTTTATAAAATTAAAAATAATTGTTTTATAATAGATATATAGTTGCTCCTCTATATCACTTGTGACCATGGGAAGTGAGTTTGAATGTGATTAGATAGTGGCCTGTGGATTTATTTACTTTAAGGTTTAATAAAGTCTAGCTGTGTCTTTACTGTACTTAACAATGATCTTTTCTGATAGCTTTGTGCAATTCTGTAAGCACATAGGCAAAGAGGAGTTGGTGTTCTAACTAGGAACACGATTGTGGTTTCCTTGATTCCCTCAGATTTCTTGTGTTGGTATTCATTAATAAAACTACTGCCCGATGTCATAAAGATACTCAAGATCGCATTAAAGGATTGACATATTTATATGTAATAGGAAGTCAAAATATACCAGCATTGATTCCTTTCTAATTTTATTGTTTCAATATTTCCTAAATCTACACAATCTAAGAGCACTAAACTGTACTGACTACTACCTAATTAGATATTATCAATTTGAAATTGTGGAAATATGTGACTTGAACTTGTGGAAATTTGTAGTAAGGTTTATGGGAGCGTTGACAGGAGACAATTAAAGAAAGAAAATCCCAGAGCTGTTCATGAATATTTCAGGATATTAAGCAGTGTCTTTTCAGATGACTTCATGTAAGTGGTTTATATGCAAAACTCTGAACATTTAGCTTCCTATTTCAGGATTGTCTTCTGATAGTACGGAAGATCGAGTTTTGAGAGAAACAGCAAGCCGCCCTTGGAACTCCTTGCTGCCTTTTACCTTGCAGCAGAGGCAAGAGAATTTGTCTGGAGCATCTGAAACTCAGTTGCCTGAAGGAGAGATGTACCTATATAGAAGAAGTCAGATAGAGCAGATCTTGGGGAAATGTGCTGGAGACCTGAACACTTACTTGGAGGGCAATACATGTTTCCAAGGTATTTGCCATTTTAAAGCATTTTTGTGCTGCGTTTGCATCATACAGAATGAGGAGGAGTTTACTCAATGTTATGTGTTAGCTTGTATTATTCATATTCAGCTTACATTTTAAAGTCAGTAAGGATTCTACATTCAAGAACTTTCATGCTTTGATGCTTTGAAGTTCTTCGTGCTTTGCTTTATGTATATGTCCACATAGCATGGGGTAGTGCAAAAAAAAAAAAAAGGTCCAATAGGTATTTATCTGATCATCATCTAGTTCTGTGCAGCTTCCTGCTACCATGGCCAGGCTGTTTGTTATCTGTGTCAATTTTATTGCTTGTTGATACACAATTCCTGCTTCAGGAAGGTAGAGACAATAACATATAATACTTTATTATCCGCATAGGGTCATACATTTGATGAAACGCTGATTAAGAGACTGGTGAGAGTTCTGTGCTCTCTAGAAAAGTGTAGTGATTCATGAAAATAAGAACATCTTTATTAGCTATCATGAAGATAACGCTATTATCTTAATTTGAACTGCTTCCTCCTGAAATGTTTGAAAACCTAGAATCATAGAATTACAGATTCATCTGGAGCAGGAAGGACTTCTAGTTATGTGGCCCAAATTCTCCTTCCTGCTTGCAGCAGAGCCAACTCAGACTGGGTTGCTTTTAAGGCCTTGTCCAGGCAAGTTCTGACTGTCTCCAAGGACAGAGATTCCACATTCCCTGGGCAACACTTCTACAACTTTCTTCTTTTCTTCTTTTTTTTTTTAATTGTATCTATCCAGAATTTCCTGTGTTTCATCTTGCGTCCATTATCTCTTTTTCTTTCACTGAGTGCATTCAAGAAGACTGACTGCGTCTTCTCTATACGTTCTCTTAGGGTGCAGTAGACAGCAGATGCTTTTGTGCCCCGTCCCCACACCCCCAAGCCTTTTCTTAAGATTGAACAAACTCAGGTTTTCAGCTTCTCTTTGGCCATCGTGTGCTTCATCCTTCCTTTAATCATCCTTGTGGCTCTGCACCGGACTTGCTCCACTGTGTTTTGTACTGGGAAGGCCACACTTCTGATGCGGTCTCTAATGTGCTGAGCAGAGAGCTTATGAACTTCAGCTTTTCATTTTAAAAATAATTGCATCAGTGTAGCACTTCCTTGCTGGTTTTTATACCTGCAGTGTATCAGAATGAAAGAATTGGATGTTGTAAACATTTATGTATTTAGTTTACAAGCTCGTATTTGTATACCTGCAGAATTCTATAGGCTTTATTTACTGCATATAGAAGCAAGGTGTGATATGTCCATTGGTTTTTTGAGGGGGGTTGGTTTGGAGTTTTTGTTTGTTTGTTTCTAAAATACCTCTTTTCTTATAGCTCTAGCAGCTGAACTTGATTTTCCTGAAATGGAGAGACATTTTCCAAACTTCCATCACCAGCTCTTTCAGCCTTTAGAACCAAGTCTGGACTCTGGTACTTCATCATCCTGTTCTCAATACGGAATTTCACAAGACAGTAGAGAATTTAGCAAGGTACTACTAAAAAAACTCTGATGGGGGAAGTACTTTGGCTTAAGATTTCTGTAAGATTTAAATGTGTAATCCCTGTACTGTTTTCTTTTGAGAAGAAATACAATAATATTTTTTTATATACTTAGAACTGGAAGTGGTTTTGCTGGTGATGGCAGATATGTGATCCAAAAATCAAGTATTATCTTTAACTTTTTATCCTTGATATTTCTGAGAAAATGAATCTTGAGTCAAGATTTTTTTTTTTCCTGCTACTAGACTTCAAAATTTTCAACAAAAAGTCAAGACACGTCTAGATTTCTACAAGTGGGAACCTCCAGTTTGAATATACAAAGAAGCATTCTGCCTTCTAGGCTTGAAACAAACGGGCTGAACACCATTACATCAGAAGAAGAGTCTGTTAAAGAAAACCTTACTCTGGGTATGTACAGTATAGGCAGATCAATGCTTGCAAAGTCAACCTATTGCCAATATGTAAATACCAGCCTTTAAGGTGGGTTTGCTGTGTGGAAACTGGGAAGGAACTCTTCACTTCTCTAATAGCCCCACTTTGAAATGCCTTAACTCTGCTGCTGCTCTCTCACACAGTCTTCACCACCACCTTTAATGAGTAGAACTCCTGAATTTTTTGAAGTTCTTTATTTCCTCAGCAGCGATGACTTGAATACAAAAGCAGTCCTGCATGTGCAAGTCCCTGTAATGGAGATTATGTTACTTTTGCAGTAATTATGATGTTAGTGAAGAAATATCAACTCTGGCTGAAACTGTCAGTTTAAGTACTTTTCCAAATATTTGTTCATGCATATCCATCATTTTGTACATTTGAGGAAATTAAGGAAGTTCCATAAATTGATTAAAATATTTGGAGATATATGTGTTAGAATCTCTCTGATCTTACTCATTTATTTTTTTTTTATACATTGTGTCCTTCAAGAAACCATTTTCCCTTTTCCGCTGTCAAGTCACACTGATAGTCATTATGTACTACACGCTGTGATTTTTGGTCTGATTATAGAATTGCTTTATCTATCTACAAAATAAAGGGGGAGGGAAGACAGAGGAAGAAATGAACTTTTAGATTACAATGGAGTAATTTAGTAGACTAAAAGTTTCTGATTCTACAGCAGCATGAAGTTACTTGCAGCTCATAGCAGGAAAAGTATTTTTTTTAATGCTTTGCAGTTGAATTCAGATTAACTTGATATTGAATGTATTCTAAAGAAAAGGACCAATCTGAAATTCCAAATGCAGCCAGTAGTAATCTAAATATTTCTGAAGCTCTTACTTACCAAGAATCAGGCATTTCAGCATTTTAAGGTGCTCCAGCAGAAAGCTGAACAGGAAACTCAGCATGATATTTTAAGTAATATGTGTATTTATAATGTAAATGTCCCTGGTCAGATATCTTTGTTACTTGCATATATATACACACACATCTCATTTTTTGAAACACACACTATTTATGTTTTAAGCTGAAAGCAACTTATTCTGTGTCTGTTTATACTTCTCTTTCTCTTTAGCTGGCAGATACTGGTACAAAAAAAAAAAAGTAATAAAAAATATGCCAGAAGAGGCTTACACTTTGAGACTACCTGTGGTCACAGCAAATAGGATTTTGGGAACTCCCTTCTAACTTCAAAACATTCTAAGTTGTTTATAGAAACAATCTTTGTGCTTTAAATGTAACTGCAGTATCTCCCCATCTCTTAAGTGTTCTTATGATCCCAAATCAATTGTTCTTGTGCTTTTAAAGGGGCCGAAATTCAGTACTGCTGAAATGCCTCCCCAGTAATTAAGATGCTGATAGCCGATCTTGCTCTTTTCCCAACCTCTTCTGGAGGAAAAATATCTTGATTTGTATGTGTAGATCCTAAGGGAAAGATAGTTTAGGGGGAATTACTATAACTTGTAGAGACAGCAGTCATTGTTCCAATTTGGATGTTTTCTTCTACTTTAAAGAGCTTCTGCCCAAGTGATGGTGTGTTGGATTGTTTTCTTCCTCTCGTAGAGTCTTTGTTGGAGGCCCAAAAGGGACTCAAAGGACTTTGATTTACAGAGTATAAATTGTAAAAGCCATTGGCTGTCAATGTGGTTGTGTCAGCACCATCACAAATTCTGTCCCTAAACATATTCTAGAAGCAACAAAAACTGTTGTTTCTTGAAGTTTTGTGTACAGTGAAGGAATCATTTTATGTAATGTTAATAGTATTACGTTTGAAGAAACTTGACTTTTTTTAAACAAAATGTTTCTTGTATTGACTAGACCTCTTATTATCCATAAAGAGACCTTTCAGTAAAATGTAGAGATTTTTTTAAATTTGAAATTCTCTTGTATGAGCTAGAATTTTGACTCTTGGTAATTTTTGAAACAGGATCTGAAGAATCTTTTCACCCACTGCAATTAGAATCTACTCTGAGCAATCACTGTCAGAATGCTGATCAGCCAGCAGACCGTAATGCTATATTACAGAGATCTTTTGAACAAACCCCTGGACTTAAGAAATGGGGCAATGAGAACTGTAATTCATCTGCCAGAGAATACGAAGAACTGGCAAGAAATATGGAACACATTAATCTCCAGTCTTCGATGGAAGATCTGCGAAATGAAAGTCTGAATCCACTGAAAGAGCAAAAATCATGTTGTCAGCTAAATACCACGCCAGTTACAGTGGATGAAACTTTCCCTCAACAGTTAAAAGAGACTGTGTCTTCTGAAAAATTGCCTGTGGAGGCATTTGAGAAGAAGTACGTGAAGCTTCCTGAAAAATCAGTTCATGTACATGAAGCAAGTAAAGCTGTGGAACTGGATTCTCAGTGCAATTCAAGTATTAAGGAGCCAGATCGAGGCTTTCCAGAAGTAAAAAAATCTTCAAGGCTTCCCAGAGAAACCAGCTTGGAAGACTTAAACATCCATTTACAGGCTGTCGTACAACAGAATGGTTCTTTCCTGGAAAGACATGAAAAGCATTCTAATTCTGTGCCCAGAAGCTCATGTTGTGTTCCAGTCTGGGTGAGTAAAACAGATTTCCAGAAGCAGTAATTTGTGCAGGCTTTTCTTGGGTGTTTTTGTTGTTGCACCAAGTTATTTTAGACCTTTAATATCTGAAAACTTAGCAAATGTTGATTTTTACAGTTCTACTTTGATTTGTGTGTTTCCTGGACTTCTGCCCTACTACTTCTTTCAGATCATAGCACTGAAATAATTAGCAGTAGTTCAAATGAGCTGGAGTTCCCATGATTGCTGGAGGAGCTATGGTATCTCTATTGCATCTCCCTCTCTTAGCATCAGTTGGTATAGCAGATGCATCTGTATAATGTGGCACCAGTACTTAACTGAGCAGCCCCTGTCTCCATTTAGTCCTGAAGGAGGTAAATAATTTAACCAAAGCATAAGCAAACTTAGGGAAATAGATTTGATGTAGCTTTAAAAAAAAAAAAAAGTTTGCCCTAGAACTAAGTAATTTAAACTTAGGAGGAGAGGTGGTATTCCTGTTGTTGGTTGGTTGCTTTGAGTTATTTGTTTGGGTTTTTAAACACTGGTAGATGAACCACTTTGCATTGGACTTAGGTTCCAGGGTTTGCATACACCAGTACCTCAGGCAAAGTGCTCTTTCTGTATTTCATTTATTGCTTGAGGGCAGATATTCCTCCTTCTACTTGTTGAATGAGCTGCCTCTTTCTGTCAAGGTAACAGCTGTTGCTATTGCTGGAAATAGTGATTTTTTTTATTATTATTATTTTGTGGTTTTTTTACACTGATGTCTTGTATAATTTTTTTTTCTAGGAGACTGAGTCAGGGCATGGTATTATGGAGGAACCTGAACTCACTCTGATAAGCTCAAATGACATTAGTATCGCAGAATCAGACATTGAACATACTAACCAAGAGAAAATTAAGGAGGATAAAATCAGTAACCCAGCATGTGTGGATCAGTCTGAATTTACTGTTTTTACTGAGGTGAGTCTTTATTATCTAATGTAATTCTGATTTTAACTTAGTCTTAATCGTAATGAGGAGAGGCCCCACCGTGGCTGTTAATCCACTGTTGCAAAAGGAGAGGATGTTAGGGTTATCTGTGCTTAGCAAGTGTTTGGATCATCTTAGTTTGATGTTAGGTTTTCTGGACAGATCTGATAGAACTTAAAGACTTGGGCTATTCCTTAACATCACTACCTTGTTATATCAGTGTAGGTAGAGTTTGGGAGGACTAATGTTGCTGAGAAACGGAACCATCTTGCTGGTGACTGCAAGACTAAATTGTATCCCATTAAGGTGAAGATTCGGATGAGGGGAGAAGGTGGGACAAAACAGAAGTTACAAACTAAACGGGGAAAAAAAATCCCGTATGTAGTGGATGGAGCTACCCCAGACCCACACAGTAGTTCTTAGTTTATGGGGAAAATATGACCAGCTTGCCATTCTGCCATACTTAACTTGCCTGTGGCATGCTTTTTGCTGTTTCTTTATATAAAGCAAAGGCCGTAAAATGTAGAGGGACTGGTTTGTAATGAGAGAATAGTTTGGGTGCTGAAGCAATAATGCAGAACCAAGTACTGTGTGTCTGATAGATGAATAGATTAGGTGAAATCACGTTTCAGTTGCAGGAAGCATCTAGAGAAGATCCTAGAAGTGCCGAAGGATGGGTCTTTCTAAAGCAGTTGAAGTGTGGGTAAGGTGGAGGTTGGCAGCAGGGGTTGCCTTCAGCTGGGAACTGGGAAGGAGTCCCAGCAGTGAGAGGGTGATGGGGGAACCAGAGAGAGCAGGAGGAAAGAAACACACATTCTCAGTGGAGATGAAATTATGCAGCCATGTATTAAGAGCAAGCAGTTGAAGTCTGGTGGGCAAAGGGTCTTTAATGATTTTTTTTTTTAAGTGTTTTTAGAAAGTAGCTTTTTAATACTTACTGTCAAGACCCATTTCTGATGTTTTTCTTACATCTGCCGTAAAGGCAAGAGAGTATGTCTGTCTCTTTTATTTGCACCAGGTCTGTGCTAGTGGTACTGTACTACCCCTTCGCTCACAGTTGTGTTATGTTTTCAGCATTTCCAATCACTGATTCCTTTTGAAACAGGAGAGAGAATTTTTACCGCTAGCTCCAGCTGCAGATGACTCGGTGTTCGTAAGGCCCAACAGTTCTTCCAAAGCCCAGAGTCCCAATGACAGTCACTTTCCATCACATCAGACTGCAGGTAATGATGTGTAACTTCAATATACTGAAGTTGAGAAAGAGATCTTTTATTAATGATTTTAATACTACAAATATACACCTCTCCTTTGGAAAACAGCTTCTTTTACTTAAGCAAGTGCATCGCGCTGTTCAGGCTTGGTTTGTAGTACGTTTGACCCTGGTTTATTGTGTCTTATTGACAAGGAGGTATTGACCCGTCTCTTCCTATGCCAGGCTGTCTTTGATGAAAGTTCGTAATATCTACAAATACACTGGATTTTTTTGTTTTGGAACTACTTAATTTGAAAAATTCTGTGGTGTTTTGTAGTTTGTTGTCATATAGTTTATGCACCTTCACTTGTTTTTTATTTGTTAGACCCCAAGCTCCATAGTCAAAGAATGTTTGGGGGTTTTTTTCTGTTATGAGTGTGGAACATCAGTAAAATATTGAAAATTTTTTTTGTCCAAGATGAACAGCAGTAACATGAAAGAAGGAACTGACAGAACTGAATCGCGTTAGGAACTTCTCAGGTCTTTGATATGTTTTGAGGCATCGAGATGCTTTTGGTGCAGTATTTATCACAGTATTTGTCTTGGCAGACCTGCTTACAGTTATTAAATTTTATAGGTCTGAATTGCTGCTTGTTTTTCAAGATTATTCATCACTCTCAATGTCATTCTCCTACTGCAATTTACAAAAGTAGTCAAGCTCTGCATTTGAGGAGAAGTACATAGAAATTCAAGACTTATTAGAGGTGATATTGCTCTTTGGTAAAAGTGAGAAATGTTCAGACTTTTCAGTGTTTTTCAGTGATGCTGCTAGAGTTTGCAGCTACACCAGGAAGTTTGCAAGAATCTTTTTTAAAAAGAAAGAAGAATTTCATCCAGAAATCTCTGAAAAGAGTAGAAGAGATAAAAAACAAGGAGAGAGAAAACGAAAAGCCAGAAGCCAGCCAGTTCCAAAGAGAGAAGTCTGAGAAGTTAAGCAGGCAAAAGGAGTCTTTCCTTAACACTGGTAGGGTTGTAGCATTAGGTATCCTTTTTTTTGCTTTTATACTGAAGAAGAGATTTCACATTTGTTGCATCTTTGCTATTGCAAACTGGGATATTCTTTAACTTGTTTTCTCAGGGATATGGGGAGCTTTTTTTCCCCACCATCTGGTTACCTCTTGTAAAGACCCTTATGAGCCCTCTTCGTATTTTCTACCCACACCTCTGTAGTTGTAAGGTGCCTCTGCAAATTATATTTATTAAAAAACAATAAATACAAAGCTGTATTAAGTCAAACTGATGCATCTCTAATGCCTGTTAATGGGGAGTTGGCTGTTGAGAAGCATGGCTGGGTTAAAGTACTGGCAGCAGCCTCATGAATGAGACTATGAAGACGTATTTTCAACACATCATGTCATCTCCATTGTGTCCATTCTGCTAAACTGTTTCTTGTTTTGTAGTGTAAAAATCTTTGAAGTATCTCATACTTTTGAGATAAATCTCTAGTCCAGTTAAGATATGTTTGCTTTTTTTTTTTTTTTAAAAAGAAAAGAAAGGTGCAGTTACCAATCAGTTGAAAAAAGTAGGAGAAGTGAAAGTGTCTTCTCCAGAGGACAGGAAGTCTGGAGAAACTGAAATGCACCGACGTACTTCAAGGTATTGTATGAACATGCATGGGAGAAGTCTGGAGTAAAAAAACAGAAGCAGCTCCTCTGTGTCTTGTGAAAGCTACTGGTTGGTCAGAGCAGTTTGTGATCTCCTAGTTGGAACTCAGGGGAATGGAATGCTGCTTAGCACCAAAATGGTGGGGGAAGAGGAGCCCGGTGTGTTTGGTACAGGTGCCTTGGGGAAATCCCTGGGCAGAGCTGGCAGCCTGCTCAGTTTGTAGTGCCAAGGTTCCTGTGCCAGTTAATGTGTAAAATTAGATGGAACTTGAAACAAAGTTCAGAATTTTACTTGGGCACTTACTTATTAATGCAAATACAACTCCTGAATGGGTGTGTTAGAGGCAGCCGAAGAGGAATTTGAAGTGATGCTAGACTACTGATTGGTGAACTGAGTCAATTTCCTGTTTTAATTTCTAACAATTGAGATAGATAGACAGTATAAACCTTTATTTCTGCTATGCTACTTCCCTTCCTGACGATACAAATTTTTTTCCGTTTTGACAGACTTTATAATCAACTTGCAGAAGTAAAAATCAGAAAGGAAGAAAAAACAAGGCAAGAAACATATGCTAAGAACAGAGAAAAGGCTAAAGAGTTTCAGAAGGTAATAGCCTACTACCCTATCTTCTTACCTGGTTAGCTCTCATGACTTCACTGAGCTTCTAATCAGACCAATTGAGACAGAGTTCTGTGGTGTGTTTCAGTTGCACTCAAAGACCATCAAACCAGTCTGGATTTTAAGTAAGTGATGCTATTGGTGTATGACACTTCAGGCTTTCCTTGTCAACACCATGACTGTGCTGGCTACTGTGAAGTAACTCCTGGGGCTGAATTTTCTTTTAAGGGCATCTGCCTCAGGCTGAATTTTTCTGGTGACTTGAGCTTAAGAAAAAAGGCTGTTAGGGACTCCAGCTGCTAGAAAGTATACTTGGCAAAAAAACAACAGGTTTTTATTAGCCCAAACTTGACTGAATTTTCATTAAAAGGCAGTCTCTCCTTTTTCCTGGCCTTGTTAGCTACTTGAGGGTAGCTTAAGATTCTGCCTAGCTGAGCACACCTGAAATTAAGGTTGCAAGAATCCGGTCTAGGTTTGCCTGCAGTTGCTCTGGAATAGGAGGCTGAACATGAGGACTCAAATTGTTAATTCTCCTTCTCCCCTTGCTGAGCCTCAGACAGCTGAATGAGGGTCGATTTAGATTAGATGTTAGAAAGAAATTCTTTGCTGTGAGGGTGGTGAGGCACTGGAACAGGTTGCCCAGAAATGTTGTGGATGCCCCATCCCTGGAAGTGTTCAAGGCCAGGCTGGATGGGGCTTTGGGCAACGTGGTCTAGTGGAGGGTGTCCCTGCCCATGGCGGGGGGGTTGGAACTAGATGGGCTTTGAGGTCCCTTCCAACCCAAACCACTCTGTGATTCTATGAAGGAAGGAAAATGCAGGATTTGGGCCTGTCAGGATGATCAAGCCCTTAACACTTGACCACCTCAGCTGTTTTGTGGTGGAATAAATTGCTGCTCTTTTTATATAGTTTTACAAATTCTGTAATTAACAGAAAATAAGAGAAATAAGCATACTTTCCCCCTGAGATGTGTGGGCTTTTTGGAGCAGTAGCAGGAACTGAACCATTGCTCAGACTTGCACTGCCATTACTGATGCTGAGGTTATACATTAGTATCATCTGCCTCATTACACTGTTTTTACTATAGTCATCAGCGCTACACTACTGTAGTCTCATGGTTTATTTATAGAAAATGATGGAAAAACTACGAGCCAAGAGGACTTGCAAAGCACCATGACTGGCAGAAGACTTTGACCAACAAGGAACAGTATTGCACTGGTACAATCTAAGAGACCACTGACTAATGAAGTCTGTGTTAAATTAATTGTGGAGTCATTGGGAATCCTCAGCTTTATGGTGTAGGAAAACTGTAAGTAAACCACTAATCTGCTTCTGTAGTGATCTCAGTAAAACATGAACTACTTTAAATGTGGTTTGTCTCAAGACATTGGGAAAAGCCTTTCTTAATGTGCACTAGATCACACTAACTTTTGTAATATACATATGATGTAAAACATTTTCAAATAAAGTTTTTAAGAAGACTTGAATCCACAGGATGCGAGACATTAATTTCTTCTGTGAAGCTGAAATTTTTATCTCTTCTTTGTATTATATCATTTAAGATTAGGAAGTGTGGGTTGCTGCAGTCAAGAGGTACATTGTTAAAGCATGCAAAGATAGGAACAGAATAAAAACCTTATACTCTTAGTACTTCTAGTTCCATTTCAGAGCTTAGAGCAGAAGTTATTAAAGTTGAATTTGGTTATCAGCAGGTGGAACAGCAAGGCCATTTCATTAAATCTGGTTCTGTGTAAAATACAGCAGAGAAAAGCCTTAGCATATTTCTGATGAGCAATTAACTATACTTTAGGCTATTGTTTTCACCGATTTATTTTTCAGTCCATAGTGGAGTTATGTACTGCAGTAACTAAAGCAATTTGTTACCCCCTGCTTAAGAGAATAAGCCACAACCAGCTTGTCATTGCACGGTGCTAAGTGAGGTGGAGGCTTTCTGCAACGCAGAGCAGAGGTACACTATGTATAGTCACTCTTCACTCTAGTGGTTCTGCAAGGGCTGCATTAATATTCTTGTGCCTTTCTCCTGATAGGACCAGAAGCAAAGCAACAGGAAATAACCCCAGGCTGCAGCTTTCAGCCATCAGTTTTATTTAAATGCTGTGACATTCTGTACAGAAGAAATAACTCTCCAGAGCTTTAGTCCAGTTGAGGTCAGTTACAGGCTCTGTCAGCTGTTTTCCCTGTTCCAGTCAAATTACAACTTGATAGACTCAGCTTTAGTTAACTCTTCTGCAACACCCAGTCCAAGCTTTGCCACCACACCCTCCAGGAGGCCCAAACCAGCAACTCACAGCTGAAGGTTAAGGGCAAAAGCTCCGTGTGCTTCTGCACTAGTTCAGTTCTCAAAGCAGTCAGGGAAGTTAGGATGTTTAATTCTAATTCTAAATTAGTGCAATAAACACTCAAATAAGGTTCTTTATTTGGAAGAGCTGTGCAGTTCTTTGCAGCAGACTTGCAGCAACATCACCAGGACCTGAGAGAGTAAAAGCATCTATTAGCACTTGAACTCCAAAGAAAAGCCATTTAAACTCTATTGTCCTCCTCACACTTGGCATAATATGGCTTCCTCTAGTCTGAAGCAACTGAATTTCATGACATGGTGCCTGGTATAAAAGCAGTAGGGCAGGGAACATGCACATACACCCCTTACTAAAGTGTTCAGGGGCAAAAGCATGATTTCCTATGCCAGCTCCCCAACTATAATCCTTTTGTTTCCTGTAACTACTCAAGAGTGCCCACAGCATTCCCACCCTGCCCTTCCTTCCTCCCTCACCTAGTTCTGCCAGCATTATCCACTCTAGGGCTTCCATGCAGCTCTAGGAATGGATCATATTGCCAAGGGAAACAGGAAGCAGCAATTACGTTACAAGGCTGGTCATGCCATGACTGTATCAACCTTTCCTTCTCCAACTTCACATGCTGCAAAAGTCAACTGGTTTCAGAATGAACCTGAGCAGCCTCTTCCCTACATTAGCATCTCAAAAGACCTCAGGGCAGTAGAAAAACATCCTTTTTCACACCAAAAGGCCTCACTACATAAGGTGTATCTCCTCATAAATAGACCATAGCACACACCAAGTGTCCACGGCATCCTGCAGAGGATTTCAATATGTGGTCACCGCGTTAAGAGCTGCTGGTTTTTCAGCCGTGCAAACCCTCTTTGAAGTGACCTTGAATTTCTTTTTAGTACCAGCAATTTTGGTAAGCATTCTTACCTTCAGAGTTGCTTTGGTTGCACACAGGTGGTGTTTCTCACCCCTCTGACATGCAGTGACTGGGTAGCAGACACTATGGGTTAAAGAGATTTGGTTACTATCAGTAAAGAGTTACAACAAAATGAAGTTGGCTGTAAATTACAGGGAGCAGCCTTTTGTCTCTCCCCTTTTTGCTGCTGTGTGCACTAACACCATCCTTTCAACAGCAGCTTCTGGAGTCCAAGTTACAAAGGTTCTAACTGGAACTTTTGTTCCTCTGAAGCTTAAGTGTTGTAGGTGCCCAAGGATCCAGCCACATTCCTACACCTCAGCAGGAACCTCCTCTTTTATCTCAACAGCAGGAGAAGGGAACACTGTCTCTGATCTACACTGAAGCTTTATTCCCAGCAGACTTGGTGCCACACTATGTGACAATGCAAGAGTCTGATGGACTTGCTTTACGGTCATGTCCACAGCTCACCAGAAATGGCAACATCCTAGCAGCCTTGGTAATGACCAGTTACTCTCACTACCACCAACTTAATACTGATTTAAGTTGCCCATCCTTTCTCATTAAAGACCAATCAATCAATCATGCCAATACACAAGCCTAAAATCTGTTAAAAGCTCCAAGTACAGAACAATTCCTCACAACGAGAAGCAATTTAATTCAGAAACTAGTACTACAAGTTGCTGCACAACTGTGACATCCATTACCACTGCCTGGTAATTTCTGCTACTAGACAAGTTTATAGACTTTTCTAGAACAGCGCACTTAAGTTTCAGTGTTTTAGAGTTATGTCAAGTTAATACACGAACTTCTGTGAAATTGCACAAAACCTTCTGAACTGCCAAGTAACTCAGTGCTTACCTGTCAAACATGTTTTCTTCCACAGCTGCTCCTTTTAATACAGCAAAATTCACATTGTTCTGTATCCTAAAGCACCTGTTAAAAAACCACAAAACACCTGAATGCACTTGTCCAGTTCCAGAGGCCAGCATTCAGTTCTCACACTGGAACATGAAAGCAAATACACTCAAATCTCTGCAGAGGACAAAGACTGTATCAGCAAAAATACCAGGTTTAACAGACACAGCAGAATGAAAACCAACGATGCCAAGTGCTGAACTCCTGTAGCACTGTTTTTTGAACATCCCATCAGGAGAATGCTGCTGGGTGCAGATACCATACAGTGCAACAGCTGCAGTAGTTTTTCATCCGCAACTGCTCATTTTACCATTTGAACTTTTTCTATGCACCAGTTAGTGTCTACTGATAAGCTAAATTGCTGTACTGTTCATTTCACAAAACTGCACTGCAACCAAGGGAAAAGAGACTCCATGAAGTTCACCTAATAGGAGCAGCAGCTTCAGAGTTAAATTTTTATAAATCCTTCATGGTAGGAATATATACTTCCAGAATATTTTGCTTGTTTTACTTTAAACTCTGCATTCTATAGAACAGAAGTCACGAGTTTTACTGGTGTATCAGTAAACTAGCTGAGCTGCTCAGAAATTAACTCTTTAAAACCCAAAGATAGAACCTAAATATTGCTCCTCAGTGTGAAACTACCAAGCATCTATTTGACACAGAACAAAAATGCAGCATGTTTATGAAGTTACTTCAAGTTTAGACAGACACTGTAGTGCTGGCTTGTATAAACTATAGCCACCAAAACAAGAAATAAACAGATTCACAGATTGGTAGGGGTTGGAAAGGACCTCTGGAGATCATCTAGTCCAACCCCCTGCCAAAGCAGGATCACCCAGAGCAGGTTGCACAGGATGGCATCCAGGCAGGTTTTGAATATCTCCAGAGAAGGAGACTCCACAACCTCTCTGGGCAGCCCATTCCAGTGCTCCATCACCCTCAAAGTGAAGAAGTTTTTTCCTCATGTTGAGATGGAACTTCCTGTGTTCCAGTTTGTGCCCATTGGCCCTTGTCCTGTCACTGGGCACCACTGAAAAGAGTCTGGCCCCCTCCTCTAGACATCCACCCTTTAGGTATTTGTAAGTATTAGTGAAATCCCCTCTCAGTCTTCTCCAAGCTAAGCAGTCCCAGCTCTCTCTGCCTCTCCTCATGTGAGAGATGCTCCAGTCCCCTCATCATCCTCATAGCCCTCCATTGGGCTCTCCCCAGTAGTCCCCCGTCTGTGTTGAACTGGGGAGCCCAGAACTGGACACAGAACTCCAGATGTGGCCTCATCAGGGCAGAGTAGAGGGGGAGGATAACCTCCCTCGACCTGCTGGCCATGCTCTTCTTAATGCACCCCAGGATACCATTGGCCTTCTTGGCCACAAGTGCACATTGCTAGCTGTGATAAAGAATCAGTCCTTCATGATCAAAGGGAGGAATATTGTTTCAAGCCATCCAGAAAACTCAAACCACAAGAAATCATGTTAGAAATCAGGTACCTACACAAAAACCTGGCTGAAGAGTAAGTTCAGCCCATGTTATTCAACATGTTAGTTCCACCTGAAGTCCCCACACACACCAACTTTTTGCTCTTACCAAGCTTTTCCACTTGAATCACTTTCATTTGTATCAAAAGCACAAGTCAGTACCTAAAGGAGAACATAATGTGTTATTACAGTTCCTAGGATGCTAGATTAACATTTGTCTTGCAGTTTTATCCCACAGAGCTAACAGGTAGTTCAATGGGTAAAGTGAAACCACAAGTTTATTCTGTGAGGCATTTCCAACGACACGAACCTACAGAAGAGATCCTATCGGGATAGACCTCAGCATTTCTGGTACTATAAATTAACAGAAGAGATAAAAATCAAGCAGACTAGAAAGGTATCTTGTATAGATCCTGTAAGTGCCTTTTCACTTCTTTCAAGACATTCAGGGGAAGGAGGAAGGTAAATGATACACTAACATTTTGGAGAAGATGAAATAACTCCTTCATATTAGTAACAGTTTTAATGTTAAATTTAACATTACCTGAAAGGCAAACAAAGGGAATTAACTACAAAATTGTATTCAAACAGAATCCTTCCTGTAACTTTCCTGCTAAGCGTAACTTACTTGTAGAAGTAAAACTATCAGTTTAAGCTGTTAAGCTAATCACCTCCTTTTTGACTGAGAAATTTGAGTGTTCTTTGGACAAATCAAAGTTAAAATAAATTCTTCACTTAACACAGCAAATACTACTTTAAAATACAGTAACAGTGTTGAAACAAGTCCCTGAAACACTGCACAAGTCAGTAAGCTTGATCTGATACAGACTTCCAGCCACTGAAAAACAGAGCCCTCTGATCATTAAGGAATATGCTGAACCTCAGATGTCATACTAACCCGAGAAAGGGCTTCAGATTTCTGTGAAATGGCATCCTGCATTTCTACTGTCATTTTCTCTTAATTACATACCACCTGAAAAAGCAAGATGAAAGCAAGATACAGTTACAAACTGACACGTATGTGCATACAAACCAGCAGAACCTACAGCAGTACTTAGTACTTAAGTGACTTCTAATTACCACAGACATTTCTGATAGCCTCTGTCCCTGTAATCACACTTAAAAAGCTACTATAATGTCTGAACATTATCCTATTTAATTTGACAGCTCTTCTTAATTTCCTGTTTATTTAAGTCAGAGTCATGATCTTGACTCACTGACACAAACTACTGCTCAGAATGGATGCCCAGAACAAAGGGACAGGAAAAGGACACTCATGTAATGGATTTGTTCAGAAAGGCTGTTCTTCACTCACTCTCTTCAGAGCAGTTGAACATTTTGCCAATCATCACAACAATTTTCTCACAGCGTTCTCAGGTTTGGGAGAAGATTAGCTTTTATGTTTTCTAAAGCAAAACTACATCTTTTCAGTAAGAAAACCCAGCAATATAACCAGCTCACGAAGTTAAAGACAGCTAACCTGCAACAGCCAAGGGTGAAAAAACAATCTGCCATAGGAACTTACCAAGATGCTAGTTCAGACAGGACTATCACATGGACTTCTTTTCCTAAAAAAGAAGTACATTGTTGCATCTGAGTAACAGTTGCAAGTTTCTTCAGTATTTTAGTAATTTATTAAGACTTTTATACTGAGTATGAAGCAGGCAGACTGTAGTCCAGTTATACTGTCTCAATGCTAATGCCAAAACAAAGCATTTTTTTTGAAACCAGAGCCATGGCCCAGTCAATCACACAACTATCAACATCAATCTGCAATTTAAGAAACTGGAGGACTATGGCACAGAAGGGAATTACCTAAGAGTCAGCTGGTACTGTGATGTAAAAAACCACCTATGACATACCATTTTAAGACAGTTTAAAAATATGCTCTAATAAACCATCTACAGGAGTGCAGCACTGCATGTATTGTTCCTCTACCTGCTAATTGTACTTCCTTTAGTAGGCAGGATGCAGAATTCAAAAACATCAAAACAACCCAATCCTTGGGATTTTACAGTACTTAAATTTTAACTACGTTCGCATAACTGTCCCACTAAGTAAACCTGTTACAGGTCTCATTGTCACCACTGCAATTAACTTTACAGTGAGGAAAGCACAACCTGTTACTCTTCTAGCCACGTTTTTCAATTCAGACACACAGTGAGTTGTGTCTATTTGCTGAATAACGAGGCATAACAATTAACTCTTCACAATGTCTGCAGAATAGCTTCTGGTTTTGAAGCCTAGCCAGTTAACTTTATAAGAAACATGTCACTAGTTGATGTCTGGTACTTGGGATTTATTTGTGTTTTCAAAATAAAATATTGCTTCTTTGTGAAAAGGCAACCATACAGCTAAGACAAGCTTTTATGATCCTTATCCAACTACCTCCACCTAGGAAAAAACAACTACTCCTCAATACTTACCCTTAAGTAGAAGCTTTCCACTGTGTTCCAGACATCACAGTAAAGGCCCTTTAAGAAGAAATATTTTGGAACAAGGTTACTGATTTAACTATACTTTTATCCTGTAACAATTCAACAGTTCTTCAATGTTGTATTTGACAAGCTTCCCAATAAGAAATTTTAAATCTACTTGTTTCAACAGAAATACCAAGTTTAACCAGCACATCTGCATGAAAACCAACGATGCCAGCTGCTGAAATACTGTAGCACTGCTTTTTGAACAGCCCATCAGGAAGATACTGCTGGGTGCAGATACCATACAGTGCACAAATTAGTCTGATTACTGATTTAAAATACCGTTTCCACAGCAAGTAGTCTCATGCTGAAACGCAGAAGAAACACAAAGCTTACCTCTTTCACTGGTGTGTTCCACAAAAGTCCACTGAAGTAATACATTTGTACATCAGAAGGCCAGCAGACAGCCATAAGAACTCAAGCACACCAAAAAAGTTATAACTGCTCACTGCTGCAGAGCTGGTATGCTCATCAGTAAAGTCTGGAAAGAAATTGATGTAACTGAACCACACTTCTGCACATCCCAAATGTGAAACTCATGCCCTGGATTCATCAGTATTTGAATGAATTGCTGTTTGAATACATGCAAATATTGTCCCTTCATATAAGTAACACAACTAATACGTACATCAGCTGTGGGTTGCAAAAGAAGGGTTTTTTCTAAGCACTAGGTTCCAGTTTTTTGTCTACAGCAACAGACAAAAACTGAACACGTGCTGGAACAGACTTGAAGGCATCAGATTTCGTTTTTCCACTAATTTTTAAACAGCATTTGAAGGTATTTCTCAGTTTATTATATACTTACCATTAGTAAATGTCACCTTCCACTATGTTTTCCATTTTTAGAGACAGGTATAGTTTGGACTAAGGTAGCTGTGGCAAGGAGTTCAAGATCAGATATGCTGTCCTAAGAACAATTTATGCTGTGTCAAACGGTTATGTTATCTAGTCCAGCACCCTTAGTACAGCATTGGCCAAATAAGATGCCTTGTTCCTATCCTCTTAACGAAGTATGTTCTTGTAAGGTTTCATTAGTTGCCCAGCTTTAGCTCAGGGCTTCCCATGTTAAAGATGTTTTCCTATCCAGTGATCATAGATGGCGTTTTCTTCCATGCTATTTCCTAGACTGTCCTGAAGCCACCCAAATTTGATAACACCCTACAGTAAGAAGTTTCACAGCTTTAACAATACATACATGCAAGACTACCAGCTTCTTTCTGCTGTCCCCCCCCAGTCTTGCTTGGGACATCCACTACAATGAAATTTTACCACAGGGAAGCAATTACAACCTGCAACTGTACAATACAGCCCGCTAGAGAAAGCGTGGGTGAGGCATCACCAGGAGACTAAGTGTACAGGAGTTCTCCAACATCTTCAGCAGAGAAGATGCCAGGCAGTGTCGAAATCAGATCGGATAGATTAAGCTGCCCTGCAGCATTCAACATCTGGTAAAACTAAAGTATTTCTATATATAAACTTCTAACAAAAACTGCATTTAATATACAGGTATTCAAGAACTCAAAAATTTTAGTTTTCATTCAAGCAGAAGCTACAGGCTCTAATCAGTCTGACCAAAATTAGAGAGATGTTGCACTGAACTCAATACCATGGAAGCTTCACACAGAGCACTTGCACATCTGTTAAACACTGTAATGTGGTCATTTCAACTATGGAATACTGTTTTTACAAAACATTTTCTGAAGTAAAGCAAAAAAAGCTACCTGAAGAAAACAGAACTGAAAACCAAGTAACAGCTTACCTTGCACATCAAGAAAACTAAGTGGTATTTCATCTTCCAAAAGCAACATAAACTAGAAGAAAAAAAGCAAAGGAATAAGAACTATCAGATATAGTCAAACAACTGATGATTCCTAAAGCCAAAAGCTAGGTTTCAGCGATCAATTTAACAGCTGTAATAAGCTTGATTTTCATGTGATCCAGTTCTAATCAGAATTGAAATTTAGTTCATTTCTGAGTCACTCAGCAGTTGAACAGAAAAATTCATCACATGAACTGCAGAATGAGCGAGACTCCACATACCACCTCGCTATGCCTTACCAAGCAAGAACCCCACTCCTAGATCCAGGATGAGTCTTTCAAGCCATAGAGTATTTCTCAGGTAGATGCCTAAAAGAGTTACATTTAGCCATTAATTCTGGACCAATATTAAATGTGATCTTCAACTACTGGAGTGTAATTTTGGTAGTCTTACTCCCTAGAGCTACCAAGTTGTAACTGGGAAACCCCAAACTTCCTTTACAAAGATTTGGGACCTTAATTCAAGCATATAAGGAATGCAACTGGTCCTGCTCTCATTATACTGAGCACATACTGTAAATCTGAGACTGTCAATCACATTTTGAAGGAAATTAGACCAGTAGATATTAAGTCTGACTAAATCCCTGTTCAGCACAGACTTTTACCTGCTGAACAGCTGTTAGTTTATTGTTGACAGAAATTTGGTTATTAGTATTTGAGTGAGATCACCCTTTGTTTTTTAAATCTTGTTGATTCTCAAGTAAACTTTTTAAACATTTTTTAATTATTATTTCTACTTCTACCAAGCCAGCCTTGTCATCTAGGAGTTAGCTGTGTTCAGACCATTTCTAAACATTCACTAGTCATGTTTCCAACTGTCTAAAACACCTTGAGAGAAAGGTATTTACAATTGGGGCAGTGCTCATTAAGTACTGTCATTATAAAGAGCTTTCATTGTCTGCTTAGTCACGTTCACATCAGACCCCATTCTGGACAGAGGAGGACAACAGGGGAAAAAGATCTTTCAATCCAAGATTCATTATGCTGCTACAGTTACTTTTAAGATAACTTACAGCTTCCTATTATTGTATTTGATTCAGGAGCATAGAATTGGTTTTCTGAAAAGTTACTGCACATGGGATAGGCCAATCTGTCACACAGATCAATTTTTATCATCGCTTAAATGCATTAACCATATTTTGCAATAGACTTTTGTCCAAGCTGACTAACCACTTTTGTATTTTTACCCCTGGCACAAAGATCTGCATTAAGCTTCAATTCTGTCTTCAACCCTTACTCAGCTCTCAAAGTATTTCAAAGCATAACCTGCATTTCCTTAACATACAGAGAAATAATCCATCAAGTACCACTCACAGAAAACTCAGCTATGGAACAGAAAAGGGATCCAAATTGGCATTCATAACATGAGCATGTGTGTATATATGTATGCATACAAATGCATACACTTTTCTATACTGTGCTGCTTCTATGTTGCAATATGTGGAAAGTGTTTTCCTATTTTTAATTACATAAATTCTATGATCCATTGGTTAACAGAAGTCAAGTTGCAGAAGCTAGCATTTCAGGAAGATTGCCAGCCACTGAATCAAGGATATTATACACTTGACAGAAGTATATATAAATGTATATATATGTGTGTATATAAACACAGAAGACACTTTTTTTTTTAGCAAAAAGGCAGATTACACTTGTTTTGTAACTGTCTCTGACAAGCCAAATATACTCACCTTAAGCCAAATGGGACTAGGTTGCTTGGTTGATAGCTCAACACCGACTTCAGACTCAGGTTTTAAACCAAGCAGGCCATGAAAAAGGTATCTGAAGAATGACCACTGCCACCTCATTTGTTAGTTTTCTGTTCACAGAAGTGAACCTTGCAGAAGCCCAGAGTTCTCAGCAGCACAGTTGTCTTCCTCCTCTATTTCAATCACTTCAGTTGATTTTGCACGTTTCATTTCTGGCTTTGACTTTTTCTTACTAGGAATTTTGCTGCTTATAATGAAAGAGCTGTTCTCCTATGAAAATGAAAAACAAGTATTCACAAATCTAGTTCTGAGACACTTAAAAGGTAAGATTTTGGTAGTAACTTCAGGAACTTTAAGAACTCTTCAGATAACTCCAGAATTCCTATACATTCCAGCATTATTTCCAAAGAAGAGAGTGTGGACTCTCAAAACAACTTCATTCTGCATTACAGACCAGGATACACAAGTATCACACAGTTAATTCTTGAGCTTGGATTCAGACTGAAGTACTCAAAACACTATCTACTAATCTTTAACCTCAGAAAACAAAGAAGGTCAGAGTTTCTAAAGTTAAGGAATATTTATTTACTCACCACTACTCTGGCATCAAGGTGGTCTTGATCATCAAAATTCAAGCTGTCATCATCACCACTGAAATATAAAAATTCAACTCAACCTCTGTGCTTTTATAGCAGCCTAAAAAGCATGAACTATTTTCCTACCACAATCCCTGGTTTCTCTTAATGTGTTTGGAAGTGCTACAGCTTGTAGGAGTAAGATAGTACTACTTCTACGTCAGGTTGTTCTCAAATGATAGTTTCTGATAGCAGAATTGCATCCTAACTAGCAACACTGGCAGGACAGAAGCAGTGCTTAGCAGCAGAACAATGATTTAGTAGCAGACATCAGTAGTAGTATTAAGATACTTAAGATTACACTGGCAAAAAAGGCTAGAAAATCAGGAAGTTCGAAAACAAGCAGAATACAACCAAGAAAATAAGAGGATAGGCCTCAGCTAACGAGAGTATACTGCTGTGTTCCTGATACTACAACTGAGAAATATTATCTCCATACTGTCATGAAACACAAGTATGAAATTCAATTCCACTATCGTCCACAGGTTTTTCTCTCAAGATAGAAAAAACTCCCCAGAAAGACATGAAGCCATTTTAGTGCTATGGTTTCAACAAGTGGCACCAGGAAGACTGGTTCCAAAACCTCCAGTCTTTTAGTACTCACTTCATATAAAAAAGCCTGAGTGTCTGGATGAGCTGGCTTGCATTTATTCTACAAAATTTTGTTATTTCTTGCTTTTTTGTAAGATAGCAAACTAATTATTATTACTCATTTTACAGGCTAACCCCAATACTTCAACTTGCATAAATAAGCAGTGTAAGTGATTAGTAAAGTGAACAACAGCTGAAAGACATCTTTGTACCTTTACACTTTCAGGCTTTCTAGTCTTAAAGGTGCTGAGTATATTTACAACATTAATTATTCTTGCTGATTTACTGATCCCTTTATTGCATTCAACTCAAATGACCATAAAAAAGACCTAAGATGATACTGCAATGCTTAATAAAGTAAAAAGAAAATTAAAAAATATCCTGTAGTCTTTTTGTTGTCAAAATAAATGTTTTTTTCAAAATGTTTCTATAATCAGATATTCACATTTAGATTATACTATATCAATATGGGTTAAAGACAATATCAATATAGGTTAAAGTATAGGAATTGAACTTGATATAATTACAACTCTGACAAAATTGCATGCTACTACAAGAAACTGTATTACCTCCTGAATTCCTCAACTGTAAAAGTAGCAGATTGAACTTACTTCGTCTCCTGAATAGGGGAAATGGGGCCTTCATCATCTAAGTATTTGTGTTTCCGTACTGCCAGACATTCTCTTTCTAAGTCTTCACTAGCTTGAAGGGCTTTTAAAGCCTTTTTGAGATGTTCTTCATATTTAAGCACTTCAATGTACTGGAAATATCCCTTTGCAGCTGCTTGCTAAAGAAAAATGCATCAAGTGAGATCTTAAAAATATCACTATAAAGCAAATAAATAAAGCACTTCTATTATCAACTGAACTGTAATATTAAATTGACACACACATTTTAGCTGTGTCTGTCTTAAAGGTATTAACAGACAACACAAAATATTGTTTAACAAAAAAAACCCCCCAAAATTAGTTACATTGTAGCACCTCAGGTAGCAGCACAATACACCCAATTCAAATTCACTATTTTTAAACTAAGTACAAAAATAAAAGACATTTATCCCACAAAAGAGAGGACTGACCTCATAGCCAAGAACCATCTTTAGGGGAATGTCTTTCTTCCCATAATGTTTTTCAACAAAAGGGAATTGAAAACCTCTATCTTGAAGCCTTCTCTTCTGCTCTTGTGGTGAGGCTGTCAGTGGCGGCCTCCCCGTAGGCATCTGAGTGCTCTCATACTTCTTCTTCTTCTTCTTTTTCCCTGAGCCACCCTTGTATTTTCGGTGCGCGGCAGCCTTAAACTTCTTTCCTCTGAAGTGATAGGCGAAAATGGCTTTCAAATTGAGTTTTGACTTCTGATTTTTGGAAGTTTCCGATGACTTCACTGGACTTTGAGGAGACAGAGAAGAATCTGAACTTTCATTGTCAGGCACTCCTGCAACAGATTCTGCTTGTTGCCTTGAAGGTTGAGATCTCTTTTTTTGCTTTGAAGGTGCAATGGAGCACTTAGGATGGTATTCACTGCCACTAGCAGCAGGGAGATTGCTGAAGAAACAATATTTATTTACTATTACTATTTATTGTTTACTTTTATGATGTATCATATTCATACATGAACTAGAAACAAAAACTCACATTTCTGAATCACTGCTGTCCAGGAAAACCTCAGCTGAAGCAGCTGCTGATTTATGTATACTGTTAAGCTCATCTAAAGACACCTCAGGAGCAGCATTCTTCTGCCTTGAACATGAACACTCCATTCGCTTATTTGTTTCACATGCATGTACCTTACATGCTTCTTTCTGCTGACTGTATATTAGCTCTTGGGCATCAGGGTAATCAGAGCCAGAAGCCTGGGATTCATCTGTATCAGTCATGTTTCAGTTTGCCCTAAAAAATCAATCAGAATTCAAGAAATTAAAGAATATTCTGTATTAATTAGGTAACAAGCCTTCCACCATTCCACCTAACAGGGTAAACTTATAACAACCTGTGAGCAAACTTCAACACAGATTTTCCTATGAACCACGAGCAAATGTATTAACCTTCAGAGTAACAGTTAAGTTGCAGGCACTTGTCTCAAGATATTCATAGCATAATTAGGTCAGAAGGGATTTTTTACAGCTCTTTTGGTCCAACTCCTGCCCAAAGCAAGTCTAACTTGAGAGTTGCATCAGATTGTTCAGAAACTTGTAGAGATGATTCCAAATGTTTTAACCCTCTCCCTACTAGGCCAAGTTTTCCCTTAAATAAGTACACATACACGTAGCCAACAGCTGCTTGTACTTGTAAGGATATTGCAGTTTTAAGTCATATGCAAATACTCACTTCACTGTGGTCTGTAATATTTTTAAACTGATCTAAGACCATAAGAAGCAATGCCATCTCTCTTCTGTTCTTTTGCTAGCTACCTGATAGTTAGAACATCCTGCTCTAACAATCTATCAACCATTTGTTCACTGGTTATCAATCCCCATGGAGACTAGCCCCACAAACAAAATGTTAATTTTCAATTGAATCTGCAAGAGAACTCAATGCATCCCTTCAGCTGCCCAAGTCTATACAACAGGGACTGAAATCTGCAGCAGAGGAACTTGTCCTTCCCATGTAATAGCCTCAAGTTATTTTACCTGCTTGTAAGTCATTTACTAAGCCCTGTAGATGTGTATCTTTGTAATTTTACTGTGCTTTTTACAGTTTCACAAATCCTTCATCATACCCATTAATATTTCAAATGTAGTTACACACAATTTAGCATCTGAAGACACTACAGCAGAACTTATCTAATGTCCCCAGATAACCTACTGTTGTCTGGATAACAGTTTCATGTTTCAGAGTACAGATTACTGCACAGATTCAGGAAGGTTTCCCAAAAGCATGTGAAGACAAAGGTATGCAACAGAAAAATTGAGAAGTCTGAAAATAAGCAAATGTATATAGACTAGCAGTAAATAATAGTGGTCCAGAACAAATGGCTATAGAACATAAACAACCATGTCTGCTTACAATATTAAGTTCCATTTCTTCTCTAATCCATACAGCTACAGTGACCTCAAAGTTACTTTCAGAACAAAGAGGATAAAAACATCACAAATCTGCTGCAGCCATACATCAGTGACTGGCTTTTAGGCAGTCTACATTTAGATGACTTTTTGCACCATTTAACTGTTCAAGGCAGAACCTACCCCATTGTATTTTTCAAAATGAAAATACTTCATTCCAAAGCTGCATTAAATGCAGGTTTAGAAGTAGAGCAAACCTTAAACTCATCCTAATGCACTTAAAATAGCAGCATAGAGGCCTAGTCTGCCCTTTGCTGTGAGGAAAGGTGACACTTGACAGCAACCTGCACCCTGGACGAACTGCGGGCAGCCCACTAACACTGCTTCACTCAAGACCTAACAAACCCAACACCCAGAAACAGTACAGCCTAACGTCAAAGCACGGACACATGCACCAACAGCACTCCTAACTACACGGGCTGTGGCTGGTACTTACAGTTGGTAGCTCAGCATCATTTACCGCCTCTACTGCAGCCTCAACAGCTCGCACGCCAGCCAGGTCTCTTAGGGAAGAAAACCAACACGTCACTGGCCGATTATTTCACACAAACTTCTCTCCTCCCAAAAAAGCCATCGATTACTTCGCCAACATCTACCTCAGGTTGAAAGGAGCTGGACGTACCGCTCGCCCCCACCTCACCGCGCTCGGCTGCCAGCAGCGCGCTGGGGCCGGCGCCACGGCAGACATTTTGTACTTGGCACCCACCACGTTACCACAGGCCGCTGACACCTCGCCGGCACCGCTCCCGAGAAAAACCTCACCAACGGCTGCCACACAGCCCGCTATCGAACACAATCCCCGCCAAGGCAGGCCAGGCCGGTCCGGTCCGCCAGCCTGCCCCGGGCCCTTCCCGGCAGAAACACTCGGCGAGCGGACACGAAACGATACCGCTGCGACCCTCTTCCCTCACCCGCGTGCCTCGCTGCTACCGCTCCAGTGCCGCGGATGACGGCGGATGCTGAACAGATGCTGAGCACAGGCTCACCACCCTCACCCTCACCTCACGCACCACCGCCGCAAAGGGCGCGAAATGGCCGCCCGAGAGCTTAAATACTGTCGGGCGCTCGCGAGAGGCCCGCGGGCTGACGGGAGGGAGGGAGGGAGGGAGAGGCCCGCGGTCCGGCACCGCCGCCATGCTGGGGGTGGCGGGGCGGGGCGGGATGGGCTGGGCTGGGCTATCCCGTCCCGTCCCGTCCCCGGGGCCGGCCCGCGGTGGGGGCGGGCAGTGCCGCCGCGCAGCCCGGACGGCGGGGTAGGTACGTGCGGTCTGGCGCTGGCGGCGGCCGGGTGTGGGGCCGAGGACTGTCCGCCAGTGCTTTTGAGGGCTCGGGCGGCGCTCCTGGCAGTTTTCCTCTTCAAGCACTCCCCGCCTTGCCCGGAAGGTTCTCTTCTCTTCAGGGCGCAGTTCCCGTGCTTCCCGCTCGGTGTGAGACTCCGAGGAGCTGCTTGTTGCACCGGTCGGCCTCTCCTTGCTGCTGTCCTGCCTCTCTTTCCCTCAGCCGCCCACCCTCCCCCGAGCCTGCGGCTCCAGCCTGAATAAATCCCTTCTTTCCTCTCGCAGCCATGCCAAGTGCGGTGTCAGCTTTAGTGTTTCTTTGCTCCAGCGCTCTTTGCTGCCTTTGACTGCCTGCATGTACTTCCTAAGGCCCCCAGCCTCACCTGGCCCTGCCATCATCCACCCCTTTCCCAAATCCCAGCTGCTGAAGCAGGTGCCTCTGCTGTCCTGCAGCTGCCTTGTGCCGCGTACGGATCTCCTTGCATGACCCCGGTTGAGGAATACAACCTCTGCGGACCCATCTGTAGATGTTGTGCTGCTCTTGGTGTCATTGCTACATTTCTCTTCTCTGACTACCATTGTCAAATTTCCCCTGGTATTTCTTTTTCCCTTCACCATGACTCATCTCTAGCCTGCCTATAACCTCTCCTTTTTCGCTTCTACCTTCAAAACCAGTTTTAATTCAGGTTTTGATAACAGATGAGTCCCCCCACCCCATTAATATAACAGTTCCCACTTCATCTGCATTCTCCCAGCCCTTGACGACTCTCTCTGTTTTCTTCCTGCTTGAAAAAGATAGACTTCTGAAGTCTTTCTATGTGCTTGTTCTCTCATTTCTTGTTCTACCATCCCAGACCTAATAATCTTATCATCCTTGTAGCATTTGTGTTTGGTCTTTGAAAGTCTTCTGTAGTAATTTAACATCACTCCACCCTACCAGGATGGATGGTAATTGTTGTTGTCTCCTTTCAGGTTCTTCCTCTCTCACACCACACAAACTCCACCGTGAATGCGCTAATTGCGATCTTCTTGTGTCCTTCCTGGTAAGGATTATTGTCTAGCAATCACATTGGGTTTATTATGGTACATCCCGCTTTTCCCACAATCTCTTCCTCCTTTTTTGATTGTTGGGAGCTGACTACTGTCTTCTAAATAGCAGGTGATTGTCTAGAAGTTATATCTGAGCCTACTTATTTGAACTGTGTCAAAGTCCTGCCTCTGCCTTTTGCAGAGAACAGCAGTTCTAGCCCATCTTCTCCGTCTGTTTCAGGACTTTTTCAACTGGTGTCTTGAGTGCTGGCACAGCCCCCTCGCCATGGCAAAGGGTTCTTTAGGGGATGAGAATCATCTAAAACAATGCTGCCACAGCCATCTTTTCACTTTCTTTCTCTGACTGAATTACTCCCTTTTTTGTATTTGGTGTACATTTACGGTCTTGGAGTCTGATTCACTCCATCTGACAGTAGGCTTCTACCAGAGGTACCAAATCCAGCCTGTTATTTTCTCCTCCACAGCCAGAGGAGGGAGGGGGTCACCAGTGGAGATGGATAAGACCAATTAAGATGAGAATTACTATACACAGGTAGTTGTCTTTCTGCCTTTCTCTACGTCTTGCTACCACAGTAATTTGAGGTAGCTGAACTTTGAGCTCAAAGACTTCAGTTACGGGACTGGTATGATTTCCCAACTTTTTTTTTTTTTCCTGCAGGGTTTTTTTTCCTTTATGCAGACTCGAGAGGCCTATGGTATAAGAACAGTTATGATTTTTGACAATCATAAAAGCTAGGATATTTTTAAAATAGAAAGTATACATAAACAGCTAGCTCACATCATAGTCCTTCCTAACAAAAGCTCTGTCAGGTCTGGGACTGTAATTCATTTTCTGGCTTTTTCCTCTAAGGCCTGAGATCTGGATAAGTGGGACCCATTTTCTGCTGTGTGCAACAGGCACGTGCCTAAGGAGTTAATGATTGCTGTTGTTGATATAGAGGTAGCATATAATCAGCTGTTTCTGCCCTGAGTTTGCCATAGTAGGTAACTTTGCTGTTGCAAGGCTGACTAAAATATAAACCCATTTGTAAAGGGGTTCTTAAACTTACGTTCAAACAAAACTTTCTGTTATGCAGAACTTGCTGCTGTTGTTTTCTATTTTGCTGCTATCCTGTTCCCCTCTGGAAGGGGAAACACATGCCCAGAATCAGTTGGAGACCATGTCACATCTGAGGTTGAAAGTCCACCATAGCCAATGCTGGAAAAGTAAACAATAAGGTAGGGAAGACCTGAGGAAGCAGCTAATGTGCTCAGAAAAGCACAGTTTTCTTTCAAAAACAAATTATGACTTGAGGCTTAGAAAGGACAGATAAATCTCCTGACCTGTCCCTTGAACTAGACTCAGCTTAGGATGTGTTTTGCCTACTCCCAGTTGTAAGCTTGAGGACTAGCATACGTAATGCTCTGAACCAGCTATAGAGCTGACAGACACATCTTCTTCCAAAGCACGTAAGAAAATTAATATTAATATTGAAGCTGTTAGTCTTTCCTTCAATGGCAGAACTACAATTCTACTCTTGTCTATGTATTCTTGAGTGAAATTGAAAAATAAGTAACATATTGAAAAATAAGTAACATATTGAAACCAGCTTGTTTTACTCATTAAACTGTTATCCTTCGTGACAGATCAGTTGTTCCTACAGCGTGGTACATTGTAATTTGTTACCTGAAGAAATCAGCACCAATTAGGAAATGGCCAAAGTCGAAAGGTTTGCTTTTCACGTTCCAAGTTTGGAGGAGCTTGCGGGGGGTAAGTCATTCAGCATGTAACTTTTTACAAACTTATAATGTACTCTTCAAACTTATCTTAAAGCTCTTATCAAAACCTTTCTACAGTTAGTACGTGCAGAAAGTTCCTGCTCTTGGCACACTGAGATGTAAAGAAAAGCACTATTTTTCTATATGCTGTTTTTTCTTTAAAACAAACAATGACTCCTCCCCCAAACCCCAAGTGATACTTAAGCACACAAACAGGCTCTCAAACCCTTTAAAACAGTCTGCTGCATTTGCAGATTTGTGCAGAGGTTGTGAAAGTTTGACAATTACAGACTGAACCTATTTACACCTACAGGATCATCTGTCCTCCTCTACCCTCCAGTATTTCTGTCTCTTTCAGGACTACTCAAAACACAGCTGACAAGGTGCAGTATAGCATGGCAGGTCCTCTTGCTTAGAATCATAGTATCATTTAGGTTGGAAAAGACCCTTAAGATCATAGAGTCCAACCTTTAACTTAGGACTGCCAAGTCCATTGCTAAACCATGTCCCTAAGTGCCACATCTACACATCTTTTAAATACCTCCAGGGATGGTGACTCAACTATGTCCCTGGGCAGCCTGTTCCAGTGCTTGATAACCGTTTCTGTGAATAAATTTTTCCTAATATCCAATCTAAACCTTCCCTGGCACAACTTGAGGCCATTTCCCCTTGTCCTATTGCTTGTTACTTGGGAGAAGAGACCAACACCCACCTGGCTACAACCTAGTTGTAGAGAGCAATAAAGTCTCCCCTCAGCCCCCTTTTCTCCAGGCTGAACAACCCCCAGTTCCCTCAGCCACTCCTCATAAGACTTGTGCTCTAGACCCTTCATCAGCTTCATTGCTCTTCTTTGCACACTCTCTAGCACTTCAGTATCTTTTGTAGCAAGGGGCCCTGGCTTGAACCTAGTTGGCTCCTCTTTTGGTGATTGCCCTAGAACCAGGCTGCAGTGAACATTTTATTTAGTTTGTTTCTTTCCAAAGCCTTCACAAAAGGTGCTCAGAATAACAGAGTGGTTGAGGTTGGAAGGGACCTCTGGAGGTGATTTGATCCAACCCACCTGCTCATAAGCTTCTTTTCTTTCCCTAGTAGAAAGGCGTTATTTCTTCTGGTAGTCTGTCTCTTGCAGCAGATGTACTAAAGGTTTGGTTTTGTTTTGTTTTGTTTTTTTTTCTTTCAGAGAGTTCCTCAAGTTCAGTTTGCCACTTTCCCAAATCTGTGTCAGTTTGACATGTCCATGCTTTGATAAAATGAGATCCCAGCAGTACCCTGGGTGGTTCTCAGTGCTTTTGTCACCCAGTAGCTGTCAGGCCAGGGCTGCTGTAGACCTGTGGGCTCAGCTGATAACAGCATGTACTTGCAGTAAAACAGCTTAAAACAGTGGCAGAAAAGATGGATCACGAAGCAGAACTTTTCTTTTTTCTCCCTCTCTGTCCTGAGGATCTCCTGTAAGCTGTGAATTTTGTTGCTGTTCAGCTCTTGAGTATAATTTGAGGAGTGCCCTTTTCTTGTCCTTTTTCACTTACTGGAAGGTCCTGAGATGTATTTATAAACCTGCCAAGTACATTCTACTGACTGTTGTGGTCAACAGCTTGGTAAGTCTGCTCCCGAGAAATGGGGTATGGCTGAAACCCTGACTGGAGGAAACAAAGGCACAGGAAAGCCCTCTGAGTAAGGAACTGCCTGATTTGAGATCACAGACTGGATTTTCTATTCTTTAGTTCGAGACAACTGTCAAAGCGGATCCCTAGGCATGAAAGAACTTTAACCTTTTAACACTGTATTTGAAGTGGTGTATGTGAAGGCAATCACACATTCAATTAAGGTTTGGAAATTCTTTCCAAACAGTGAACTTGTCTAAGTCAGAATCCTCCCTGTTGTTTGAGTGACTTTGCAGGTTTTGAGCCTAAAAACATCGATATGAAGCAAACCCAAAGCTTTAGATTTGGGGCTGTTCATTATCATCAGCACCATTCATTATCTGTCTTGTACTACCAGGGGCACTTGCCAGAAAAATCTCTACATGAACGTAAATATGACAGGCAATCTCCTGTCACAGCAGAAGTTTCCAGACAGCAGAGACAGTCTGAGATTATAATCAAGCAATTGCAAACAGTCTAGTTAAATGTATTTCAAGAATTGATTGTCACTTGAGTTAAAACTTACTTCCTCTTTTGCTCTCGCATGATACTTGACCATGATCATCATTGTCTGCTCTTGTGAAGCAAAACCACTGCTGAACGTGGTTTAAGTTTACCCATGTTACTTCTCATTGTGCTGCTCCTAGTGCTACTAGGTTTTTAAAATTCTTTTAAATGGTTTTAAAAATTCTTAAAATGAATTAATGTGGTAGCTGAACAAGCTTTTGCTCTTCTCTGAAGCTCTGACTTGGGAAGCAAGCGCCTACAGACCATAACATTTAAATCAATGGAGTTACTTAGGGTAAGCGTAAGTCCTTTAATGTATCTTGCTGAAATAAAGCCTAAACAGATATATTTATTGTTGTTAGTAACTTGTCAAAATCTTGGTAATTTTTCATTGTCAATAACTTTGCCATTATTCTTTACTATAGTTTTGCAGAAAGGCCTTAAAGAAAATTTTGCTGATGCTCAAGTCTCTGTTGTAGACTGTCCTGATTTGACTAAGGAACCCTTCAACTTTCCTGCTAAAGGTAACCTAGCATTCCTGCCTTCCACTACGACTTCTCCAGTTCTTTCTACCTGATCCTACTTGATTTGGGATCTTCTAAAGGTGTTGGGAGAGCTTAAATTGTTATTCAGGTAAAGAATATGCATGAGAGGAAAGCTACATTTTATTCCTGGATTTGCTTCCTAGTTGATGTATGAACAAGGACAAGTCATTATCAAGTTATCGTAATTTTTTTTCTTAATCTATGATTGCAATACTCACTTATTTCGTAAGATTTATTTTGTGTACTGAAAAAGTTTTGAAATGAAGTTGTTATCCTCCAGATGGAGAAAATTTTTAGATCCATGCCCATCACTATCTGAACCTAAGGAGTTGTGCTTACATTAATTTTTAAATTCCTGCCATTCATATATGTCAGTGAAGTGAAACTGTCATATTCTGAGTGAGATGCATCATCTTTGACATTAGCTGTCTGGAAGACAGACATGTCATCTGTGCCACTCATCTGAGTTCCCTCTGTCATCAATGTAGTGGAAGAAACACCTCCAGAAGGTGATTCATCCCTTCTTAAAATACATGTCCAAATAAGTGGGAAGAATTGTCCTGAGACTTGGGCATCCAGCTTTGCTGAAGTTTTGCAAGTGGAGTCCCAGCGGAGGTATCCACTGTGTGATGAGGGAACCTTACTAGAGAACTGGCAAATGGCAGTTGTTGTCCACTGTAATATTTCTTTTGTGCTTAGAGACTGTTAATTTTACAACAGGTTGCCTAGCGTTAAATCCTACTGTGGATCATTTTTGGGCTTACTGTCCTTGAACTTCTTCATAGTGCAACACTTTAGCTAGGCATGCTAGGGAAATAGTGTTCTCAAAGGAGTTTAGAAGTTTGAGGAACCAGTTCTTTGGTGGGTTCAACTGCATGCTCATTTAGGAAATGCAGTTTTGATTATTAGGAAAAACATATTTTACCAAGCTAACTGGCTGTATTCTTCCAGGAATCTGTGGAAATCCTAGAATAGCAGATGTGGGAGGCGTTCCTTACCTCATACCTCTTGTACAGAAAGAAAAAGTGAGTTTTTCTTCTAGCCGTGGGGTTTAATACATTTGTCAAAAGAAAAGCAATGTCTTGCTGAAATATAAACAAAACTAAGGACTAACGGATACTGTAAGATTCCAGTTGTGAGAGAGACTTACTTTTCAGTGTTTTATGAGATTGATTCTGATGTGTGTTAAACATAGACTGTGTCAGGAAATCTTACACATCGTAGCAGAAATAGCATGTCATGGTTAATGGTTCATCTTCTCCTGCCCGCAAATACAAGACAGTTTTGGAAACATACATCTGTGACAGGAGCCATGGAAGGAACTACTAATCAAGGGGCTTGTCTGCATGTTTATGCTTGCTGTATGCCTGGGATTTCAAGTCACAGCCACACTTCTTTGTAAAAACTGGCTGTATTTGCATTTTCAGGCCAATGCTGGATTCACGTTACTGTCCTTTTCCAGGAATATCACGCCTCCTTTCTGACACCTCACTCCACCTGTCTCTATAGGATATTCCCTTCCATTTTTTATTTTACACAAATATAAATTTCAATAAGAACAATAATTCAGTTTTTGGGTAAAATGGCAGGGGAACATACAGACAGACTCTAGGTTTCAGAAAACAAATGGACATGTGCCCAATTTCTTAGTACCAAATGTTGTGATGTTCAGAAACTGTGTGCAATGTAATTATCCAAAATACTAATGAGGGCATTGTGAATTAAATGCATCCAGAGTTTACAGTGAACAGAATGACAATTCCGAATCAGAGCACCACACCATAATCAAACGATTGTTTCTCTTTTGTAGGTTTACGATCTAAATACAGTTGCAAAAGACATAGAATTGCCTGGAGCTTTCATTCTTGGAGCCGGAGCTGCTTCATCTAAGATTCTTGGAGTAAATGCTGAGGTCAGTAAATAAGTGGGATGGTTCTCAATGAATTCATGGAAGTATAATAGTAGAGCAGTATCATGCTGGGTATTTCCCATTTACAACTAAACATTTAATAAACACCATTCATGCCAAAAGCACATAAAACACATTAGAAGGAATTCAGATGAGGGCCATCCAATGAGGTGCATGCTATCCAGATAATAAAGATTAATTTTTAACTTGTAATTCTCCAGGAAGCATGTGATTGCTTTGAAGCGTGTAAGAAACATGATTTTTTGAAACTGATTGGCAAAGACCTGACCAGAGGTTTTAGTGACAAGATTTAGAAATGCTTGTCAAAGTTACTGGTAAATGCCTTCGAAATACTCCCTGCCTTTTGCCTTCTTGGATGGCTTTGTTTTACCATTGTAAATTTTAAAAATGCCACATACAAAATGATCACCTGCAGGAGAGGCAGGAGACAAAAACTACTGCCAGTGGAGGCTTTGGTTAGTCATAATCTTTTCAAACATAAACATCTGGTCTTGCCATCTCCTTTTGATGCATTTATTGGCAGATGGAATAGCTCAGCATTAAATTTGGGTCGCTGTAATAGTGATTGCCACAGTACACTGAGAAAGTATTACATAGAATTCCAATATTTGCATGCAGGCCTCAGATCTCAATGGTTAGTCTTTTTTTTTTTTCTTTTTTTATTTATTTGTTTTTAACACTAGCATTTACCTTCACATAACATTAAATTTAACTGTCCAGAAAAAGTAAACTGTTTTCTGGTGTTTTCAATTACATTACAATATTAGTGCATTTTTCTTACCAGTACAGACCTTATCCTGAAAGACCGAGCTGTGTGACAAAGGGGATTATTTCTTGGGATCATGGTCCAAAGCTTAAGTTGCATTTATGTGACTTATGTTCATTTGACTGACTCTTACATGTTCTTATTGACTTACTTGACTTATTCTTACATGTTCTTTTTCTCAGCTTATCCCTATTGTTCAAACTAAGAGTGAAAAAAAGCCTGCTGTAAATGGGAGCTACATTGCTCAGATAAATCCTGCAGATAAAGAGTGCCTGCTTGAGAAGTACAGCAGTAAATATAGTGACTGTGAGTTTGGGCTGTTGGCCAACCTTTATGCCAGTGAGGGCCAACCTGGTAAGGTACGTACTTGGATCAAAGGTGACTTTGCTTGTAGAGCTTTGTGGCTGAAGGGAAACTCATGTTTCAGTGTCCTGTGTTTTCTGTGGTAATAGTAAAGTAGTAATTCCATGAAAAAATTATCCAAAGATAAGGAGGGGAAGAATTGGTGGAGGCAGAGGCATTTGAATTTTTGAGGGATAAGTATTAGTTTACTAAAACTTTTCTATCATAAATCATCCATCCAAATCCATTCAGGGTAATGGTTGTACAATGGACTTGTGTAAATCAAGTCTGGGCACCTGTCTAGTTTTTTGTAGAAGTGCTGCCCCCAACACAGGTAGCACAAAGAGGTGTGGGCAGAGCAGTCAAAAACCTGACTACTGCATGGAAACTAAGCAGTCTTTGTTTCCAAGGGTTTCTTTATAGCAGAGTGAAAGCCAGCTGGCGGACAGAAAGGGGTTGCTCCTATCATTGCCTCACGTGTGAGGAAATGACTTGCTGCCCAGCACTCTTCACAGGCAAAGCTAGCATTGAACAGAAAGTCAGGAAAGAAAGTTGGTGAGGTACTGGAAGGATGAACGTGGAGCAGCACTTGCAGGGAAACTCACATTTTCAAAATGTAAACTTGGGTTATAAGCTTGGGAGAATTTCAGAGCAGCTTTCACAGACCTTTGCAGACTGTTGCAGCGGGAGACAGCAGTGACAAATTAACTTTATTTTCCAGGTCATTGAAGTGAAAGCCAATGGAAGAACTGGGGAACTTAACTTTGTGTCTTGTCTGAGACAAATTCTAGAGAAACACTATGGAGAAAAGCCAGTTGGGATGGGAGGTACATTTATCATTCAGAAGGGGAAAGCCAAGATTCACATTATGGTAAGTTGTTCTCAATTTGTATAACTTTTTTCATCCTTCTGAAAACAGCAGTATAAATCAGGGTGTAACAACTTAGTGCCTTGACTTTGTTTTGTATTTTAAATGTATGCATAAACTGTTAGGATAAGCAGTGTATTAATGTAAGGAGCTGACATTACAAAACTGATGTTACAAAACTAGTGATGCTGTATTACTTGACCTTAATACCGTCATCTTTTCTTTTGAAATCCATGGGCAGCTAATGAACCATAGAACTATTGTAAAATGAATTTAAATGAAATACATGAACTGAGATGATACTTATAAGAAACAATAGACTTTTTTAAAGTAACTGAGCTTCTAAAATGTACCAGGAGGCAAATCCTCACTTGAGTAGTTCTCCCAATACCTGTGCAATGAAAGAAGCAATATTCTGGTTGCTTGAATTTCTGGCAGAAACACAGTAATGGGCACTGGTGAGCTTCTTTTAGGCTGGAAGGAATGTGAACAGAATAGTGGGGAGGAAAAAAGTGAAGGAAAGTTGCTAGAGAAAAAGTATCTTGATACAAGTGTCTTCCTTTCACTTACAAAGCTTTTACTTTTGCTGTAGCCTCCAGAATTTTCTGCCTGCCCTCTGAATACCGATGAGGATGTGAACAACTGGCTCAAATTCTTTGAAATGAAGGCTCCACTGATTTGCCAGACAGTAATAGTTTCCAGAGATCCAGTGAGTCTGTTTCTCCTTTCTAAGTGTAAACTGAGACTTGTAATGAATTTTGTCTTGGATGTGATTTCCCTTTTAAGAACAGGAGTGTGGATATATTGTGTTAAACTTTTCCAGAGGTGATGTAATGAAATAGCAGCTTCTCATTTCTGTCACTGGTTTGAACTGAGGGAGGCTAGGTCAATCTGTTCTGAAACCTAGTAGCTGTTCATAGTGGATTGAAATTAATGGTTCAGTTCCAATTGCAATTGTGCACGTTTGTGTCCCAAACCCAACAGCATTGTTTGCCTTCACTGTTGGCTACACCAGGAGAAGTGTCAAGAGCATGGAAGCTTGTTCAGCTATGTGTTCACATACTTCATTTTCGTAAGAAGTCTCTGCTAATGCTGTGTCGAAATATGTGAAGCATGTGTCTCATAATTGCCAATGCAAATTGAAGTCTGCAAAGCCTCATACTAGAAAGTTACCTAGCATCTTTCACAAGCACTAAATTCAACGACAAACAATTCAGGATAAAAAACCGAACTGGTTTCAAAAGCCATTAAGATGTTTATCATTAGGAAGACTTATTTATTTAAGAGTAACCAGGAAACCATAGATGAAAATGGCTGTTTTATAAATAACAATGCAGTCATAAGTAATACAAAAATATTTTTCCAGAGTTAAATGAGACATGCTATAGGCTTAGATATGTTCAAGGGTGTGACTCTATTGTGTCTTTATGTGGCAGCCTTTGGGCTAAGGCTAAATTGTGTGCCTCTTCCCAGAATCAACTGATGAGTACTTGGAAAACAGCCATCAACAGCTGCTCTGTTCAGAACCAATGCAGCTTGTGTAGAGGCTGCAGCTGGGTTATTCCCATCTGCATCCACTGCAAGCTCATCAGCACTTGGATAAGCCTATGGTTTTGGAAATGTTGGAGTGTCACTACAGAGAAAGCAGTAGAAGATGGCATTCAAATGCTATAGCATTTCTCATCAGTATCCTCTTCCAGCCCAGAAAGCCAACTGTATCCTCAGCTGCATAAAAAGTGTGGCCAGCAGGTCAAGGGAGGTGAGACCCCACCTGGAGTACTGCATCCAGCTCTGGGGTCCCAAGTATAAGGAGGACATGGAGCTGTTGAAGCAAGTCCAGAAGAGGGCCCACAAAGATGAGCGGGGGCTGGAGCACCTCTCCAATGAGGACAGGCTGAGAGAGTTGGGGTTGTTCAGCCTGGAGAAGAGAAGGCTCTGGGAGACCTTATAGCAGTCTTCCAGCACCTGAAGGGGCCTACAGGAAAGCTGGAGAGGGACTGTTTACAAGGGCATGGAGTGATAGGGCAAGGCATAATGGCTTTAAACTAAAAGAGAGTAGATTTAGATTAGATATTAGGAAGAAATTCTTTACTGTGAGGGTGGTGAGGCACTGGAACAGGCTGCCCAGAGAAGCTGTGGATGCCCCATCCCTGGAAGTGTTCAAGGCCAGGCTGGATGGGGCTTTGGGCAACGTGGTCTAGTGGAGGGTGTCCCTGCCCATGGCAGGGGGGTTGGAACTAGATGATCTTTGAGGTCTTCCAACCCAAACCATTCTATGATCCTGTCATACATAAAACTGGTGGGGTTGATCTCACAGTTTAGTATGCTAGTTGTTATTTTGTTCACTATTCCCATTTTCATCTAAGATGGCTCTCAGAATTGGAGCAGAGATTGTCCCTTTATCACATGGGTCTGTGGCATTCAGTGCAAAGGGGTTCTGATTTCCAGTAGGTGTTCCTTGGTGTGACTGCTTTATTTAATCCCCACAGAAAGGGAAAGCAAGCAAGCAAGCAAGCAAGAAATGGAAAGGTAGGAAAAGAGAGAATGGTAGGGAAAGAGAGAACAGTAGGGAAAGGAAGGAAGGAAGGGGAAGGAGGGAAGGGAAAGGAAGGAAGGTAGAGAAAGAAAGGAAGGAAATCTCTGGTGGATTGACACCAAAAGTTTGGGGCTGTCAGGTTTTCTAAATTCTTTTCTCTCTGATGTTGTATGGTAAAGCTTCTTCTTTTGTCTTATTAGTTTCACAAACACCTTTCAAGTTTTCATTGCTTAATGGTTGGAGCAGGCTCCGAGATGTGTGGAAATACACATCAAGGAGAGACCGTCCCAGGACTTCTAAACACTGTTCACCTGAACGTGTGTTCCTGCGCCTTTCTCTGGTGACAGGGCTTCGATCTGCGCGTGGAGCACACCCACTGTTTCAGCCACCACGGGGAAGGAGGCCACTACCACCAGGACACCAGCCCCGACAGCGTGCAGTACCTGGGCTACCTCCTGCCCGCCGAGCTGCTCTTCCGCATCGACAGGCCCCAGGAGACGCACTTGGTGGGGAGAGACTGAAACAGGCAGGCTCCGGCCAAGGCGTAGCGATTTAATCTTTCTAAAATGCAAATGCTGATTTTTGTAATGCGTTTAATGATGCACATTTATCAGAGTCAAGAATAAATAGGAGAGCAGTAAACTGCTGACCTCTTAATTTTGTTAAAACGAGAAATTCAGAGTGTACAGGTAATTGAAATTATGACTGAATTCAAACAAATTTCATTGCAATGTTATTGTGTGGTTTTTTGCTATTTGGTTGAGGTGGATGGGGATGGGGAACCAGAAGTGAATTTATGTTTAAAACAGGGAATTAAACCAGCTTCTGGTCAAAAATAACGCTGTACAAGCAAATCGCTGCAGCTCCGAAGAATAAACGCGGCTGGCGTTTGCTTGGGAGATGAGACAAGGGAACGGGCTGTGTGTCGTCATCGACCATGGAAACGACTCGCCGCAGCGAACCGACGCAGCTCCGCACCTCCCCCCGCAGTTCGCCATCGCTCACGTCCCGGCTCCGCCCCTTCCCGAGCGCCCTCCGGAGACAGCCGAGCCCGTCCGGCGCTGGCCCCGCCCCGCCTCCGCCCCGCCTCCGCCCGGCACCCGTAGTCGGCGCGGGGAGGGGGCGCGCGCACGCCCGGCAGCCGCGGTCGGAGGTCGCCCCAAGATGGCGGGTGTGCCGGCGGTGCGCATCAGCATCGAGTCGGCGTGCGAGAAGCAGGTGCAGGAGGTGGGGCTGGATGGCAGCGAGACCTACCTCCAGCCGCTCTCCATGTCCCAGAACCTGGCGCGTCTGGCGCAGCGCATCGACTTCAGCCAGGGCTCCGGCTCCGAGGAGGACGAGCCGGGTTCGGCGGGCCGCGGCTGGGCTGAGCCGGGCGAGGCGGAGGATGAGGAAGGTGAGGGGCGGCGGGCCCGCGGCTCTCTGTCAGTCGGCCCGCGGCTGGGCCCAGCGCCTGAGCTGTCGCGGGGCTGCAGCTGACAGAGGCCTGCCGAGCTGTGGCGGTGCCCGGCCTGCACCCCTACGGGCGCTTGGGCCTGGCTTGCCTTCCCCCGTGGGTTAGGTCAGGGTATTCGTGACTGAGTCCCAGCAAATTGCAGCGGTAGAGTGGAAAAGGATAGATCCAGATTTCATGCTGTTACGCTGTATTTCATGCTGTTGCGATCGTTTTATGGTTTAAGAATGAGCCTTACACCATATCTTTTAACTACTCTCTGTTTTTCCTTCCTTTTTGTTTTGTTTTTAGGGTTGGTAAAGTTTCAGCCATCCCTCTGGCCTTGGGATTCAGTGAGGAACAACTTAAGAAGCGCCTTGACTGAGATGTGCGTGTTGTACGATGTGCTTAGTATTGTTAAGGATAAAAAGTTCATGACTCTAGATCCCGTTGTGCAGGATCCCCTTCCTCCAAAACAGGTATATTGTACCTAGTTGTTTAGGTTTTATGACTTGATACTGAAAAATTTATTTCACTGTTATTTTTCATGCATGACATACAGAAAATTTAGTAAAATGTTCCTTGGGATGTGCTGGTACAGTGCTTTATGGGTCAAGGGAAGGCTGATTTCAAAGGCCTCTTAGCTGAAGCTGTAAGTCAAAATGTTAGTTGTGGCTGTGTAATATCATCATGAAAGTTGTTCTAGAGAACTTACTGAACAGCCAGCAAAATTAAGTTATCAGTCACTGTCAATTAGTTCCACTAATAATACTTGGAGAATTAAGATACAAGAAATTTTTCTCTTTATTTGTTACTAGAATCCTCAGTTTCTACAGTTGATTTCAAAAAAGAAGTCCTTAGCTGGAGCAGCACAAATCCTGTTGAAAGGTGCAGAAAGATTATCCAAATCGGTTGCAGAAAACCAGGAAAATAAGCGACAAAGAGACTTCAACTCTGAGCTGCTAAGACTGAGGCAACACTGGAAGCTGAGAAAAGTGGGAGACAAAATTCTCGGTGACCTGAGCTACAGAAGTGCAGGTATACAGTCTGGTCTTTTGTTTTTCTCAATAATGGATATTTATATTTTACAAATAATATTTTTGTAACTGGAAAAACAGGTGGAATATTTTTAATAACAAATGATACCAGATAATAAAATATTATTATAGTTATGAGACAGAGTTGTAAAAGGAGGAAACTTGGTTTGTTATCAGGGAAAATATCCTGCCACCCTCTATCTAGACAGTGATTTTAAAAGCTGATCCTTTACAGAAGCAATTCTGCATTGACAATGTAGTTGTTCACTTGACAGGTTGACCTTGTATATCTTTGGCTTATCTATATTTGGTCTGTAAAGCATTTTTAAAAGATTGAGGAGCATCTTGCAATTTTTCTCTGAGTGAAGACAGATTTATTATACCTATTATTCCTATGTTTGTGAGAAATGATACTGAGAATAGACATTATTTCGTGGATTACAGTAAGAGAGGGTAACCAGCCCAGAGTTCTAGAGCCAGTTGTGGAGTGAAAGAGTGAATACAGAATCTCGCCAAACTTAAGAAGCAGGTAGAAAGCAGGCATCTGGACTGGATATGTTGGGCTCCAGTTGTCATTATTGTCAAATTTAGGGTTATTAATCTTGTGTTCATGAAGAAGCTGTAGATTTAACCCAGGATATGTCTCTTTTTTGATGATTTATCCTAAACTAGATGAACCATGCTCTGGATGTGAAAGGGATGAAACTAGGACAGATAGGGACATCTCCCTTTACCAGTCCCAGCCAAATCACTGGCTGTATGGTTGGTTTTTACAGACTGTCATAGTTTTAAGGCTGCAAGCCAGACATTATCATTCCTTTCAATCAGTAGGGGTCTTGCACCTTAAGCCACTTTCTTGCACACCTTTGGGCAGTTAATTTTTGTTGTGTTTTAACCAAATAGCTTTTTTCCTTCCCTGCTTCTGGTGACACTATTTTAAAACACTGTTGGTTTTCTGCCATAACTATTAAATACTGGCTGACTTACTGTAAAGTATTACACATCACACGCTGGAGGACTGAGACGCTGATGTGCTGAAATGAGCTTTCTAATTTACCTGGTTTTTTAAGAACTAATTAAGAAACTTGAGTCAAGCAAACTGTGGAGGTTTGGAGACTTAGAAATACATATTCTTCCAAAATGGAGGTACAAGTTTCATTATTTGCAGAAGATGCTTTATAGTATGTATGTCTTTGTCCTTCCTTTCTTAGGCTCCCTTTTTCTTCATCATGGCACATTTGAGGTGATAAAGAACACTGACATTGACCTGGATAAAAAGATATCTGAGGATTACTGTCCTTTGGATGTTCAAATTCCAAGTGATTTAGAAGGATCAGCCTATATAAAGGTTTGCCAGAGAAACTTTAATAATATAGCATGGGTTTTGTTTTGTTATTTATATGCTTGCAATGAAGAACAAACATCAAACAATGTTTTCTTTTGCCTAGGTTTCTATTCAGAAACAAGCTCCAGACATTGGTGACCTTGGGACAGTCAATCTTTTTAAAAGACCCATGCCAAAATCAAAACCAGGTATAGCTAGCTATATGTTGTTTTCTGAGCATATTCTCAAGAAATGGGTTTGCATCTGATGTTTATTTGAAAATTCTAGCTTGAAAGAAGAGTGAACAAGAATATTCTTATTTAAACTGAAATTTTCTGTGTAGGTGCTGCTTGGGCTTTGGAAAGATGATGCTTTCAAAGTTTTTCAAATGTATTTACTCAATTTCTGAAATAAAATTACTAGGATTGTATTTTAGGTATCCTGGAGCACCTTTCATTAGTCATTAAGAGTTTGAGCACATAACCAAAAGCAAACCATGGTATTGTGGTGGACTAAATGTCCTTTCACTGTTATCTTTGCCCAAAATACGTCATTTGTTCTGTGGCTCATATGTTTTCTCTGAATCTGAAAGGGTGATGGCAGCATGTGCATTAACTACCAGCAGCTCACCTGGCAGAGGGTAGTGTGATTCATTTGATATATAACAGTATCCAAAGGTATAAACCTTTGGAATTAAAAATTCATCCTTAACTCTTCAGGATTAAAAAGAACTGCCAGGGTTTTATTTCACAGTGATGTGTGACACAGATGCTTGCACTGTCTTGAACATTACACAGGATGCTGTATTAACGTGTTTCACATGGTGTTTGGGGTACCCTATAGAATTTGTATATTTACTCAGACCAGAATCTTCCAAGAATTTGGGGCCTATAAATCCTCTTGAAAGCATGTACATGAATTTAACATTATTTGGTGGTTTGTCGTAGAGTGAATTTTAATAAAGCTAGAAGTATCATTGAAAGTAAATTGCAACCTAAGAGGCAGGGGTTCATGAGCAGAGGTCTCAAAAGGCCTGGGAATGTAATAGGCAGTTCCAGAAGGGAGTTCCAATTCACAATATACATGTACGTAAAATGAAGTGCAGTAGTGTTATCTTAAAGTGTTTGCTTAACTGAGATAAAATTCTGAAAATGGGTGCATTAAGAAGAGCATGGCCAGCAGGTCAAGGGAGGTTATCCTCCCCCTCTACTCTGCCTGGTGAGGCCACATCTGGAGTTCTGTGTCCAGTTCTGGGCTCCCCAGTTCAACACAGACAGGGGAACTACTGGAGAGAGTCCAGTGGAGGGCTACAAGGATGATGAGGGGACTGGAGCATCTCTCATATGAGGAGGGGCTGAGAGAGCTGGGACTGCTTAGCTTGGAGAAGACTGAGAGGGGATTTCAGTAATACTTACAAATACCTAAAGGGTGGATGTCTAGAGGAGGGGGCCAGACTCTTCAGTGGTGCCCAGTGACAGGACAAGGGCCAATGGGCACAAACTGGAACACAGGAAGTTCCATCTCAACATGAGGAAAAACTTCTTCACTTTGAGGGTGACCGAGCACTGGAACAGGCTGCCCAGAGAGGTTGTGGAGTCTCCTTCTCTGGAGATATTCAAGACCCGCCTGGATGCCATCCTGTGCAACCTGCTCTGGGTGATCCTGCTTTAGCAGGGGGTTTGGACTAGGTGATCTCCAGAGGTCCCTTCCAACCCCTACTGTTCTGGGATTCTGTGAAATACTCAATTTGGATAGAAGATACTGACTACCTTATCGTAGTGATTACTCACAGCTACTGCACAGTATCTGGTATCTGAAGCTACCTTTGTAGCTTCTCTACTCTTTCCTTCTGCAAACATTGTTTTGTATTTTTCAGGTTCTCCGCACTGGCAGACAAAGTTGGAAACTGCACAGAATGTTCTTTTATGTAAAGAGATTTTTGCCCAGCTGTCACGAGAAGCTGTTCAAATTAAATCACAAATTCCTCACATTGTTGTGAAAAATCAGATAATCTCCCAGCCTTTCCCAGGTAGGAAACTTTTTAAGACTACTTAACCTATGATAATTTGCTTAAAAACAAACTGAAATTTTGATTGATGTAACCTTTTTAAAGACTCTGTTCTTTTTCTTTTTTTAAAAAAGTAATCTTTTTTCCAAAGGCTTTGAAAAACAGAAATTTCCTGAATTTGAATTTTGGTTGCTAATTATAGAAAAATTCCACTAATGCCCTTTAGTTTCTAATTTATTCACATTTTATTGTGGGGATTTTGGATTGTTTTTCTTTGTGGGTTTTTTTGTCAGTAGCACTTACAGCTGTGAACTGTAATGCACGGGCACATTGCAGCTCAGAGCTGTGCATAAATCATTGCTCCTGGATTGCATGCAGGTGAAATTTAAGACTTGAGTTAATGGGTCTTCAGCAGAACGGAGGCTAATACTCCTCAGTGAGGATAATTAAACTGCATGAAGATGGCTCAGAGTCGGCTGGTGAATCCTCTGTTCTTACAATGGGTACACAACTGATTATATCATGTGGAGAATTATGTTTCTGGATTGCTTAAAACTTACATGATGGTAAATAATTCCATCTTTGGGGAAGGAATGGGATCCTGGGGACTCTTTTTTGTGGGGGGATTGAGTCATAGAAATTGGTGGGAAATGCACCTAGTGAGTTGTTGGCCTGTCAACACTTCAGTGAATAGCAAGTCTTGCTTGCCTTTGGTGCTGTGCTCTCCAATGTTATTCTTTGATTTTTTTCTGTGATACAGTGATTACTGGTTGTAAAACTACTGACTATAAAACATGAAGCAAAAGCAGTTCTTGGTAGCCTGCTGGAAAATTGTCAGTATCCTCTTTTTTTTTTTTCTTCTTTTATTTGCTTCATACAGGTTTGCAGTTGTCCATTTCTCTGTGTCACTCTTCCAATGACAAAAAATCACAAAAGTCCGCTTCTGAAAAACAGAATCCAGAGGATCATCTCTATGTACTGGAACATAATTTGCATCAGCTTATCAGAGAGGTAATGCATTTATGTTCAAGTACTGAAAAGTTTTGGGGCTTTTGTTCAGTCTTCTATGTGGTGTTTGGCACTGTTGTAACAACAGAGTGCCAGCAGAGGCCAGTCACTTTCTATCCATTTGTGTAAGGCAACCTCCCGTTCAGTTTTAGTGTGTGCAGGTGGTTAGGGAGTCTCAGTTAATGCTTTCATGGAACGCTAGTTCTTTACTTAACCTCAGGCCCGGCTGCTCACTTTAGAAAAGCCGTGCAAGGCTTTTCCAGTACAACTCATCAGTCTCCCTTTTTTCTTTGTGCCTAATTAGTGTTTGTGAAGTACTTGTCAAGTGAGCATCTGTTCAGACTGTATTCCCATGAAGAAAGAACAATCAATTGCCATAACAACGTCGTGTCTTTTGAGGTCCACTTCTCTGTTTCAGGGTTTTATATTCTCATATAATCTAGCAGACGGACCTGGGGTAGAAGGTTGAGGTTGCGTCTGTTTAGGAAAGGAGCACAATTTTAGGTGTTTAAGTAGTTCTGAAACCATGTTCCAGAGAGTGTTCATCTCCTTAGAGGACTGAACTAGGTTTCATGAAGCTTTGGCTCAGTGCCTAGCTCTTTTTTCTTTCTTGACTTTGAACAGGTTGCTAAAGCTTTTTGTTACCTCAATTTTTTATCTCTAAAATGCTTCCTTTATTTTTGTTTGACCATTCTGCCTGTCTCCAGAGATGCATATGAGGCAGACTTACTAGTAGGAGCTACTGCCATACTACCAAATTTTTGTTAGCTAGCACCTTTTTTAAAAAATCACTTTCCATAAGCTTTGAAAGACCTATATAAACAGGGCAGGCAAAGTACGAGTGCAAAGCTGGCTTTAAAGTACTGTCAAGTTTACTAAATAAAAAAGTTACACTTTTTGAAAATATGTACACTTAAAAAACCTGATGTGAAGCAGCATATTGTAGTATACATATGATTTCTTGCAGATACATTATTTGGTCACTTCCTTTTATAACATCTGTTGTTTGTTTTAGTGTCACAAGCAAACCCTGAGCTCAACAGTGATGCCCCATCCAGCTAGTGCACCTTTTGGCCATAAGAGAATGAGACTTGCAGGACCCCAGGCTTTTGACAAAAATGATATCAGTTCTTTACAGTCGAATGAAGGACTTCTGGAAAAGATAATAAAGCAGGCAAAACATATCTTTTTGAGACGCAGGTAGGACACAAGCTAATCTTGTTAAAGTTACAGTAACAATAAAATGTACCATTGTGTAGAATACAATTGATCTTTTTTCAGTGTTACTGAAACTAGCTACTTCTTCCTTCACTGTTGTCCTGGTTTCAGCTGGGATAGAGTTAATTTTCTTCCTAGTAGCTGGCATAGTGCTGTGTTTTGGGTTTAGAATAATGTTGGTAATACACTGATGTTTTTAGTTGTTGCTAAATAATGCTTACACTAAGTCAAGGACTTTTCAGCTTCCCGTGCTCTGCCAGTGAGGAGGTGCGTAAGAAGCCAGGAGGGAGCGCAGCCAGGACAGCTGACCCAAACTGGCCAAAGGGATATTCCATATGATGTCATTCTCAGTATATAACTGGGGGAGTTGGCTGGGGGTCTGTGATTGCTGCTCAGGAACAGACTGGGCATCAGTCAGTGGGTGGTGAGCAATTGCATTGTGCATCACTTGTTTTATATATTCTTGTATTATTACTTTTTCTTCCTTTGCTGTCCTATTAAACTGGTTTAATCTCAACCCAGGAACGGTGCTGAAATAGAACTTTGATGCCCATGGTTCTGTTAAATTTTCTTTTTTTTTTTTTTTTTTGTGTGTGTCTGCCACAAACACCACCACCCCCCTCCCCCAAACTAATAATCTACTCATGTGCTTTAAACAAGATAAGAACACAAACTGTCTAAATTATTGTGTGTGGAATATGTCTTTATCTTCTAGAACTGCTCGAACCATTGACAGTCTGGCTAGTCGTATTGAGGATCCTCAGATTCAGGCCCACTGGTCCAATATAAATGATGTTTATGAATCCAGTGTTAAAGTTCTAATAACTTCTCAAGGATACGAACAGATATGCAAGTAAGTATGAAAATGCATGTATCTTCCTAGTTTTAGAAGACACAACAATGGCAGAGTGTATTCAAGTTGTGTTTTACAGGTTTAGATTCTCTTCAGACAGACAAGTAGGAGCCTGTTATTGGTGTGTAAGGGTTTGTTTTGCTGAGTTGTGGGAGGAACAGCCACTCTAAGAAAACTTCACCCACTTACACTTTAATGAAGAAACTTAGTAAGTAGTTAACTAGCACAGTTTCCTTCCAAAGAAAGAATTGAAGGTGAAGGTGGCTGTTTAACCACTTTGGAATACTTTGGATAGAGATAGCTGAATATAAAGTATCTCTGTATGTGCTGGATTCTAACTTCCAGTCTGGTTGTGGAGAGCTAGTCAGTGCTCAGTCCTGGCTTGGTTGCTCAGGTACTGAAATCTGGAACTCATGTAACTCATGCTATTAATTATGCACATTGTCATTTAAATAAGAGATTTCATGTTCCAGAAATGAATGTCTGCATGCTGACCAGCAGAGAATTAACTAATGCGTTGACAGTGGATGACCCAGTTGTTTTTCCTATTTTGAGCAGTCCTTTCTGGCTGCGTCCACAGTGTGGAGCAGAGCGCAGTCGTCAGTGCAATTTGCAGTCTCAGTTCCAGAGTACATACACTGCCGAAGTCTTGGCTGTAGGATAGAACAGGCCCTGAGTACACACCATTTTTCCCTGCACCTGTGGAAGGAAACTTGGGCACACTGGCAGGCAGGGAGCTGTGAGGCAGCTCAGGAGGTTCCTTGACCTGAAGAAGCAGCGGACCAGGTCTGGGAACATGCTGCAGAATGTGTCCCCTGCAGTATAGAGGGAACGGTTGCGGTGAGTGATGGAACTGAAATGTTTGGAGTTGCCGTCATATTCCATAGGCTTTGCACTATCCTCATAGTAGAGTTCTTGTCAGTGAATGGGAGGGATTCTATGTTCTTAGTTTCTTGTTTTCTTAGGTGTTGTAATGCATTTTGAATAAATCTGCATCTTGTCTTCAAAGATCCATTCAACTACAGCTGAACATCGGAATTGAACAGATCAGAGTTGTGCATAGAGATGGAAGAGTTATTACATTGTCCCATCAAGAGCAAGAACTGCAGGATTTCCTTTTATCTCAGGTAGATTCATATACATTATTCTTCCCTTTCTTGTGGTGTTTGGGAAACAGAAGTAGTTAGAATCTCACCTTCATCTATGTAGAAAATGTTAGAAATCTTCAAATAAATATAGTGAAAATAGGAAGGTGGATGACTGAGATTTTCAGTATGTTTGTATAGTGACTTTAGCAACTGTTACTAAAATATAATGCCAGTTTTAACTAAGGTCAGTAGTAGTAATATTTTTCCACTCTCTTTTAAAATATATTTCTTTATGCTACTCATTATGGGAGCACTTAGATTTTTGCTTACTTCAGAACAAGTCAGTGAGAGTCATAGCAGATAATAAGGTATTCAATATATGAAACTTACTGTAACCAAGTGCTGTCTCTACTAGAGATTTTAATGAGCCCACAATTACTGTTATTTCAACATTGTCTTGTTAATGTTCACTTTGCATCAGCCATTACTAAATCAGCTGAGATTTGAATGAACCGTGTTTTCTTAATTGCTTAGAGGAAGCTGCTGGTTTTAGTCAGAAGTGACAGTCTCCCTACTATGTATTATAAATAGTCAAAGTACAGGTCTTTAATGACAGTGGTTGGCTTGTTGCAGTTACACGAAACTTCACGACACAGAAAACAAGTTGAAACAGATTCTGCTGAGGGTTTTTCTTTTCAGTCAAGTGTTTTCAGACCTGTTCACAGAGAACGGCTGAACAGTGCTAGATACTTCCTTGTTACAAGTGTTAAGTTGTGATACAGAAAAGCATTAGCATTTAAACCTCTGAAACTAGAGAACTTACAAGACAAAGTCACTTATATATAAAACTTACTGGTAAAACCAGTAAGCAATTCTTTTTGTGGTCTGCAAATATTGAACAGAAGACAAACCTCTTATTATCTTTCAGATGTCACAGCACCAAGTACATGCAGTTCAGCAGCTTGCGAAAGTTATGGGATGGCATGTGCTGAGTTTCAGTAATCATGTTGGTCTGGGGCCAGTGGAGAGTATTGGCAATGCATCAGCAATAACGGTAGCATCACCAAATGGAGACTATGCCATTTCAGGTAGTGTTTTCTATTGCAAATGTATGGGAAATCTTAAAATTCTTAAGTGAATTCTATAGGCTTTGTAAGTCTCTTTCTGAGACAATCTGTAGACTTTTATAGAATAATGTCAATTTATAGCAAAACATTCTAGAAACAATCTCTTTTGTGTATGGAATTGACACCTAAATAGAATCAATACTTTGCCCAGTAAGCCACTTAATATTAACCTGATTTAATTTACACAGGCTTGAAAATATTTCTTAGAATTAGCATAGAAAAAATAGATTGCAGAAACCATCAAGATCCTGAGAGGAGGGAACAAGGCAAACAGGATCACAGCTCTGGACTTAATGAGAACAGAGTTTGGTCTCTTCAGGGATGATCTTGGAAGAATCCTATGGGATACCATCCTATGGGATGGTGAGAAGAGGGGTCCAGGAGAGCTAGTTGATTTTTTTTTTTTCCCAAGGATCACCTCATTCAAGCTCAAGAATGGTCATTCTTATGTGCAGGAAGTTGTGCAAAGGTGACAGAAGATCTGTGTGAACGAATGGGGAGCTCATCACTAAACTCATGACACAAAAGGAACCTGCAAGAGATTATAAGCAGGATCAGTTGACCTGGGAGGAAGATAGAGAGACTGCCCAAGTGTGCACTGATAGGGATAGGAAAGCTAAAGCCCATCTGGAATTGAATCTGGTGAGGGTTGTACAGGGCAACAAGAAGAGCTTTAACAGGTATGTCAGCATCAAAAGAAAGACTAGGGAAAATGTGGGCCTGCTGTTAAATGGGGAGAACTTGGTGGCACAGGACATGGAGAAGGCCAAGGCACTTAATGCCTTCTTTGCTTTGATCTTAAGACTGGCCTTCAGGAATCCCAGGTCCCTGAGACCTATGTGAAATTTTGGAGCAAAGACTACTTACCCTCAGTAGCAGAGGATCAAGTTAGAGTACCTTTGAACAAATTAGACATACAGAAGTTCATGGGACCAGGTGGGATGCATCCATGAGTGCTGAGGGAGCTGATCAATGACATTATAAGGCTATTCTTGATCATCTTTGAAAGGTCACGGTGATCAGGAAAGGTTCCTCAGGACTGGAAGAAGTCAGATGTCGTATCCAATGTTGCAGAAGGAGGATCTGGGGAACTACAGTCTGGTCAGTTTCATTGCAATTACTGAGAAGATGAGGCAAAAAAAAAAAACCAGTTCTAGAAGCAGTTTCCAAGGATATTAAGGAGAATGTGATGGGGAATAGTCAGCATCGATATATGAAGGAGAAATTATGTTCGATCAGCCTGATAGTTATCTCTTTGTAGAAGGCTAGCTTGGTAGGTGAGGGGAAAGCTTAGTGTTATCTCCCTAACTGCTTATTTAAAAACAAACACCACCACCCAACATCAAAACACAAAAACCCACCCAAGGCAATAGAATACCACCACCCATCCACCAATCTTGCAGAATTTTGTGGTTAAAAGCAACTGCTATCCTGAGTGACTCATTCCTGTCCATTTGAGGTAAATCCACTAGAAACAGTATCTTTCTGATTACATTTTTCAACAGAATGGTGGGGAATACATCCAAGGTAAGAATCTGCAAAAACCCTTTGCCCTTCCTGGTGTCATTAGGGAAAAATAAATGCATTTCTAAGGTGTATGTGTGGGGTTTTTTGTCAAATGTTTCTCTGGTTTGCTCTAACCAGGAACATGCAGTGCTAAAGCAACAAAATGATAGAAAGTGAGAGATGAGAGAGAGAAAATTCAAAGAGAAAAACTTAAAAAAAAAAAGATGTTTTCCATTGTTTGCTTTTAGCATGTTTGGAATTGAGTAGGAGTAATGTATAGCATACACAAGGAGGGTATTTAATATGAGGAATTCCTAGAGTGTAAAAATGCTGATAAAAATCTCTGTTCATCACAGTACGTAATGGTCCAGAAAGTGGCAGCAAAGTTATGGTTCAGTTTCCACGGAGTCAGTGCAAGGATCTCCCTAAAGGCGATGTACTACAAGACAACAAGTGGAATCATCTTCGAGGGCCGTTCAAGGAAGTTCAGTGGAATAAAATGGAAGGGCGTAACTTTGTGTATAAAATGGAACTCCTCATGGCTGCCCTAACTCCATGCTAATAATCCGTCAGGCTCTCCTTGGGGGCTTTGAATCAGCGCTGCGCTGCGAGCGATTGCTGCCTGTGCAGCAAAGGGAAACGGAACCTATGGGGCAATACAAGAAAGCAAACCCAAATTTATTTCCTGTACAGATATGTCCATGGTAGTGTTTGTAATAAAACTTTTTCAATTACATACAAGACTTGTTTTGAAAAGTCCCTTTCAGCTGTATCTTTGCAGATTGCTCTGTCTAGAGTAATATAGCTGAGTAATAATGTATTTTTCTGTTATAAAATTAAATTCAGAGGTCCTTTGCTGCATAAAAGGTCCCTGTTCAGAGTCATTCCCTTTCCCTTTGTGCCTCTACTTTTTCTCAATAGATCTTTGGAAGTATTTCTGAAAGATGAAAATTATTAGAATTGAATTGTGCTATCGATAAACCTTTTAGTGGCTTATATCTCAGGCAATTGCTATTCTTGTGGAAGCCAATGGACTTGTTTGATAAGCGGGAACAAGAGAGGAGAAGCAGAGCTCCCTTGTCAAGAATTAAAGCTAAGCAAAGCTTAAGAATCAAGGAACAGTTTTCACTGCATGATATTCTTGACTTGGAGTTTGTACATTGATGTGGCTTCTGGGTGACCCATTTCTTTTTGAAAGAGAGATTTACTTAGTGACTTGTTGAGAGTGTTATGAAGTCACAGCTTGTGGCAAACACCTTTCCTCTCTGATGGCTATAGATGAGCCTATGTGGTGTCCATTACTTTGCTTGTGTTTACTGTCCTTGTTTTTTTGCAAACACATAGAAGGGTCTTACTCTGCTTGCACAATTCTGACAGTTGACTTTGTGGATGACTTGTGTAAATTCCTGTCTGGATAGAAGCAGGTAACTCTGAGTAGACCCTCCACACTTGCGCTTTTTTGTTCTGCAATGTCCCTGATTATTATCCAAGGAAACAATAATATCCTCCTAAAATGATCTCTTTTGAGTTCTTTTAAAATAAAAAAGTCATGGGTTTTGTCTTCTTTGGTTGTAATTGTAGCCTTGAAGCTTCTAGTAAAGTGTTGCACAAAGCTTTTCTTTTGTTCGATGGTTAATTGCTGAAGGTCTTTATGAAACCTGTCTGTATGAACTGGTTTGGACTTCTGTCCATATTGTGTGTTATGAGATCTGTGTATATATATGTGTATATATATATGAGATAAATTCTTGTACATAGAACATGTTTGAATTGAACTTCATACTTGTATGGTGACAGTTGTTATTTTGCTGTAATCTTGAGCAATAAAGAATAGTTGTAGGAAATATATATTAAGCAACTGCTTGTCGCAAGTTGCTGCTCAGTGTGTATCCAAAGCAGCTGTTGTACTTCTGCTGATGTTTGCCAGCGAAGAACATCTTGTTATTTTGGTTTCTTGAAGTACTTGCTTCTGTGCAACTGAACTAGAAGAGAGAAAGGGTTTTCCTTTCAGGTTTTGATGAGTTACCCAAGACAAGAAAATGAAAAAATACTAGTTGAAAATACTCTTGATTTTCTTGAAAGATGGGTGAATCTTATGCAACACCTGTGATGCCATGTCCTGTATTGCTTGGCTAGCAGACAGTGGATGATTCCAGGCCGAGAGAGGTTTTGTTCCTTGGTGAACAGTTTACCCAACATCCTGATGCCTCTGTTTGTGCATCTGATTATATCAGGCTGCTTTGGCTCTTGGCAATACAATAAATCTTCTCTTACTAATAATTAGAAGATAAGCATATGAAACTTAAATGCGTCTTTGCACTTCACTGTTCTTATCCTAAATCGACAGGTTTGCATATAGTGATAGCCTTTTCGTCAAATAAGCTCTTTGTTATTGTCCAGAGGAGGGCCATGGAGATGATCCGAGGGATGGAGCACCTCTCCTATGAAAACAGGTTGAGAGAGTTGGGGTTGTTCAGCCTGGAGAAAAGAAGGCTCCAGGGACACCTTATAGCAGCCTTCCAGTACCTGAAGGGGCCTACAAGGAAAGCTGGAGAGGGACTGTTTGCAAGGGCATGGAGTGATAGGGCAAGGCAGAATGGCTTTAAACTAAAAGAGGGTAGATTTAGACTAGATATTAGGAAGAAATTCTTTACTGTGACGGTCATGGGACACTGGAACAGTTTGCCCAGAGAAGCTGTGGATGCCCCATCCCTGGAAGTGTTCAAGCCCAGGTTGGATGGGGCTTTGAGCAACCTGGTCTAGTGAAGGGTGTCCCTGCCCATGGCAGGGGGTTGGAACTAGATGGGCTTTGAGGTCCCTTCCAACCCAAGCCATTCTATGATTCTTCGATTACGAAGAAAGAGGATCACTGTGGAACTATCAGTTGCAGGATTTGTCCCCTTCTGAAAAGAAACAACAGATGCAAGATGCCGCCTCTTGTGTTGCAGAAGTGCAAGCACTGCACATGAGCAGTGAAGACATTCGTCAAGACTTCCAGGCCTAGCTGCCAAAAAAAAAATAAAGAATTATTAGGGATGTGGAGAGTCTGGTTTTTAGTGTTGAATATACAGGGATTCCTAATTTTAATGGAAAACATCTGATCAGGCTTCTAACAGAGGGACAGTCTTGAAATTCTTGGTAGTGCATCTTTGAACATAAAATGAAGAAATGAATGGATGATTAAGACCTTTACAATTGATTGCCAAAGCAATCTTGTGAACTTGGACATCTCTTTAATTAAAGTGAAAATGCAAAATGCCTGAATCCCTTTAATCACTTGGAATGCTCTAAATATTAAATTTGCTGCTGTTCTGCATGGAGTTTACAACTGGAGTAAGAATCACTATTAGTTTCTAAACTTCCACTTTAAGAGCTTGCCGTAAGACTTCAGATACTTCAGGCACCTCCAGTGTAGCAAGAAATATCAAACATTATTGACATTAATAATGCATACTGACAAACATCAGTTTCAGAAAATCTGAGTATTTTATAAGTGTCCCTACCTATGTAGAGTAAGCATGTTAAATTCTGGATGAAATTCGTGGGTGAGGAATTGGCCATAAGGAAAGCAGTACGTAGGCTAACTGTACTGTATATCCTCAGTGAATATTATTTGAAACCCCATTGTTCATCTAGGATATTGCTACCTAAAAGCAAGGTTGGCACCAGTGTCAATACCAAGGATGGGTGCCTGAAGTTGCTCAGCCAAGCTGAGAGAGGTAGAACAACTGTGCTGGTTGGAAACTTCTTGCTGTTATAGTGCATCTTAAACTGAAGAATTTTAAGTGGTCATTTTCTACTTTCATCCCAGCTTTCAAATACTGTAGATTAAAAGTGTAAGTGATCTGTACAATTACAGCATTGCATTCAAATGGTCATTCATGTCTGTATACGTGTCCTGACTTTTCCTTTGGCAATTACAGTGTTCAAGTCAATGTTAGCAGATAACGGTCTTACATTTAAGCTGCACTTTTTGTACTTTCTAAATAAGCCTGGCAGAGCACCTGCTATATATGTATACACTCAGCTCAGCCTAATGAATAATTTCACATTCAAGTCCTAAAATTTAGGGCTTAAAAAAAAATCTGGAATAGATAAACAGGAAAAAAAATGTTTTCCATATGCTGCATGGATACTTTACAAAGTACTTCCAGCTTGATGATGAAACAGGCGCACTTCTGTGTTGTCAAAGCTTAGTTCACTCAAAGATACAGAAGACTGGTAATATATACTTAAAGTGAAGAATTAGAACAAACCCTTACTTTGCCAAGCTGTGCTGTGGCTGGGATTGTTTATTTTTTTTTAATTTCTCACCTCTTTTGACCTATTATTCTAGATGCAGGAAGGAGCAACCACCTGAATCTGGTACCTGAATCTATGAGTGGGTGAGAGGCCCTTTCTACTACAAATTCAATCCCGGCATGACTTTTTACAGGTACCGTGTGCAGCGTGCTTTGGGAAAAGCCTACTTGGCACCTCCCTGCATCGTTATGCACTTGGTGAGAAATTCTCTGTTTTTCCAAATCCAACCCGTGGTACCTCTGCACCCGAGCATCATAGTCCCTGGCCAGAGGGGAAGCTCTGTCAGCCTGTCCTGTAAAAGGTTTTTGCAAACAAGTGAGCTGAAGCGTGAGAGGCGGCAGCAGCAGCAGTTTGGGTCAAAAAGCCACGTGGCAATCTGCAGACACAGACTAGTCCATGGTCTCTTACATTTTCAGAGTTTATTTCACACTGCAAAATTCTTCTTGTTACAAAAGCAAAACAGGACAATTTGAAGCTCGGCCAGTTTAGTGCTGTCTCACTCACAAAAGCAAATGTTATTCCACTCAGCAGATCTACCAGTGGAAACATAAGTGCAATATGCAGGTTCAAGAAAACATTAGTTAGATAACTTCACATTTTCTTACAACGTAGGAAAGCAAAGGTGGCTTCTCAACAAGAGCGATTTCAGAACTGTATTTGTAAATACTAAATTTCAAAGTTTAACTTTTCTTCCCAGATAGACTAGTCGTCAGTGGGCTAAGTTTGTAAAGGACTCAACACCTTTCAAAATGAAACAGTTTAGTATTTTGCAACCCCGCTGGTGTGATGTGTCAGTATTTTATCTGACCCTCTAATCATTATAGACGGCGTCCTGTTCGGTGCCTGTGCGTGGTTCCTTGTTTAACAGCCTTCTCTAGTAATGTCATAAAATGTGTGTTAGTATCCCCGGGGCAGTGCAAACAGTTGGAAACATGAGTGGGGGACCTTTGGCCAGCTCGGCATTGTTTCAAAGTCGGTTTTGTCTCACGAAGAATTAGTTTGTCTTCAGAGCTTCAGGAAATTTCTTATGCCCAAAAGTAGCAGCATAGGTGCAATAAACAGGATTCAATCCTTGCAATTAATATTTTAATGTAATACTGTAATTAGACATTGAATTTATTATGTTGAAGAATGCTAATGGCTGCTCTGCCTGTAATAGGAGACTTGCTGTACCCAAAATACAGGTATCCTTCAAGACCATGATCATTTCCTTTATGAGTTGATCTTAGAGGGTTGGTTGGTTGGCTGTTTTTAAGACTAGTAGAGGCTGTAGATTTTATTAATTAGCCACAAAAATGTGATCGTGCCTAGCATGAAAGCGTATTTTTTTTTACTTTGACCTTGCTTAGCAGAGCCGAAAACTTAACAGGTCAAAACAGCTCCATCAGATTCTGCTGATTTAATGTCTAATTAATTTGCAAGTCAGGATGTTTCTACAGTAATCACAAACATTTTACCTTTTAGGTTTCTTCCCACTTTCTTTGCCAGTACTTTCTCCTGAGGTAGAATTGTTATTTTTGTTATGAGACAGTGCTTGGCTAACACTCAATGGTTTCCAATTCAATCTCTTCAGTTGTACTTGCTGCAAAGATAAGGATATTATTATTGATTGGGAAATGGATTGGAAGGCCAGTGTTCCAAAATTAACAATGCTGTGTTAATAGCCAAGACATTTTGAACTTTTTAATATTAGCTCAAGCTTACTCATCTACAGTTAGGTTTTTAGTGGATCTTTTCAAAATACTTAACTGCATAAAGAGTCCCTCACGATCTTTAAAGTGACACTGATTTCTTCCAATGGAAGACTAAAGGCACTATGAAAACTAAAGTCCATAGGGCCCGTCTTATACCTCTCTTCATGACTTCTGAAAGGAGGGCTCTTCTAAGGTAGAACTGGGGCAGAAGCTAGGTCCCTGCTTTGGATCATGTTCTGGGAGATGACAGAACAAGTCTCCAGAACTGTGGTTTTCCTGAACTCTGTAAAATAACTGTATTCAATTCAGTTCTGTACGGAGACAGGCTTTAACTGGAGGAAGAAGAGGTTTTATCCAAACAAGAGCCTCTATCTTCTGGCATGATAGGAAAATTTTCAGTAGCTACAGAAGCTTATGAGCAGTGTGTGCACCATGGAAACAGCAGCAGCCCTTAGAGCTGTAGGTGAGTGACAGAATTGAGCCAAATTCATCTCTTCTTGTATGAGGTTTTGCAGAATTGACAGTATGTCTGGGCCATGACCCTTAGGATTCTTGAATATCTGTGTTAGTCTAGTAAAATACTGATACTTAGGCTGCTTGTTGTAATCTAACAGCTTAAGCAGCGCTTATTAGAGAAGAAACACAGACCTTTTACCTACAGGGCAAGAAACAACTAGTGGATCTGCACTTACAAAGAAGGGAGGTAAACGCCTGAGATGTTTTGAAGTGGTAAAAGAAACCTCCCGTTCCAAGGATGTGCCCAGAGCTTGCGCCCAGGCCCGTAGCGTGGCACCTTGGCTTGCTGCCTAGGCCGAATATCCCTGGCTGTGGCTTGCAAATTTCTTCTCTAATATGTGACTGTTCCCTTCAGTGCAGCCCTTGTGCTCCCTTGATCTGCTTTTCATGACCGGTGTCTTTGGTGTGTGTTAGGAGTCTGGTTTTGGTATTAGTGTTCTTTGGAGTCCGCAACTGGATCAAACGTGAGGACAGAAAGGGGGGGTTGAGAGGAGACGGAAGGGTGCAGTCCTCCACGAAGTGAGGTGGGGGCTGCTCCCAAGGGCCATTTGAGTATTTTCCCGTAGGAGATACCCTTCTGGTGCAGGTCCCTAGAGCACTGATGCTCTTGACTTTGTCTCCTGCCCTCTGATGAAGGGTTATTGCAGCTCTGGCCTTTACTCCCTAAGTTTTGCAGTTAGCAATGTTGGGAAGTGTTTTGTGGTTTCTGATACTAAATGTATAAGGTAGATGTCCTGTGGATCATTCTGCAACTAAATACCTATTATTCAGTTGCCTCAGCTAGTAAAGAGTTGAACAAACTAGCTGAACTGAGCCCTTCCAGTCTTGTTTCTCAGGGTCCCTCCTTAGCACCTTTATGGCTCATATCAAAAGTGAATTTTAGGCTCAAGATTCAGATTGAAAACCCTATACCTTAACTGCAGTCTTAGAGAGATACCTGTTAGTTTGTGTGTCGTCTTCTTCTGAAATAGATGCAGAGATTTATTACACAGCCACACAAAGCAGATCAAAATGGCAGATACTGCAGCGAGAAATGCAAAGAGAACTGCTACAAAATGTAAATCTTCATAGATAATCTCTGCAGGGAGAACAGAAAAGAATTAATATAATAAAACTGATTACGAGCAGATTAACCTTTAAACACAGGGTAAAGCCAAGAACTCTCATCTAGTTTGTACCATAAACGTTGACTATGATGGTGCCATAGGTGTTGGTTCCATACTCCTCCGTTACAGTGATAAAATAGTAGCCAGCATCTCTCATGCCCACGTTCAGAAGCTGTATAGAGCCATTTTCAAAAGTAGTCACTCTGTCCTTGTAGACCATGGATATGTTGACATAATTCCCACTTTTCCATTCAACAATTTTGGTGGTGCCCCAGCTCGACACATGCTTCCACTCAATGGTGGCGACGCCTCTGCAAGAGTATTCAACTGAGAGGAGGATGTTTTGTGCCACTGTTGCGTTGATGTTGGGTTGTGGGACAACTAATGATACTCCTTGGGGAGCTGAAAGACAAAGGAGAGTGATGAGTGTGGAGGTGATGCTGCACCAACCATCCAGGGCAGGATGGGACCTCTGTGGCGTGATTCATCCTACCTGTCTCAGTGGTCTGTTTTAAGGGGGGGGGGGGGGGGATTATGCTTTGCAGTTTCTCTTTCTTTCTGCTGACCATAAAAGGAACATACATACCTAAATTAAAGACTAAATACACATTTTTAATCGGTGATAGCCAGGAGAAATGTTTCCACCATACAGGACAACTAATTGCATGTGTTTCAGTGTTTCAATACCCAAGAGGAGAGAGTTTGGAAGAGTCTTTTTGGGTAAGGGAGCAGAACATTTTCTGAAAACTGAGCAATGCTTTTGTATTCATCAGTAACTGGCTTTCCTTTAAAATCCTGCATTTAAATGGAAAGTTTAATCGCCATGGACGAGGTAACCTACTATATTAATTAATTACCATACCCCAAAAGCAAGAACTGTAGCAGGCTTAAGTATGTGAGGACTTGGCAAGAACTTCGTCATGTTTTCAGGATGCGTAATCAACGTTTGAGACAACAGTTTCATAAAGGCAGCCAGTTTTATGCCAGTGCAGATAAATTGCATGCAATCAAAGGTACAGTTTCATGTGAAGTCAGGGACTTTATGTTTCTGATGATTTCCAGGGAAAAATGCACATGAAAGAATATTTAATTCTCACCTAGTTCCTACTGATGTGATTATGGAGCTTTCCTAATACTGTGAAACTGAAGTGACCATTTAGTTTAATGTGTAACTGCAATAATTTCTGCTTGTGTGGGGGCATTTCTGCATGAAGATTTGGATGAACACCAAATATCTGAATTTCAATTGGCACACTTCTTTTTTTTTTTGATAATTAGTGGCATGTTTGAGACACTTGGCTAGAGACTGAAATCCTGTTATCTACCCGCAAAAATCAAACCAGACAAAAGGCAGATAAAGCACAGACTAAACCTCACTGCTGAATGCCTTTTCCTGGTTTGGCTTGGAGCAGTCCACCTGCTGTTCCCTTGTGCTGTGGGTACAGCCCAACTGCAAGAGCAGAACTGATAAAACAGTGCTGAGCTCAAATGTCTGTAACCCAGTGGGGAGGGAGGATGAGACCCTCAGCTATGCTGAAGGAGTGCACAGCAGGACTGCTGGGGATGCTCTTGGAGGTTCTGCAGAGTCTTCAGGGAAAAGAATGGTTAAAAAAGGCAAAGAAAAAAAAAATCTCCAAAAATCTTATCAAAAAATAAGAAACCCCCCCCCATGGCCAAAACCCCAGAGCAACCACAAATGGGGAGAGATGAGTAAATGAATTACAAGCTGACTTTGCTCTACTGGGGATCTCTAGCAGAAATCAGAAACTCTGTTGGTCAAGGTAAGGCAGGGAAGCTCAAGAAGCTGGTTTGATTCCCAGGTCCTCACCTATGGGACCAGCACAGGAGAAAGCCCCAGCCACTCTATCTTTTTAACCAGATAGAATCATAGAATCATAGAATATCCTGAGTTGGAAGGGACCCATAAGGATCATTGAGTCCAACTCCTGGCTCCACACAGGACCAGCCGAATCAGAGCATATGACTGAGAGCGTTGTCCAGACACTTCTTGAACTCAGTCAAGCTCAGTGCTGTGACCAATTCCCTGGGGAGCCTGTTCCAGTGCCCGACCACCCTCTCAGTGAAGAGCCTTTTCCTGATATCCAACCTCAACCTCCCCCATCACAGCTTCATTCTGTTCCCTCGGGTTCTGTCACTGGTCACCAGAGGGAGGAGATCAGCGCCTGCCCCTTCACTCCCCCTCGTGAGGAAGCTGTAGGCCGTGATGAGGTCTCCCCTCAGTCTCCCCTTCTCTAGGCTGAACAAACCAAGGGACTTCAGTCTCTCCTCATACGTCTTCCCCTCTAGACCCTTCACCATCTTTGTTGCCCTAGATAGGATCTAGGCTTTTCCCAAAAGAACACTCCTGGGATTCCCCCTTTGTGGACATCTTGTCATGCTCGTCCCCTTGCAGGGGCACCACATTTTCCAGGTAGCCCCATGGACCCTCTGCTAAGCTGGGTCTGCCTTCAGCCTGCATGCAGGAGAGACTGGCCAGAGCTGTGAAAAAGGGGGTTGTGCCAGCTAGAGGAACAGAACAGACGGGAACCTCTGGTAATCGCTGCAAATTGTTCTAATTGTTTTCTGTTCCATGTGTTTATTTAAAGGCTTTTTGCTCTGTTTCTGACTAGACAGGGGCTGAGTGTCTCACCACGGTGACCCTTTTATGTTTTGATAAAGGCATGGCTTTGTTTTGAATATGTGATTGCAAGGTAAATGTTAAAAAAAAGTAAAAATTCTTCCACCAAATTCTTTGCAAACATGTTCTGTCCTTACCCAGCAAGCAAAGCCAAAAAAGGCAATGCAATAACCACTCAAAAATATTTTTAATACACAGTTCGCCTAGATCACCTGAACCGGTCTAATCCAAACAGAGCTGCATCAGCCTTGAGAGCAAACATCACCCCACCTGCAGCGCCCTGCGCAAGGCCACTGCGCTCTGCTGCTTGCAAAACCAGACCCTTCACGCCCAGTGAAGAGGGTACCGGTGAGTTTGCTGACCCGGGCATGCTGCTGCACTCCAAAGTATTCACCTGGCCGAGAGTCAAGTTGTAAGCGTGGCTGGCTCTGTGTACCAGACCTGGCCGTAGCAACGCAGTCGGGTCTGCAGCGTGCTGGGGAGCGGGTGGGAAAGAGCTGGAGCGAGAGGCTGCCACACAGGAGCTCTAAAATGGGGGGGACAGCTCTAAAATGCAGCTCTCAAACTCTAGGGGCAGTCCCTCCGCCCTGCAGTGTCCTGCTAGTGCGTCACCTTGATGATGAAGGAGATGGAGTGATGTGTCCAAACCAAACCCACTGGTGGCAATACCCACCCCAATTCCCAGGCGTGGGGGCTGGCTGCAGCCTCCTCTAGCCCTCGCTTGCAGAGGACCGGCTGGGTCTCTGCGTGCTGCCGCATCCCCACTCGCCCCCCCGTGGGGTGCTGGGTTGAAATCCACCTTCCCTCTTCACCGCTGCGTTCCCCAGCGTGACCCGAAGCCCTTCGGGCTAGTTAACCGGGATTTGTTTCCTCCTCCTTGCCGTGTCCCCTCCGGTGTCGGGAAAGCAAGGGGGAACGGCGGCTACTCGGGGCTCGGACGGCCGGGCTGCAGCCCCGGGCTGGCACCGCTCAGCTCCCCCGCTTCCTCCGAGCAGCAGGAGCGGGGACAAGGCTCCTCAGATCGCTTCCAGCCCGCAGGGAGCAGCGACGCCCGCCTAAGCCCCCCATAAGTCCCGTCCCCACTCCCCCCAGCAGCTCTCCGGGCACCCCTGGCGAAGGCCGGGTTAGGAGCAGCCCAGCGGCGGCGGATGCGGCCGGAGCCCCGGGGGAGCGGCCGGGGCCCCCGCACCGCCCCGCGCAGACGCCGGGCGCTGGGGTTGGGACTGAGCCGGGGGTAGCGCGGGGTCCGCTCGGCGAGGAGCAGGACGAGGAGGAGGAGGAAGGGGCCGGGGGAGGAAGCGGAGGGAAGAAAGGGACACTTACTCTGCAGAGCCCACCCGGCAGCCAGGCAGAGGGTGACGGTCCCCACGACGACGCCCCGTCCCCGGCAGCCCTGGAGCGGTCTCATCAGAGAGAAGCCGATGCCCCAGGGGTTGCATTTAAGCGGCTGGGCCGGCCAGCGGGGCCCGACCCCGGGGGCTGCCCGCCCCAGGCCTCTTCCTCGCTTCTCTCCCTCCTCTTCCTCCCGCTCCTGCCGCGGCGCCGGGGCTGGTGGCAGCTCCCCCCCCGGCGCCCGCCGCACCGGCCCCGGGCTCTCCCACGCCTCACACCCCGCGATCCTCCGATACGGATTGAAGATGCAATTGGCTGGGGAAGGGAAAGTGCTGCCCGGCCGCCTGCCATCGCCCCAGCCAGGAAATGCGCGTTAATGGCCGGCCGGCGGGGGCCGCGCAGCGCTGCCCGGCTCTGCCGCTTCCCAGCCCGGGAGCGAGCCGTGCCCCGCCGGAGCCCCGACCGGAGCGGAGGAGCCGAGCCCAGGGATCGGGACACCCGGCCGAGGAGGTTTTTTGTGTGTGTGATCGCTAAGGGAACGCGTACCCGCAGGGGAAATTTCCTTTCGGGGTGTTAAAAATTGCTTTATTGCCCCGAGGAGTCTGGTGATGCTGCGGGTGAGATGGCAGGGCTGGGCAGCAGCATCTCTGTGTCCCCAAGGGTCATCTCAGATGACCACGCTGGAAAGTGAGCCCTGTTCCCATCCCGCCATACCCAGCACAAGCACTGGGTGCTCCTCTCTCCTTTCCACCGTCTTCCAGAGGAGGTCCCCAGAAATGCTTGTCCTTCTTTCAGAAAGCACGGGACAGCATGAGTTAGGGGGAAACATGATTAGAAAACATGTGAGTGCCCCAATCCTCAAAATTCACCCTCGCTTAGGGGCGGATGCTGCCAGAGGCTGTATGCCCAGGAGAGCCACCCCTCTGACTGGCGAAAGGGTTACAACCCAGGGTGGCCTTTTTGCAGATCTTTCATCCTCCTCTTCCTCGTGTTTCTGTCTCCTCAAGTTTTCTTCAGTGGGGTGTGGATAAAAGAGAGACACTTCAGCCTGCTTGTCAGCACAGGCTTCTCAGGGTGGGTGGGAGGAAAGGGCAACCCCCTGCGTGAAGAGGGATGTCTTGGGTCTGCCAGAGCCCTCTGCGCCAAGCAGCTGCATCTCCCACTGCACTGTATGGACTCGTGCAGGTTTCCCTACATACTGCTTGTCTGTGAGATGCCAAGTGAGCCCCGTGGGGGTCTGGGGGGCTGAAGCACAGCCCCGGGCAGGGGGCCGAGCAGGAGGGGGGCTGGGCTTGCTTGGGGCTCAGCTGCAGAGGACCTGCTCCCACTGGGGCTTTCCAACAAGTGTGATTCTGTCATGTGCAACCAGGTGAAAGCCGCCATGTAGGAGAGGAGATTAGAGTCTCCCACTTGCACACCTCAGGGTCCATTTTTTATTCCTGATGCAATAAAATCTCCAGCTTCCCTGACTTCTGGTGCATCTCTTGAAGCTTCAGGAATGGGAGTCAGGGGAAGGGACGGGGAGGAGAGGTCAGTGAAGACATACTGCCCGAATATTTGGTCTCATGTAGGTTTTGCAGCCTGCCATGGTGCTGGGGGTGCCTGAAAGCAGGGTTGCACTTCGTCTGCAAAGGCAGCCCACAAAGTGCTCCCCCTCCACCGCGTCTGTCTGCGCTGCTCCTGTGCTTTGCCAAATCCCCTCTGCTGCGTCAGGCCAACGTGGTGTCTGGGTGTCCCTGCTGAAAATGAGATCCCCAGCGGCAAAACTTCTTCCTGATCCCATTGCTTCATGGCAGTTTTATTCCTCAAAGTATTAAAGAAGGTCTCATGGTAATGTAAATATATGTCATTTCCTCTTTTCATTGCTTTAAACCTTTATTTAAATTACTTTTGAGCTCTTGGCCCAGTGACCTATTTTGGCAGCACAACATATGGGGCATACGCTCATAGAAAATTAATTGAACTTTGAGTAATTTAAAATGTATCACACTGGTTGCATTGATTTAATCCACTCTATTGGAAAGACAGATGTTAGTCATGAAATTGAAATCCAGGTCAGGAGTTCTTCCCAAATATTGGCAGTTTTGGCTTTGCAGTATAGGTCAAATGTTCAGTCCCGGGATAAGAAATGAGTGCTTGTTTTCAGCATCAATAATTAACAGCAAAGAGCTTTCAGCTTCCTTCTTTTTAAAGGGAAAAATTATAAAATGTCTAAAGGTTGGGTTTTGGTTGTTGGGTTTTTTTTAAATATAAACTGCACCTCAAGAGACACAGTGATACATATGACAAAATGCCCAGTATTAAGAAAGCATGTAATCAGAGTTTTATAAACCCTATTTATCTGAAAGCCGACTCGTTCCTCTCTCCCTGAGAGCCCATTGCAAGCAACACTTTCTCCCGCTGTGCTGCGAACATCCCCTCTGCAAGGGAGGAGGTTTCTCCAGAGCAGGAAAGGCAGCAGTGGCTGAGCGCTTTGGGCAGGGTGGGAGCCCTTTGGCTGGGCAGCCGAGCAGCGGAGGGCAGGGGGGATTTTTGGGGCAGGCTCCCTACTAGCAGCCTGCAGAGGAGCGTGGCCATGGTGAGCAGCACCACAGGGGCTGGTATTGGGGATCACGGGGTGCAACTGCAGAGCAAATCACTTGACTTCAGGGAGTACCGATGATAGCTGTATTACTGATTAGCAGCCAGTCTAACCAAATTTAACCTTGATGCTGGGTCCCTCAGCGTCCCCCCAGCATCTGCCTGCCTCCCAGCCCCCAAATGCTGGGGGTGAGCTTCAGCAGATCTCGCCTGCTGTTGGGATGAGGTTTGAAGAGGATGCTGCAGACAAGCCGGTGGTGGGTTCTGGGCTTTGGTGCTTGGGCATCAGTGCAAGGCTTCAGCACTGGAGCTGCTCCCGCTGGGTAGGAGCCCTGTCCGGCTCTTCTGGAGGATGCTGATTTGGTAGCTAACTCAGGGCAACTCTACAGGAAAGCCAGACTGGAGTGTTAGTCCTGAGATTACTTACCTTGGCATATTCACGATGTATTTTCCTAACAAAGCTTTTTATTGAAATCCTGTCCAACCACATTCAGATGAGGCTAACGATATGCCGCTCCAGGTTATAGACATTTCATCCATCAATGCTGGTCTTCTGGTTTTATTTTTCTGTGCTTGTCAAGCAACAGTTCTAGGAAACATAAATGTATCAAGCAATATAGCACAGGCTGTAAGAAATTAGTTTTTCCTTGTTTAATTACAAAGCACACTTAAACTAGTGGGCTCTGGGAATGATTTACAAGCTTTGCAAAAGATTCAGTTCACCATCTCTACACTGCTGTAGACATCTGCAGATTTTTATTGCTGCATGCTCAGTATTTTAAGTTTCCCTTCCTCTTCCCTTTGCTTATTTCCATTATTTTAAGGGGTTTTTTTCCTTCCTTCTCTTTGCCGTCTGAGAGTCTCTGAAGTTTGTCTGGAAGGTCTGATTTCTCCTTCTGGTGTCATTAATAATGGAACAAAACCACATTAACAATTGCAACAACAGCCAGATAGGAGCCAGAAAGCTCCCTTTCCTCTCTAATATGCTGCATGAGTACTCTGAAATGCTTTATACAGAGGCTTTGGGTTTTTTTTTTCTTCCTCACCCTTTTCCTTTGATGTCATTTTGGACTCAGTAAAGTGCTTGACCTTGTCTTTTGCTGAAGAAAAGATAAAAACCACCAGAGTTAAAAAGTCACATAGATTTCAGACCTGCAATAGCACTTTAGAGGTAATTTCATCCTCTGAGAAAGCATGGGAGAAAATTCAGCAAAGAAATGTTAACAGGAACTGCAGGGCATTGCAACTGCAGGGTCAGAGGGCTGCGGAGGCTGCTCACCACTGCCTGGAGATGCTTTTAGTTGATGCAATGAGCTGGAAAACAGCTGGCAGAGAGCAGGAAAGAGCTGAAGGCTTCTGAACTGGCAACAGAAATGTACACCAGGCACAGGTATAGAAGAAAAATAGTTAACAACCTGCTGGACTCTTCTCTTTCAGGTGAAGTTGGTGGTCCAGACTTACTTTTTCTGGTCTTCTGGAAGTGAAAAGAACATTCGTTGGGAGGTCTCAGTGTGTAAAAACATTCCTTTCATCCATATAAGATGAAAAAGTCATCTTCAGCATCTGAAGTAGAACCTGGCCAAATCTGCACTTTGTCAGTGGTTTCTTTTCACCTTTTTTTTTTTTTTTTTTGGCAGAGGCACAGTGCAAAAAGCCCTTCTCTTACCCCAAATCAATCAATAGCTGTAAGAGGAGATACCATGGGCAGTCCTGGTCTGTCGGCATTCCTCCACTTTTTAAGCCATATAGGTTGCCTGAGCCTCCTTGTGGTTTTGGTCTGTGGTTTCGGACGTTAGGAAAATAGAGGAAAAAATGAAATTAAGTGAAACTCAACCTTGAAAGATGCAGAAATGTATGTCTGAGGATGCACAGATGCTTAGTAGAAGGGAGATAATTGGAAACAGCTTTTATCAAATGGGAGGTACTCAAAGCACACCTTTGAGTGGGGATAGCTGGGTGATTGCATTCACCCATGAACACTGTTCAGCATCAGAAATGAAATACGCTTTTGCTGCGTAACATTAAAACTCTTCCAAGATGTTACATCGTCAGCCCTCTACACCCTTCTGTATATACAGAGATTGCAATACCCCCAGTTACTTTAAGCAGGAAAGCAAAGCACAAAGTTGCTTTTTTTTCTAGGAAAAATCCTTGCTTTCTTAAGTCTCTGAGGTTGCCTTTGTCCCTTCCAGACAGCGTGGCAAGAGCACAGGGCACAGTCAGCACAGGCACAGTGGCCACAGGCTTGCACTACAGTAGCAGGACATGTTATATGAGCACTGCAATTCATTGAGCTCTTCATTAGCTTTCTTCTCTTTCTCTCTTTCTTCTCCTTCTTTGTCCAGTTCATCACACTCAATGCATGTAATGCCTAAGATATTGGGGCATTGATTATCATAGAATCATAGAACTCAGCATTGGTGTAGAGGCACTTCAGCTGGGCTGTCATCTGTGTCACCTGCTTAAAGGAACACACCTTAATTCCTTTGAGGTATTTCACTGATGTTTCCCTGTTGTCTCTTATTACCTCAGGAGCCCATGGCTCATCTCTGTAAGACTTCAGGTGTGCTGCGGTGTAGCCAATATGTCTCAGAACAACAAGCTGAGGGCCCTCACTAGCAACCCATGCCTCTAACCTTGGTGTGTCATCCCACAACTTGTCATGGACGAGCCTGATATTATCCCACTCCCCCTTCAAGTCTAGTTTAAAGCTCTGTCAATGAACCCCGCTAGCTCGTGAGCAAAGACCCTCTTCCCCCTGTGAGAAAGGTGAATTTCATCTGACACCAGCAGGCCTGGTACCATGTAGACCATTCCAGCATCGAAAAACCCAAAGTTGTGGTGGTGAGACCAGTCACGGAGCCATGTATTAATAGACTGGGTCCATCTGTTTCTTCTAATGTCACTGCCTGCAACTGGAAGGAGAGAGGAAAAAATAATCTGTGCTCCAGATTCCCTTACCAGCCATCCCAAGGCCCTGAAGTGTCTTCCAATTGCCCTTGGACTACGTGTTGTGGCAAAAGTAATAGCAAAATAATAGTGCGCTTCTGATTAAATAAAAATATTTATGTTCTGGTTTAGCCAGGACACCAGAAGGTCAGTCATTCATATAACCCTTCACCTCACATGAATATCTGAAGTTATCATCTGTTGTCTAGAAAAGGGCTTGATTAGTGTTATACCATACAAAGAAAATATAAAAGGAGCTTTTATTTCATGTAAGAATCATCTGACCACTTTCCAATACACTCTAGTTCTACTTTGCCCATGGTACCCATGGTACTTTTCACCTTTAATCATTACCAGTGTGAATATTTTCAATCGCAGAATTCAGCAAAGCAAATGGCACATCTATCCACTGTGTGCAGAATGAAAACAATATCTCAAACAGGGGCAAATACAAAAGGAACTCTTGTCTCTTCCCTTTTTTCCCTATGAGTTTCAATTCTATCCTCTCCATTACCAGAACAGCACAAGCTTTTGCCATCTCAAATCTTGGCATGCCCCAGGTGCCCAAGCCTGTCTCCCATCTCCAGTTTGGTCACTGTCCTAAGATGCAGGAGTAGTGATATGTACAGATTAGGTGAGAAGTTAAATAGAATTAAGCATGAGTAATAATTAAGCAAAGCAATAATTAAGCATGATTAAGCTGGTCTAATTGAAATGGACCATTTAAATATCTGCACTTTAGTCTCAACAGCTCTTTTTATGTGGATCACCTGAGCACTTCTCCATTTCATTTGGTGTAAATTTGGTGCAAAGAATTTACTTTGACCTGCCCTGTCAGCACAGCCGTGTCCTCATGTGGTCTAACTGAGCTGCCAAAACCAGAACCCGCTTTTTCTGCCACTGATTTAGGCTTGCAGAAGGGCTGAGAAGGGTCTCTCCAGAGAGCCAGTCTTGATGTGGGCAGCCTCGCTGCCTGTGTTGGCTTCCATGTCTGGACATGGTGCCTGCAGAGCAACTAAGAATATGCAGCACCGAAGCAAATCGAGTCAAGCCCATCCAGCCCTGCAGAATGATTGTTGAAGCATGTTAGGCATGGTGCCTTTCAAATAATGACCATGATTGATCAATCGTGGTGTAATTATGGTGTCTCCCATGGAAGCAAGTATGGATAACTCAGGGCAGTCACAGCTCAGACCCTTGGACATGCACCATGAGTGGTTTCCTCCTGGAGCACCACAGACGTCACAATGTCAATTATAGCTTTGGCCCCATTCCCCACCTCAGCCTTTGTGTGAGGAGGACTTAGGAACTGCTCCAAACATATCAGAGATGGAAACTTCATTTATTTTTTTGCCTCTAATTTGCAGGAGTGCAGTGTGGGTAAGTGGCTGGTGGAGGAGGTCTTGCAGCACCATCACTGGCAGCAGACCTCGCAACAACCTTAACCTGGTGCATGGTAACCTGGGATGGGCTGTGGATGCCTTGTGAGGGCCCAAAGGCCACCAGCCACTTGGGGAGGTGTATATTTGACTGGCAAGTGGCAGGCGATGGTGTTTGGTGGCAGTCTGTATCTCCTGGTGAGGACACTTCTGGTGATACTGGGAAAGCCACATTCAGAGTGTGGGGAAAGGCATGCTCTGAAAGGGAAGAGCTGGTTTGTGTTACTTGGGGCTGCACTTAGGCTGTATTAGAGAATATATGTTTAAAAGCTCTCTGCAGTTTGGGCATCTGGATGGGGAGCTCAATGACATTTGTCCCTAAAACATCGTGTGAAGAATGGTGATGAGGTGGACTCAACACTGCCCAATAAGGCACATCTCACAGGACACGGTAGGGCTGCAATTTTTAAGGAAAAGGAATCTTAAATTGTCTTAGCATTTTAATACTTTCTCAAAACTTGATTTGAGGAACAGGAGACTCTCCAGTTTTATCCAGTGACAAAATCCTTGCCTGGCATTCCCACTAGAGGGATATTTAGCGTGATACAGTCCAAATAAAAATCCATAATGGCTTATGCATTCTCTCGCCTACAAGAGCACAGCTGGGGGAGCAGCGAGCCCACCTCTATCCTACCTCTCCTGCTGGTCCTATTTCTTCCAGCTTCCCAAGAAACCCCTTTCTCTTTTCTTGCCATGCGAATCTGGATTGGCACCAGGGGATTGCATTGCTCTGCAAGTCGTGCAGGAGAGAGGAGAATTGGGTGGCGTGGTGTTCATCTTTGGCAGAGCATGGCAGGGCTTCTCCTGTACTGAATCTATCTGCAGGAATTTGGAGCCTGAGTGAATTTTAGTGTCACATTCATTTGTTGAAGGTAAGCATCCTTTCCACCTTGGGTGTTTAATAGCCCTCAGGCACATAGTGTTTGGATAAGGGCTCTCACACATGCTGCTTGCTTTACAAAAAAAGGTGTAGGATGGTCCTTCATAGTGACAGGGCCAGTGTATGATGATGTTGGACTCCACAGTGGAAGTAGATCTAGAAATTCCAGGTTTTATATCCAGCTAGCCAGTTTTAAGTTTTGCTGTTGGTTTTAACAGTAGTGTTCCAATCTGACACTCATTAGCTCCACTGCAAAGTTAAAAGCAGGGTCAAACGTGGCCAAACCTGTGATCCATATTGCCTTTTCTACACCCTCCCCCAGCTGTGGTCTTGCCACCCTGTGGGGTTCGTTCTGAGTCTCCAAGAAGGGGCTACACAACAGCACACACAGCTGATCAGCACAGAGCCTTGTCCAAAGTCCCAGGATTTCCTGGCACTTCTATATGATGTGTACCGACCCTCACATGCGGAGAGACCACTGCAAGACCATGACCTCAGTTTGTGTAGTGTTTCATAGATTTGAATCATCATGATGAAGTGAATGGGAGTATTCCCATAAATCAAGTTGCATGCGGAATTAAAAGAAGTACTTGGTCATAAGCACAGCAAGCGGGGGCAGTTCATCTAGCACTCTTGAAAGGTTTGCCCAGCCTTCATTTACTTCAAACAGCATTTAATTTTTTCTGTAGGTTTTACTTTTCTAAGAGGCCTTTTAGTTCTGTGAATTTAGTGTTTTCTGCAAGTTTAACTGTAGATTTCTGTATCTCAGATTTCTATTTATTTCAAATGGCTAAACAATTCTCTTAACCTGGAAGGGCTTTGGAAAGGTGGTCTCTTAATGAATTGATGTAGAAACATCAATACAGCACCCAGGGAGAAAAGTTTGATATTCAACCTATATTCATCTCTGATCTTCATTAAATGTTTGATTCCTGGTTTTGGGAAAACCTCTTGTAAGCCTGTGGAGGACCTATGTTTTAATTGAATGAACTGAAGGAGCCCCAGGACAGAGTTTGCAGGTTTGATTTCAGCCTCATTTCCACTTTTTTTTTTCAGTCTTATTCCCAGACTGATGTGTGCAAAGGTGACTTTCCTCCTGATAAGGGGGTTATATAGCCAAAGCAGCTTCAGCGAGGTTGATCTTAGATCTACCTTGGTGAGATTAAGCAGTAATCTTTCATAGACTGCATGCAAGTGAGCATGAATTCATGATAAGGTGGCATTAATTTTCTTGAATTATGTCAGGACACAACATCTGCATGGCCTTTGGTGACTGCAGTGCAGTTAAAGGCCATCTTTTCATTTATGCTTTGCTCATAGACATTAAAGACTCCATTTTCAGAGGAATGTGTTGTTCTCAGTTGCCTGAGCACCTCAGAGAGGGTACAGTTAATACAACCTGGCTACATTCTCACTACAGGCCCAATTACTATTTCCATATCCCTCCTCCTCAAGTCCAGAGCAGTGGTATGAAAACCAGCCACATCCATCCAAAGAGAAGCTACACCGGTGGTGCACAAAATAACTCATTTCTGGAAACCAAATGTCTCTGCTTCATGCCCAGTGTATAACTCCCTGTCCATAAAGTACTTCTTACACTTACAACTAGTAACAGAGTGGTGAGGCCAAGAAACTAAAAAATATAAAAAGCCCTTTCAGTACCTAAAGGGGCTCCTTTTTCTTTATCACTGTTTCGCCACCCAATGAAATGATGACAACTGCATAGTTCCTAATATTCAAGGTCCAGTATGTGTGATATCTAACTAAGAAGAATACCACTTGGGAAAGCCTATCCTGAAACTTCCCCTTTACCCCCATAAACTTTCCACTCCTACATCACAGATCTCTTTTAATTAATGATGATATGCTATAATGGGGTAAATTTATGCAACACAGTCCTTTTTCTGATCTCAAAGACAGGTTTGGGTGAAGGTAGATGTTACTAATTGCTGAGCTTCTGGCCAGTTTTCAGTATCTCACTGTCGCTTTAAGCATCCTCCAGGAGGGGATATTTCCCCATAGGAGAGAATACTCTCGCTTGGAGCTCCATGTGACTATGCTGTTACTGTGCTCCTCAATCCCATTTCCTGCGTGTTTCTTCTTTCCTGTGGCTCTTCTGCTTGTCCCTCTTGTTTCATTGCCTGTACCAACAAACACTTTCAAACTGGCAGGGCTCCCTATCTGTTCCTTCCTAATTCCATCTAACATGATAATAAATCACCAATTAGATAGTTAATCTTTGCAATTAATTATCCTAATTAGGCTTGAAAACTTAGTACGATTAAGGGATGTGCAGGGGAATTAATCTCTGCTAGGCATTGTTTCGAGCTGTCCTGTGCAGTTCCATTGCATATCAGTCCTCGGGCTGTGCTCATCACGCTGCAATCTGAGCCCCGGCCAGAGGTGTATTATGCGATGTGCAACACAACATTGCACGGCTCACCAAAATTGTAAAAATTGTGGAAACATTGGAAATTTTTCAGTTTGTTTGAGTGCCATAGTGTAATATTTCTCTCCAATCCTCTAATTATGTCAAGGTCTGTTATTCCTGAGTTAAGAGCATAGCTGAACTCTGGGAGAAAATGAATCCCATGATTGTATCAAAGAAAACCCTGTCATGCCCTTGCTGTGATACAATGCAAAGTGTCACAACTTGCAGTTGCATAGCAAGAATTCCAGAGTTGTAAATATGCTTCATGTTTTAATTCTGCTTTCTTCTTCTTTAATAATCACATTGTCTTCCCTTGTCTTCGCACAAACAACCTGGGGTCCAGTACACACAGAAACTGCTGATGTAGGACCCAGTTTGGAGTTAGAAATCCAAGTCACACTATGGTCTTGACTTCTCCATTGTTGGAGCTCAAGGGTAACAAGCAGGGCTCTGAGCAATTGTCAGTATTAAGCTAAAAGTGGTAGTGGTTACCTGAATGGTACCTGATTGCCCATCTCCGGCAGGCTTGGGACAAGTAAGGAACAGAAAACATCACTGGGGTTTGCCAGTCTGAACTCTGGGCTGGACATCACATACCCTAGGGCTCCCCTGAATCCTTCAGGGATGAAGAATCCACCACAATCCTTGGCAAATTGTTCTAATATTTAATGGACCTTACATTTAAAAAGCTGAGCTGTGTTTGTAGTCTGAATTTGTCTAGTTTTAACTTCCAGACATTGGATCTTGTCATAAGTCCTGCCTGTGACAGAAAAGAGACATTATCAAAGTAGCAGGAACATGCTCTGGTATGATTCATCTCATCTAAATTTCAACGTCGCAGTGTATAGCATCCTCAGGGCTTCCTTTCAGGACAACACATGCAGTAGTCAGATTTAGACTGTGATTTACCTGATCTGTCTATAGACATCTGTGTTAGATTGTCCATTAGTCCATACCGAAGTGCATCCCTTTTGTTTGACCAGCTGAGCGTGCAATGTGGACTGCTCCACATTGCCTACCCAGGCAGTGATAAGTGCAGTTCAACAGCATGATGCCAAGAATCAACCTCTCTAGAGATTCAGATACAGGATGATAATTTCCTACTTGTAATTGCATTTCAAGACCTGTCAGCTAGCCGGTTGTTAATCCACCTAATGTACATGGCATTGATTTTGCATTGTTCTTGTTTCTTAATCAAATTGCTGCCTGATACCAACTCAGATACTCCACAGGAGACGAAGTCTAAAAATGTCAAGGAAAACCAAGACAATGGAAGCCTCAGGGCACTCAGTGGACCCTGCCAGCTCAGGCGACAGTAGAGTGCTGCCCAGATGCTGGCATTTGCTGCTTTAAGTCTGTCTACTGCAAATATTTCATTCTCTCAGTTCAGTCCCAAGTCCCAGGCTACTGACTGCTCACTTTGTGTGAATGTTACTGCATTCCCTGGGTCTTTTTTTGAGTAAACTAACTGGTTTCTTCAAAACTAAGACTCAGGTGCTGTTCTGGAGACAGTTCACTCCAGATCGCTCTGGAGGACTGAGACTGAACTATGTATAGTTGGCTTCTCCAACTTCTGCTGTCTCCCACTGCTAATCCAGCAGGCTTTGCACCATCAAACAAACTCTACAGTCTGCTTGCATTCACTCTACAACTTCACCAGTGGCCCAGGACTGCTCCACCATGCAGAAGCATTTAGTCATGTAGACATAGCCTTTGAGTTCCCTGTGTACTCTCCCTGCCCCATGGAGTGACCCAGCACAAGCAGTGTCCAAGAGGCTTTTCATCTCCTTTGAGGTAGCTGACCAAAATCCAGTCCAGCCACGCTTTTAATCTGGAAGCTCTTTTTCTCATTTTTAGAATCTTTCTGCTCATTGTCATGCACAAACCACAATGGCACCAGGAGCCTTGAAGACTCTTTATCACGACTATATTCACATAAATGATCCAGAGCGTTCTGCCCTTTTTGTCTCAGATTTTGTTAGTTTTTGTGAACAATCACATGCAGCCAGCTAAGCTGGACTTCTGTTATCTTGGACAACTTTGGCTCTAGACCACTGTACAGCAATAAAAAAAGGCATATTTTTAAGATAACTTTAAAACGGAAACTTTCGAGGATTCAGCAGCCTGTTATTACCAATGACTAAAGTGAGAGCATATCTGAAAGGAGCCCACCAAAGAGAAGCCCAGTCCAGCCCACCAAAGAGCTGCTGCTGCTGAAGGAGTTTCACTTCTTGATTCTGCCATGAGACTGGCATTGCACTCTTCCGGGGTCACAAAGTCATAGAGTGACCGAGGTGGGAAAGAACCTTTGGAAATTGTTAACTCCAGCCTCCTGCTCAGAGCAGGGTCAGTCAGACCTGTCTCCAAGGCTGGAGTGGGTGACCTGTTCCAGTGCCTGACCACACTCACAGTGAAAAAGGTGTTTCATATAGATTTGTGCCTGTTGCTTCTTGTCCTCTTGCTGGGCACCACTGAGAAGAGTCTGGGTCTGTCTTCCCACCCCTCCCTTCAGTTATTTACATGCATTGATAAGATCTGCCTGAGCCTTCTCTTCTCCAGACTGAACAGTCCCAGCTCTCTCATTGTATGACAGATGCTCCAAACCCTTAATCATCTTTGTAGTCCTTTACTGGACTCTCTCTCACCAGGGCTGAGCAATGGGGAAGGGTCATCTCCCTCGACCTGCTGGCAATGCTCTGCCTGATGCAGCCCAGGAGGCTGTTGGTATTTTTTCTCTCAAGGACGCATTGCTGGCTTGGCCCACAGCCTGTCCTGGTGCCTGGAGTTGTTCCTCCCCAGGTGCAGGACTTTGCACTTCACTTTGCTGAACTTTGCCAGGTTCCCATCAGCCCCTTTCTCCAGCCTGTCCAGGTCCCTGTGGATGGCAGCACACCCATCTACTGTACCAGCCACTCCTGGGTTTGTATTATCTACAGACTCGCTGAGTGCGCGCTGTGTCCCAACACTGAGGCCATTAATTAAAATGCTAACCAGTAGTGGTCCCAGCATCAAACCCTGGTGTACACCACTAGTGACTGGTGTCCAGCTGGACCTTGTGCTGTGGATCACAGCCCTCTGAGCCTGGCAGTTCAGCCATTTTTCAGTCCACCTCACTGTCTGCTTATCTAACCCGTACTTCATCAGTTTGCTCGTGAGGATTTTGTGGAAGATAGTGTCAGAAGCCTTGCTGAAGTAAAGATAAACAACCTCCACTGGTCTCAGGTTGTGAATTAAACTAACCAGGAAAACTGCCCTCCAGCTATGAAGAGAAGTTCTCAACTCATGCAAAATGAGTGTTCACCATGTACGTCTATCAATCAGAGCTTTCTTCCAAAGACCTCAAAATCCTTCTTGAAGTCAATTAAAATGCTGTTTCTCTTCAAGGGGTTGGGGAAGTAAAGCACGAGTGAGTCAAGTGAGTTGCCTAAGGTAGATTTTCAAAGTGTAACTTGTGCAGCAGTACTTCCAGGGTCAGATAACATAGCTGGTAGGGGGAAACTGAGGAGAGGAGGAGGAAAATGGACACCTCTGCCAGGGTATTACTTCAAGAGACCTGCCAAAAGATTAAAAAAAAAACAATCCCAAAACCACAAAACAACCATTTGACCAAAGAACTGAAACAAAATACTGTCTGTTCTTGAGGTTGTTTAATGTTGAAGACAGACATTTCCCAGCACACTTAAGGAAAACTTTATCTAGACATCATGTGGGATATTTATGCTTTTGTGTCTGATAATGGAAACCTTACTCCAGTTCACTTTTGTCTCCTTTTGATTATTCCAGACAGCCCAAATTCCAGTCACAAAGATGATCCTGGCCCCTGGAGGCTGAGAAGGCCCTGGCTGCCTGGGAGGCAGAGAAAGCCATGCTTTGCTGCAGCAGCATTCCCATCCCTGGGGATGATGGACTACCTTGAAGTTTTAAGGATCAACAAAGCAAGCTGTCTTTTTTTCCTGGAAATGCCTTTGAATTCTTCCCTTGCTAAAGGAGCACAAAAGTCAGTGGTGATCTAGAGCAGGAAAAGTTATTAGAAGACCAAAAAGCTCCACTAGCTGAGATGATGTGTTCTCCAGCAGAGGTTGAAGTAAAGTTCGAACACTACAAGGGAAGATTGGCGTGCGGCCTGTGGGGTGAAGCCAGAGAGCACAACATTCATGTAGGAATGATGAGAAGATCATCCTGGACCCACACAGCTCATAGCTCAGATGAAAGTATCTCCCTGACAGTGCTAGAAATGTCTGGAAAACCTATGAGTGTTTCTTTGCTTTCTTGCTGAACACCAGCTGTAACCTCAGTGAGGACACATTTATGAAATCCTAGAACTTAGCATAAGTGAGAAGGGGAAGAGATGCAGATTTCCTTTCAGAAGTGCTGTGTTCCTAATTTTCTCATTTATGTAAACTAGACATCCAAAGATGCCTGGTGAGAAACTGATGAGATGCTGAGAATTCACTGCCAACCAAATGCTTTCCAAATTGCAGGTCTTTTTTTTTTTTCTTTTTTTTTCTTTTTTTTTTTTTTTTAATTAGACATGACAGATAGAGTATTATTAACCTCAAAAATGCCAGAAACAGGTAGCAGCTGTCTAGACTGGGAAAAGTTAATGAAAACTGGAACTGTGCAGAGTCATTGGCATGGACAAATCTAGGGGGCAAAGGAGGTAAATCCACAAGTGGAAGGGTAAACTCGGGCCCTCCAGTGCCCAAGAAAATTTTTTATAAAGAAAGGGAAAGGAAGAAAAAAAGGAATACTGAACTGGAGGCAGTAACCTGTGAGAGGAAGGATTTCAAGGGAGCTGGGTCATTATCCCCTGTGCTGGCAGCGCCTCAAGGACTTTGGGTGTGCTGGGCTGGAACAACTAGGCATTTTGTCATTAAGTATACAGTAGAATTGCTTTTATATTTATTTTACTTGCAGCTAATTGCTTTCAAAACTTTGTCTGACCTTGATGAATGTTTTCTTTTTAAGCTTGCTGGGGGACGTTCTGAGGAGGGAGTCATATAAGGATGGAAAAGAGTAAACATTCAGGAGAGTTACAGTAATTGTGTCTTTGCCATTTTCATCTCTTCACGTGAAGCAGAGCATGTTTTAGTGGTATGGAATTCAGAGAAGCTTTGTAAGGGCTAAGTGTCTCTGCTGAGTATGCCAGATACCCCTTACAGCGCTAAGACTTTCCTATTTGAAGTCGCTGGGAGTTTTCAGTGGTGATGCTCTTCAGCAAGGTCCTACCCCAGAGCGCTTTCCTTCAACACTGTTTCAGCAAGCTGTGGATCTATCGCATGAGCATGGCTTTAGTGTCAAACTTTGGGACTCTGCAGGGGAACAGCAGGAGGCATTGGGCACAGTGATGTAGAGAAAAGATATCTCCAGATGTAGTCATTTGCCTTTCAGAGCCGCTGGATGGGATGGTCGGTGAGCGGGATGCTGACCTTGATACGAGGACATTGGAGTTTCACTCTCATCTGGGCCATGCCTTGTGCAAGTGCAGTATGTCAGCTTTGGTCTGCTCCACACAGAGGGATGCACAGGTCCCCGAACTAGGTCACCCCTAAATCTTGCAGGGGATTGTGCTTGAATCAGCAAGAGCTGATTTAACAACAAGAGCCCAGTTGTTTTGGTGCTACGGTAATGATAGCTTTGGTGTCTTCCTTACCTAAGCACGACCTTACTTGCTCCCACTCAAATCACTGGGGTGTGAAAGACTTCAGTGAGTGACCACTTAGAGCTAATGGTAATGTTTTTCATTTTCATAACAGGTTTTTTTTTCCTTTTCTAGACACATGTTATAATTAATATTTCATGACAGTCTCTAGAGACAGGAAAGAATTTCTGGTCTTGGATTAAAAAAGCATATCAACAGGACTGCTGTGCACAGGAAGTTAAGTGTGCCCAGGTGTTTACTATCACTGGGGCAAAGCATAAAGTTGTGTGATATTTTTCAGATGAGGAGCAGAATCTCCATCTTGCTGAGGATGGGTATTTCAAAGGAGATGAATGCTTCCCAGAGTCATCAAAGCCATATCTAGAGCTTAGGGCTGCCAGTCCTCCCGAGCCACTGCACTTGCCTTGGTACAGTTCAGAGTGGCTCCTTGCTGAGCTTGCTATGGCCATGCATGATGGCACCAGCAGCATTTCCCACCTTGTGCATGCCCAGCGGGCTGTTCAGCGCTTGCTGAAAGCAATTCACCGAGCAGCATATTGTTTTCACCCTCGGCATCTCAGTTGACTGTCAGGGTTGCTCTGCTGTGGGGTATTTTGGATATGTCAGTAAATATCTTCCCTCCATCAGTCCCAGATGTTTCCACACACAGCAGCTCCCACAAACACTTTGTAAAGGTTTTGTGGTGAGGGGCTGCCCACAGTGTGGTTATGGCTGCTTGTTGTGGGTGGATTGCGACTGACCCCTGGTCAGCCACTTCTCAGCTGCCGAGGGAAGTATAAAATGGCAGCCATCCATGAGCCATGACTGCAGGATCCTTCTGAATCCTTATTTCAGCTCCCGTCTTAACGATCCATTCCACTGTGGGATGGTCTTGGTCCATCAGGCTTCAGGCTAGAGGCCAAACTCACTAGTTAGCTGGGATGCTTTTCTTTTGACCCACTGAGAATTTATGCAAACAACATATCAGGAGCTTTTCTGTACAGACCTAGTGGCTTGCAACTTCTGGGATCTTGCCCTCAGGATTCCATGTCCCTTCAGGCAGGTTCAGGATCAGTTTCCAGCACCTTTCTGTCATCACAGTCCTTTGAGCTCTCACACACCAGTTTGTGTACACGTCCCACACCATCCCACCGCTGTGCTTGGGTAACACCTTCACAGGAGTGATTTAACCAGGTGTTTTAGAGAAGATGCATTCAGGAGTCTCTCTGGCACCTCCATTCTTCCAGCTGGTTGAGTTTTTGAAAATAGTGACTGTGTAAAACTTTCTTATCCACTAATTAAGGGCTGTTGCTTCATCTTGCTCATCTACTTCTGCCCTACCAGGTCATATGAGAGGGGATGTCCTCTCCTCAGCCACGTGGCAGCAGACTGGCTGTGTGGCCTAACACCACAGCTGGGGAGAGGCATATGCAAAGGTTTTTGCAGTATCAAGGAAAGCCTTGTAAAGCATACAAAGAATGGTGCAGAACTGATATTACTGCTGGGGTGGTTGCACTGCATTCAGTAATCTGTGTTTGTATAGGTTTGATGTGCTGCCCAGGGATGATTATGCTAGAACTCGAGCTGTTATAAAGGGAACAGGTCTGTTCACTTTTTTTTTTTTTTTTTTAAATCAAGAATATCCAATCTATTAAACATTAATTTGTCTCCTTTGTGGTGAGAAAAGTATGTGACTTGAGAATGCCATAAATGTTGGAGCGTGATTTGTAGCCTTGCTTTTGGGTGGGGTACCAGGAGCACCCTGAAGCAAACACTACTGGGGCCCGAGGTGCCCCGTGATCACAACCACAAGATCATTCTCCATCACCACGCACCTTTAATCACTGCAGACTTTGAGCTCACACATTCTCCTTGGATGAACAGAATGCGTCTTTATTACTCTGTGAGGACTTTAAATAATTCATTACTAGAGAAATCAAAAGGAAGAGTGATGCTGTTTGTACCATACTTTAATTGCTGAATGCACTGTGACCTTTCAAATGAGGCCCCACATTTAATCACGATTCTCTTCTAGTGCAACCGTTGGTGAACCCATCTGTTTCTCCACCTGCTGCAGGGGGAGGATGGTGCCAGTTCCCCCCATGATATTGCAAACATCCCACCTGCGGGGAAGGAGGTTTCTGTGAAACAAAACTGCAGCCAGGTACGAAACAGCAATGATCATCCCCAAGGTGAGAAGCATGGTGAATGTTTTAAAGGGAAAGAGTTGACTGTACGTCCCATTCACCAGGGAGCAGGCCGAGTAGCAGATGACAGGGGGGATACTCAGGGCAGGCTCCCCCCCCAGCAGCCTCAAGAGGAGCCCAACCAAGAAGCCAGCAGCTGATCCGTAGGTGTTGGTGCTGGGAGTGAAGAGGGCGCAGCAGAGCTGGGGGAAGAGCAGGGCATACACCAGCTCCCCGCTGAGGAACCAGAGGTCATAGACAGAGCTGGAGTAAAAAGCCAGTCCAGCAGCCCCGGCCCCAAACACCAGCATGGAGGTCCTCATGGCCCATAAGACCTCTGTCTCCGTAGCCTGTAAAACAGAGATTGTAACATTACAGACACGGTGTTTACTGGTGGGGTGACCACCACTGCCCTGGTCTGGTTCTCACCAAGCCCTTGCTGCTTTCAGGCAGTGCTTGCCACCAGCAGCCACCCAGGGCTCCATCACCGCTGGAGATGGAGCTGCCCTCTGTAATTTTAAGGGTCATGGGTTTATGCTGTTTCCGTTACTATTCTATTGCAAATTTTATACCAGTCATTTTATAAAGAGCAAAGCTCACCAGTCTGGCTATTTGTATCCCTACCAAGGATATGAACACCCCTGACCTATGTTTGAAGCTCTGGCTCCAGAACTGAGTTCAGCAGCTGAAGCCCAGACACCTCTAATCACAGACCACACAGACTGGATTTGAAATGGTCTCGAAATAAAAGCAGCTTTCCTGACACCAAACTACTGAATGCTGTAGCCAAATACCTTTTTCCTCAGGATTTTCCTGTAGATATTGTGAGCGAACATGGAGCTGGCAGAGAGAAGAGCTGAATCTGCAGAAGACATTGCAGCAGCAGCGATGGCTCCCAGACCAGCAATGGAGATGTATGCTGGGCAGAGATAGTGTAAAACAAGGGGCAGTATCATTGCTGATTCCCCTCTCTCAAGTGGACTGGGAAGACCATAGCTTGTCTGGTTCCAGTCTTTAAAACAGAACAAGGAAAAGTCACAACAAATCCTTCATTGACATTTCTGCTGGTTTTGAAGATGCCTTTCCACAGGGACCAGCCACAGCAGAGCTAAGGACTGAGACCCACTCAGTATTTTAGGTATTTTAAATGGCTTTAAACAGATCTTGGGGCTGTTTAGATGTCTCTAGGTAGTTGTGCACTGAACTTCAGAGGGCTCTATGTTTCTGGTACAGACCACCTAGCCTGGTGGCCAGGGCTATGCTTTTAGGTACACAGGACTAGGTAATTTGAAGTCTAAATCAAGACTTCTTTGGATCCTGCTTTAATCACCTTTGATAAAAACATGTTCATTGTTCAGAGACAAACAATTAGTTTTACCTGTTGATGCTGCAACTGCACCAATGAGCACAGAGGGGATGGCCATTGAAAAGCACCCAAGTCCAGAGAGGTAGGAGATGAGCCTTGCCTGTCCTGGTGAGGCAGCAGACAGCACTCTTTGGAAGTAAGTTTGCCAGGGGATGCTCCCAAGCACCTGAAACATTCACAAGTTACTAGTGGTACCCACGAGGCTGCTGGCTGCTGTAGGGCATCATTCAGATGGATGATAATCTTTTCTGTCATAAAAGTCTTATTTCAAATGCATAAACATTGCCTAGCTTTAACTATTGAGGATGATATCTCTGATGGATGATATTTCCTTTGTTTTCACAGATTCACAGACTGGTAGGGGTTGGAAGGGACTTCTAGAGATCACCCAGTCCAACCCTCCTGCTAAAGCAGGATCATCCAGAGCAGGTTGCACAGTATGGCATCCAGGCGGGTTTTGAATATCTCCAGAGAAGGAGACTCCACAACGTCTCTGGGCAGCCTGTTCCAGTGCTCGGTCACCCTCAGAGTAAAGAAGTTTTTCCTCGCATTGAGATGGAACTTCCTGTGTTCCAGTTTGTATCCATTGTCCCTTGTCCTGTCACTGCACACCATTGAGAAGAGTCTGGCCCCATCCTCTTGACATCCACCCTTTAGATATTTGTAAGTATTAGTGAAATCCCCTCTCAGTCTTCTCTTCTCCAGACTAAACAGACCCAGCGCTCTCAGCCTCTCCTCATATGACAGATGCTCCAGACCCCTCATCATCTTTGTAGCCCTCCACTGGACTCTCTCCAGTAGTTCCCTGTCTTTCTTGAACTGGGGAGCCCAGAACTGGACAGTTTTCACTGTGATGGATGTGAAATTTTGATCAAAACAGGTTAATGGTTTGTCGTACTGAGAGGGCTGAAAAATTGGTTGCTTGGCATACTGAAACAGGCACAGAGGAAGGAAAAGATAAGAGAAGTTTTTCAGGAATGCAACTTTTGTAAAAAATCTACCCAAACTTAATATAATCTAAAATTAAAAATAAAATCACCATTTTCACTTTCTTAGCAGACAAATTTCATCAGATAAAATCTGAGGATTCTGTCCTCACCAAACAAGCTCAAGCTTCTGTGTGTCCCTATTACCACTCTAGAAAGAGCATAAAAACCTCCTGTAGTCTTGGCTATATTGGTAGCTCAAAAGTTGAGTTGTGCAGTGGAGCCAATGGCACCATGCTTGCTGATGACCTGCAGTTGTGTAATTTTTTTTTTTTTTCAAATAGAGGGAATTTTACATAATTGTGATAAAAGCACACAATTGAGGCTGCAAGACCAACCTCTCAAAAGGTGGGAAATGCCTCATTTAGGTGCCGGGAGTGGAACTAGTTGCCTGGATGGTCTTACTCAGGAGGTATATTCCTTCACGTGGGTAAAAGATGGGGTGTCTCTATTGCTTTTTTCCTTCCCACAGCTGAGCCCTGAATCTCCCCAGTCCATCCAGTGTGCTGCAGAGTGGCTGAAGGATTTACATATCATCCTGCCCCTGCCCCTTCCTGGCTGGAAGAACCCATAAGTTTTCCAGATGGAAAGTCCACACACAATCCCTTCTCCCAACCACCTGTCCAAGAAATAATCCATACCAGGTAAAAGAAGTCATCCAGCCACCTTCCAAGAGACTGTTTTTCTATCTTCCCAATCCAAGGGTCTTGGTGAGATTGATGAGTTGCAGTGTAATAAATACTTTCTGTTGCAGAGTTCATCAGGGCAAAGGGAATACAGACCCACTAGGATAGAAATGGAAATAGTTAACTATTTCCCCAGGGTCCTTGTTCTTGGAGAATCTATTCAGATATTGAAATTTAGGTGGATGTAGAACATAAAGTTACATCAGATTAAACCCAGACTAAGAGTCTTAATTTCTCCCCCTTCCTTACTCTAAATCTACATGTTTCTGGTTCATGACATCATCAAGAACATGACTCTATAATTCAGCTCAATTCATGCCTTCAGTAGACAGATCTCTTTCCTTTCCAGACAAGATTGTTCTGGACGGGTGCTACAGACTTTACTTGTGAGCAGTCGCATTCACCCAGCAAGGCCAATAGCTTGTGTGAGCACTGTCTGAAATGCATAAGGACTGTAAGACATTTCAGGAGACCTGTTCTCCTGAAGAGGAGCTGTAGGGCAAGGGCCAGTATTGGTGGAGTTATTTTTGGTCTGAGACATACTGAAAAGAAGAGCAGGATTTTTTCCCTTAGTTAGGAAACTGGTAACAAGAAATGCACAGGACTTGCCAGGCTGAGGGTAATGAAAACCAGCTGGATGACATCTGTGTATGCAACAGAGTAGAGGCCTCCCAGTAGAGTGTAGAGTATGACAGTGCACGCTGAGATGATGATAGCCAAAGAGCCTCCAATGTCCAAGATGACCCTCATTGTTGCTCCTGCCAATAAGGACAGCAGTCAAGTATTTTAAGACAGAGTTCATAGATGCAGAATACAGAATAAATAAGGATATGTTATTCCCTTGATGCCAGCACACCACACTGTATGAGAAGCACAGTCTACAGAGAGTGGGCAGAGTGAGGACTCAGGAGAGCCCATGTTCCTCCCTTGTTCTTGCTGCATGGCCTTTGCCAAGACACTTTGCCTTTTTACATTTGGTCTCGCACAGGCAAGAGAAACATATTAATTCATATTGCCAGACCTGTCTATTATAATATCATGAATACGTACTACTGTCATTTGTTTTAAATCTAAAAACATATTTTCCAGAAATGAGAAATGCTTGTGTTCCTCTCACAAAAGGAGACGTGCACAACTTTCCACAGCTTAGCCCAACACAATTCCCAAATGTGTATTATGCTCTGATAGTTGTGCCGCATGACCTTTAAAAAATATAACAACGAAGTAAATATTTACCCAGGGATGCCAGGATAGCTGCAAACCAGAACACCTCTCCTAGCAGCGGTGGAATGAAGAGTAAGCTTCCCATCACATTCCCATAAGTTGCTTGAAGGGGATCCATCACTGTCACATAATTCTTGGATCTCATTGGATTCACAAAGAAGAAACCACCTATTGGAAGTGATGACATTTTGGTAGAAATTTGCATGTAATATATTGCAGGATAAAAAATGTAAGAGTACTATGGTATTTGGGTATCAGACCCATATAGTGAGTGTGGAATTTGTACGTAATGGACTCTAGAGAATGATGCAGCCAACTAGACATAGGGGCCTCAATTCATTTGCCTAAATGTGGGGTTTCATCCATCTGAGAGGTCCTAGGTTATAAAGGACATCTGCTTACAGCTGACAGATATGACCCTCCACTTTTGGCAGACCTACATCTTTCCAGAGTGGCTACTGGAGACCAGGTAGAACCCCCTAGGGCACCCTAAGTGGCGTAAGATACCGATGTGACTGTAACGAGAACTTAGCTCAGAGGCACCCACATATAGTCTCCTCTCCATCTCCAATGACCTACCAACCTGATACACAAGGTATTCTGAAATACTTTCCATGAAAAATGTTAGTAGGCAAAGTGAGGCATTGAAGACTCATATTTGGCTAAAAAAGAGACAACTTCTGTTCTTGACCATGTGATGCAACATGTTGATATAAGTTCCTTTTCTGGTTACATTTTTATTTTGGTGGCTTCATTGTCTCTTCCCAAAACTATATTGTTTTAATCTGTGCATTGAGCTGAGTCCCACACACCTTCATCTAAATACTAGACTTCAGACATACAGCTGTCTCATTAAAACCGAAGAATACGTATTGTGCCTAACCCTGAAGCCAACAGGACTGCTTGTCTGGGCACTACTGACCTGAGTAAAGATTGCAGGATCAGACCTGCACTCCTCAATTTCATTAGTAAGAATTACTCACATAAGAAATGCTGGCAATATATTTCCAAGCCTGATTCATATTCACGTCAGTTGGACTCTTCTCTCAACTTGAGAGTAAAGGTTATTGTTCTTTTAGGAATCCCTGTGTGAGGTCTGCACAGGTCTCCTTGCTTTAATCATCCTGTGTCCCTACAGAGTTATGGTATAACTCAGTGTGGACTGGAAGAAACTCTGGTCTTGGCAAGACAGCTGAACATCAGCATCAGTCCAATAATTCTTGGAGTTAGAAATGGCAACTTTGGTATAGGACACTGCAAGCTTAGCTTAGTTTCAACAAAATAGTGACCAGCTGTAAAGTGGGAGAAGCTGGATGCACTACAAATTCATCCTGAGATGAGAGTACTCAGAAGAATGCATTTTAGTGGAAAAATCAAGATAATATTCATCACACATAAATTTTGAAGAAAAAATTAAAACGATACCAATACTCTCAATAGTCTGTGAATAAAAGACCATGATAAAAAAGTATAGCACATAGCTGTATACTTCTCAAGTTCTCACATAAGATTTTTGTCCTATAAATTGCTCCAAGCAAGCGAAACGCTACACTAGCTCCAAGCTACCTCAATTTCTATGCTTCAGTTTAGAAGATAGCATTATAAATGCTTATTCTGGATCTATGGGAGACAGAAGAAGCAAAATCACCTTTAAAATGTACTCTATACTGTGTTGCACGTCTTAAATAGATGATTTTTTTTTTTAAGCTTATGTGTCCTAATTACGTGAATTATTTACCAATAACAAGGGACAAGGCAAATCCCACAGGTGCTTGGACCCACAATAGTCCTTTTGAAGGCAGGTAGACAATTTCAGCTGTGCCATTGATATACGCTCCTCCAACCCAGGTGGCTGTAAACATGGAAGATGGAAAGGTAAGAATTGCAATACATATTCTCAACTAGCCCTGTAGAACACTCTAAGAGCTTGTAAACCTTTTTCTCATACTAATAGTTAACCACACTTCTATTTTCTTTACAAAGTTTTCGCCCATAGTGAGATGTGCTGCTGAGTACAGGTAACAGGATTAGAATCTCAGCCTATATAATTTCCCAGGTGCAAGAATGAATATCTAGGTGTGCATGTAAAATCTCAATGTTTAAACATTTAGAGGCAATTTGAATATATTCATTTTTAATTTCATTTTTCTCAGTGGAAGACTTTTTCCAGAGCAAACAGAATTGCCTTTGTTATTCTGCCATGACTGATAGACCTCCTTCATGAGCATCACTTACATAGTCCAAGAAAATAGACATTAGGAACAAAAATGGAAGCAGATATTGCAGTCAGAACACAAACCTACAACATGGACTGAAGCATCTTAACCAGACAAATAACCCCTGGGGAAGCCTTCACAAAAAATGTGTCAGAGAAGCAAATTACAGATGATGCCAGGCAGCAAGGAGAGAAAAGGGAAGCGGAGGGCAGCAGTCAGTGGGGAAACATTTTCTCTTTGGGAGATAGCCCAGTGCTTGCTGTGAGTAGCAATTTATTCCACACAGAACTGGATTGTTCCGGGAGTAAAATTCTTCTGTTATGCTGGATAACAGAAACTGGTTCAAGATTAAGACCACAGTCCTCCTTAATGAAAAGTGTCATATTCTTCAGTCACTCTTAAATTAAACTCTTTAACTTTTAACTAAACTCTTAAATTAATCTCTTTAATTTAAAAGAATCTACATAAACATTAGGTTCTGCTCAGTGTGAAGAGGTTTGGAAGAATCCATCCCAAAATGATTCATGAAACCATACTCCTTTAAAGCCACACTTAGGTAAAATCTGCCCTGACATTAAAGGAGTCCACTTGCTTTGAAAGAAAAGTCCCCCAGATCTATGTAATGCATGTGTTTTTTTTAAGAAGAATTTTTAAAAGTCCTTTAAGAAAACTTACCTGTTGCAGTAAACAATCCAATGAAAACATTTATATTCCTGCCTCCAACTATGGCCATTTCGGTTGGGTTTCTGTTCTGCTGATCCTTTTTGCTTTTCCAAGAAGCCCAAATTCCAGTAGCTAAAGTTAACATAAAAAACACACTCAAAGAAACTAAGCCTGGTATATTTAGAGGCATTTTCTATTGCTTAATTTAGATCATAGAGAGGAATAATGGCTTGATGATAATATTCTTTGATTGAGTGTACAATCAGAAAGAAATAGAAAAAAATCACTACTGGCAAGTCTTCTGTCTTCTCCCTTCTTCAGGAGATATCTTGTTTTTCTGGGGAGCAGAGAATAAGAGGGTAGGAACTAGTGTTGATAAGAGCAATGGAGCACGGCTGTGAGGGGTAATACTAGCTTAGCTTAAAGGAGGGGAAATGTTATATTTTGTCTGATATACAATGGTATGAAAATACGTATTTCTCTAGGTTCTAAGCACAAGGCTAAACGCAGAAGATAGGGCTAAGAATTTGTCTGTTTAAAGTTGACTGAACTAAACCTAGAATAATCATCAAAATAAACCTAGGAAGCAGTAAAAGAAAATTTACCACTGACAAACCAAAGGCGCTGCATGCTGAAATTCAAAACAAGTGCATTATCATTTCACTGCTGGAAACAGACAGGAGAGCAAGGTGTTGTTAGGCTCTGCAATAAAACTACAGGAAAGATACAGACTTTTAAAAACTACTTTGTGAAGCTCCCTTCAAACAGACATAATTCTGAGAAAAACTCATATATGCATTAAGGAATGAAGTTGGTTACATTTATTATAGAATTGCCCTATCATTATCTTTTTAGTTGCCCTGTGAGTATTTTTCATTTGTCCAGGTATGATTCTTCCTAAACAATTCTATTTAAAACCTGCCCTATTTAGGGCACTCGTCTGGCTTTCCTGGATACTTGTGTTCATCTGTGGAGCGGGTAGCTCCTTTTGCATGTGGAAATCACAGATTTCTTCTTCACAGATGCATTCTGAGCAGGAGGTTGAAAGCCCAAATCTTTAGGAAGGTTTTCTGCAGCATGCAATGTCCTGCAGATGGCCAGGAGTAGCTGTGCATGGAAATGCCAGTTGCACAGATTAAGCATGTCCCACGGGCAGGACATGGTAGGAACCCATGGGCACACGGGTGATGGCTGTAGGAAGAAGGGGGAGAAGTGCAGGAGCCCCAAGTCTTTTCTTTGTTCGAGGGAAAATCAGGGCTTGCGTCAGTTATACAGTGATCTGGCGGGAAGACTCTATGGAAGTGTTTAAAAAAAAGTGAAAATTAAAAAAGATTAAAAAGCCTGACAACCAGATGATTATTTATCCTGCCTTACGAGAAATACTCCTTTTTATTTATAATCAAATGCTATTTTGACTGAGTAAGGGTTTTTAACTTTGACCCAATTATTTATGTACAAAAAGGGACACTGTGCATTTTAAAGGCACATTTTCTGGGTGGTAATTAGAAACACTCCCTTTCACCTTAATTGTACCTGCTACAAAGTTGTAGAAGTTGCAGCTGTCAGTGGCAATGGAGCCATTGGTTTCTCTGGGTTACCTTCCTTGCTCAGAAGGGGATGTTTCAAAAACTTTGAAAATGCTGTTTACACACAGACACACTCTAAGCTTTTTTCTGCGAACAAATGTTTTGCAGCATATTTCCTAGGCAGGAACAGAATGGGGTTGAAGGTGCACGTGGCTGAAGGTGCACGCAGCTGGGTCTCAGCCAGCTCCACAGCCAGGCGCTCCTGTTTGGAAATACCTGGTGTTGCATCCTTCATGTGTGGGTCAACTAAATTCAACATGTCCAAAGCAAGATTTGAATTTGTTCTTTCATATCTGTGCAGAACGTCTGGACTGACTCTGCTTTTTATCATCTCTTGAAAAAAAACAACCAACAAAACCCCAACACAACAAGAAGTGGCAGGCATAAAAATCTGCAGGGAAATTTCATTTAAAGACCCAGAGGGGTGGAGGGCAGATGTGGTAAGACAAAACGTAAGTGAAAACTTTACATGGTGAGATGAAGGAGACTTAGGGAAAAAAGTATGTGTAAGGTAGTTCATCTGAACCTGGAGTGGTTTCGCTGATCCTGCTGAGAAGAAGGACTGTACCAAGGTCTATTCCTCACTGAATCTGTTGTTGTGCTCTTTTGCCACTAGGTGACTCTCAGCAAATGCAACTATTTTACCCCTCAAAAAACAAATCTCACTAACAGAGAGATGCCTGGTGTGGGCTTCACCTCCTTGCTCACGATGGAGGGCTGCAGCTTTGGGTGCCTGCTGCTGAGGTGCTCGCGCAAAGCTCCCTGTGTAACCTGTGGGGAGAAATATGCAATTTTAGGATGTGATTCACTGACCTATTTTAGGTTCTGTGAGGCAGGACAGTGCAAGGGTAGATCTCAGCCTGCTGGACTCAGGGTTGCTTTTAAGAGATGTGTCTCTGTACCCAGTAGATGTTTCAGGGGTTGATCTGGCTGCTCACATAGAGATGGCTGGTGCCACCTGAGATACTCTGAAACCTCTGAGATGTTCACATGGGCAAGTGGATGTTACAGAGCTCCTGCAGGAGACACATGCCCTTCTGGAGCAGCAGACAGAATATGCTGGTGTATCTCCAATAGTTCTGAGCATCTACCTGGGGGATACTCAGCTGAGCCCTTACTCTCTCCTTAATGCTTGACTTTGCAACAAACTCTGACATGGGTGGTTGATAAAAATAGAGGAATGCCTGGAAGAAAGTGAGGAGTGCTGTGTGCCAGGGAAGTTTTCTTTCTATGGTGGAAATTATCTACACCGTAGTGAGCACTTACAGCTACTCAGCTCTGAAGCAACCAACTGGAAGAAATAAATATGAATACAACAGTGGCCTCTGTGCCTTTGGTAAAGCCCTTACCATGCCTTTCTGGGTTAAATGCACTACATTATTGACAGCAAGCTTTAGATGGTCCTCTGTGGCCCATGGGCTCAGGAGGAAAGGGGTGCTGTGGGGTGAGAGAGGGCCTGCAGGGAAGGGCATTTCCGAAGGGTGGCTGTTCCCTGTCACTCCTCTGGAAAGGGACAAACCCAGTGAGCTGATACTTGCAGGAAATGAAATAAATTACTCTGAGAAACTGGAAATGTCATTGTTGGTTGTTTTTTTTTTTTCCTTTGGAATTTTTTTCAAGTTTCCTTGCTAAGAAGTGGTTGCTTGTGAGGAGCTCCCTGGGAGGAGAGACACAGGGCTGGGGATGGGGCAGCAGAGCAGAGGCTGTGGCACGGGAAGGTCTTCAGGGACAAACCTCTCACTGGTTTGCTTTGCTCTGTGCACCGAGAAAGAAACGAGCACTGGGGCCTGAGGCGTCTGAGCTATTTGCATCAAAATGATCTGACAGTTCCTCTTAAAATGAGATGGTATGAACTAGTCTGTGGTTTCCAGCCCAGGTATTTGAATCATGTCCTTGATCCTGGCAGCTGAAACACGGGGCCATTTGTCTCCAAACATTTACAGTTTTTCACATGGTATGCTTGGTCTAAAGTTTTATCCTACCCCAAGTCAATCTCAGGAACACTTTTTCCTCACATGTTGGAAGTATTATCTGTTTCAATTAGCACAGATTTGCAAGTGGCTGATCTGCATGAGTTTCAAATGACGAAGAGAGAGGGTTAATAAAGTCTTTAGTAATATCAATTCTGAAACATGATAAAGACGCCTAAAGATGCCTCAGTCTTTAGTCAAGCCAACTCTCTGTCCAAATGAAAATTATTGTTGTTAGTGTTATGTAGCCATTTTCTTACAGGAATCCGCAGTGCTTGGTGCGAGGAGCCACCCCTGTTGTGATGAGCCATCTGGCTCCCGGCGAAGGCTCTGGTGACACTTCTGAGAGCTCAGGCTTTGACATGTGTAAAAGGCAATTTAGGAGATCCAAAAAGCCATGAGTTGAAATGAATTAGCCTAATTTTAGCCCCCTTTAGGTATCTTGGCTAAATGAATTTTTATCATCCTTGTGTTTGCAAGAGACAGGCGTTTACTTTGGTCACCCACACCTCTTTGTTGCTGGCTCCATCTAAGATACTTGGGTCTCTGGAGATTTGTGAGTGGCTCTCAGGTGTGACACAGGACATGTGGGAGACCCTTGCCACCTCCAGTGGCATCTGGAGGCTGAGCAGGATGCTTTGCTGCACTTAAATGGCACCAGGTGCTCCTGTCTAGGGTGGACAACTGAATCTTACCTGGAGAGGCGATTCCTCCCGTCTGCTTTAGACATCTCTTTCAGTATGGGCTAGGGGAAGGCTGCCCTTCTCCGTGGACTACATGGCTTGATGCCTGCCCCAGAAAAGTCTCCTTTTCAGTGGTTCAAGTTAGACAAGACGAATTTAACTCTACTTTCTGTGTTATTCCATGTCTCTTCCCACCAGAGCTAGTTCGAAGTCCTTTAGGTCACACAAATTAAGCCAGAAAATAACTTCAGAATAGCAATATTTAATATTTACATATATCAGTGAGGCCAGTGATTGCACAGTTGGCAGGACAGAGTGTCCCTGTAAGCACACAGACGTGACACTAAACATCCCCAGGGCAGGACAGCTTGGAACAAGCAGGTGGCAGCAGTACAGTACATTTACATTCCCGTGCTGGAGTCGGTGCGTGCCAGTGGGTACCTCTCCCTCTCCCACTGCTGGCACAGCCCAGACTGGCTTTATCATGGAAATTAGAGTCAGGGAGGCAAAACTAAAGGATGAGGGCAGGGCTCCTATTTAGGGACCGTGAAGAGCTCATAGAGCCCTTCTGCTGATGAAGGAGTCTTGCTCTGTCTGACTACACACTGAATATCCTTACTTGTAGCTGCCTTCTTGACTCTTTTTGAATCAGTTGGCTTTGTTTTGATGTCTACTTTTATATGGTAGCACTCTCCAGGCTTCATTGCTGACAATGAACATGAGTTTTTAAGCCACCTGGCAGGTTTGGATGCACCTAGTCATGATTGCAAACTTGAACAAGTCTTAGGCTTTTTTTACAGAAGGTAGTTTTAAGTTTTATGGGGCAAATTTCCTGCTTCTAAAGATGAAGCTATGCTCTAAGGGAGTGTACATGTGCTCCTCACCTTGGCACAACTATTTTCTTCCCCAGTTTGTGTAAAGGAGTTTGTGTACTGCATTAGAGGACAACAGTCATATGTGTCTGCAATAACTGTTCAAATAACTTGCTCCCATGCTGCGATGCAGAAATATGAACAACTTTTGACTGAGAAAACATAAATGCCTCTCTTTGAAAAATAGACTCCAAGTGCTTTAAATATATTCAGATTTTCATAACTGTATACTTGCCTTCAGAATGGATAAAGATTATTTTACAGTTTGGTTGACTCAGGGAAGCCAGTGGCGTGTTCAAGAATTAGCCTTTGAGGAAGGCATTGAAATGATGGGGTTTCTGAAAGTTGCTGGCCATGGATTTTAGCATCAAGGGCTTGATCTTGAGTGATGGTGGGGAATTACGCAGTTCCTGGTTGGGATTACTGTTGCTGTAACACTAAGACTGATGCAATTTCTTGCCTTTCAGGTTATATCTCTTATTTGTTACTAAGCTGTACATAATTACTACACTTACTGATTTAATGTTTATCTTTCGCAGTTAGTTGCTTTGTTCATGTGGTCTAGTCTAGAACAGCCCTACAGACCTGTGTGGAAATTTGAGACTCCTATGCAGTCTCGTGAGGGCAAAATTGGTGCCAAGTTTCTCCTCCTTTCTGTTAAATTGGACATTGCTAAACTATTGCTCCAAACCCTACTGTCTATATTGACCCAAATGCCCCTCCAGGGCTACCACGCCTCTCAGATACTCCTGAAGAACTGAATTAGAAGTGCACTGGACTTTGTCAAACGTGACAGCAAGCTGCCAAATGAACACAAGAGGATTTGGCTCCAGGGCAGCTGAAAAACACTCTCTGCACATCCTAATTTAAATCTGGAAATGCCCACTTAGCAAATTAATAGGAACAGGCAGGTGAGCTCAAGGTGGGGTTTGGAGGGAACGGGAAGTTATTTACATCTAGCCAGAGCTCCTGCTTCCTGCAGCTGATAAATGCACACATTAACAGCAGTGCAGTTTCCCATATACACAAGAGGGCAAGTGGTGAACTTTTATCTGGGAACCCTTGTGTTTTATGCGCAAGTACAGCAGACAGGACCAGACAGATTAGTGTTTTTGCCGGTACCTGAGACTTAGCAGAAATATTTAGAGAGATGAAAATCTGGAGTCCCAGATCTAAATGATCTAGCCCTTTTCCATGCTGACTTCTTTATAAAAAATTCATTTTGCCCCATGAAACTCCTGAACATTTTGGGTTCTCTTTGTTGTCCCCCCATAAATACAGCACAGTGCACTGTCCTTATTGTGTGTGAATTGGCAGCTCAGGGCTTGTCTTGGCATCCCCTGTAGGTCATTCACATTCCGGAAATATTTGTCTGAAAGGCAATGAATGAAAGATAATTAATTAATATTCCAGAGGGATATCAGACTTACTGCAAGCATCTTGTACAATGAAAATAAGCAATGAAAAAGAAGCAGTGGTGATAAATGAAACTTGAAAGAGGTTTTCTTCCATTCTGTAAAATGACATTTTTACTACTGTTGACCAATTAAAAACACCTTTACTTCTAATCTCTCTCATTTACAGATGTTGGGGGGTCATTACACTTTATCAAAAAGGCTTATTGAATAGGAACACAACCATGCAACTGAGTATGTCAATACATCACACTGCTCCGCTGTTCTGAAATACCTGAGGATGGAGTTATCCCTGACTACAATGTGATGGAGAGAGAGACAGTGTGCAAATGCATCTGTACTGCCTCAGCTCCCCAGAGGAGCTCATCTGGGCCTGTGCAGATCTCTCTGATCCTGTACCATTAACAGAACCTGAAAAATAAAAGTGGTAAGAACGTAAAGCACTCTGATATCTTCTACTGCATACCAACCTTTCTTTTCCTCATACATGAGCCACATATGAGGCCAGTAAGTCCACTGATGACTTGAATAAAACAAAGAATAGCTTCAATCACACCGATGGCCAGGAGAATAGAAAAAAGGACAATATTCCAAAGGATGATGTTTTCAGGTTCTTTGCAAATGCTCCATGTTGTCTGGTTGAACAAATAATTGTCTCTGTGATAGAGAAAAATAATTGGCAACATATTAGAAAATAAAAATTTGAAAGTGCTTTCTGTGTTACATTTCTGAACTTGTTTGCACAGCACAAAGTGAGTCTCAAATTCCACTACAATTGGTAAAAAGCTGGTGGTTATCTTCAGAATTGCCTTTGCAGAGGTGCAATTGATGGCTAGAGGAGTGCCACATCTGTACTTTATTGCACGCACAAGAATCTCCCTTTTGTTTTATGGCAGTGCTAATAACTGAAGGGAAAGGTCCCTAATGATTTAAAAATATGTCTCCATATTCTCCATTCCTGCTATGGTATCTCAGTCCAGTCCATCCAGCTCCGGCTTGAAGAGCATGGTTGCCAAGGTTGACTTTAATGATTCAGAGAAGATTTTTGCTTTGCTTTTCAGAAGTAGGTAGAGTAGACTCAATTCATGACGATTTAACAGATTAATGTGGCGTATTTATCAAACATTTCCTTTTGACGTCAGTGGGAATCACAGCTCAGCAGCCTTTTGAAAGTGTGGTGCAACTTGCACAAGGGACTGCTGACAAGCACAATAGAAGCTCAGGTGGTTTGCCCAAAGATGATCCCTGGTCAAAGAGATGACCAGCTGGAACATGCTGGCTCAGAGAAATGTGAATTTATGTGTAGGCCAAGTGGACCATCAGTTCACTTTGGAAAAATTCAAATTTGGTATAAAAAGATGTGTGTGTGTGTGGGGGGGGTATTAGGAAAAGCAAAGTTAGAGGAGCCTGTAAGTCATACTCACTCCAGAGTGTTGTTCCTGAAAGGGTAGAGGTATTCTCCATCACCCGTGTCACACAGAGGGCCCCCAATCAACCCCAGCGAGGAGATGACTGCACAATACACTCCTCCCGCGAATCCCAGCACTGCCAAGACCACTGACAGCAGCATCTGAAAGGGAAAAGACCTTCAACAGAGGCACTGAATAGCATGGAAAGCTTACACTGAATAGGAGGGGAACTATCTTTATCTGTTTGCTACTATATGCTGAAACTCAAAATAATAGCATGATATTTGTGGGAATAAACAATAGTTGACTTTTCTTCTGAGTGCAGCTATCCTAGATGTGAAAGGATTTCAGATTGTATTTGGTTTTCTTTTAAAAGTGGGTAAGCCCAGAGTTTTAATTATCCAGAGTTTTATACTTGAGCAATCATGAAAAATCTGGTAGTGTTCTTTCAAAAAGCCAGTATGAAGCCAGTACTGGCTTGATGTGATCCACATCATGTGCCTTCACGTTTCCTTCTCTTCACCAAGAACACTTTTCTCAGCCCTTGTAGCAACAGAAACTAGCAAGCAACTACCGAACCAGGTATAAAAGCGAGAGAAGATGCATTAATTGTTTTTGCTAATTTATGAGGAATGCAAAAGAGCCTTTCTTATTGCTGCTTTCCTTCATTTTGCAACAGCATGATATGTGGTTACCACTGCTTGTGTTGAGAAATCTAATTGTGGCAATGAACCAGCAGTGACTTCGAATTATATGTAATGCACCTGTATGTTTTACATTTGCCACTCCCACAGAAATGTTACCTTCACTTTTTGGGGTAGTTTTCTATTAATGGATGGAATGTACCTGGTTGCTGTTGGTATATAGAAACAAGAATCTCGGGTGACTGCTACGGGTGGTGTATCTGGGACAGGCTTCCCACTAGTCTTGTTAAGAGTCTCTGCCTGTGGTTGTTCACAACTCTGCCAAGAAGAAGAGAAAAGGAAACTCTGGAGAGTTTGGACAGAGCCAGGGGAACACCTGGGCTAGAGGCAAGGCAGCAAGACTGCCTTGGAGTCAGGCAGAGACACGGCTGAGGAAACACATGGGAAACACTCCTGTCCACGACTTGGGTTTGAAGCCAAATACCTCTGGCAACATTTCCCTGTTGCCAGCAAATACCAGTGTAATCTAATTTCACCAGCCAGTGAAATCTAATAGCCCACAAGGAAGGTAGAAACCTTCTCCTAGTGCCAGCTGCTCCACAGAGCGCTGCATTACAGAGTCAAATGGAAATATCTACCATCCACATTGCAGATTTGTGACATAGTCTTGAAAACTATTCACTATTCAAACATGTTCAAGCTGGTGAATGCAGCTTCCAACTTGCCAGCTGATGACACTGCTGCTTTCTGTACAACCTTGCATGCTGCCAGTGTGTGAAATGACTCATTTTGTACGTACTTTTGCCTCTAAAGCAATCCTTGAATTAGAAGTTGCTGGGATTTCTCATGAGATTTATTTCATCATAACTGATTACTAACTCCGTCTTTTTTTGCAAAGCTGGACACTCTTTTTGTCTTTATCTGCATGTTGGCTGAGTTGCCTCTTAGCAGAGCTTCATTGTCAGCAAAATGTAGGTAATTTAATATATTGGCCCAGACCACTGTAGCTGATGCACTGTCTCTCATAATAAGATCACCAGCCGTGCCTCACGTTGAAGATGAGAGACTGATACTCGTCTGAAACTCCTACCTATGCTGAACCACTTCTCCCCACCTATTTTCTCATTTACTTCAACTGTGCATTCTGCATCTTGGTTGAAGGATTTTAATTATGCTAATGATTAGTTTTAGCACAGCATAGCAGTATGGGCACCCCAAAGACAATTATGATAGAAAAAGTCAAATGGTCTTTTGCTACTACTATGTTTTATGATAGCGGTTAGTACTAGTCCTAGTAATACTCAGTGCTATCTTTGGTGATTATTCTTTGACACACGATTTTCTCATTTGAAATCTGTTGGCTCTATGGCTAGCTTCATCTCACCTACTTCCTTTACTGTGCACATGTTTATATAGACAAAGTCTACTTGTCACTGAAAGGGTAGTCTGAAATTGCTGCAGCTGTTAAATTGGCTCTTCTGGGCATTTTCTAGACACACAGTGGCATTTCGCCATTACATCTACTCTTCTGGAGTCTTTTCTGGAGGCTTGTCCCATATTCTATGGAAATCCAACAATTTTATTAACTATCACATCATCTCAACTTTTCATCTTTTTCCCTAGCTGTACAGTCTTCATTTTCCTTTAAAAAAATAATAATAAAAAAAAAATCCTTATTTATGTCTTTAGTTGCAAGATGAGGTCTAAGCTGGGATGCTTGAGTTTGCTGAAATTAGTTTCCCATGGTGTTGGCCTGTTCTCTAGCTCTTGCAAAGGTTTAGCTGATCATTTTTGCTGATTTTCTTTTAATGTTTTCCCTGCTTTATCCTTCACACGATTGGATTGTCTCTGGTGAGCTGATAAGACTTTTAGCATTCATTCTTTGAGCATTTGCATCAGCTGCTTTGGTGAAGTTACCATGTTCCTCCTGTCCCAGCTTGTGCTGTTCTTTATTGCCTTGGTTCTTGTTTCATGCACATTGCTTTCTTCTCTGTTTCTTTCTCTGGAGGTGTTGTTCGGTGGAATTAATATCCTGTCTGGTAATCCAGATATCTTTGCTTATCTAGGTTTGTTAGTCTGGAAAGCAGCTATGGCTATTCTTCTTGTACTAGTAACTCTTAAGGAAGGCTTAGAGAAAAATGCTGGAGTATGTTTGCTGTTGCAATGACATAAGCTGGGGGGCCTTTTTTCCTCATTGTGCCAGTGCAGTGAATGCTTTCAGATGTGTATATGATAAGCTTCAAGACATTTTCTAAACTTTCTAACTGCAAGAACCTTTCTAAATCTGTTACTTTCCAAAATCATTACTCCATAATGCAAGGACAAGAAGCCGTTTAGGTATGTTTGCAGGCAACAATTTAAAATGGATTAATGAAAAAACTTACTCAATGCAGCACATAATCACTGTGAACTGGAGAACTCAGTAAGGTAAATAAAGGGATGAGAAAGTTAGTAATTATTACTACTGTTGTTGATATTTCAGTAGCATGTAAAGGCTGTGATGAAGTCTGAAACTATTAAACCAGAGATTGCACAAAATATAATAGGATAGAGTCCCTACCCTGAGGAAAATGGTTATGTTCTGATTGAATAATAATTCTGATCAGTATTAGTTCTTTAGCCTTTTTTGTTTCCCTGTGAAAAACAATGCTGGGTATTCAGTGTAAATTATAATTTTATACCTAAGGTCCCCAAAGCAGAAAGGTGGCCAAAGTAACCTTTGGATTACTGAGACTCCCGAGTAGCTGCAGTATGGGCTATTTCTCTGCCAGTTGGTAGAAGTTGGTGGACAAGCCACCAAGACCTGGGGACCCCATATCCACCCAGACCCATCTCGCAAGGAGCTCTGGCACCTTGGGAAGTCGCTGCCATCATACATGTTTGAACCGGTCCCAGGGCTCCTCTGTTCTCCAGCACCTGGTGATTCATGCCATACGCCACCTTGGGTATGCAGACCATACAGTCAGGGCATCTGAGCAACCCTGCTGTGGGTGTCTCTGCATTTCCTCCCGCTATCCCCAAAAAGCTTCCCTGAGGTTTCTTCTGAAGAAGCACATCATTAGCCTTCAGATGTCCCTGCAATACTCATCTCTTTTTGCATGGTTGGAAATCACTCTTCCCCAGGAACTGTTCCAGGAGAAATTATTGTTTTTACTGCCATTCATAGCCACTCACTCATTGCTCGTGTCCCCATTTCACCTCTACGTTAAGCCACATTCTGCCTAAACCATAGAGTGACTTGTAGAGTTTCGCCGCTTTCCACCTCAAAGAGATGGGCAATTCCCACAGTCCCAGAAGACAGCATTTTCGAAGATATACTGTCCTCACTGAGCCTCTTCTCTAGTTTGGTTTGAGTAGCTTCATCACCTGGCCATCAGCTCCTAATCAAATAGCACATAACCAAACTACTTTCTCAACAATGTCTATTGTATTCCTCTAGAACAGCAAATAAGGAAGAGGAGGAACAGTTCATAGGTAACCAATCAGTAATGGGAAGGTGCAGACAGGATACCTGGCATCCATGTGCTGCTGCTAGGAATGGCCCAGACAGTGAGAGAGTGGTGGAGGGGAGTGGAGGAGCACGGGGGTCTGCAGATGTGGGCTGCCAGATGGCACCGTGCTACCACCTGCATCAGTGGGCTGGGGGAGTGAACCCAGCCAGTCTGGGGAAGTTTCACTCTTGGCTCTGTAATATTTAGTACTGGGATGAAGGATGGAGAAGGGAAACCTGAGATGCTGCATGAACTGAGCCCAGTTCAGCTGGATTTCCCCTCGTGACTTACCACGTTCAGCAGAGCATGGGAACACCCAGTTTTTCACCACCGCTTTCTACACCACTCTAAACCAGAAGAAGCAGCTGGCTCAGGCACCCATTTCAGGGTGCCTAGGCTCACACCCCAGCTCTGCAACTGGCTTACCTGGCTGTCATTAGCAAATCCTCCTCGCTGTGCATGTGACATTTGGTAAAATCAGTGCAATGACATGTCCCTTGGGATGTACTTGCTGACATCCTAATGAAGAATGTTATTTTGGTGTTTTGAATAATGAATTAACTTAAGTAAAACATCTTGAAGAGGTAAAGGTCTTCTCATGGATCAAACCAAAAATTAATTGAAGAGTACAGAAGAGACATGCTTTATTGTATGGAAGCTCTTGTTCCAGGCTGCTTCTGGGAAGGATGCAGACTTAAAAAAACATTCTAAGTCAGTTTATTCTTGCTAATAATGATAGCCACACAGAAGTCTGTGCCCAGGGCTTGAGGATTAATGAAGATGCCTGTATAACATGTTGCTTTATAATATTCTTAATTATCAAGGGAGAAAGTCTCTCTGGCCTTTCTCTGGATGACAGAGAGCCAAAATTGCATTTACACCTTTCATGTGCATAACACTTGGGCAAATGCGTGCTACAGGTCAAAGCCTTCCATGGGGACCAGCCTCCAGAAAGCAGTGCTGGCTCCTTAGTGCCAGCCGCGGCAGCTCAGGCTTTTAGCATGGGCATGCAAAGTAGGGAACCTATCTGCCCCTACAGAGGTAAGCAGGGATGAACCTGTGGAAAAGCAAATTGCCATAGAATGGTATGGAGGAAACAGGACCAGGTGAAAGCAGAAGGAACAGGCAGCCATCTCAGTCTTTACCACTGCGTCAAGCAGGAGGAAGCTGAAGCCCTGCTTTATTTTATGTGGGTTGAAGTAAAGTAGCTTTGTCCTCTTCGGCCCTCAACGATGTGGCTAAATGCTTCGGCACCTGCCCTGGCTGAGTATGATTTCCCTCATATCGGTGGCTGCAATATCATAACATTCTTGTTGGCTAACTGAGCTTTCAACCCCAGCCCAGGGACGCTGTAGATCAAGCTCCTCTTCTGCATTTCTCTGACATGGCTGTTGATGGTTGTGCGATGGTTTGTCATTGTACATTTCCATCTGCTGAGCAGCCATTTAAGAGCTATTGTGCAAACTCTATAGTGCCATTTCAACACATAAATATCCACTTACCCCACATCTGTTAGCGCAACATCCGGCTCCACCTGCTCCCAGCATCATGAATGCCGGCAAAATAACCTGTGAGAAAAGCACAAGCTGAATTTGGTGCGCAGTACCTCTGCTGGGGTGGTATTTAAAGTCTAGGAGCTGGGGCATCATGTTCCTCAAACGCAAACCACCTTCTGCCTCTTCTCTGTGAGTTACACCTGCTTAGATGTTGGTGCTTGCTAAAGGGTGCTTCAGGAAGAAGTGTAGGATTACAGCTAGAGCTGGCTGGCAAGTTTCTGGTACAGTAATTCTGACTGCTGAAGCTATACTGCTTCTTTTCAGAAGGGGTTTGTTGGGTTTTTTTCAGGAACAAACATGTCAGTTTTAAGAAAATGGAATTTCTGCTCAGGAAAGATGCATCACTGGAGTAAGAATTACGTCAGTTTAAACCTTCTGAGCATCCTGCTCTGGGTTGGGAAATCAGTCTTAAACTTCCTGAAACACATCTGACTTTGGTTCTTTGTACTAATCTTCTGGAAAACCTACAAAATGGTCTTCACTCAACAGGGACCTCCCAGTTCACTTCAGCTTTCTCAATGGTAATTATCAGGTAGAGCTGGACTGATACAATGGACTCAGCAACCATCTGTGTCTCAGGATATAATGTCACCTTACAGAGGCTCTCTGGAGATAGGAAAAGCTGCACTTAGGTTGGTACCCAGAGGGCAGGAAAGCTTTTGTGGGTCTAGCTGTGCAGCCAGAGCACTCCTGCTGCCTTGCCTCTGCCCACCGCTGCTTGTGTAGGCATGTCACAGAGCAGCACAAGAAAAGAAGTATTTGACAAACTAGGAAATAGTCCCTGTAAAGTTAATGAAAGAAGGAGATGCACATCCTCCCCAAATGGAAAAAAAAAAAAAAAAAAAAAAGGTAAAAGCTGTAAAAACAACCTGACCATTTTTTGGCGAGATGTCCCATACAGGGCAGGAAGAGCAGAATGTCCATGAAACCTGGGGAATTTATGTGCGTAGTGTGAATATTCCTATTAGACTGTGTAGGACAGTGTTGTGAAACCTGCTTAAATTTGCAGGCCCCTAAATATTTTCCAATGGATTTGCTCTCCATTGCCTTTTATGCACATCCCAGAGTCAGCCTCCAGCACCTGCAGTGGCTGCTGGACCACAGCTGTGGAGGCCTGCAGATGTAGAACATAAAGGTTAAAAAGACATTCCTCTTCCTGGAAAAAAGTCATCTCTTAAATAATCACAGGTGGTCCCCAAGGCAACCACCTCAGCCTCAGCGTGCCACTGTCTGGCACTTGGAAGGAAAGCTAATACCTCTGCCCATCAAACCAACACTCCTTTTCCTCCAGGGCTGTCTGTCTTCTTTGGAGGTTTCCCATCTAAGTTGCAAGCACTTTTGTGTCCTTTATTAGCCTGGCTCAGGATGAAGGGTTTGCTTGGCAGCTTTCTTTTTTGCAGTGCCTGATTATAAACACCTGCCTTTTGACACAGGAATGAGAATTTGCTAGATTTGGCTGTTGTCAGTAAAATGAGGTCTGTGAGTGAGCCATGGCTCTGTCAGGCATTTCCCGGTGTTGCACATAGGTTTTCCATCAGGAAAGATGTTACTATGACACATGGAGCCAGTCTCCCTCTCTTTACACCCTAAACTTTTGAAATAAGGAAATGGAGAGGTTTTCACGTCATATAAATTTCCATGAGAGAAGCAGCAGAGGAGGAGGAAAGGGTGGGGCTGGCTGCTCAGCCAAAGAGTGTGCTCATGATCTAGGTATCAGTCTATGGACGAAGTTCCCAAGCAGAGGCAGGTTTTCTGGCTCACAGAGCCAGGCCAGGCTGTTACGAAGTTTCCTCCAGGCTCTGGAGTCAGTGTCCTGGTTACAGGGAGATTCTCCAAGGTCAGGCAACCTGTTGGCACAACTTTACTGAGTTTCCTTTGGGGAGATGCTGGGTGCACCCGGCTGGGAACGGAAGTGCAGCTGGGTCTGTCTTCACTGTGGGGTCAGGATATGTCCCGGGCTCTGGTCATGGGGCACTCTTGCCCCTTGCTTAGTTCCCTAGGAGGCCCAGAAACCAGTCTTCATTTTTCCATGCTTCCAGCACCTGGAAAATGGAGCTGATGATAATGCTTTCTTTCCTCTTCTCTTCACCTGTGGGCATTTGTCATGCTGTTTTCTGGAAAACACATATACTCAACAGCATTGTTTGTGGGTCAATAATTACTCCTAATGCTGTGTTTTGAAGGTCAATGCAAATTTTTCCTCCCCTCTCACTTGCCATTCTCATTTTTGATGTATGCGGTGCTGGCCACAGACAAGCCTCTGTGGAAGCCTTAAAAGAAAGGCACGTTTTCAACGAGCCTGTGACGCTCTCATGCCTAACACCTGCCTTTCCTTTCATTGAACGCCAATGACTCCTGGGCTTGCAGTGATATGAATTTTCCACAGGTCTCTCATGTAGTTCCACTTCTTCCTTTAGGCTTCCTTCCACAAACTCATGCTTATGTTCAAGCTCGGCATGAGTAATAGGCCCAAGTGGTAGCTGGAAGAAGAAGCTGGCAAGCTGCTGGTGGAGAACAATTAATTCAATGATCTTGCACCATGTTTCTGCTTTGGGAAATGTGAGTCTGAACCACATCCATTGTAGCTTTTCCACAGAATTAAGTGGTAGCTTCATCATAGCCTGACTGTGAATGAGATTTGCTTTTTTCTAAGTTAATTATTCTTAAACATTTTTGATGCACAGGTAACCAGCTCTGTGCCAGTTTACCATCTGCCCAGGCTGCGTAACAGCCAGTATTTGTCATATGCATGTTACTCGCTCAGCTTTTTATCTGCACTTGGGTGGATAATTGGAAGAGCGTAAAGGGAGCAGGCTTTCTAAAGAACTGGAAAGATCAGTATTCCCAAACGTGTTCCCTTCGAGTTATGGATATTCACATAAAAGCAATCTTTCCTGAGTGGTGGAATGGAGAAGTGGTTATAGAAGAGCACATACAAAGGAGATCAAACCCAAAAGGAGGTAGGTGGGTGTGTGGGAACACAGGGGGCATTTGGGATTTAAGCCATTTGCAGCTCCACATTCTTCTTGTTGGCTGGGTCTCTAATGAACACCTACCGAAACATGTTTCAGTTTTTCCCTTAATGTTTTTTGTGAATTATGTGAGCATAAAATCAGTTAGAGGAGTAACAGGTAGGGAGTGCGTGTGTGTGTGTGTGCGCGCGTATGTGCAGACAATAGTGAAAACTCACCACCTCCAGCTGAGCTTAGGACCTCAGCTTTGACTCATAGAAGACGAACACCCATGTCACCCTTCTCCACAGTGAGAAGTCAGTCCTATTGCTTCCTCCTGACTTGGAGTCCTGATATTTATTTCAGGAATACCTTGTATTCCTGTAATTAGGGACTTTTTCAGTCTTGAATGCACTTTCTCAGTCCTGTACCCAACTTCCCAGTTAAGCTGCTCACAGCAAAACACATTTCTATGACTTTTTTTGTTAACAGAGGTTTTCTTAGCCCTGAATTTAAAACAAAACAAAACCAAACCCATAAGAAACAGTAGCAACAATTCTGTCTTACCAGTATCCCAGCTCCCAGAATGCCATGGAAAAACCAGACCAGATCGGTTATCTCGCTGAGCTGCAGAACTCGTCCATTGGGGAAGTACAGAAGGACGTTGGAGACGATGGCACATGCTGCCAGTGGGAACAGGGTGATCCCAATGCACTTTGAACACTTCCCTGTGCACATGGTAGCTCTCTGCTCAGGAGAGACGCAGGGAGGTTTGGGTTACTGCAGTGCAGGGAGCACAGGATTTCAGCAGTTTTCTTTAATGAAAAAAGAATCAATTTTGCACAAGAAGTGTTCCAGTTAAGACTTACACAGATAATCATGTTCTACAGAGCCTGTTCCCTTCAGAGACTTTATTTAAATTGGAATTATTAAAAAACTGGAATGTTTAATTGAATTTATTTAAAATTGCCAGGACTAAACATGTGTTGATATGAAATGAACAAAGACTTTAATTTTAGTTGTTAATGGAAAATTATCTGTCCATTGGGAACATCAGTAACAAAACCATAGCAGCACAAACTGTTACCCTGGCTGGCAGACTTGGGTGGAAGGGGAGGTGGACACACCGGGTTGTCTGGGACCACTGTCTTGGGAAGCTGATTTGAAATCTCCTGTGCTGAAGGTCTAGAAGAGCAGGAAATGATGTCCAGGAATGCCATAGAAACATTCAACCCTGCCTTGGCAGGAGCAGATGGGGCAAGCCTCATTAGGGTCCCTACCAGCTGCATTTTCTCTATATCAGTCAAAAATACACTGTCAGCAAGAATTGGAGAAACTTTCCTTACTGTTTCCTGTGACGTGCTCATTCTGCAGATAAAGGTTATGGGGCTGTGGGTTATGAAGCTGTTTGGCACCCCCCATAAAATATCCAAAAAACTGGAAGCATGTCCAGTCCTGTGGCTATTTGCTAAGGGCAGGTCACAAAGCCATCACCTCATTTTTAGACATCTGCCATAACGTGTAAACCAGCAACTTAGTATTTCACAGCAGTCAGGTTCTTCTTTTAAAAATAAAAAAATCAACATAAATGAAGCACTGGTTGAAAGGGATCTCTGCAGGTCTCCAGTCTGACTTCCTGCTGAAAGCAGGACTACCACCAACACAAGGTCGCTGTGTCAGACATGGCTTTGTGTAGCTGAGCTTTGAAAACCCCCAAGGATGGAGCTACCACCACCTCTCTGGGTGACCTGTTGCAGGACTGCCCCAACCTCTTGGTGAAAAGTCTTTCCTCATGTCTAACCTGAATGTCCCAAGCTGTAAACATGGCTGTTGCTCCTCATTATATCCTCTCCCACCACTCCATCACCTCTGTCTCTCCCTTCCAAATTAGTTGTAGGCTGCTATTAGATTCCTCTTCACCAAAGTGAACAACCTGAGCTCATACTGCACCCATGCTGTGATCTATAGCCAGAGAGAAAAGGCTGATCAGTACAAAAGTGGATCCACAGATATTTCTCCACTTCAGATTGGAAATTTCAGACTACTGGGTCAGAGATTATTGAACCTCCATGCTGTCATTAACTTTATGGCACAAACTGATCACAACTTCTTCATGATGTTTAATCGTAGCTTCACGCCAGCTCAAGGCTTTCAAATGCGTGAAAGTACAAAATATTAATATGTGGGTTTCTCTCCTCAGAGAAAGCTGACAGTTTATGACAAAAATGGCTTTACTCTCCTATGAACAAGTTCCAAAATGTAAGAGAAGGAGGATGATGTGGTCACACACCATTTCAGTACACACACCTGTGTTACACACGCACACACGCAGCCATGCACCCACACATGCCTGTGCTTGCTACATGCAAATAGTTTTTGTAATAACTGAGGCAGTAAACAGTGAAATGTCCCTCAATTTAGTCATTTGCATTGGCTAATCCTGAAAGTTTTGTGACAGAAGTTGATGTTGAGAAGGTATTAAATGGGCTAGGAGTACAGAAATCAATCAAGGTTGGGTTCCCAAGCAAAACAGCCCAGGTGTAAGACAGTATGAAGATGTTTGAGAAAGCCAGAGACAGGCTGAAACCGGCTTCGTTGACAGGACGAAGACAGCAAAGAGGTGAGGTAAGGCACAAAAACAGACCAATGTCCTCAGTCCTCTGTAACTGAGAGGGAAAACAGAAAGACTTTATGGGATGCTGTATATTGCTGTGAGGTATCCGAGACTGCCAGAGCCTTCTGAGTTTGCATTTCTATAGCAAAAAAATTTCATTGTTCTCTGCTGCTACGAGTTTAATGAGAGTACAGTGCTTATATGCCTTATCTTCATAGCACTTTACAATCACATTATGCTTTTTAATCCAGCTTTAAAAGAAGTTAATTGGCATTCAGCTATTCCAGAAAGAAACATTTTTAACAGAGATACTTCTTGGTTTACGGTCATTACCTATTGCTTATATAATGGTCAAAATTGGGCAGGGCATTTTGCAAGCCTCTGGAAAAAAGCCCCAGCTCAAAGAGATAAAAATCTAAGCAGACCAACAATGTGCAAATGAAAGATGAAGTGGGGAGGGAGTGAAGGGAAATGGAAAGAATATTAGATATTTCACCTGATTTTCTCTCAATGCCCAATGCATTTGCTATTTTTTTACACTGACTTTTGCCTGTCTGCTTTCCCATCTCATTCTAACTTTTGCTTTTCCATGCATTTGCCCAACCTCACTTCTTCCCCTGCTTCCAGAGAGAAGCAAACAAGCACAGGCACAACCTGGCCTCCTTCTATAAAAGCTAAGTCTTGTATGCAAGTTCTAAATTCTCTTCTGCATCTTTCACACATAGCTGGAGGGCACATTTCTCACCCGGTGTGAAGGAACATGATGCTGCTTTGTCTGGAAGAACAGAAGTTTACAGCCCATTCTCTCTGACCTATCTCAATACCACTTCAAACTGTAGGGAGAAGTTACCTAAACATCAATCACCAGACCTAGCGAGAGCCTCTAACACCAAAATCAATGCTGCTTTGCTACCTGTGTACATCAGAGGGATCTGACCATGTTATTACAGCTTAAGAAAACACTGGATTGCCAGAAGCGCTCAAAACACTTTTATTAATTCAGCAAACAAAAGCACTTTCTACAGCTTTGTTAAAGGCAGCTACAGCAAGCTTCTAATTTTTAACTAGGGTTTTAGAAAGTTTTTCTTTTTAATGCTGAGGGAAGCAGGTAAATACCTTTGCTTACCTTCTACACAGGGCTAAGATGGCCTCCAGGTTCCAGAGTTCCCTGCACTGGCTTCGGGCTCTCCAGCTCCTCTCTCCTGGAGCGTGGCGGTCTGAGAGAGGCACAGCAATGTTTTCGGGCAATGGCCTCTATTAAACAAATAGCTGTTTCTCTCCAGAGAATGAGGAAATACCCCTGGTTGGCCAGCATGAGGTTGGCATGCCACCCGGCATTATTGATTATTTTAAGGCAGTGTTCCAGTGGTCAATGCCTTGGCCCCCCAGGACATGCAGATCGGAGCAGTGGAGACCTTTTTACTGCCACAACCATTTCAGCTGTGCACATCTTGGCAGGAGATGGCAGGAGTGCAAGCACGTGAAGAGGAGCAATGAGCGCATGGCAGCAAATGCAATTAAACACAAGGTGGTGGCACAGCAAAGTACGGCCGTCGGTGCGGAGTCATCTTCTGCACAAAATTTGGCACTGGCTTTGCTCCAAAGCATGCTGCTGTGAGATCTGGGTGAGGAGAGTGGGGATGGGAACGGAAGGGAAGGAAAGAAAATTCTCAATAAGACGGGGAAGAAAAAGGGAGAAGGGCAGAAAGGCTGGAGAGAAGGAAGAGGTGTGACCAAGTGAGGAAACAAGGAAAGAAAAACACAATTCAAAGGAGGAGAGAGTGGGAATATGGAAGGAAAACTGAAGATACATTTTGGCAAAGGAGAAGAGAAAGGTAGAAGAGATCCTAGGGATGGGTCAAGAAATGAAAAACACCGCAATAGGTATGAAGAAATATTAAAATTAAACTGGGAGAAGACTCATATTGAGGAAAGAGAGATGTAGCCATACCTATATATGTTACTCGGTAGGTTAGGTTCGGCCCCAGTCATGCTGGGAATATGCTCAGCTCTCTCTTTGACTGAAAACATGTCACCTCTGGCAGGCATCTGCCGTTGCCTTGTTCTCAACATCCAGAAGGAAGGGTGACTTGATCACAAAAAATATCAATGAAATGGGCATGTGAGTGAAAGCAAAGATGCAAAATATTCCACTCTCCACCTTACTGTCTCTCATCTTTCATTGTCATCTTTGAAGAAAATTTCTCACAAAGAAAGACTAGTTGGTAGGGTGGAATTCATCTCACATGACTTTAGATGTCCATGAGGTAGATGTCACCTTAGTCTGCCTTTATTGCTAGTGAGAGAAACAGACACTTCTAAAGAAAAAATCACCAGATCTATTTAAGGAGCTACTGTAGTGTTACAATAAGTCATTAATGGTGAACAAATCTCAACACTTGTTCAGACCTAAACATCAGCATCTGTGGTCAGATGAATCCCATCCATGAGGACTACCAGCATGGCAGGGTGGCTGCAAAAGCATAGGGGCAAAGCCTAGGACTTCAGTCCCCAGGTTGCATATTTAACACCACCAGCATGAGAGGATGCAGGAAAGGTTGTCTTCATCACTGATTCACAGCTAGTGAAAATCTTAAAAAAGCCCATAGAGTGATCATTTGGGCTCAGCATCCTTGATTTTGATTCCAGTCTTCTCTGATTTTGCCCAGCTCATAGCCCTCCAGGGTGATGTGCAAGGCTCACCTCTGTAGTTTCTCATCTGTACTGTGTCCCCAGCACTATACATTCCTTTACCAACCTTTTTAAGTTTCTTCTCTTCACCTTCCAAAGCCTATCCCTTCATACCATGCTTCATCTTATCATTTATCACTTCATCACTTACTATTTAGTGTCTAGAATTGATACCTAGACTTGATTGTGTCTCTCAATTTCAAATATGTCTCAGTGCCATTCTCCACTGAATGCTTAATTTTTCAAGCAAGTGCACCATGAGCAGAACCGATATTGTATTAGTTTTGTGCTTTTCCATTTGCCTACAGCAATCTGTTCTCTTTTGTTCTACTACACAGCTTTTAAACTGTTTGGCACAGGTTCAGTGTTTTCATCTATGTTTGTACAATACCTTGTGCTCAGGGGCTTAACCAAAGACTAATGCTTCTAGCTATGGCAGAAAAATAAAAATACTGGTAAGCTATATTAAACACAATTCTCTTTCTTCTTCAAGAATATATTCAGATTTGCTCATTATTGAGTAGGATCTATATTCAGACTTTGATGAGATCCAAACTAAACACAGCTCATTGTGAGGTTCAGAAGGCATGCCAAAAAGAAGAGGATGATAAAAGCTTGTGTTAATACCAGAGAGCCTGACTCCTACCTGTTTTTCAGAAACAATAGACTCATCCAAAAGAAATGAAAAAAACCCCAAGCTCTAAAACACTTAGAAAAACTGAGGTTTGTCTGTGAAGTGTTTAGTGGCTGAGCTGAGTGTATACAATTGTGTACATCTATTTTTCCCTCTGCAATATTGACTTTGAAGGCAATGAAAGCATTTTGTGTTCCACTGATCAATGCCTCCTGATTATATCGACTTACTGTACATCAGCTCTGGGCCTGCTTTTATTTCTATCCTTTTAGCCATAAACTCTTTATTAATTTTCCAGTTACATGTAGTAGCATGGGTATTGAGAGAGGAAATGTAAATATGTATAAATCCTGTTCATCATGCTAGAAATGAAAACCATTCCAGCCCTACAATTTCCCTGGGTGGTGCAATGTGTGAGCTAGAAACTGAAGAATTACAGCCCTGTGCAGGTTTTTGAAGGGCATATCTGACTGCCCACTTACTCTATTAATAGATCTATCCCATTTGGAGTGCGGCTGCAGTGCACTCATGAGAAAATGCCCTTTTTGCTGTTGATACCCAGTGTAAAAAGGAGCCAGGCAGCTCTGCTGTCATTTATTCTAATACAAATCTTAAGTGGTTCCTCTGAAATCAAAGCTTTATTCCAGATACACAGTGATGCTCCAATCAGTTTAATTTATTCCACTTTGGCACCATGACACAAATTATCTCTTGCTGCTCTTTCCTATAACACTTTGCTGTTAATGTTTTCTTCAACTGAGAGAAAGGGAGGTTGATTTTCTCAAGGAAGAATCAGGAAGCAAACCGCTGTCAAGAGGCTTTTTCCAAGATGAGCTGGCTCTCAGAAGGTTCATGAGCTTGGGCATTGCAGACAACCTGCCCCAGACCCCAGCTGGCTCTCCCTGCTCTTACAGCAGGTACCGAAGTTAACATGCCTGCCTGTATCTAGGAGCATGTGGATGCCCTGTAGAGGTAGAAAAAGCAAGGTGGAAACGGCAGCACCAGCGTTATTCTGATTTTCCTTTGTCCAGAGTATCCCAGGCCCACATAAACCCAGCTAACAAAGAGCTGATGGCATGGCAAGAGCACCGAGCAAGATGAGGGGCAGCTCAATGCAAAAAAGCTCAAGTCTTGAATCAGATCAAAGGTAGCCACAATAAATAACATCGAATAATTAAGTGGTGCAGGTTACAGTGCTTATATCAAGAATACGTATGAGTCTGAAGAGGTGGAATGGAAGTTCTTCTCGACCAAGTTTGAAATAGGCTTTCTGCACTCTTTGGGAGTATATTCACTGCACGGTACTGTCACACACACGTGTTCCTAACACACAGCTTGTTCTGGATGTGCAATTCACGAGGACAACAGCTTAAACATCACAGCAGTTGATCTTTCCTTCTATTTTACCTATTTTTCTATTTTTGGTATGTTTTCCTTCTTCCTTTTCCCTTGTATCTCCTTTATATGTACAACTCCCTCTCGTACACAGGCTCTTTCTCCTCCCTGAGGTGACATCCAGTCTTTGCTGAGAAGTTTCCCCCCTCTGATGATGCTGTACACATCATTGACTCTGGGGACAATAATGCCACCAGAAAGAGACAGTCCTTTAGGAACAAACCCTGTGATTATCAGTGACACTGTGAGCCTGGGGCCTCCCACGCTTGCACAGCCAACACTCTACAGAAGCACCTTCTGCAATGAGAGGTTATGGTGCTGAAACAACACCTAGAAAGCTCTGCCCATCCAGCAAGGTATTGCCCACTGCTTGCTTGTGTGTATGCATGTTCATCTGATTTATCGCAAAGCTCATTTTATTTAATTACATGAGTGTTTTGTCCAGGGACAGCACTGTGCCAGCCCCACTGTTTTCTAAAATGGCAATGAACCATGACCTGTGGCCAAGGGTTGTTTGTGCTCCTAACGCAGAATGACACTGTCACTATCCAATATTAAAATAATTAGAGGTTTGTGCTTTCATTTTGCTAGTTTCGTGCAACACTTATGTCTGGTTTTGGCTGAAAGGCATTTCTCATCCCTGTGTTTTGTCACTGGGGTTTGTCCAAGTATGTGCTCAGGGTGCAGGTCAATTAGGAGCTAAAAGCAGTACCTACTGGAAAATGCCCCTATTTTCTTGACCAAAAGGGAGAAATGTTGCTTCTTCTTGTGATCTTTCTCCTCCCTTCCCAACTTGCCCTGAACTGCCCAGGAAGCGTTCGGTAATGAAGAGTAAATATTGGGAATATACTGAAGAAATGTGGGTTTTGTTAAAAAACATTCACTGCATTTTTTTAGAGCTGTTTAACATTGTCAAGAGGGAAGGTTTCTGCAGTCCAGGATGGTGTTTCTGGTCAGATTGAAAGACTCGTGGCTCAGCTGGGTAACTTGAGTGAGATTTAAAACTCCCATGCCAGGCTGAGGCACCTGGAGCAGCAGCTCCAGCCAGAATAAAAGAGGAGGGCAACAGCCGAAAGGTTAGAAGCAATCATCAAGTGTTTTGTTATTTCAATGGGAACCATCCTGTCATTAACCCATCTGGGTTTGTGCCAAAAAAAAAAAAAAAGGAAAAAAAGAAAATCAATACTAGTTGCATTGGCATAGTTGCGAGGTTTCAAACATCTACGTGAGGCCAGGTTTGTAGCCAGAATTACTGCTTGCTAGTAAAAGTACTTACTACTTACTTTGCCTGTATTGGAGAAGCTGATATACGTGGAAAAATTGAATAAGCCTTTGGAAATACAGCTGGTCTTCAGATCCTGAGGTCCATCTGTTTTTTCCAGCTGGCGCTGGCTGGTTGAGGGAAGGACAATCCCTCCTCTTGCTGACCCTGAAGTCGTTAGTTTGGGTCCACTGTGGGACAGAATAGTATTTTAAATCTCTACATATGTAGCAGAAGGGCCCGAGGCAATTAGGGCAATATTTCCCAAAGTGGGAAGTGTCTTTGAACATTTATTAACACTGCCTGCATTTATGAAAGTGATTCTCTGCTTGCACAGACAACAGCATCACAAATTTTTCCCAGAAATGAAGCAATCTATCTCCAAACTATTTATACTTTTCTGCCCCTATGTCCACTGGAAAGCAGTTTCAAAGCTTTTTTGAGGGTGAGGGGATGTTGAGGAAGGTGCATTCTAAGAATTTTCATTTGTTACCTAAAATTAGGTACCAAAAGGAGACATAATTAAAGATTCTTTCTCAAAATGTGTGACCTGTCTGTCTCTGCTTACCCACATATCTTTTCATCCTTGGAGATATATCTTCTCCACCCCTGGAAATATTCAAAAGCCATCTGGGCATGGTCATGGGCAGCCTTGCCCAGGTGGCCTTGCTTGAGCAGGAGGATTGGACCAGATGACCTCCAGAGGTCCCTTCCAACCTCAGCTGCTGTGTGACTGTGTGGCTGTGTGAAGGGCTGTGATATATCAGAGAGGGATACCAGCACAGCGCTGGTGTGGCTCAGGGGCAGCTGCCCTGCGCTTTGCACTGAGCACCATGGTCACATTAGCAGCAGTGGCACTGTGCTTCCATGGGGTTTAGTTCCTGATCCCTGTAGCACAGCAGCTCCTCCACAGCCGGCATGAGGAAGACATCAAAAAGCTAGACTTAAAAAGATGAACAAATTGTCCAGCATATGCTTCTGTCATTCCTCAGTGGTGTAATCCATTCTTTATATTAGGGTGTGGGCCTAAATTAGGCTAAGGGCAGAACATGAATTAATTCTGTGATGACGGCAGGTCTCCAGGGGCCAGGGAGAAAGGCAAGAACCCAGGGAAGTGTTAAGAGGGAAGATACTGGGTGGAGACAGGATCATAAAAGAGCCAGGTGAGAGATGAACCCACACACATTAGAAAAATAAAAACCTGGAGGGCCTCCTCTGGTAGGCACATCTCACCCTGTGCAATGCCGGGGCTTCGTGCCTGAGTCTTGCCCCACAGGTGGCACAGGGAGGCATTGAAACACCATGTCTGTGGCCATTAGAGGGAGCTTGGTGGGAGCCCAAGCATGAAATGTAGACCTGGAAAGCTGAAGCATTGCATGGAGGACAGCTGGTTCAGTATTTTAAACCTATTTTTGATATCCTTAAGATCCTTGTATATGGCTATTATAAGGATACACTTCCCTATGATGTGCAAGAAACACTGTTGCCTCTTCCTTGCAAGAATTGCTTTTTGAAAGAGGCTGGGATTCTTTATAGTTTAATAACAGCACATGTCTGGTGGTAGCTTGCATCACGCAGCCTTATCCCACGATAAGCTCACCAAAACCATGCAGGGGTTTTTTCCCAAGCCTGTTCACCAGCTGATATTAAATGAACTGAAAGCTTTTACCTGGGAAAAAGCAAACAAGAAAACCATTTGGATTCACATAGCAGTCAGAGGAGGGTTCAGTGGTTGCTGGTTTCACCCACGACATTGCAGATCCAGCTACAACCTCCTTCCACTGATGGGCTGGAACTGTCCCTGAAGGAGGGGAGGGATGGAGATGCCTGATTTCTGGGCTAGCCTGGTACTCCCTGCCCAGGGTCTGCCTCCACAACACTTCACGCTCTGAAGAATAGGTAGGATGGCTCACATTAGTGCATCTCACCCCAGAGCATCCCCATTCTGCTACACCGCTGGCCTTGGTCATGCTTCCCACCCCTTCTGCTGAGCCAGCTCCAGCCCTTTTGCAGCCATGCGTGAGAGGTTTCAGCATCTGGCTGGGAGCCACCTGTTTTTTTTGTTCCTCTATCCATCTGTCTGTCTAGTCAGGTGTTAGATAAAGGAAAAAATTACTGCGGAGTGTCTCATCACTGCATGTAAACTCCTCTGCGATGTGCACCCAGCCCCTGGCATCCTGGGGAGAATGAAAACTAATTGTGAGAGACTCACCGGGTGCCTGGGAGGGAAGAAGGATGAGCTGCCACCAAGCCCACACTCATCTCCTTCCTGCTGAGCAGCTGATTGACAGCAACCTGTTACCGCCAGGAATTTGTCTTACATATCCAAATACTTCAACTTGTTCTTTGAGAATTTTGACTTCTTTTCAGTGAGTGTAATGTTTTCAGTCCTCATGGTTGCAGAGAAAAACTTCAAAACTGCTCAAAAATCAGAGGCCAAATAAGGAGAGTTAGCATTTACTATCTTTTCTAAAAAACTTTTCCTTTTGGTGGCCTGACTTGTGATTTCTAAATACCCCAGAATAGCGATGTTGTGCTTTTTGGCTAACAGGGCACTTTTAAAAAGCAGTTGTTGCAAAAAACCCTGTGTGCGGTAAGTCACTACATGCACTTCTTTTCTCTGGGTTTGTGCTCCTTTCCTGGCTCTTTGGTTTATCTGGGTGGTGAGATTAGGAGCACTGCAGGGCAGGGAGGGTCCCTGTCTGTGTATTTGCACTGTGTCTTGCCACTTGTAAAGGAAGTGAGTAATCATCACCCTTGCTGCTTTCATGTCTACTTGCACAATAGAAATAATTAATAGTAATAGCAATGCTTTGCCTATCTGCGGCTCCTTTCATCTGAAGACCTTAAAGTGCTTGACAAGCATTAATTAAATTAGCTTCCAAATACCTGGAAAGGGAGTCAGATATAATGATCCCCACTTTGCAGATGAGCACTCACGAGGAGAAGCGAAGGCTAACTGAGTGCTTACAGTTAGTCAGCTGAAACCATATTTCCTCCATTGGGGAAGGTTGCTCAGCACTTCTGAGGCTCAGGCTGTTTTCTCAGGTGTCCAAAGGTGGGTTTTGATGTCCACTTTTTACTTCCAAAACATACAGCCTATCAGGCACCGCGGTTCATGAAGTTTCCCATTCGAACTACCAACCTGGCCTGGGAAAGGAGGAATCTCTGCTGACACCATGTTGGCGTCACTATGAGCAGGCAAAGCCAGCGTGACTCTGTCTGAGTTAGTGGACTCCGGCACAGAAACGCTCCAGCTCAGCCCCAGGGGTGGTGCAGCCATATTTGCGTCATGCTGCCTTTCACTTCATAACCCTTTTGGAGAGGGATCTGCCTCTGAGTTGGCAAATTTGCTCAGTCTTGTATGCGTGGTGATGCAGCTTGCCAGGCTGCATCCCTGCCACGGTGTTCACAAGCCCTTACAAAGAAAGATGCCAAGAGCCCTAACCCAACTCTGGGGTCTTAAACCACAGTTATCTTGTCTCCTGAAAGTCTCTGTTAAACCAAGGGTGCTCTGCACCTCCCCGGATTGTACCCAGCAGGGGAAAGGAGAAACTGGGCAAGATCTGGACAGAGGAGAAGAAATCCTCAGTAAGGACTACATAAGATTCAGTACTAACTTGGAATGATAGAACAAAGGCAAATGATGTTTTGGAAGACCACAGCAAGCTCTTAAAGGTGATAGCTGGGTTGGTTGGAAAGGTTTTTTTCCATAGACTGTGGAATTTCTAATTCTGTAGAAATTATTTTCCTTTTTAATACCAGACCTGAAAGGTTTCCATTCCAGGAACGGCACTCTGGGTGTAACATAGGCTTCTTCAAATAGGAAGCAACAGAGTCACTGAAGAGTGGTAGGGCTGGTCTTTATTGCAAAGCTTCATAGACACGGATGAAAGACACTAAAAGTGTGGGCAGTCATCTGCAGATCCCATAAATCATATCATTTCACTGTGAGCAATCATCCAGACTTCTACCAGGTCATGACATTTTCCCCACTTTCTCCTTTTCAGGCAGAGAAACTGAACAGAAGAAGTTGTCTGGACAGCAGGTACCTTCTGTTAGCTCCTCCACTGCACACAACACCCTCCCATTTAACCAGCAGAGCGCAAGCAAAGTGACACAAGCCTGCTGGGAATTTGCAGGTTTATAACACTCTTGGGGGTGGCTTGCCTGGCAGAGGCAAGTTTGCAACAGTTTGGAAGCCACTTGTGCAGATGCAATGACATCACTTCCCCCAGTGCTCGATACCTTCCTTTCTGCTACCTGCTTTAAATAGTCCTGGTTAGTTTTCCAGTGCTGGGGTTTCTTACCACAACTCCCCTATTATTTACCCATTGAGAAAATGGGGCAATGATCTCATAGGAGGAAAACAAAAGGGCCACATTTCCTCTAGAGTAAGTAGGTCAGTGCCACGAGACGTGATGGAAGAGGATCCCATGATGCCCATGGGGCAGCTGGAGGAGGCTGGGTAGGCAGCAGAGCTGCTCAGGGGAGAGCTGAGGTAGACCTTGGCACTGGCCCTCCTGCTAGCAGGCAGCAAAGGTGGGTATGAAAGGGTTTCGCCATGCAACCAGGTCACAGCATCACTCCCACAAAAAGTGAAAGACCGATGAGACTCCAGTCTCCACCACTCTTGTGCACAGAGGGAAGATAGTGGAGCAGGAGGACTGTTGCCTTGCTTCCACTGCTGAACGGGAAACCAGGAGACCAGGCTGCCTTCCTGCATGAGTGCCTGGAAGTTACCTAGCCTTCCTCTTTCCTCATTTGTATAATAGGGTTAATAAACATGCTGTGCCCCACAGTGATGACGTAAAGTTAAGCTCTTTCATGTTTGTTAGGTGCTACAATGGGCAGCACTATAGAAACCCATAAATAATGTACCTTGAAGTTCTGTGGAGGTACTAACCTTGTTTTAACAGTGCAGATATTACATGAGTTACCACACGCAAGAAGCTTCTCTTAATTAGGATTAAAATTTCCTCTTTTTTAGCCTTACTGTAATGGTTTTTGAGGCTGAACACATTACACTTGCCCAGTCTATTTGGCAGTTTATTGTAATCTCTTCAAACTTACAGCTCCTTTCAGTACCCTGTTAAGCTCCTTCCTTTGAATTGTTGCATTCCTTTACAATCTTTGAATTTAAGTGTCTTTTTTCTCAATGTATAGTTAATTTCTCTAAAGTCTAAATTCAGCTATGGTATTGTCCTTGTCGTTGGTGTGGCAGACACAGGATTTGGTTCAAACCCACAATGGAAAAGAAAGGATCTGTGGACTGCTTCTGATATAACAGGAGCCCTCTTCCCCATTTCACACATTAACTCAAGATTTGTCCACAGCTGGTAATGTACCAAAGTAGCTGTTCTGCAAAGAGAGCATCTGCACAGAGACATACAGAGAAAATTATTCTGCCCTAATGATCTCCAGACAACCATTGTTGTAAATGCCAAGTGTGACCCTGAGCTGGGTGCATGAACTGAGCCCAAATGGCTGGAGGGCAATGCTGGGGAGCCGTGCAGACTCTGACGTGGGATTCTGGAGGGCTGGGATCAGTCTCCGTCCTGCCACAATGACTTCTGGGCAGACATGAGTCAGGTCCACACTGGGCCACCTGTAATATGGGCTACAGCTGCCTTTCTAATATCCTCACTGATCACAGATCCTTGTAACTATTCTTGGAGTTCCAGCAGCCTCTTTGTCCTTCTGCCTCCAATGGTTTCAGTGCTCAGATTTGGGGTGCTCCTGGGAAGCGCTGTATATGACAAGGAATCATTTCTCACCAAGGTCCTATCTAGAATTGTAAATAGAAGTGGCGGAAGCCTTCAGGGCAGGCAGTTTTGGAGATTTCCAACCTACCAGCGGGAACTCAAAAGATTCCACTAATTCAGATACATCCAAGACTATAACATGAGGTTTACCTTCTGCTCACTACTGCTGCAACTCAGAAAATGATGACAAAGTGCAAGTGAAATTGTTTTTCACAGATGTACTATGAGACTTTTGTATTTAATATGTGTTCGTGGCTGAAAAGTGTGGGAAAACCGAGAAAGGGGAAGGATGGCTTGGTTAAAAGAGTGGCATGAAACCTGGGAGGGTGCAACTCAGTTCCCAGCTTTACCACAGGCACTCTTTGTCGCCTTGGGATGGTCACTACAGGCACAGCTCCAGGTTTGGTGGCAATACCAGCTGAGGGTAGTCTTATGCTGGAAACAGGGAGACTAATTCCCAAACTTGGATTGCAATGCAGGCACAAATCAACATAGTAGAGGGACTGGGAACAAGTGTGTATGCATGGGAACTCTACTGCTATCAAGAAGCAGAGGGAAGAGGGTAGTCACTCTGCTTGAATATCAGCTCATCATCTGCTCAATGGAGAATGCACGCTGGGTTTCAGTAGTAGGCAGTCTGAATAAAGTGCTCATCTCTGAACTCATGTTGCCTAATTTCAAGGAACTGAGGTATAGTCAATGCGGAAGATCAGCACGTCCAACATCTCTCTTCATTGACCTTATTGCCATCACCAGGTTAACTTAGCTATTCTAGTTAATTCACTAACATTAGTTGGCACAAGTCCAGGCTTTAGTGGATTAATTTAAGCTAATTATTGCAATCATTCCTGATGTACTTAAAAAGAAATCTCCGTTTGTGATGTTTCAGGGCTCATTCACAAACTGGTACTCGAGATGTTTGCCCTTCAGACCTATGAACACTGCTCCTCATTACAAAATTTCGAAACCCAGCCATGCACTAATTTTAGCCTTCATAGGGACAGAAAGTCTTTGAGGAACCAGTATCCAACCCTTTTTCTGAAAGGATCCTGAACAAAGGGACAAACTTAATCCCATTACCTCACTGCCAGAGGGGAGCTTCCCAAAAATTTTCCTGATGCAAGGGCAAAACAGCTGTTCTTTCATCTTTTTCTGAGTCATGCCCACAGCACCTCTCCAGAATGTAAATGTGCCTGGGTTTAATGATGTGACAAGGTAATTAAGTGTTAATGTGTGGATGCAAAGGGTATACAAGTTGCCGGATCTAGTAAATGCTGAAGCCAAGCTAAGGCGTTTACCAGACTTTCAACACATTGCTGATATAGGGTGCTAATCCCCACACATTATTCCTGTTACACAAATAATTTTTACAGTAATAGACAAAGAAATTAACTTCTATTTGAATTTTGAATAGTTATTCTAACAAAAAAGCAACCAGGACCCAATCCTGGGCACATGAGAAGCAGTAGAAAAACTAGGACATAGCACTATTATTATTTAAATGACTATAGTGCAGTCAGGTGCCAGCTCAGCTTTGGGCACTCCCCCTTCCTATGCCCCAGTAGCTCAATGCACTTGAGTTATATGAGTCCACATATATATAGACTTATGTTAAACATATAACAGAATTCTTTAGTTACAAAAAAGCAAACAGACAGAAAGTAATAGCAAAACTGTATCTTTAAATACATCTAATGCTATGCAAATGGGTAATTTAAGCAATTGACCTCTACACAATCTCATTCAAAATGCCTATTACCCTCTAAATAAACATACTTCCTATTCAAAGACAAATGTGCATTTGTTATAACAATGAATATTTGCATAACAGGCACCTGGTTCTGTAAACTCAGGTGCTTGAGGGACAGGAGATGAAGCTCGTAGTTTGCCTTGGCTCAGGTCAGCTGCTCTGGGCAAGGGAAGTATTCACTGCAGGAGGATGCAGGGTCCCAGGCCCTGCCAAAGATCACAGTGGGCATCTGCTAACCTGTTAAAAGGCCATCTTGGCCTTTTCACAGCTTCATAGCCCATTACCTGGCCCATCGTTCCCACCACAGTTGCACGTTTGATAGATGTGCCACCAACTGGCAAAGCCTCTGCCTGTCCTGCAGTCATTGTCTTTTCTTTTGCTTTCTAATTATGCCTTTTAGAATCACAGTACTATTAATTGGCATCATTTGAACAACTGAGTGACACAACAAAGCAGTGGAAAAAGAAGATGATTTTTGACTATCAGTATTTTTGGAAGAGAGGTCAGTATTTTGGAAGATAGATTGATGAGAGATGCCATGAGGTTGGGCAGTGTGTGGTTTGCAGCAGACGAATGAAGAGACAAGCAAGGTCTTCAAGGTCATGAGGAAGCCTGTGGGTGCTGCTTTGGAGGAGTGGGATCTCTGCTTGTACAACATCTGTATTGTCCTATCACTTCTCCTTCCCCTTGTTCATCAGTTAACTGGCTTGAGACAATGAACATCAGCATGTGTCAGAGAGCAGCTTACAGCAAAGGGACTCTTGCTTTTACATCTATGTTAAGCTGACCATTTGCAGTTGTCTGATTGTACCCTCACCCACTTATACAGGGCTTTCATTCCTCACAGCTAAAGAGATGCAATGCAGAGCCCAAAGAAACTGAAAGCTTCTTTAGGAATATATTCCGTGTGTCTGTGTGCTGTGTGTCGGAATTTAGGTGAGGCTCGCCATGGCCCAGGTGGCTGGAGGCTGGGCTGCTGTGAACCTCACCTGCTTTTTGAATTCTGTGTGTGACTTCACAGCCACCTGCACACCAGCGATGGAGAGAGGTGTTCAGTACAGCTGACCGTACGTGTAGCTGTCACTGTCACATGCCAGAGGGTGAACAAGGATAGGACAAGGGATAATTGGTTTAAGCTAAAAGGGGGTAGATTTAGACTAGATGTTAGAAAGAAATTCTTTGCTGTGAGGGTGGTGAGGCACTGGAACAGGTTGCCCAGAGAAGCTGTGGATGTCCCATCCCTGGAAGTGTTCAAGGCCAGGTTGGATGGGGCTTTGGGCAACGTGGTCTAGTGGAGGGTGTCCCTGCCCATGGCGGGGGGGTTGGAACTAGATGGTCTCTGAGGTCCCTTCCAACCCAAACCATTCTATGGTTCTATGATTCTTTGAATGTCATGTGACTGCCACATAAAAATATGCACATAACTGGGCTAGATTTTAACTGATAAAGTTAAACCTGTGGCTAGCAAATTCATTTGAGAAGCCTCTTACACCCCTAACCATGAGTAACCATTAGCTTCAATGGGAAGAGGGCAGATAGTTCTGGAGCTGAAAGGGGAATTTCACAACTGTTAAACCTGGCAATGAGTCTCAAGTGTAATGCCGTATTCCAGAACTGCAACTTTTTAATGTCTGTGGTCGGTTAAAAATGAGTAAGAGAGCAGTACGATTTTGCAGAGTGCCTTGCCACCTACAGGATGTTACCTAAATGGTTTACAATATCCTATCAATTCATACTCCTATAGGTTTACACTTTGCTTTGCCAAGGTGGTAATAGAGATGTCATCTTAGAGGAAGTTAAGCTATAAAGGGAGGGACTGATTTTCTAGAGAGCTACGTGGGCATGTTAATTACAAGGTTAATAAAAGGGTGATTGTTGTGTGCCTCAATTCTTAGGTGTTCAAATGGAAAGACTACAAGGACTCTAATTTCCAGAAATGTTTGTAAAAAGGGGCCTCATTTTTGGCACTCTAAAACTGAATATATTCAGATCACTTGCGATCTTAATAAATGGGTCAGAAAATCCTAAAAATTGGAGAGTTAGTGGCAAATTCTTTCTCTCTGATAATACTGGATTATAACCTAGTGTCATGTCATTGAAAAAAACCAAAAAACAATGAAGGCAGCAAGATGCTAGCTTTAGAAATCTCAGACATGATAAAGGAATTAAAATAAACATAAAAAAAGGGTTTTGACAAGGATGGCAAAAACACTCCAAAACCCCTCCTGCCCCAATATGCCATACTACCCAGTCTGGAAAAAGCAGGACAAAAAAAGCATCCAAACTTCCAAAAAACACCAACTGGCTCTGGCCTGGACAGGTAAGTGAGCAATTTATGTACTCACTGAAGGATTGGCAAAGGTCCTGCCATGACAGCAACCTCCTCCCTAGCCCTACTCTGCATAGCTGGGCTCTCTACCTATCCCAGTGCTAACCTGCTGAAAAGGAGGAGCTTTGCCCTGTCCATTCCTTATTTATAACTTGTCTAGAGCTGGGAGGGAGGGGTGAGCTCTCTGTGGTGCATCCTGCTGCTGCCTGCCTGCTGCCAGCCTCGCAATCACAACTACAAATGCCTCCCGCGCAGCATGGTGGCTGCCTTCGAGCTCTTGGGTTCCTCTGGCTGTTTGCAGTGGTGGAAGCAAAGACCAGAACCTATTACCTCGGGATTGTGGAAGAGAACTGGGACTATGCACCGTCTGGGAAAAATCTGATCACAGGACAAAACCTCCTAGAGGACAAGTAAGTCACTGGGGTCTCTGATGAATTGGACAAGTGTCGACAGCTCCAAAGAAAATTGACTAATGTGGTTGATGTTGCTGTAAATGTCTTATGATGGCCTTTTTCTGGTTTTGCTTCCAATGATGTTGTCATCGGCAGGATTTCAGCTTCAAGGCAAGAGTAGACTTTGGTTGACTTTTCCATCGTAGTTGAGTAAACAAGTGATAGTTACTGTGTATTTGAAGGTGATGTTAAGGAACTGATATTTCTCAAAAAGGTGTCAGGTAGCAGGTTCAAAATCCCCTGTGTGTGTTTCATGGTGATGCATGTATTTCTGGGACTTGTTGTCCAAAGGCAAATTGCAACTCTGCCATAATCAAGCATAGCTCTTTGCAATAAGACATAGAAGTCTATTTAACTGGCAAAAGATTGTAACTTTTCTTCCTGTGAGACAATAAAAGTTGGGGGCCTTGGTATGACATTGTAGAATTCAGATGTGTATAGTATCTATGAATGAGATACAAGTCAGGGGTCCATATACCCCTGCAATGTATGCAACTGTGGAGACATCCATTTAGGAAATCTATTTAGATAAGTGCTTAAATATATAACACTGAATGGTCATGCTGAAGTCCCAGTGATCACCCATGTTGAAACTGGAGTGTGCAGGTGAGCACTGTGATGAATTGTGCCTCTGCCAGAGGAAAACAGGTGCCCGCACTGCTGGGGTTGGCTGTGTGTCCCTCCCACACCAGGAGAGCTGACCTGAACATTGGATGGGGATGGCACAGACCCTTGGCGCCTCTCTACAGAGTGGGCTTCAAACATGCATGGGAGTATTTTTAAGATTTCATTGATATCTTGGACACCCTAGAGATAGTTTAGGGGTTCTTCCTCTGAGTATAAGCTTGGGGTTGGGGTGGGAGCTGTGAGTAAGTGAGAAGGTCCTGGTGTCCATACCAGGTCTGGAAGCACACTGGGAGCTGGATGCTGTGTCCCAGGAGTTAGAAATGGAAATGCCCTTTTTGACTTTTGAGGAAATCCCAAGCAATGCCAGACTTTTCTCCAGTGTCCAGTAATTTCAGAATCACTCGCAGTTAGATTTCATAAAGGAAATTATTTTGCCACAAGCAGGAGATGAGAAAGAGTTTTATTTTTCAACACAAACTTATCCTTATGCTCTTAACAACTGGAGGTAACAGAGAGCATCCAAGTCAATAGGTGTTACCTTTATAGGTAAAACTCAGGGTAATAATTTGTTCCCAGCACAGGCTTTGCTGGAAAGGTTATTCTTCGGTTGGGTTAAACACTTGAATTTCTCACTTTCCTATTATTTTTAGCAGAGGATAATTTCCTCCACTCCCAAAAACTGGAAGACCTCTCACTAAAAATAGTTCAGCTTTAAGTGAAGGACAGGTTTCTGTAAATCCACCCCAATACCACAGAGAGACTTGGAATCTGTTCTGTAAATTGTACTTTGAAGGCTATCTGCTCTATGTGTCCCCTGAACATCAAGTGGCACATTTAAAGTCTGTGACATAAATGCCATGCCTTTTACATGTCACGACAGGGAGGGATGATAGGTTATGTCTTCAGTCATTGCTGTAATGTAATAATTACAGAATGCTAATTCCACAGGGTTTACTGACAGAGTAAATGTAATTTGGATTTTAAGGTAGACAATACATTCAAAGCTGGAGAGCTGTCTGTAATGAGCTCCCTACATGAAGGCTTCTACTGCAGAATAATAACATGATTCGGGCAACTAGTTTACTCGATTTCCAAACTCTACTGAATCGAGCCAGAATAAAGTGGTATATTCTGGAATAATAGTGTGTCTGCATAAGCATGTGGACTAAACAGTGAACCAGTAATAGCTATTTTGACTGTTTAGCTCTTTAGGATAACCTGTAACGTAAATTTAAAGCAGTATACTAATGCGTTACTTTTCAGCTAATTAATTGGTTCCTATGAATATTTTAAAAAATGTAGTTCCATAAGCAAAGTTTAAGGATCAGTTCCTAGGTAAAGACAGGAGTGCATTTTCAGCCAGCTGTGTTGCAAGCAGCAATGTTCATGCTCGCTGAGCCTAGCGCTTCTCACCTTGTGATGCATCCTTACAGCACCCATCTGATCGGGCACTATCCCAGTTTTATTGATAGGGCAGTGAAGATAAAGAGGTTGCAGACAAACCGATTATCTTTAAAAGAGGCAGCACATGCACAAAAAGGAATGCTCCCTTTGATTCCACCTAGCCCACAGAGATATAATCAAAACCACTTACTCTTCACTACTTAATAAAAATGCTGAATTAGCAAGTGTGTAATGGAAAGTGTTACATTACCTGGATCAGATAGTGAGATTTAAGAGATGATTTTCAATGTTGCAGCGCCAAAGTCAATAATACCTTCCTCAGACTTTATTTTTTAGTAGTAAAGAGGAGACTTTGGTAGCTGAGGCATGGAGCTGGAAATCAGGTGAGCTGGTTCTGGCACCAGGCACAGCTACGCTGCTCAGCTCCCGCTGTGCTGGTGCCGAGTGAGCTGCCTCCCGAGCCAGGAGCTGCAGAGCTGCATCAGCACTGGGTGTGAGCTGAAAAGGCTGCCTCTCGTCAGAGCTGATTAATCCAAATGCAGCCCTATGTTAACATAACTATTCTGCTTGGATGCTAATTTTTATTATGCCTTATGTTGCTGCAGCGCTCAAGGGCCAGCCTGCTGCTTGCACAGAGCAAGTATCTTGCTGTGCATCAGTGTTTCTTATGTAAAGACAGTAATGAGGCTATTCACCTCTGCCATTTGTCTTGTCTACTTGAAGCCTCAAGCTGTTCCACTAATTCTCATAATATGGAATATTATGAATGAAACCAAGACATTTCATGCTTGGCTCTCCCTTTGAAAATTAAGCTGACATTTTCTGAAGCACATAGGACTTTGGAAATCTCAGGCAGATCCAAATTATGGCCACTGAGTATAGGTGAGCTGGGAAGGTGTTCAGCATCCCCTCCCACCTGATATAACCAGCAAGAGAGACATCATTAAACCATGGTGGACTGGACACACAAGGTGCAAGGTGCTGCCAGTGCTGCTGGACGTGCTGCAGATCCCAGTGAGATTTTTGTGGGTTAGGGCATGAATATTGCTGCAGTAGGAGGGTGATCTCAAACATTGCTCCCTTTGATGGCCACATAGGCAACGGCCTTTCAAAAGAAAAATACACCTAGGTATTGTGGCTTGACATACATCAGTCTTTCCCTCCCTACTGTGGCTCAGCCCTCAGGATTAGAGTTTGGTTGATAATCTCTTTAAATTAATTTGGTGCTAGTTTATATGATGGACACTTAAATCTTGCTCTGCTGGTGGTAGATGTTATTAAGTTTTGCCTGATGTAACAGCTCATCCCTTCTCTTTAGGCCACCAATCCTACATTTATCTGGGCCAATCAACCAACCCACCAACATTAACGGGTTTTTTTTTGTTACTGCAGCACTAAACACAGTTTGTGCAATTTACCTATGAGGAGATCCCACCCAGATAAATGACAGTGAAACCGTCATCACAGATGCTAAACTAATGGCTGAGTCATCATGTGGCCAAATGACCCAATTGCATCAGCGGAGATGATCATTGTGGGAAGGGTCAACATCCAAAGGGCATTCAAGGTGAAATCCCGACTCTAATGAAGCCTGAGAGGAGTTTTGTTATTGACTTCAGCAGAAGCAGAATTTTATCTTAGGAGAGAAACCATTATAGCCACAGTTCAGAGCTTTGTCTAAGATTACATGGGTTTGATTGACCTCTTCAGTTTCCTGTGTGGGTCAGAAAAGGCCTAAAACAACCTCTGTGGACATTGCATCTCTTTCTGTTGAGTACACACAACTCACCTTGTCGTTTGATGCTGTGTGGTCAGGGCACCATCTACAAATGTGAGTTGGCACCACTGGTCCCTCTCTACTGGCCATCCCTCTAGCACAGACCTTGCATTGGCCTTAGCATGGGAGTCATGATTTGGCAGAGGGTCCCTCTGAACAGGTTAGATGACCCAGGGCCATCTTGGAGCCATGGGCACTGTCCTGGCTTACTCCAGCTACAGGAAAAATGGGAAACTCAAGGAAAAAAACCTGTTATAAATGCAGGCATAGAATATGCAAAGAGGGTAGAGAATAAGGAAGGTTTCACCATCAACAGTTTTTAGGGAACATGCCCATAAAGATAGTAGTTTAAATGGTTGTCAGTGTAAAATCTATGGGATTTTAGTGGAACAATGGTAATAAAAGAAGGTTTACATCTACCTACGGTTGCACCCAGGAGCGTACAATGGCTATTGGGCATATTAACCACAGGATAGTATTTGAGACTCCACATCTGGTAGTTATTTGAAGTGCTAGTTTTTCACTGGTGATTAGAGTGGCAAACAAACTCAGCAGGCTTCAAAACTATATCAGTGAAGGATCTGACACCAGTCTATTGAGCAGCTCTTTGGTCACCCACAACATGTAGCTCTCTCCATTTCTTACTGCACACACTGTAACATACTACTCATGTAAGCACCTCTTGAAATAACTAACCTCTGTTAGGTTTAGCTCTTTCTCACGATCGAAGGTAACATAAACATGGTAAAAATATTGGCAAAATACTTTTTCTATGTGATAAAAGAAATAGGTATAGAAATTACACTTAACTCATGGTCCTGCCTAACTCATAACTCCTTCCTACCCTAACTCATAGTCCTACCCTCACATGACAGGTTATCTGTATGTCTAGTCTTGATTTGAAGTAGAGTCTACATGACACTCTTGGTTTACTCTTTCTTTCATTTGGAAGAGTTGCAGTGCTCATCATTGCAGGGGGATGGATGACTGTAATTATGTTAATACTAGTTTTAAGGAATTAGAGTTCATTCCCTGTTAATAAGTCCCTGTCCCACTCATGTGCATTGCCAACATTTTTTGGAGCTTAAGAACGCTAGGAATGGTCAACTAGCAAAATGAAATCAGAAACAGAAATAAAGGACTGATTTGCATGGTTTTCCTAGTCTGAACAAGATTTTTTATGCCCTAATTTACAAACCTGCTTACCTCTATGTCTAACCTCAAGACTGGCCTGACTGGAGGAGATGGAGGTAGGACTTAGTGAGGCTGAAGAATTTCCGAGGTAATTTAGGAAGTTTGCATACAGGTCCAGGGGATGGAGGGTTCCCGTTCCCAACAAGAAGTGGGACTGGCTGATCATCACAACTTTCTGCACATGAACTGCAGGCTGACAACTGAGTTGGAGGGAGATAGTAAAGATTTAGAAACGCAACTCTTATATCCACACAAGACCAGAAGGATGGAAGAGGTTCAGACAGTGGTATCACAAAGCCACCGGCAGGATGAAGTGGTTTGAAGTGAGCAGGGGAGCATGAAGAAGCAGGGTGGTCTGTCTTCATGCGACAAGACAGGAATGAGAGATAGGAGACATTTTGGCAGAGAGTGTCCAGTAAAATAGGCACATTGCAGCCACTGGAAGAAAGAGGCAAAAGCGGATTCAGAGAATCGGACATGTTTAACCATTACAGCATTTGGAGAGGCCACTGCTGCAATAACATATTGTGAAGTCATTGGGCGGGAAAGAATGAAACAGGAGATGCAGTTGAAGGGGATGTTTAACTCAGTGACTGAAAACATGAAGTGTTTCCCAAGGAAGCAGACATCATCAAATGAAGATAGGGAATGGTATTTGAGAACTGTTGTCAAAGACAGGAGATGAAAGGTCAGCAGGACCCTATTCTGAAGTTGAGAAAATCTCCAAAGGACTCTGGAGATGGATGGTAAGGAACCACAAGGTAGGAGATGCACTGGTACAAATGGGACTGGCAGCAGATACTTCATGGAGCACTGAGAAGATGCTCTCACTGAGAGAAAGAAGATGGATGGGGAAAAACTTCTATGTCTCACAGGTGGAGGAGCAGCAGTGTCTGTGGCACTGAGCCTGTGCCAGCTCCCTCCGACACATCTGCTGGCTGCACTGTGGCACTGTGTAGAGGTACCAGCCCCACAGTGTGGCCTCCTGTCCATGATCCAGGCATCTGAGAGTGCAGAGGAGAAGACACTCATACCCATGCATCCTTTCTATGAGCTTCTTATGGCTGACTCCATTAGCTCCAGTGTGGGCAGTCTTTCTGCAAAGGACTTTAAACACTGTAATGTATGGCACAGCAACATTTGTAAAAAGGCACAGAGCTACTAGCTACTTGCAAGGTTGAGGTGGGCACCCAAAAGTCCTGAATGAAGTGGGGAATTCTAGACACCTAGAGTGTGTCCCCTATTCTTGGGTGCTGAGGGTGACCAAAAAGACACGCTGAAAATACATGTCTCTCTATAGGTAGAAGAGCTGGGCTCTACCCCTCCCAGACAGTAGGAGGAGTGATGCTGAAATGTCTGCACTCCAAGAATCTCCCAAACATGAGGGCATTTTGGGTAGGAAACTCTTCTGCCCTTTGGAGAGTGTGGGTCTAGAAGAAAAGGAACCTATGAAAGAGCCTGGGTCTGTAACACAACAGCAAGGGCATCAGTGGCGTGTAGGAATTTGTCTCCCAGAGTTCATTGGTTGTTTTCTTTTGGACAATGATTAAACAAACCCCATAATTAACCAGGGCCAAGAGGCCAGGTGGCTCCTTTCATGCTGTGATCCTTTTCTGGCTCCATGACTCTTGCATTGCTTGATGCCCTGCATGGAAGAGCGTCACCTACATTGTGACTGGCTGCAGTTGGTACCCATTGCACTGGCAGTGGGCTCTGCAGCTCTGAACAGATGATTTGAATAGGCCTCCTTTCAGAAAACTGGCACTAAAAAGACTTTTTCCTGACTTGTAGATGGCTTTAAGTAAGAGCCAGGCACAGATCTAACCACCAGAGATGCTACAGCATGGCTTTAGGCATGCAGGAAGTCTCTGGTGCTTAAACCTAAGGGTTTTCTCAGGGTGATTTCTTGAACCTCAATACCTAACTGGCTTTTGGGATCCCTGTTCTATGCAATTACATGAGTTAGACTCATGTCAAGCATTTGACAAAGTCTGGTCAAAAAATGTGCATTTTTTTGGGTACAGTTCTCCTTCTGCAGGAGAGACGGTGTATCCTGGGGCAGTGAAGTTGTGTGACAGTGTGCAATGCTGTCTGGCCAGAAAGCCAGGGGCATAAGGGCACTGTCATCATGGGGAAAGCACAGCACCTTGTTTAAGATATTTGGTGGCTGACGAAAATAAAAAAAAGTCTGTTGAAATAATTCTGCTTAAAACAGTAATGGAAAAAAAAATTTTCCATTAAAAACTTCTGGAAAAAAAATCTATTTGATTTTTTCTAGAGAAAATTTGTTATAAACCATTTTAAAAATCGATTTATAATTCAGGCATAGCCACATGAATACATTGCCATGAGGTAAGGAAGCACATGCATTTACACTGCACTGCTACTGACACCATCTGCTACTCTCTGGTAAGGTCTCTTGTAGCAGCTCTTCCCTCCAGGCAGTGGAAGGTATCTTCTGCTTGGTGAGTGCAGCGTGACTTGCCAGGTCTTGCTGTGCACACACAGGCAGTTACCACAGACCTGCTAATTCACTGAAAATCTAGACTTCTTGGCAACTTGTTCCTTAACCATGCTTTTGGGGTGTATTTATCTAACAGCCATTATTCTGTGATGAAGCAGACTGAAAAGCCTCTGTCCCTTCCCCTCCATCCTAGCCAACCATTTCTGCCACAGCAGTATCATTGGCTATGTTTTTATCTGTGCTAAAATAGCACTTGGCTTTTTATAAAGCATATATTTTTTTCAAATGAAAAAGCATTCTTTTTGGAGGCTTTTATGTCCGGATCACTTCAGGTTCTGGTTTAGATAGTGGCCACGGAGGTGTAATGGCCAGAGATGGGGGATGTTGTGAGTTATGGTGTCAAGCAGCAATGGCTTCAAAAGGGGGAGTAGTGGATCTTCTGGTGAAGAAATTATAACAAATCATATCTTTCAACTCATGTGACATCCAACACTTAGGTTGCTGGCACTGCATAAAAGCACCTAAACAAAACACCTAAACAAAGTACCTAAACAAAATGGGTTCAAGCATGTGAACTGGCCAGTCACAAAAACTCACTATAAATATGAAATTGCTACATTTCTACCAGTGATACTTCAGAAAAAGCTTTTTAATGAGTTTGTTAAGAAGCATGAAAGTTAAAACAATCTTCAGGGGACGCACAAACTCACAGAGCAGTCAACTATGGTGAAATTGGTCATGCAGTCCACTGCTGTTTGTGTACCAAAGGTGTTCATTTCTACTTTCTTTGTGTGGGATATTTAGAATGTGTATCATACTTGTCAGCTGTAACCTGGAGAGAAGTAAAAAAAAAGATTTTATATGATAACAGATGGGATGAACATGAGTCGCTAGGATGATGTTATAGTTAAAAGGGAAAAACTAATTCCCAGTTGTGTAAGAAATATTGACTGGGAGCACCTCTGGCTTTAGCTGGAATGTTACTTGCCTATTATGTGAAGTTCTTGTGTTCAGACTTCAAAAGAGATAGAGAAATATTGGAAAGCTTTCAGAAAAGAGCTTCGGGAAAGATTTGTTGCATAAAGAATTTCAGTGTACTTGGTTTGTCCAGAAGAAGAGTAGGAGGCAATTTAGTCAATTAATTAAAACTTATGCAAGTGCCTGCATAGAAAAGAAGCTCTTGATGGTATGTGACTTCTTTGATCTGAGAGAGGGCTTGATGGGAACCAGTGGTTGGAGTGTGGAGCTAGATGATGCTAGACTACAAATGCAGTTCAGGATTCGAAGGGAGCAGGTATTTAATAACTATAATATGTCAACCACTGACCATATGGTGGGTTCTCCATCACTTAGAGTTGCTATAAACATAGACTCTGGAATGTAGAAATGATGCATCTCATGCAAGAATTATTTCATGCTACTCTTCTGGAGTGTCAAACTAGTTGATTAGAATCGCTGCTACTGGCTTTTGGAAAACTTAATTTGGTTTTCTTTTCCTTCTGAACAGTCATGCTGTCAGACGTGAGGTTTCAAACCTTCAAAAAATGGAGAAGCTGCTAAAATTGTACAGAAAGTCCTAAGTGGCTAGTCCTTAAGTGAAGACTTGTAGTAACAGTGCTAAAGACCAGACCTGGATAACTGCTACCGTACAGAAACGGGCTTGGACCCTGCTAGCGCTGACCAGGTTTACTCCTCAGCTTTTGTTCCATCAGCTATGTGATACGTCCCAGGGAGCTATTTACTTGCACTGCAAGCACTAGTTATTTGATCAACTCTTAAAGGAGCTTTTTTGTCTCTAAATTATTTCCCCTTCCCAACACTAGGTTTGCAAGTGTGTATGCAACAAGAGGAGCCAACCGGATAGGACGTGTGTACAAAAAGGCTGTTTTTAGGCAATTCACAGATGACACCTACTCCCAGGAGATCCCCAAAGCAGCCTGGCTGGGGTTCCTAGGGCCAGTCCTGAAGGCAGAAGAAGAGGATGTCTTTATCGTCCATCTAAAAAACTTTGCTTCCCGCCCATACTCTGTGCATCCGCATGGGGTTTTCTATGATAAGGACTCTGAAGGTAAAAGCTGGTTTGCCTTTTCCTCTCCTTTTCCCCTGGAGTAGATAATATCATGGATAAAAGTTTGTCCAAGTATTTATTGTTCTGGCCATTGACATCAGAGGACTTTAGATCACCCTCTCATAAACTCATCAGTAATTGCAGCTGATGACTAAAACCAGGAACAGCCTAGTCTCTTAAAACTTTTTGCCACAAACCTTCGACGCCTGGGATAAATCCAGTACTGAAACAGGTTAGGTGGGTCTTTTTTCCTGAATTATTTTCCTGAATTATAAGTCACTGAAGCAACTTCCCTTCTTCCTTGTACTTCTAGCTTGTTTGAATGGATGGAGTTCTTGTAAGTAAATGTTTTCCTCTCTACAGGGCTGTAGCAGGCATGATTTAATTTTCAGAATCTCAAACCATGCATGTGTATTTTGATTAGATGACTGTATGGATTTGCCTACATTCATTACTCTCATCAGTTTTCTGTGAGAAGATAGACAACGTTAGCTGACAAAATGTGTAGATGAGTGATTAGAGTAAAGAGCCAAGGAAAAATTAGAGACTTAATGTATTTTTAAAGCTTTGGTTACTGATAAATATTGGATTTTAACTCTCAACATCTTTGATCATTTTATCAGAAGTTCTGAGTTTTTTCACAATTTCTCAATGATTCTGTGTTCGTGAGTGCTGCTATTATTTTATAAATCTGTGATAAAATAGAAGAAATTACTCATTTATTTAAGGAAAACAGTTAAGGGGGAGGGCTAAAATCTTCCTTTTTCCTTTTAATACAATAGGAGCACTTTACCCTGATGGAACTGGTGGTAAAAGCAAAGAGGACGACTTTGTTGTTCCCGGTGGAAATTACACATACACATGGCCAGTAAGGAAAGATTATTCCCCAACTTTGGCAGACTCAAACTGCTTGACTTGGATTTACCATTCTCACATTGACACACCAAGAGATATTGCATCTGGTTTAATTGGGCCACTGCTGGTTTGTAAAAAAGGTACTGAGCTAGAACCACTGATAAAGCAAGCCCCTCTGCCAAGCTTGGCATCTTAACAGTCATTTTTGCTTACAGGTATAAACATGATGGTCTAGAGTCTATCCCTACATAGCCCATAAAAAGGGGCAAGGAATAGCTGGGCCATTCCAGGAGCATCCCAGGGTAGGTATTGTAGCTCTGGGACAACCCCCTTCCTGCTCCCCTTTGGCTTCACGAGAGATTTGCCTCAGCTGGTGGAGGGACTGCAGCATGCTCTGTGGCCAGCCAGTTGTGGTCGAGACCAAAAGTAAATGTTCCCAAACAGGGATCATTTCAGGAGAAGCAGAGGACTCATGGCCCAGGAAATGAAATTAGGTCTGGGCAGGTGACTTCAGCATTAGCATTTACATATTTGAAACCCCAATGTTCTTTGTAATTTTTTCACCGTATGGATTATATATTTATTTTTGCTCACAAGTTGTGTATCACAACCATACGGGGATGTGCGCTGAACAGCTGAGGTGACAGTCTGTCCTGTGTACGTTATAGCCTGCTAATTTTGTGCTGGAGCTGTCAGGGACCATGTACGAGCCCCTCTATCAGCTGAGGGTTGCCCCCTCTCCCCCTGGGTACGTGTAACTCTGCCATCTCTTTCCAGTACCTCCCACAGTACAAAATCAGCCCTGATTTTATATATAGAACATATAAGTGAAGCAGGTTTTATATGTGAAGAAGAAAAAGACTTCAGCGTGGAAAGGATAAGGCTGGTCTCCAGCTTTGCTCACACAATTCAAATGTCTCAGAGTTTAATGCTCCCTGAGAGTCTTTGATATCCGCAGAATTGCCTGAATATGTGAAACTGAGCCAATAACTATGTGATAGTACACGAAGCCAGGAGATAGCACATTCAGAACAACCCTAGCCTGAAAGACCAGGTTATCTGCGTTCTTGGTCTTGAATTCATCAAGGTGGATACCTGCATGATGCTACTGCTGTAGTCCTCCATCCAACGGTGGTGGGTGGCTCCTTCATGACAGACAGCAAGGCTCTGGGGCTCCCTACTGTAGGAGACAGGGGAAGCAAAGGTTTTCATGAGTTCAGAGGCAGACTGGACCATTAGATGAAGTCTAAACCTGCCAATGGTTAATAATAGACTATTCAGTATCTCCACTCCTATAGTCTCAGGTTGTTCCCCAAATGGTCACTCAGACAATTGTACTGAACTTAGCCTGAATAGATCATATTCATCCTACCTTCAGCCTTTTTAAATCTAAGTATCTACTCCTAGATAATTGTAGAGGCTTCCTCATTAGTCCATGGAGAGTGAGCCACATTTAGACAGCTGTTCTGAGGGTATGGTTCACCAGTCACTTCAAGGCAACAGAAATATGGGGTACCACTTGCCTCTCCTTAATTCCTAGTAAAAAAAAAAAGTCACTGGTTTCTGGCTGGATCAGGCCCATGACCTGGCTCACTGTGTAGGCACACAGATGCTAATGCTGACTAAAGGGCAGGGTTGGGTGTAGTGGGCCAGACATGGGGAAAATGGGAACACAGATACTGGCAGGTTCTTGTCAAATCAAAGAGATCCTGAAATATCAACTTGACTTAGATGAGATGAACTGCCTTCTGGAGGCACTCGTCTGTTCAAAGGCTGTTGGAGTGGGGTCAAGATGTCTTAGAAGAGCAGAATTAGGTGAGATTCATCCTGCCCTATAGATCATGGGCAGAGCACTGTATTTCCTTGAGCACTCCAAAGTTATTACCACTCTTAAATTCAATCCCCTCCAAGACTTTTTTTATCAATTTCCTTTTCGTTTACAATTTAGGAACTGCAGATGAGACCTCAGTAGAAGGGACTGGTGCTGCTAATGCTTTTGCCCTGATGTTTAGCATTGTAGATGAAAACTTCAGCTGGTACCTTGATGAGAATATAAATACCTTCTGCTTAGAACCAGCCACAGTTGACAAAGAAGATGAAGGTTTCCAAACCAGCAACCGAATGCATGGTGAGCAAGACTCTTGAGCAAATGGTGACCTACAGCAGTGACCAGGCTCTTTTCATTTCAGTAGGACTTTCTGTCACTTGTGATGTCTCTGCTTTATCTGTGTCAGCAAGGAATGGCTCAGGATGTTGAAGTACTGTGCTGATAAAAAGCCTCTCCCTACATACAGCACAACACACTGGTTTGCAGAAAGGATATTTGATTTTCATGCCCCGCTCTGCCACTTGTTTAGCATTTTATCTTAGGCAACAGATTTAAGCCATTTGGTGAGTGACCAGCTGTGAAAGGAGAAAAGCAAGCTGCAGAGCACTTTGAGATGTGTGTATTGGAGGACTTCAGCATTTCTCAAAGGGCCTTGTAGATGGTGGGCTGGCTGGTACAACCACTCCTGCCCTTCAGAGATCCATCGGCCGATAGTACTTTGTGTCATTTGGAGATCTGGTGTAAGAAGTTAAATTCAGATATTTCTCTGTATTTTAGTTGTTCCACAGGCCTAGGAGCTAGAATATTTTCCAAAATATGAGTCTCACTCTCTTACTGTCCTGATACATCGTTAGATGTGGAAGCTGAGGGAGAGAGAGCTGACTAGACTGATTTGACTGATATCATAATTTTAAAATCTAAATTGCTTGAACCTGCCATAAAATGATATATTTATGACTCAGGATAAGAGGAAATAGATTTCAGACACGCTAAATAGCTGCAGAACAAGTTAACTTCATTATCAGGCCTTTTTGGTGATGACTTGGCCTTTGCAACATCTTGATATCATGCAGGAAGTTTTTTACAGACCCAAACAGAGAATTTGGGCCATTTGATCATCCAGAGCTGTAAGCTGTATGTTCAAAATGTTACTCTTCATCAAGGAGCCTCATTCAGTGTAGACATTCGGACAGTTTCTTTTCTGAGCCAGGAAAGGATCATCCTTAGAAATAGGGTCAGAGGCACTTGACACTTCTCTTTCACCTCTCATAAAGTCTCATACTTTTGTTTTTAGCTATTAATGGTTATATTTACGGCAATCTCCCCGGCTTGGAGATGTGTGCTGACACTTCCATGTCCTGGCACTTGTTTGGCATGGGAAGTGAGATAGATATCCACGCTGCATATTTCTACGGCCACACGTTCACTAACAGAGATCAGAGGGCAGATGTCGTCGGTCTGTTCCCAGCAACATTCATCACAGCGGAGATGACTCCTGGGAACCCTGGGAGGTGGCTGATAACGTGCCAGGTTAATGAGCACTTACGAGGTACGCTGCTATAGATCTCCCTCATCCTTTCAGAAGTTCCAGCCTCTGCCATGCTTGGAAAAGAAAACTGAGAGATCTTTCCAGGGGAAGCAGGATTTGAAAGTTTTTTTGTGACTAACTGAACACTTTGGAACTATTTCACCAGATAAACATCATGAATATGAGTTTAGTCACCAGTGGAAATTATACATCTTGCTCCAAATCTTCAGCTAGTATGAATGACTTAGCTGTGTAATTCATATGAGGAAGGCTTGCTAGATCCAATGCTGACACCACGCTTTCTGTGTAAACTAGGAATTTTGATGAGCAATGAGAGGAGCCTTCATCATCGCTTTTTGTTGTAGATAAGCATTTACACATTAAGAAAAATCATGCCAGCTGAACACTTCATAGCTTTTTCCTTTACAGAAATCAGACAAAAATTGGCAGCGTTTTCAGAAACCTTTATATGAAGGAATTTGATTCACAGATTCACAGATTCACAGATTGGTAGGGGTTGGAAGGGACCTCTAGAGATCATCTAGTCCAACCCCCCTGCTAGAGCAGGATCACTTACAGCATGTTGCACGGGATGGCGTCCAGGTGGGTTTTGGATATCTCCAGAGAAGGAGACTCCACAACCTCTCTGGGCAACCTGTATGGTGGTGATGTTGTGATATTTGTGTGGTGTGAGAGCCCGAAAGCACGTATCATAAACTAGGTTTCATGACAGCAGACAATGTGTAATTATCATATCAGAGGCAAATTGGGACAATTTTTATTTTTAAGAACTTGCACATTGATTTCAGTGTGATTTGTATCAGGCAAAACAGACTGCATTCTGGCAAGCAACAAATATTGTCAGTGTGGTAATAACCAGCCTCTATTTCAATGAAAGTCACGGGGAGATGATGCCATTTTGCACACTTCAGGAGGCACTCTGACCCCAAAAATTATTCTGCCATCCTTACCCACATCAAGCCCACTAAAGAGTGCAATTGATGTCCGTAGGTTTCACCTGTGGCATTAAGTAGCACATTGGAAGAGAAGGGTGCTAACATCTGGCCCAGTGTAGGCAGAGGAAATCTTTAAAACCAGAAATTTACCCTAGTAATTGTTGTCAATCCATGTAGCTCCTTTTCTGAGTTTTTAATGTGCATTTGTACCCATGAGATTGCTGACTCTGCAACTGGCCAAGGACTGTCTCCAGACTCTTTCTCCTCCCAGGTGGCATGGAGGCACTCTATGATGTTCAGATCTGCCAGAAAAACCTGTCTTGGCCTTCAGCACTCAGTCACAAGAGAAGATATTATATCGCTGCTGAGGAAGTGCTCTGGAATTATGGACCTGACGGTTATGATAAATTCACTGGGCAGGGTTTAAACGCCACTGGCAGGTAAGCTTTCTTGTCCTCTCCTGTTGTGCTTTAATTTCAGGAGTCTGGGTGAGACTTCCCCAGTGATTCACCAGGGCTAGGTCCTGCACTGTTATTAATTTTAATTGAAAGGGGCGGGGAGCATTGGATTTAAACAACCTTGTTGGGAAGTTAGATCTGTAACCGCGATTCTCGGGGTTGCCTTCTGGAAGCACTTACCTTGCTCCATTAGGTCCGTGGAGAAAGTGAGCCCTGGTGAGGTATGCGAAGTGCAGCAGAGTTAATGACCCTACGTCGAGACTCCTCAGGCAGCTTTCACACTTGCAATTGGTGTATCTCAGAGGTGCCATAATGGTAGATTTTTTTTCCCCCTGATATTACTGATGAAGATAAATTGTATTACAGTATCTCCCAGGAAAACTAAGGAGGATTAGAGACACGTTGTGCACCCGTAATGCCACAGGTCTTGCCGTGAGGTAGTTTGGGGTAAGCTGACATAGATCTTGCCCTAAGTAAATTGGGGTTAAACACATGGAAGTCTAATGCACAATGAATGCCTGTTTTTTAACTAATTTATAACTGTAATTCAGACCAGTAATATCTCCCTTTGTCTGCTAGAAAAGTGTACGTAAACTACTAACTTGGGGGGCCATTTCTCCTGTGGCTGGAGTAATAACTTTATCTGAAATGAAGGGTTCTGCCTGAACCTCCAGTTATTTAACCAGTCCGATTTGTTAATTCCACAGCGAATCTGCAATATATTTCACACAAGGCACTGACAGAATAGGAGGGCAATACTGGAAAGTTTGCTATGTGGAATATACTGACGCAACGTTCAGTAAGAAGAAGATCCGGTCAGAGGACATGAAGCACCTGGGAATACTTGGTACAGTGAATATTTTCCCCTCCTGTTGTTAGATCAGGTTTGAATGCAGATCCACTTGGATCCAAAGGGGAATTTTGTGCATGCAGCTGCCAGTCAGCCCTCTCTCATTTAGACAGAAATATGTCAGCGGGCAGTTCTTCTAATACCTTCCCTCACTCTCTTTTTTAAGGCCCCGTTATAAAAGCTGAAGTGGGAGATACAGTACTAGTTACTTTTGCCAACAAAGCCAAAAGAAGCTATAGCATTATGGCCCACGGCGTAAGCTTCAGCAAGTTCTCGGAAGGTGCTCCCTACTTAGATGGTAAGTTTTGACTGTACAGCCGTATTGTCACATCCAGAATACCTGAGTCTAAAGATCTTCTGTTGCTTTGCAGGTTTGCCCTTTTTGTGGATGCTAAGGCACAGAAGGGATGATTTGATTAGTTTGTATCTACCCTACATGTCATAACCTATGGGATTCCCCAGTCTGCCAATGTGCTGGTTCTTCCCCTTGGACATGTGCCCCGCAAGGCGTCTAAAACTCACTGAGGTCCATGTTGAGCAAAAATCAAAAGTACAATCCAATTTATATTAGTTATAATCTAATATCACTCAATTGTAGTCAGTGGATCTCCTCTGGACATTCTCCAGAATTATGAAGCTTAGGATCTGGCATGATGACCCTGCTGAGTCTTTGGATATAGTTATCCACATTCTCTGGGTTGCTTCACTCCTGATTCTCTAATCCAGGCTGGTCATTGCCCTTGCTTCACTGTCAGGATAGTCAGTGTCAAAGGCAGCTTTCATCTGATTGACCTGGAATGTGAAGCAGCGATTATCCTTATTAATCCTCATAAATATGTAAATGCTGAAATGGAGCATTTACCAAAGGCTTCCTCTCATTTTGTGCAAGGATAGTATTTTTATCACCTAAGTTTAACCATTAAATGTTATATTTAAATGGTAGGCACCTTTTTCATTCAGTGACAAGAAACAAACCCTTCAGAGAGTGAGAGTTCCCACTTACTTTGAACACCTTTTTTAGGAGACAGTAGGTCACCCTCTGGAGATGTGTTTCGATCTCCATCAACTGCAGAAGAAGCCTAGAGTTTGGGTTAGCGACTAAGCTTTAGATGGCTCAAGCAAGGTGAGCTGAATCCCATCCATTGTGTCTACAGAGATAATGTTGTGGTCTCTGAAAAAGTATTTGCTGCGCTTGCAGCACTGAAAAGAAAGGTAGGCTTCTTGTTGTCTAAATTGCTTTGTTTCCACTGCAACACATCAGAAAGAAACTCACGGGACATAATCCCTCTTTTGAGAACTGTGCTAAGAGAATTAGGTCAACATGTAAAACTCATAACATCATACAATGAAATCAATACAAAAGGCCTGGGTTTATTAAATTCTGTTGTCTCTAGCTGCTGACCTTGCAACACAACAAATTTGCCAACGGGCCCCAATGCATCACGAAACAACTGGCTTGAGTTCAGCCTTGAAGTTACCTGCACACATCCTAACGCCACCCATGTCAGATGCAGTTCCCTGATGGAAGTGCAGCTTCCCTCTGCTCGCAGTCCTGTTGTGCTTTCATTTAACGCTCACCAGTAACAGCACCCATAGCATTGCACACTTTGGTGTGGAGCAAAATCCAACCAAATCCTACAACTCAGCAGCAGTGTGCGCTGCACATCTCTGGGTCTTTGAAGAGGAACCTGACTCCAGATTCATCAACAATCTTTCTGCCCCTTCTCTCCTTGTAACCCTTGTGTCTTGGATTTCCGTCATATCTATCTACAAGTGTATACATGTAGAGGCCCTACAGGGGCTGTAGGTTTGCACTGAAGGTAAATGATTTTTTTCAAAGGCTGCGCATTGTCTGAGTACAATTTATTCATATGAAAATACTGTACATAAATGTACCTACAGACATCTACAGATGTCTGCAGACATCTTTGTTCAATTGTGCTCTCAGGAAATACTCTTTCATGTTGCATTTGACACTTGTCCAATCTCAGAGGGTTTTTAACTCCAAATGAATGCTGTCCTTATTGACCACTGTTGCAGGATAGAATCGTAGAATCATAGAATGGTTAGGGTTGGAAGGGACTTCAAAGATCATCTAGTTCCAACCCCCCTGCTGCGGGCAGGGACACCCTCCACTGGATCAGGCCCAAAGCCCCATCCAACCTGGTCTTAAACACTTCCAGGGATGGGGCATCCACAACCTCTTTGGGCAACCTGTTCCAGTGCCTCACCACTCTCACAGTAAAGAATTTCTTTCTAACATCTAATCTAAATCGACCCTCCTTCAGCTTAAACCCATTCCCCCTTGTCCTGTCACTACACTCCCTGATAAACAGTCCCTCACTAGCTTTCCTGGTGGCCCCCTTTAGATACTGGTAAGCCGCAATTAGGATGAATGCAGTAGTGTTGCTGTTGAAGCAGCACTCTACTTTGTATTGTGTTCTGCAGCAAATAGTATGTGTTCATATGTAATACTGCTATTTTCACAAGTTTCCAAGAGTATTCTCTTGGAGTATTAGAGAGCAGTATTAGATTGGTGCAGTTTGCTGCTGCCAGACACATCTGACCATGCTAAGAAATTCCAGTCATTGGATACCTAAGCGTTAAACAAAATTTTTGATTTGATCTTCCTCATAGCAAAGACCAGAAAGGTTACCTCGCACTTTTTTTTTCTACAAAGAGTGCAGGGATGACCCCTTTTCCCAACTTTCCTTTCAAGTCCCTTTTGTAACTCCTGAGTGGATACCAACACTTTTTTACAGTGGCTAAATTACACGAGTGGTGTTACAGCCACCCAGTGCACGGCAGCAGACAAAGGCCCAAATCCTTTAACAGTAGCTTCCAAAAAAGTAATAGCAACCGCCCTCTGGAGACTCTGACAGAGGTTCCTGTGCATTGCTACAAAATCAAAAAGAAACAATTACCAGGATCAGATTTGTTTTGAATTTCCAAAGAGCCACAGCTGCAGCTCCGCTCGCTGACGTAATTGTTTTGTTGATGCTTAATGAAAAGCCCAAGTCTGTGTTCATGCCGCCGATGAATCTCACCATAGGGCAGGTAAGCTACAAACATTAGAGGAAGCCATTTAAGCACAAGGATGAGCTCTGCATGTCTTGTCTGATTGAATCCCGATAATCCAGATAGCGTCAGAAGGTGTCTGCATGAAGCAGCTAAACTTGTTCTGCAGGTAATGGGCTTGGTTGTCCCCATGGCACAGGACTCCAGTGAGATGCCCCCATGGCATAACTGCCCAGACTATGGGATAGTGCTCGAGCTGTGGCTGCAAGGGGGAGTTTGTCCACAGAAATCAGCCGCCATGTTTGACTCCATGCTAACGCTTATGTTCAGGAAGACAAAACCTTCCCATAACTTTGATGCTTGTCATTTTTACCTCTGCAGGCTATCTGAAGCCAGGAGCCCATGTTAAGCCAGGAGAAACCTTCACATACAAATGGAGGGTGCCTGAAAATGGAGGTCCAACAGAGAGCGACCCCCCATGCCTGACCTATCTGTACTACTCAGCCACTGATGCCATCAAGGACACCAACTCCGGCCTTGTGGGTCCTTTGCTGGTCTGTCGGAAGAACACACTGAATCACGACGGGACGCAGGTGCTCAATGTAGACATACGCTTGTCCCTGCCAGCAGGGTCGTGCAATGGAGGAGGGGTTCCCATACGGGCCAGTTATTTGCCCAGTTCCCAGCTCAGTTTTAAGAGATTAAACAAATGTCATTCCTCAGCGTAAAAGCTGACCTAAGAGGATGGTTAGGAAGATGAAACTGTCATTCCCCAGTATTCTGGCTCATCCCTAGGTTTTCCATCTTTTCCGTGCACTTATTAGCAATGAATGCATCTTTCCATCCTAAGTAATTGTGGTTTAACCCCAGCTGGCAGCTCAGCACCATGCAGCCACTCACTCACTCTCCCCATGGTGGGATGGGGGAGAGAATCAGAAGAGTGAAAGTGAGAAAACTCATGGGCTGAGACAAAGACAGTTTAATAGGTAAAGCAAAAGCCATGCACACAAGCAAAGAAAGACAAGGAATTCATTCACCACTTCCCATGGGCAGGCAGGTGTTCAGCCATCTCCAGGAAAGCAGGGCTCCATCTCGTGTAATGGTGACTTGGGAAGACAAACACCATCACTCTGAACATACCCCCCCTTCCTTCTTCTTCCCCCAGCTTTATATGCTGAGCATGACATCATACGGTATGGAATAACCCTTTGGTCAATTGGGGTCAGCTGTCCCAGCTGTGTCCCCTCCCAACTCCTTGTGCACCCTCAGCCTACTCGCTGGTGGGGTGGGGTGAGAAGCAGAAAAGGCCTTGGCTCTGTGTAAGCACTGCTCAGCAGTAACTAAAGCGTCGTTGTGTCATCAATACTGTTTCCAGCACAAATCCAAAACATAGCCCTGTACTACCTACTATGAAGAAAATTAACTCTATCCCAGCCAAAACCAGCACAGTTGTCAACGGTCACTTTATTTATCCTTTTGGCTGATGGAAGAGTACCAATCCCTGTCTCTAGAAGGATGTAGTAAGAAGGCAGCTGCAATTTTGGGGGGAAAGAAAGCTTTGTTAAAAAAAAAAAAAATACTTGGTTGATTCTGCACAAATTTTGTTTTTAATGTCTTGGGTTCCCTCTTGGCTACAGAAAGGAATAGACAGAGAATTTTACCTCCTCTTTTCAATTTTCGATGAGAATGACAGCTGGTATCTGAACAAGAATATTGAAGCATTTACTGGAGACCCTTCAAAAGTAGATGAAAATGATGCAGATTTCAAGGAATCCAACAAAATGCATGGTATGAAATATCTAATACATGTTAACGATACCTTTTCTTCAATCATATTAGGAAGATGAGTTGGCAGATTTTATCATTGTTCATAGCTGACTGCAGTGGACTGGAGTGCATATAGAAACCTCAGTCATTAGCAATGGATGCATCTACCTACCAACTACACCTGGAGAAAGGGAACGGAGCGTAGCTTTTAGATACAATACTTGGGTCTACAAAAAGGCATAATGCCGGAGTCTGCACCAACTGCAGAGAAGGCCGATGTTCACTGGTGATTTAAATTTCACTGCTGGCCTTGACACTGACCCAGACAATGAAGGTCCACCCACTCTGCTCTGCCAGCTCCCACCTCCAGCAGAGAGGCAAAGGCTAGGGGAATGGCCAATAATATTTTAAAACATCACTTCTGGATGTAAGTATCTGACTTCAGCATGGACTTCCTCCGAGTTGCTCCTGACATGACAGACGTGAGCAAATCACATAACCTCTCTTTGCTTTAGTTTTCTGAAGAGCATTGAGAATATATATTGTTAGAGAACCTTGGGGTTTTCTGCACCCATCTATTTTATTCTTCTGTTATGAGGTGGTATCTCATAATAAAGTTTTGTTCTACTGTAATATCTTTCAGCCAGTGATCACAGAGAGCACTTGAGAATTAGGGAGTTTACCCTCATAACACCCTTGTGAAAGAAAGAGATACATTTTGGAAGTAAAAGTGGAAATCAAAGGTTAAAATCACATAAAAAGTCTCCATCAGAACTGACCTTATAACTTGGACTCTTCATGGCCCTCTCCATGGCCTTAATGAGCTGATTACACATTCGCCAGGCTGAAAGGAGGTACCTAATTTATACACTTAATTGGTGTCTGTGAGACACCCTGAAAAGCTTGCAGGAGAAGTGCTACATCACTGCAAAGTGCTATTACAAGATTTTACAGGCTAAAAAACCAGGTAGAAGCTCAGAGTTTACAGGAATAGCATTTAGGCATTAATTTGGTGTCATCCAGCGCTACCTTTACTTCACAAAATGCCTCTTAACCAGCGTCGTGACTTGCTGCGTTGCAAGTCTCTTGCCGGGGAGGTGGCAGGAGGCTCTGTGATGAGTTTCCACCAACCTGCTGCCAACCGGGCTCTGTCCTTCTCTTCCAGCTGTCAACGGCTACTTGTTTGGTAACCTGCCAGGGCTGGCCATGTGCAAGGACGACAAGGTCTCCTGGCACCTCATCGGGCTGGGCAGTCACTATGACATGCATGGGGTTCATTTTCAAGGAAACACCATCGACCTGAGAGGGACGACGAGGGACGGGCTGGCCTTGTTTCCTCATTTATCAGGGACGGCGCTGATGCAGCCAGACCGCGTGGGTACGTTCCTGAGCTTATCTTGGTGGTATGGCACATGCAGAAATCAAGCAGCCAGAATAACAGTTGGTGAGATGCTCTGCTCTGCACAAGGGAGCCTGGAAGTGCAGGCACCACAGGGACCAGGTGTAGCTGATAATTCAGGCTGGGCTACTTTCCTGGCAAGGTGCTGTAAATCAAATATGTATGTGCACCAAAGAGCAGCAGCTTTGGTGACCTTGGATAGGCAGAGCAGCAGGCAGACAGATAGCTAACGGGATGCTCACAGAGTTCCATAATTCTCAAAACAGGATTTTTTAGCAAAGATAATATTTACTACTATGCAGATAGTCACAATCATTTAAGGTATTTTAGGACTTCAATAATATTTAGTCTTTAGGACTTTCTTCAGAAGCATATACATAAAAGATACTTTTAATGCTCCTGTGTAATCCAGTGATACATTCTTCAAACTCAGAGAGGGTGAATTGTTTGTTGGAGACACCAGATAAGCCTCATACCAACGAGTGCGATGTTACTTTTCTTTACATTGGTGCAACCCTGTTTAAATCAATGGAGTCATCAGAGTTGCACAAGGCTGTGACAAAGGCCATCCTTGGCTGGAGCATCGGATAGAAATATCTCTTGGCCTTGTGTGCATGCCAGGTTAGACCTCTGGCGCTGGTGTCTATAAGACAGCAGATTCTTTTTTATGCATATCCCATATATTTCCACCATCTGTGATGAAACTGCACTGCAGGAGCCACACTAAACAATATATTCTAGGAGATTATTAATATCTGCCAGCTAACCTTCTACTGGCAATAAGGGAAATTGAATGAATTATCAGATCTTTACAATTGCCAAAGCCTATAATTTTCCTTAACTGTATGTTATTTAACCTTTTTCATCACTTTTGCCCTAGAAGCACAAGGAATGGACTGAGATCTAGTCTGGACAGAGCTATGCTTCTAATTTTGATTTCATCATTGACTCACAAAGCAGCTGTGAAAGTGCTTTCCTCCTTCACAAGAGTTCTAGCAGGTGGAGCTATGCAAGACTACGCTGCGGTCAGCTTCTGCTTGTGTAAATGGGAAGGAGAGTACAAATGTTAGAATCACAGACAAGTGAAAAGATGTTCCCACTGTCACTGCAGTCTTTGACCATCAGATCTACAGAAAAGCTGGTCCATGGTGGTTTGGCATTTCACGGAGGAAGAGCAAAGGGTCAAAGATTTGCAGCTTTAACTCAGTTGTTTTTATACCATATAGGTGCATGTAAACAAATAGTTGTAAGCAGCATCTTCCGTTTTCTTAGAGGCATTCTTGTATAACGGGTCTGTATCTGTGTTGCAAAGTCTCTAGGAGATCTCCGTTAGCCTGATTGTTCTGGGCAACTGCAGGGGCTCAGTGGAGAGTCTCATGCACCCAAGGCTGGCACAGCGGCTCTGTGCTCAGGGACAAGGAAACAGCATCGCTGAAACACACACCCTGTTTCTCTATGCCTTTGTTGGTGTCTGCAATGCACACTCCTCCTACGTCTTCTCGTGCTTCCCGTAGGCACGTCTGCAGCATGGGCAGCACTGGCGAAGCCTTACTGGCAGACATCTAATCAATTGCTTTTCAGAGCTTCCTTGGCTAAGCTAATCTAACTCAAATAGTTAGAAGAAATTTATGGAGATTTTTGAGTGAAGATAGAGCAGGCCAGTCTTTCTGAAGGAGCAAAAAGTTACTTGCTGACTTATGGATCTCCATTTGTGTCTGCATTCACATTTGGCTTTTAGTTGAAGAATCTATTGTAATGTAGGAGTTACAGGTCACAACCCTGCAGTGTCTTATGTGCATGTTTAGTCTTGTGTGTGAATGTCAGCCTGAAACCTCATCCTTTTACGTCTTGGGACCAGAGAGCATGTGGTGACTAAAGGAGGTGACTGGTGCATATCCATTTTATCAACTAGTTTCTCCTTCAGACCCCTTAGTTTTTCAAAGCCAGTGGACTCTCAGTGATATAAGCATTCCCTTGCTTGGCTTTCCATCCAGCATCACGGAGCAGGTTTGTTTCAGGACGGATCAAAGATGTACAAGGCACAGGACCTAATTTGCCAAGCTGCTTTTTAAAGTTTTTTAAATCGCCTAAATCTCATGCGTTTTCCTTTCCAGGCACATTCAAAGTGGTTTGCAGGACTTTTGATCACTTTGTTGGTGGGATGAAACATCTCTACGAGGTCAGCAGCTGCCGTAATACCACCCGAGCCCAGCAGCAGCACGGAGCCATGAGGCTCTACTACATCGCTGCGGAGGAGGTGGAGTGGGACTATGCCTCAAATAAGAGCGCAGCACCGAAGATTTACAACATCAGCAGCAATGAGGAAAGGTACCCAAAGCAAAAAACACTTGCGGGCATGGGGCACGCTCATGGTGGAGGGGGAACTTTGAAGCATCCTTTTGTGAAGCCAGCCTCATACTTTTTAGGAGGCACTCTTTCCCGAACAATAGAAGGGAAAACGTATTCATAAAGTGAACAACAAGTTCATAGGCAGCATTGTCAAATGTTTTAGTCTCAGAGTGTCTTGCAGTGCTGTTGAACCCAAGAAGGCTTCCAAGTCCCTAAACGAAGTGTGTGTTCCAGCCCTGGCTGAACCCTATAATGATGCCCCCCAACCCCCTCCTCTCCATTCCTCACTCTCCCCAGTCTCCCCATCCCAGTGCTCTGGTTTTCATAGAGAAGAAACCCAGGTACCTGTCCCAGACATGAGCCCCTGCAAGCAGTGCAGATGCATTAGGGAGGTTCTGAGCCCGCTTCCCTGCAGTGTGGTAGCCCCTGCACCCCCTGGGAAAGGCAGAACTCAGTAACAGCTGCAAGTGAATCACGTCTACACTGCACTGTGCTAAGGAATAAAAAGCATGTGCAGAAGATATGCATTCCAGATCATATTGCACAGGGAGGTCTCTGCGACCACTTTGGTGAAAACAAAAAGGAACGAGGAATATATTTCACAGAAACCTTAGAACAGTGGCAGGGAAACTGAACCCTGTAAAGTGGAAGAGTATGGTGGAGTTGGTAGAAAATATACCTGAAGAGTCATAGGTGATGAAGCATGTTTAAAGAACATATTAACTCCAGTATTGTCAAAGGCTGCTGTTGCACAAACAGTATGTTACTACAGTAAGCAGTGTTCCCGGGGCATTTTTTGCTTTTATTTAGTAAGTTGTGAGCCAACCTCGCAACGCCCCTGCCAGGGGCACCTTGGAGATGAGCTGCCAGGAAACAGAGCTGCTTTCACAAGAGGGTGAAGGCTCTCCTCCGCAGCTGGTGGTGAGTGTCCTCTGCCGGCGACTCAGCCCGCTGGAGCAGCAACAACAAACTATGGGTCACTGCGCAAACCTGGAGGGCACAAAAAAGCATCTTCTGCCAGGTGCAGAAGGGAAAATACATTTCTGACTTTATCTTCATTCTGAGAAAGCATCCAGTCCTGCACAGTACGTAGCAGCAGGGGGGACAGGGTAAAGCAGCTCCCTCTTATCTCAGATGATGGCGTTTGCCTTTGCAAGGTTAGGCTTCAGTTATCATCTTCCTGTGGCTGACTAATAGCCAAGATAGTGAAAGCAGCCATCTTGATAAGAGAGGTTTGCAGGGATAGGCAGTATCTTTTATTGGTGCGGAGGATGCAGCTGGAGAGACTGGCCAAATCCACTCTTAAGCTTGAACTTTATCTCTGCTCTGACAGCTCTGGTGAAGGACTTGTATTCCCAAAAGTTTGTGGTGAGTGCAACATATCCTCAGATTTACCTATTTGAAGATGGTGTGCATTTAGTGAGGATTATCACTGTTATTATGTGCTGTTTAAAATCTCTCGCAGCACCCAGGGCTTCAATCAATCAGCAAACTGGACCAAACCATATATTCTTATCACATCTGCTGTGAATAACGCAACAGTCACTAGCCTTTAGATATGTAAGGTTTAGTGCTTTTAATTTTTGCCTTTTTATTTTGCAGCTATGGGCATGTTTTCCTGAGCCAAGCAGAAGATCAGATCGGTTCAAAATACAAGAAGGTGGTTTACAGGGAGTACACGAATGGCAACTTCACACAGCGCAAAGTGAGGACAGAGGAGGAGGAACACTTGGAAATCCTGGGCAAGTGGCTCTCACGGCTCACAGACCGAGCCTGAGAGGATTCCTTTCCAAAAACTAAGAGGTTTTCAAGCTTTGTTAACATGGAAAACAAGGAACACTGATGCCTGTTGTAGTGATTTTACACTCAATTTGTCCAATGGCTGAGTTTAAAGATGCTTTCCAAATTAGAGAATTCATTCTCAGACATGAATAAGGAGTTTCTTAAGATGTATTAACAGGGAGGATGCCAAAATAGCAATTCCAGGATTCACCTTAACTTCAGAACATGTAACGTGGGGGGGCCTCTTGTAGACAGATTAAGTCAGTATTAAGGGCTGGATTTGTATCTGGAATTGGGCAAGACAAAATTTTATGCATGTCATAAAATAATCATCAGCTCATGTTTTTTATGGGGTGAGAAGTAGGCAACAACTGGTCATAAAGTAGTCAGCACTCTCTAGGAATATATTTGACATTTCCTTTCTTGCAGTACAAAAGTAAAAAAAAAAAAAACACCCTTAAAAAAATAAATAATCTGTTACCAGCTTAAGAAATAAAATTTTGAAAAATACAAAAACCATCCACAAGAGTTTTCCTTAAAAACAATCTGTGCAAAGACCTGTCTCCAGAGTGAACAATTCTTCTCATTGACTGAAAAGAAAAAGGATTATTTTTTTATATATGGAGGTTTTCATCAGCTGAGATAACAAACTGATTTTGATGGCTTTGCTGAAAGAATAGCCTGAGGGTTTTGAGAAAGACCTTGGCTCCTCTCCTGGGCCAAGCTACTGAAAATTTGTTAAATTCAGAAAAGCAGCATTAATCACTGGCATCTTCTGTTTTAATTTAGGGCCGCTACTCCACGCAGAGGTTGGTGACTCTGTACTGATCGTATTTAAGAACAAAGCCAGCAGGCCTTATTCAGTAAGTGCACATGGTATAGAAGAAGTGGGTTGTGAAGAACAACCTGAGACACCAATTACCCTCCCCGGTAAGGCTCTTCTGGTTTTTTTGGGGTTTTTTTTTTTGCTTTGAGCTACAAAGGCCATATATAAAAGCATTTTAACACATGGATGCTAATCCCTCTTTCAAGCTTGCACATACCTATGTGTTCTCCCAGGCATAACACGCTCAATGTTTATTCAGATACGATTCTGTGTTGTTATACATGTAGGTTCTTGATCAAGTGAGCATGTTCAGGCAGAAAATGAACCTTTGTTCCTACCAGGGGTAGAAACAGGAATGTAATATCACTGGACAACCTCCAAAAAAAGCAGAAGCAGGCCCACAACCATGGCAAGAGAAGTGTAAGCCAGTGCTGCATTTGCTCCAGACTGACACTCTAACAACGTTTCAAAAACTGAGAAACTCATCGGTAGAGTTGCAGTTGGCAATGTTATCTCTGCCTCTCTCTTAATCTGCACAGAATTGCCATTTGCATTCAGAGCTGATGCATAACATGCAAAATGTTACTGTCACGTGATTTAAAAGTCTTTGAAGATGTGTACCAACTATGCCTCAGTTTCTAGTGAGGAAAATAGTGGAAAATAGTTCTCACAGCATCGAAATCTTTCAGATAGAAAAATACCTGTTAAAATTTTTGTACTTCAATTTTTATCTTGGGTTTTATATTCTAGTAGTAAGCCAAACTCAAACACGGGGTTATAGTCATTCCAAAATGTAAATACTTTTTTTTTTTCATCACTCATGCAATTTTTTCCACTGTATTTGTGAGCTTCAGTGTGAAACTAAATGAAAAGAAATTCTGATGTATTAACCCTCTCTGGAAGCTGAAATCTCTTTCTTGTAGGTAGCTGTATCGATACAGTACAATTGCACACAAATTCATGGCCAAATGTAAGCCAGTATCTGCCTTGCTGGAGTTTGATGAAGGAATAACTGTGGTTAATATATGAAGGAAAAAAAAGGACCTGATTTATATGATTCTCTTGTTTTGTTATTTGCCCCGTGATGTTGTCAAAGCTGTTTCGTTGACAGTCGAGGTGTAACACTGGTAACACTACTGCCATGTCTCCTGTGTCCACATGGGAGCAGGCTTGGGATGAGTTAGACAAGGGAAGGTGTCTGCGTTTGACAGTAAGCCAAAGGAAGGCACTCTTCAGCAAAATCTAAGGACAGACTTTTCCTTAGAACTTTGGAAGCAGCAGTTAACAGGGAAAACTAGTCCCTCAAAACAAGAATAATTGCTGGGCACTTCAGTCCCCATCACCATCATCTTGAAATCCTTGCTGTCTGTCTTCCTAGGCCAGGCCGGACTGCTCACCCCGAGCTCCCCAGGGCCCATCTAGCTCTACTAAATCCTGAACCAGTCATCAGCCAGATCTATGTCCTGCTAAACTGTGCTCCTGAGAGCACTGCCAGCTCCTGAAGAGACTGTGGGTGGTATGATAAAGAGGTGCAGAGAGCAGATCCGTAGCAGCCCAAGAGAAAACAGCTCAGCTGCCACAGCTTTGTCCTCTCTCTGTCCATTCCCCCATTTACTCAGCAGCAAAAAGGGAGAAAACATCCATTTTCCTCTTATCAGTCTTTTCAGGGGTTATGCTTTATTTGCACTTCAAAGATAGGTCTTTGATGTCATCTGAAGTGTCTCAGATTTTAAGTAGTGTGGAGATTTTTCCATCTACAGCCTCTAAACATCCTGAAGTGAGGAGTGAAAAGCAAGGAAGCGGTGAAGGACCATGGCCAGGCTCTCTTCTCACATCACACTCTCTAAACCGGAGTAATGACATGTAGGTTAGATACAGGTGGATGACAAACCCTTCCCTGGTGTATGTCTCCATGGCATAAATGCCTCCGAGACTGAGGGGTTTCTTGTTCGTGTTTTCTGTCCTATTAGTGTAGTGCTGTGTCTTGAAAGCCTTTCTGATCTCTGCCGAAGTGCATAAACCCATGCTGTAATGAACAGAAGGTGCTTGTCCTGTAAGATTAAACAGTATTGCAACATATATGTGAGACTCATCTCATACCATATAATATTTGAGAATTACCATTTCTTTTTTTGTAGTTATTGCTGTAAAATAAAACCCACTATTGCACGATCCATCAAAAGGGTGTAGTGGCTCAGTGACACAAAACTAGGCTCAGTCACTTCACAACCATTTAAGTTTGAAAACTCTCCTTTGCCCTGATGCCCACAGCTGTTGGGTTGTGGCTGTACTAAGACCATGGTCAAGAGTTCTGTGATTTCTTTGTCTTCCCCTAACTCGTAGCGTCCCCAGCTGTTCTTGGCTTTGGTCACCCTGGAAGACTTTTGGGCCAGAGACTGCCTGGTTCAACATTTCTTTACCACTTAAAAGGGCAAGGTGATGACCACATCTTGGTGTCCTACCCTTCCTTGCAGTACCAGCAAAAAAACAAAGCAGGGAGACACAGTACTGGCAGTTCATTGGAACATAGACATGTTTGTATTCAGCATAGAGAACTGATCCTCACCCAAACAGATCATTTTCCCATCAGATTGGTGGTTTTTTATAAAATCTGAGGTCAGGGAATCTCTCCTCAGGGAGGATGTGGCAGAGGTGATGGCTTTTGTGAAGGGACAGGGGTTCTCCAGTAACTGCTGAGGAGAAGGGGCTTAGCTGGAAGAGGGAAGGACTCCCTTGTTGCTCCCAGTCAGCAGGTCGGTACGTACTCAGCTCTCCTGTCCTGGCCCAGAGCTGATACACTGCTGCAGCACCATCTGCAAGATGCCAGGGGCAACTGCCACGTCTCTGTCCCCTTTTCAACTGAGAAAGTCCAGGAAATATTTTCTGGAGCTTGGCTCCTGTTGCCTTCAACCGACCTTAAGCATCTGCATCCGAGATCATTGATCTGCTGCAGGTTTTGCCCACGGAGAAAGATGAAAAGTCCTATGTCCAAACTTCCCTCTGGGGGATGCCACTGTTGCCAGCATTATTTGCAGACCTCCTTTTCTGGGGGCTATCTGCCTTTGTTTACACCACTGGAACCTCACTGACATCCTAGAAGGCAGAATCATGTCCACATCCCATTGCTGCTGCATTCTTACACAGATAGTTTCGATACAGATCATTTTTTGATGAGGAGGGTAGCAGATCTCAATTACATACTATTCAAAGCCTCTAGTACACAGCTGCTTGTGGTAAAATTATTCTCTCTGTTTCAGGGGAAATAAACACCTACAGGTGGAACGTCCCAGAACGATCTGGCCCTGGTAAAACTGATCCAAACTGTATCACTTGGGTTTATTATTCAACCGTGAATTTTGTAAAGGTAACCAAGAAATGGTCATTAAAGATTACATTGCTCTGGATAAAACATCCTGCCTTGCATGATGTTTCTGGAAGTATCCTGCTTCTCATTTGTGCGAGGACCACAGGCTAGAGGAATGATTTACAGAGCTAGATGCTTTGTCATCTTTGATACCAGTTGCACATGCCTGGGTAATTTAATCTACTGACATTCCTGGGGATACACCATGGTAATGTGATTCCCTCCTTAAAGAATGGTTGAAGGGATTTTTGGGTGAAGGCAGAACATTGCTTTGGTACATTAACACAGGGACATGTAGAGAAAGATCTCTCTAATCAGTCAGAGTCATGATTTTTTCTCATTTGTTAGGAAAATGGAATTTCATCTTTATTTAATCTGTAGTTAATCTGTATCTATTTCATAAACGAATGAACTAGAAAATTTGTAATTCATATACTTATTTTATTTTAGGACACATACAGCGGTCTGATTGGGCCTCTCGTAGTTTGCAGAAAAGGAATTCTGGATGAAAGAGGTCTAAGGAAAGATATTGATCGTGAATTTACCCTTCTGTTTATGGTGTTCGATGAAAATGAATCCTGGTATTTGAAAGAAAATATTGAAACATACCTTCATAAGAATCCTGATGATTTTAATTCCACTGAGAACTTTGTAGAAGGCAACAGCATGCATGGTATGTAGGACTCTGTGGCAGCAGCCAGGAGAACAGAGGTTTATTTTTCACAGCCATTTTCAGAAGACATTGGACTTAGCCTGCAATTACCCAACCACGTGACAACTCCATAAGCTGCAACTCTGGAAACAAAAAAAATTTCATGAGGCACAGCCAAGATATTTTTCTAACAAGATAGTTTACTCTTATACTCATGGGAAGAGGTTGCCCTGCCAGACTTCCTTGTAATTGGGGAGCTGCATTCCTTGCAGGCTTGTTTAGTAGGAGCGTAAGGCTGACATTTTAAAATCGTGGCTGTAGTAGCAGCCAGCCCAGGAGCCGGGCAGAATAGACTGGATGGGGGCAAGAACAGCCCTGGCAAAGCAAACTTCTCTTTCTACAGATGGTACCTATTTTAGGCAACAACTCTATTCCCTCTTTTTCCATGTAGCTTCTCAGCATAATTCCTGTTGTTCAGGAGTTTGATCTCAGCCAGTAGGAAACCTACCTGATGCTTTTCAAGACAGAAAAATGGTTGTTGCTGTGCAGTTAGATGATTTGGAAACTGAAACAAAAACATGACTGTCTCCCTGCAACGGCAGTGGTGACTATGGAGAGTCCTTGCCCCTCTCTGCCTGGGCACCCCTTCTCCCTGGAGAGAAAGTGCAAAAGTTGCCTGAAGTGGAGGTTATCATCACCTGCACCGTGGCCAGTTATTAATCAGTCTTATTTTGTCATTCTTCCAGCAATCAATGGGAAGATTTATAACAGTCTCCTGGGTCTAACGATGAATGAAGGTGATAGGACAAACTGGTATTTGATAGGAATGGGCAATGAAGTCGATATACACACAGTTCACTTCCATGCACAGACCTTCATATTTAAGGTTGGTAAAATTAATCAAAGTAAAACCTTTATAGTGCAATGGGAAATTTCTGAATAAAAGTCTGTGTTCTAGCCTCATTTTACAGCTTGGGCATGGAGCGAGCCCTGGGCTGATGCTGAGGTCAGTGGGAGTTTTGCATGTGAGGGAAATAATACAAAATTAATGAGATCCTTGCAAAGCTTCTACCACTCTGAACCTGTTATGAAACATGAATGAATATCACTATGAGAGGACATGATTAGGTAGGTTAAAATATATATTTACCTATGGGTATACGGAAGATACAGGGAGGAAATCAGACCTGCTTACAGTATGGTTTTGTGTTGTGATATCTTGACACTGGCAGGACTATCTAAAAAATCTGTCTTTCAAAGAAATGCCAATGCTCAACCAGCATTTGAAGTCCTCGGGAGTGTCCTGTTGTTAATTAATTAATTGATTAAATGAGGGGTGTCCACAGACCTCGGTTTCCCTGGATGAGGCATACTAGAAACATATAAGAAGAAGCATTTGATCTGCCTTAAGGACCTGAAAGTCTAACTGGAATATTTCAGTGCCCTTGGGAGATTTTTGAGGCAAGACTCTTACGATGCTGGTTTTCCCTTGCCACAGACAGATAAGGACCACAGAGGAGATGTGTATGACCTTTTTCCTGGGACCTTCCAGACAATTGAACTCGTAGCAGAAAACCCTGGAACATGGCTTCTGCACTGCCATGTAGCCGATCACATCCATGCTGGCATGGAGACGACCTACACCATCAATAAATCAGGTGCAGTATCAGAAACATGTTAGAATCATAGAATCATAGAATGGTTTGGGTTGGAAGGGACCACAAAGATCATCTAGTTCCAACCCCCCCGCCATGGGCAGGGACACCCTCCACTAGACCACGTTGCCCAAAGCCCCATCCAGCCTGGCCTTGAACACTTCCAGGGATGGGGCATCCACAGCTTCTCTGGGCAGCCTGTTCCAGTGCCTCACCACCCTCACAGTCAAGAATTTCTTTCTAACGTCTAATCTAAATCCACCCTCCTTCAGCTTAAACCCATTACCCCTTGTCCTGTCACTGCACTCCCTGATAAACAGTCCTCACCAGCTTTCCTGTAGGCCCCTTCAGAAACTGGAAGGCCACAATTAAATCTCCCTGGAGCCTTCTTTTCTCCAGGCTGAACAACCCCAACTGTCTCAGCCTGTCCTCATAGGAGAGGTGCTCCAGCCCTCTCATCAGCTTCGTGGCCTCCTCTGGACTCTCTCCAACAGCTCCATGTCTCTCCTGTACTGCGGCCCCCAGAGCTGGACGCAGTACTCCAGGTGGGGTCTCACGAGAGCAGAGTAGAGGGGCAGGATCACCTCCCTCGACCTGCTGGTCACGCCTCTTGTGATGCAGCCCAGGACACGGTTGGCTTTCTGGGCTGCAAGCACACACTGTCGGCTCATGTTGAGCTTCTCATCAATCAATACCCCCAAGTCCTTCTCCTCAGGGCTGCAGGGCTCCTCAGGGCTGTTCTAGGACTTAGAGGTGGTATTGCAGCAGATTGGATGGAAGGCAGGAAGAAAAGGGCTAATGTCAACACCGCACCCTACACGCTGGTGGGAAGCACTTGTAAATTACTGCAATGGCCAGTTAGCATCATCTAGGGACAGGACAAACACCCCTAATGACATAGCAAGGACAGTAAACTTTGCTGCACTCCACAATTTTAAAACAGTTGGTGCTTCACAAAAGCCCCTCCAAGACAGTGACAGCCTGTGGACCATTAGTCATCTGCAGGTGGTGCACAAAAGATCTGCAAAGCTGTTTTTCAGCCTTGCTGCTATGTGGTGTGTGGCATGGTCCGCAGACTAGCATGGGGCTGGGTCCTCCCTGCAATCACTGTTGACTCACGAGGCTATTCGAGCTCTTTCCTGCACAGGCAGAGACCAGCTGAGATAGATTAATAGATAGATAGATACATAGATAGATAGATAGATAGACAGATAGAAAGAAGATGCTCCAGGAAAATTATTGTTCACCCTGTCCAAGAAATAGGCGATCCTTTGGCTAAGATAAGTTGGTAAACTTTTTGGGCGGTGCTGGTCCCTTCCACCACTTCTGAGTAAAGCCAGAAGTGCTTTGTGATCCTCTCCACAAAACAATTTCACTAAACATCTGGATCCAGCTTTTCCTGCCCCAGTCTCCACTGTGTTTGCTACACTCCTCCGCAGGGGCTGCAACAGCACCAGCAGGCACACCTTGTGCATGTAACCCTGTAGCAGCAGGATGACAAATATAATGCCAAACATAGCCAAAATACTTCTTCCTTGGACAAGATGAATTTATTTTATACCACATATTTGTTCAGGCTGTGAAACTTCAAATGAACAAGCAAATGCAGAACTGAATCATAGAATCATAGAATGGTTAGGGTTGGAAGGGACCACAAAGATCATCTAGTTCCAACACCCCCCTGCCATGGGCAGGGACACCCTCCACTAGACCACGTTGCCCAAAGCCCCATCCAACCTGGCCTTGAACACTTCCAGGGATGGGGCATCCACAACCTCTCTGGGCAACCTGTTCCAGTGCCTCACCACCCTCATCATGAAAAATTTCTTCCTTATGTCCAATCTAAATCTACCCACTTTCAGTTTAAAACTGTTACCCCTCGTCCTATCACTGCCGTAAGTAGTGAAGTAACAGATGCCTATAGAGAAGGGGGATGTTGCCCATGGAGTTGCCCAGAGCAATAGCTGTGCTATCATCTAATCATGATTTCTGTTCAGATCAACAAGGTAGAAGGAAATAAATAAAATTAAGGCTACTTTTCCAGAAGACAAAAAAGTGTTTATTAAGGTTTTCAACTTAACTATGGTTTCTCTCTCTCCTCACAGAGCGGGAAGGTCCTTCAGAAGGAGGACTGACAACTGGAGCATACGATACAACTACTGCAAAAAACAGGACCACTGCAAAGGGTAAGGATTTCTTAAAATGTCATTTAAAACTCTTCAGAATAACGCATAGATTTCTCATGAACTGCTTCTCTTTTAACAGACTATGACAGCAAAGAGGGCAATTTTTTTGGCAAAACTTTGAGTCCTGGAGAGGCCAGCCTGTTACTCGCAGCCTTTTTTTTCATTGGACTTGTTCTGCTGTCAACAGTATTAACCTTCTTCTGCCTCGTCACCCGCCAGGGAAGCAGGATCCATTACACAGCTCTGCATGACAAAAGTGCACTTCTAACAGATTCCCTGTGAATCCCTGCTTTTAGCATCATCCACAGAGCCGCACTGGGTTTTATGACATGCTGCTAATAAAACTGGAGCAAGACGTATGCTGATAGTCCTGAGGCCCGTAGCCAGCGCTCACAAGAGTGAACACGAGCTGTAGGGTTCAGCTCTGAGAGCCACGTACCACCCATCACCGTTTCCACTCCTCCGGAGCTCAGCTGAGCTTTGCCCAAGATCAAATTTGGCAGCCGAGCAGTGCAGCACACCTCTCGGCATCCACACTGGCTGCAAAGGATTTATCCACGGGAGTAAGGAGCCGGCAGCATGGCACCCATGCGCTCTGTGCAGAAACATGGGGTTCACACTAGGGAATAAAAACCACCAGGGACTGTTTCAAGCGTGCCGGCTTCTGAAGGAGCAGGTGTCAATGAGGAAGTCCCCGCGGTTTCCCAAAGTCTGGTGCAACGAATTAACTGACATTTAAGCGATTCTCCTTTTTTTTTGCCCTGTTAAATGAGGAAACTGTGCACTAGGGACAGATTTTTAAAGGTATTTAGGCACCTACCAATATATTTTAGCACCTGATGGAGTTCAGCAGTGCCCCTGCTGTCAGTTTCTAACCGCTTTTGTTAACCCTTTTAAAAATCTAGCCCTGAGCAACCTCTGAGAAAGTTAGTTCGCTTTGTAATTGCTGCTCATTGTGGTCCTGATTCTGTACCTCTTCTTTGCACCGAGTAGCACCCCACTCCCCACCTGTAATGAAGCCATCAGGAGGCTGATCTCTGCGCTCGGCGAGGAAGACAGGCAGAATCAGGCCACGTTTAGTGATACTTGAATGTTTAGAGCTCATTTTTAATTAAATAGTGCTCACTCTTGCCTGCTCACGTCAGGTACAGCTCTTGCAGAGGAACTCCAGAACAAACATGTCTGTGAAACTGTTTATCCAAATTTGGTTTTGAATGTAAATTCAAGTTGCTGGTTTTGTTGGTTTTTGGGGTTTTTTTTCATTTTATTTGTTCCATTTCTGTATCTTGAAGTATGTTCAAATGTAGGAAACTTTACTGCTCATCACTTTTATTGTAGCTTAATGGTGTCCTGGATTGATGTCCAGTTAACCAATGTGTTGAAGTTCCTTGGATGTTTCTCAGTTACTTCTTGATTCTTTGTTTTCCCCAGAAGTTTAAGAGCACACACGTGAGGTAGAACTGCAGGACTGAGCCCAAGTAAGAGTTACACCATAGCAATAAACACAGACTTCTTCTCTAAATCTTCCCTTTGAGCTGACAAAACCAAATACTCTAACGCCTTTCATCTCTCTGTTTTGTAAACATTAAAATTGAGATCTGTTCTGTGCAAAACCACTGTCTGTCTGTGCAGAACATTTGCTCTGTATACATACAAAATTAAAGCCTTTCACTTAAACATACACTGTTAATAAAGGAAATTATTTGGTACTTAAAGGAAATTATTTGGTACTTTCCTTTTAGAGTAGCTAACGCATCTGACTTTTTAGAAACAGAATCATAGAAACCAGCCAGCCAAAGTGATTACAACAGTAATAAAAAATCCGGTTATTTGTATGAACCTTCTGGCTCAGGTCATTTCATCTGGCATGCTTCTCAGCTGGATGGCGGCTGTGAAACAGGAAGGAAGCCTCCAAAGGTCCTCAGGGCCTCAGGACGTCACTGCTGCTTGTCCAGGCAACACAGCCTGCCACAGAGAGCGTGAAGCATCACAGAAAGCGTAAAACGTGGCATTTAACATTGCCTCCTGGCGCAGGCAGCCCCATGCCCAGCCGTGCCCAACACCTGTGTTGAAGGACAGCATCTGTGTTGGGCTGAAGGACCAGCGGGAACAGAGAACAAAGCAACAAAATGAGCAAAGGAAGAAAGCGAACAAGTCACCAGGACAAGTGTGCTCTCCAGAGAGTGCTACAGGCCCTCAAGTGTGAAGAATCTGGATTGCGAACTCGGGTAGCAGTTGGTAGCTGTCCTAGCATCAAAAGCTCAAAAAGTGACAAACGCAAAAGCAAGCTTTCAAAACTTTCCAGAGGAATAAGCAGCTCTGACATCCACACAATGCAAGCTGGTAGAAACCATTCTAAAAATAAAAACCCAGAAAAGTGGTCAAAGGCCTAGAACAGATCATGGAAGAATAGATGCTTGCTTTTTTTTTTTTTTTTTTCTTAAAGAAAATTGTGCCTCAGTGAGGTTTTGAGGGACTCAGCATGTAGGTAAGAGGCCTGGATTAATACAGCCTGCTTACATTTCCATAAGACATTTGAGAAGGTCCTTGTTAAAGTTTCTTAAAGAAATGAAATGACCGTGGGATGAGAAGAAGGGTCCACAGAGGCTAAATAACTGGTCAGAAGACAGAAATAAGTGGCCAGATTTCACAGTGGAAGTCACTCATGAGGTGCTGCAAAGACCCTTGCTCTTCACTATTTTCCAGAAGTGGTGTGAAAAAGGGTGACCAAGCTGAGTGACAACCATAAATACGTGTAGCATGAAAAATGAGTGATAAAAGTTTAAAATTTAGTCCTGATGCAATTACAGTAGTACTTGTGGAAAAAAAGCAATCCTAGCTTTATGTGCATCATACTGTCTAAGCAATCCAGAAATGAGATCTTATTTGTAATACTTTAATGACAGCGTTAGCTCAAGTGCTTATTAGTGGGCAGGAAGGCAACTGAATGTTAGGAATCTGTAGGAATTAAGAACAGAGCAAAGCAGCAAATAACTTAGTATCACTACACAAATGTCTGGGGCACCTGCATCTTGAATGCAGCACGAGTCACATCCCCCGGCCCCGTCCAGGAGGGGACACAGCAGCACAAGAACAGCACAGAAAGAACAAGAAAAGGAGTCAGTGTTGTAGAAGAGTTTTCATATGAGGAATGATTTCCTTGGATTTGGGCTTGGAAAAATAGAATGGACAACTAAAAGCAGACAGGGTAGAGGTTTAATAAGGGGAGAGCTGAGTGGAGAAGGGAACAATTTGTCCCTTTTGGAGACAGCATAGCACAGGAGGTGGCTCTTTACAGGGTGGACAGTCACCTCTGTAACTCCTGGTCTGAGGGGGCTGAGGATGCTCTGAGCTTACAGATGTTCTGCAAGCAACTGAAAAATTGTAAGGGGGAAAATGAGTTAAGGGTTAGTAAAGGTGAAAGCACCCCGCTGACTCCCACAAGAAAGCAATTTGAGATGTGGTGGTGGTGACCAAACACTGAACTGCCACAGCACCTGATGCTAGTTAGGAGCATCTGTCAGACGAGGTGGGGGGAAGAGAGCTGGGGCTGTTCAGCCTGGACAATTTTATCCCTGTGTGCAAACACCTGATGGGGATGCAGCAGTGCAGACGCCAGGCTCTTCTCAGCGGTGCCCGGCGAGAGGACCAGAAGCGACGGGCGCAAACCGCAACACGTCTCCATCCTTGGGGACACCCCAAGGCGCCTGGCACGGCCCGCAGCCCCCTGGTCCGGGCGGGGGGGGGCTGCCTGACCCCACCTCCTGCCGCCCCCTTCCCCACCCCCCGTCCTGGCAGGGCGGCCCAGCCCGCACCCGGGCACAGCCCCCCCGTCCCGTCGGGCGGAGCCGCGCGGGGCCGGGCCGGGCTGCGGGGGCGCTGCCGAGCCGTGCCGGGCGGAGCCGAGCCGTGCCGGGCGGAGCCGAGGTGTGCCGGGAGGAGCCGAGGCGAGGCGTGCGGGGCAGGGCCGTGCCGGGCCGTGCCGTGCCGTGCCGTGCCGTGCCGGGCCCGCCATGGCCATCGCGCACATCGCCACCGAGTACGTCTTCTCCGACTTCTTGCTGAAGGAGCCGCCGGAGACGCGCTACAAGGGGCTGCGGCTGGAGCTGGCGCTGGACAAGATCGTCACCTGCATCGCCGTGGGGCTGCCGCTGCTCCTTATCTCCCTCGCCTTCGCCCAGGAGGTCTCCATCGGTAACCCGCCCCCCCCCCCACCCAGCCCCCCCCTCCCCCGGCGCCCCGGAGCCTCCCGCGGCGGACAAAGGGCTCGGCGGGGCGGGGGGCAGCGGAGCGGTGCGGAGCGGAGCTCCGGGGCGGGAGACGCGGGGGAGGGGGCAGCGGTCGGTGGGGGCTCAGCTGCCAGCTGCCGGGAGGGGTTTCCACTCGGGGTAGGGCAAGAGGCGCCTTTTGGCCATGGGAAGCGCGCAAGAGGGAGAGCAGTTCGCTGGAGAGCATCCCTAGCAGCTGGCGGTGCCTCCCTGCAGTCTTGCCCAGGTATGCTGGGCATCCCGGCTGGCCTTTCCCGACCTTCCCGTTGCCCTCCTCCTCCTTGAAGCATTCCCTAACCGCTGTCATTCTCTAACACCTCCCGAGCAAGAGCCCTGTCAGCTCAGCTGGTGGCTGTGGTTCAGGGAGAGCGATGGAGCCATGCCGCTCTTTTGTTCCCCGATGCTGCTCAGCCTTGAGCGTGAGCGACCTGCCGAGCTCTTGCCTTGAGAACTGCCCCTGTGCTGCGGTTCCCGGCGCTCGGAGTATTTTGCAATCAGATCTCGCTGTCACTCAGCAGCTGTCAGGGATAGGTGCCAAGGAAACGGGGTCTCAGACCTCTGCGTTTGGACTTCGAGTGGCTCGGTTGTATAGCGATGTGAGGCGGGATGGGCAATGGAAGCGCTCTCCAAAGCTTTCCCCTGCTCTGCTGCGCTTCTGCAACTGTTTCAGTTCAACTTCTGGTGTGACTTGGTTGATGAAGCTATGCTTTATAGGACAAGGACCAAGTTTCCTAATTATTTTGCTATCTTTTTCTTTATTCCTCCATCCCCAAGTTACAGAAGTGCTTGTGCAGTACTCTAGTAGCCAGCCCTCTTCAGAGTCTGACGTGATGAGGAGATTTAAATCCAAATGATAAGGACTTGTAACTTGGGGACTCGCTTATAAAATCTATTTGCTTATAAGAATTGCACTGCATTTAAATACCACTATATGAAGGAAGATTTCAAAGGGGAATAAGCAGCATTGTCCATTTTGAGGCAGAGGTGCATCACAGGACTTCCACCCTTTCAGAAATAGTTTAATTTACTGCATGTGCCCGTTTATTGGCATTCAGTGTTGTATACCTGAGATACGTCATCTATAGGTTTGAGTCAAGCAAATGTCAAGACAGTGGAAGCTGGAATGTGACTGTGAATTGGTGAATCTGTGCAAAACCGTCATGAATATCGTTAATGAGATACCAGACTGCTTAAAAGATAAGATGCCCCAGACCGCTGTATTTACCACTAGCTACACACTTATTGCGGTAGGTGTGGGCTTGACCCAGAGCGCTGTGTCCTGCAATAACCATGCCGAGGAGTCAAGGATAACCAGGCTGGAAATGTCAAGACCAGATCCAAGCCCTGTGGCAGCTCTGATCAGTCAGAGACTGGATGGATACAGTAGTATTTCTATAATCTAACCTGCTGCTTTTAGTTTTAGATCTGCCACTGATATGTGCACATTTCTTCCTCTTAAAGCAATGAAAAAGAGGGCTTGCATTTCCATATCCTAACTCATATGTGGGCCCCTTAGTTCTTCTTCCTTCTACTTCAGCCTGGATCCAGTTTGAAACAATGCCTGTGTAACAAGGTCTCCTTTATGGGTATTTCTTTCATTCATTTTCCTTCCTTACGTAAAGCTCCAGCACGCAGTTGAATTGCAGAGTTTGGTAAAGTGTGAGTTAAGTTCTCATCTTTGCTAATCAAACATTGGGGCCCCAGTGCGTGCTATATATAACATATTTCAGCATTAAACTAATTCAAATTGAATCTCTAACTGCAGTAGATTCATAAAGCAAGAATTAAAATGCGTGCTACATCTTGCATGTGCTTTATTATGCTTATAATCCTGAGAACCTGTTAGAAGAAAACATGGGGTTTAAAACCAAGCTCTTCTATTTGAAAAATAAATATGAAAAAAAAGCATAAATATGAAAAATACTCCAGGCCTCCGGTATGAGTGAAACTACACCACGTGATTTCCATACAGAAAGTGATACTATATCAGCCGTGCTGCTGTTACGACTGTCGCCTGTTTCCCACACAGTCCCTGCGGCTTAGCAGGCTGCCTGCTTACGGGCGATCCCAGAGCTGCTCTGGGGGATAGAGAGGATCTTGGGGGCTGGATATGCCCGGTTCTGTGAGCACTAGTGTTCAGCCAGTGATAAAATAGAAAGCAAGGATTGGTTTCAAACACTTCCTGATGTAATTGTGCTTTGAAAAAGCTCAGGAGTGCTAAACCAAGAGAAAATGGTAGGGTCCATTTTAGGTCTGAGGAAGAGCAACTCAGAATGAGAAATGGTTGTGGAAGCGGTATGTGAGTCACAGCATGGAAATATCTCTACCTCTGGGTACAAAAATTGAACACCCTGTCAAAAAATGAATGCTCAGCTCCTATTTCTGTTGGGATAATTGCATTCTTCCCACCAAAAATTCTCTTGGCACCTCGAGCCATCACCTTCTTTTCCCGCTCTGCTTTCCTGTTTCGTTGCAGTGCAGTGTCAGATAACTGCAATTTTCTTCCTACATGCGTTTGCTGTTAATTGTGCAAAATGATAAAAACATTTATGAAGGCTGCAGAAGTTTTCTGAAGCCACTAAGCAACTTTTAGTTTTGATAGAAGTTTCAGGAAATAAATGAGATTCGTTGTGTATCGCAGAGGATTTCTCCGCCGGAGGCATGGAGAACCCAGCTGCTGCCACGCTCAGCCAGCGAGCACTGCCAAAACTCCTGGGGTTAATGTCTGCACTGCACTTCAGCATCCTTCAGGGGCAGGAGGAGAACTACTCTTAGTTTATTCCTGGTTTCATTTTAGAAACTCATGGGCAGTTGCAGGTTTGTGATGATTTTAAGCTGGTTCTGGTAGTGCTTAGTTGTGATTGAGCTGTTCTCTGCCAGCCCTGGGAAGCTTTGCTGCTTGAAATCCTGCACCTGTTATCTCTTTGCAGCTAGACCTTGTTTTATACAATTTTATGTAATTTTATGTAATTTCATATAATTTTATGTAATTTTATACTGGAAACTTGAAAATGGAAATAACAACAGGATTGTGAGGATTGTGTTGTATATGCTTATATTTCTTATGTTATGGCCTGGTATTATTTCCTTATATTATTTGGCAGTTCTTAGGGTAAATATACTACAGGTGATCAGGTAGTATGGTAACAGAAACCATATAAATATAGCTAAATCACCCATCCCTTGTATAAAGGAAAAAAAAAAAGACAAAAGGACACCCTCAGCAATGTATCAGCCACAAATTTTGTCTGTGTCATTTTTCCATGACCATGTTTTTTATAAGAATAGCTTTGAGCCAGGATTGAGATTCCAGTTTTATAAAATGTGCATGTGTGTATTGTGAGATATGCTTTCTTACTGTAAACAGCTTAGCTGAAAATGTAGATATTTATTACCAAGGCACTGCTTGTAGCAGGATACTGCAGCCCTGAGCAGGTACAGTCAGTTGAGCAGAGGGGAAATCGAAACAAGCTGCTTAATTTTGGCAGAGGCTTGATTCCAAGTTAGTTCTGGGAAAAATATCAGTGGCTGGCTTGGGTTGCAGCCGAAAGAAAACCAGATGTGAGAGCTGTCCACTCAACATCAAATATTTGCATCTTTTTCCGTAGGAAGGCAATTGGGAATTGCTCATACCTGCTTACATACATACATACATACAGCCGCTTACCCAGCGGCTGCTTCTCACCAAATGATGTCGTTTGACCTTCTGTATGCAGCAGCTTTCGGGTACCGTGAGGCTGTGCAGCGGGCAGCGTGTGCCGGCTGCGTTCACTGCAGCTTTGTGTGGGAGGTGATGGATGGGAAGGGAGACGAGGAGGGAGGGAGAGAGCTGGAGAGGGGAGAAGGGAATCTCGTGGTGGCCACCAGCAGTCCTTACGACAAGTTCAGTTTGGGCTTTGATTGTGCTTTGCTCATACATTGCTGGTATGAATTAATTCTCTTGGTTTAGCATCTCCGTTTATTTTATAATAAAGAAACACCTTGGAAACCCTCCCAGGATCCAGAAACTATCATATGCTAAGTAAGTCATCTAAGAAACTTGAGTATAATCAGCATGAAGGTCTGAGCAGTGCTACTGCTTTGTCAGTTGTGGCAGAATGGTGGGTTAGGAGGTGTCTGGCCATGCACCAACCCACAGCATCTGCCTGAATCTGTCAAAATTAAGATTTGCTGCACTAAAAAGAAGCCTTATTTCCCTCTGATGCATCTTACCTCTGTGCTGGAGGGTGCTCAAAGGTTGGTAAGTGGAGTCTTGCCCTATGCTCTACACACCACGGGGTTAATGTCCCCATTGACTACTTCGGGCTTTCGCAGTGGTGACAATCCTTGCTTGCCCTGCTCAATTGCCGAATTTCTGGGAGGGTTTTCTCCCCAATCTGTTTGGTTTAGTTCCCATCCCCCCAGTTGGCTGCCTGTGGGATTTGAGGTGCTTTGGCCAGCAGAAAACGCAGGGTGAAGGGTGTTAGTGGGGAAATCTGAGTGCTGCATCCCAACAGCTTCTGTGGGTGCCACGGAGGCAGCAGTACCCATCTGCAGCATCCCTTATTGCACGTCCAGCTGAGCCTGTATCTCTCTATACAGGTTAATCATGTTTCTCAAACAGTCATGACAATCAAATGTATAGAGAGGTTAAAAAAAAAAATTGTGAGACTAAATCACAACAAATATACAAAAAAATAGTCTTAACTCTTGAATTAGCCTCCTTTCCTCTCCTGCTACCCTGAGGCTGGCCCTCCCTGCTGATATCCCTCTCCCTTCACGTTCACAAGTTGCTGGGGAAGCTTTTGGGAAATAATCCTATCTTGTGACTTCCGTAAGGGCTGGGGGCTAAAGTTAAGTTGGGTGTAATTAGGCCAAAGACTATTACTATGGCAGCTGCTGGCTGAGAGCCAAACATCTCCAAGTGCAGCTGAAACAGGCTGTATGCTAATAGGTGACATTTGCACATTTTGCATTTAGTTCTGCAGGGTGCTCTGAAACCCGGGGCGTTAATGATAGGGCTGAGACAACAAGTGTGTGAGTAGCATCAGTCTGGAGCAGCCCGACAAACTCTGAACTTCAAAGCATCTTTCGTTAGAGGTGCAGACCCCAGGGGACAGCAGCATACGCTGTGCTGCTCTTTGGCATACAAGGAGCGCTCAGTAAATAGCAGAAGTTACCAACATCGCCAACAGGCCTGCCTGGGGAGCCAGGACAAACTTGTAAAAACATTTACTTTAATGTCAAGTCTAAATTGTCTTTGGGTGTACGTCTTCAGCTGTTGGCAAGAAGAGTTTTTTCTGTTTAACTTGTACAGAGCCAGGTTTACATTTCCTATCGAAATGATGGTAAGCTGCTTTTGGTGCCAGAATTAATTTAAAAAGCATGATGGCCCTCTGGTGTTGCCTGAGATTTGGGGTACCACCAATGTTGGCAGTGGAGCCAGATGGTCATCACTACTATTTTGAGATGTTTTTTGTAAAGGTGAAGGGAAACTTTTATTTTGTTTTCCTTAAATGTCACTGCTGGGAATTTAATTCACAAGTTTTTTCCCATGAATCAAAAAAACTATCACTTTGAAGACAATGCTTGATAAACACCCAGCTCTTTTCCCACTGCATGGTTTTGAGACTTCTCTGAGGGATAACTGGCAGCCCCGTGGAGAGGGAAAGATACTCACTGATTCCTCTAACCCTCTCTACTTAAACATTGCATCACCTGAGCTTCACGTTCTGCTACTACTCCACTGCCAAAGTAAACCTTGGGGAAAAGGTTCTTTTCTCCAGTGCACCCATTTGTGTGTCTCCGTACTTCCTTCTTAAACATCGTGTTTATTCTGTTTCACCCAACCTGCCACTGTGGTCCATGAGAAGCACCCATAAATCTAATAAAATCATTCCTTCTGGTCTGCTCTTAATGGATGTGCATACACCCACACATAGAGCTGCTACTTCTGTGGCATGCATTGGGACATCTTTTTTCATATTTGAAAATCTTTTTTAATGTTGGGGTTGAAGGATGTGCATTGGATGGTGCCTTGCAGTCTGTACATTGTGTATGTGTGCCTTGATTTTCTTGTTTGTGGGTTTTTCTTTAGTGGCTGCTAACGTGGATAATTCTTGCTTGATAAAATCAGGTGTTTGGGTATTGTGGCTAGTTCATTTTGCCTTGCGGAAAATTATAGGAGTAATTAATGGTTGCATTTTCATCCAAGCTTATGCAAATCTTTTTGCAGTGATTGTAGTGTATTAGAAACCAAATAATTACTTACTGAACATTTAATCCTGTCAACTGTAACCACCTGATCCTTGTTCAGGAAAAATACTTCAGCATATGATTAACATTGATTCTTGGAAGTACTGTCTGTTAGTTGTAGTTTCTTAATTAGATGTTTAAGTCAGAAGAGGGGTGTTGAGCCACTGGGGAGGAAACCAGTCCGGCTTGCTGGGTTTATGCTCTCTCTGGTAAGGGATGCAGCCAGAGGATGCTGAGCCCTCTGCTTGTCCCGCCTTGCACCCAGCAAGCAGCTGGATACTGAACAAGGACTCTCTCCTTCAGATTTGAGATTTTCCTTGGGATTCTGGGAGTTTGGTTTTGTAGGTAGGTTTCTTTTTTGGAAAGCATCTACAGGGGCATTAGGATGGGAATCGCAGAAGTGACTTGTATCCTGCTCATTTAACATCAATACCAAAATTTCTACTGCCATTTGGGCAAAAGGAGCCGGAGTAGGCCCACTGCTTGCATGTCAACTCTGAGAAGTCCCAGCTGGGATTGGGGCATCTTCTTTTAGACACCTGATGAGAGATCCTTCCCAAATGAGCGTGCAAGACTTAGGCAAAGTGGATGACAGGATGTTACCAAGGCACATGATCTCCACCTGTGGACAGCCCCATGCCAGTTTTTACAGTACTGTATAGGAGCTGCAGAGGAGCCAGTTGCAGAAGAAAAAGGTTCTCCTGGAACAGCCATGGAGGAAATAGCTGGGGGCTTGTTGGCAGAGCACACATGAAGATGTGCGGCAGCTGGGTGGGGTGACAGCTCGGCCTTGCAGCTCGCTGGCTGCCGTGACTCACACTTGCACTCAGCTGCATGCCTGCTGGTAATTCCTGCCCTCGGCGACCAGCTCCATCTGATAATCTTAGCACACTTGTAAAAGTTACGTTTTCTTACACATGGTTGCACATCTGTTGCTGCCTTAAGTTTCTGCAGCTCTTTTGAGTGGTGTCTCTTTAGGGCAGCCATAGTAAGCATCGTTTTTTTAATCCTTATTTGTTTGCAAAAGTGGAAGTCAAATCCCTATCACTCCATCTCCAAAGTTGGTTTAGTACCAGGGAATGATTTAAAAAAAACCCTGCGTTGCCAAGTGTAATGCTGACTTGGCCAAAGACTGTTGTGGCAACTGCTTAATGAATGCAGTCATTTATTGTTCCTCATCCTTCTCACTGTGTATTTTATCTCCCCGTTGTTGTTATGGGCTTGGCTGCTGCTTTTCTTTTTCCCCTTCTATTACGTGCGGGAGCAAAGGATGGGGAATGGCTTCATGTCACCAAGCCAGGAGGCTGTTCCTTTGGTAGCAGAGGACTATCAGCCTTTCATGAGCTAGCCCGGTGCACATGTGTGTGTGCACAGTGGGTCTGTGGAAGGTGTTTGGCCCTTTGCCTAATTTCTCCTCTAACAAAACCTAGAGATTTTCTTTTTCACTTCCTCCAGAATAGCACAACATGAATTAAATTATCTGTATAGATTTATTGCTATTATTCCTTTGGAGGAGAGAAAGAAGGAAAAAGAGATGGAAAACTGTGACCATTTTCAGATGCATTTAATAATCTGTGTTCTGTGCAGATTATGCACAAACTCTATTTGAGAGGTTATGCACAACCCCTCTATTTAAGCCTTAACATTGCCATGGTTAGTGCAAAGTTGTAATTTACATTAACAAGTGTTTACAACCAAGACTGCAATGAGTTAATTAAAAATCAGTGGAATAACTGGAGTGTCCTCAGCTTCTGCTTGATGTTGAGCTCTGTCTGCTTGGCTCCCAAGTCAAGTTGCCAAAGGTTTCCGACGTCCCCGCTGAAACCCCGTGGATCAGAAGAGCCAGGTTCACTGCTCTGCTGCGCCACTGGCGTGGCTGTAGCTATTCTGGTATGAAGTTGAGCACGTAACTCTTTGGAGAAGGAGGCTGGCTGCCTTTTTCATCACTAATTTTGGAGAAGGAGGCTGGCTGCCTTTTTCATCACCAATTTTCAGTGGTTTCCCATCACCCGTTAACGAGAATGAACACATGGAATGTGTTTCTTGTTGCAGAAACACAGACATGAATAGGACAAAGCATCTTTCTGAACACTCCTATTGCTCGCCCTTTGAAAGGGTCACTTGTGTGCTACTTCACACTGGGCACAGCCAGCAGCAGGAGGTTCGTTAAGTGATGAGAGCAGAACATAAATGGTTCCTGTACAGTGGAGAAGACACTCCAATTGCCTGCTCTTTTTTTTCTTTTTCTTCTTCTTTTTCTGTGTTTTTTTTTTTTTTTTTTTTTTTTCTGCAGTGTTTTATTTCTTGAGTTTCCATAGCTAATGGCAGTTCTCTGGAAAGCAGAAACTGCTGAAGCTTTGAGAGAGTGCAAGTGCTTGTCTGGTGCCAACTTTGCTAAATCACATGAGCTCTGGTCTGATAAACAGTAATTTGTTTTCCATAAGGGAGGCTTGTGACAGGTCAAACCATGTCATTATGATACTACAGCCTTAGAAATAATTATAATAGTGACTCATCAGGAAAGGCTTGTATTCATAATACTCTTTGACTATGCTACGTTGTAAAAAGGCTATATAAGTTACAAGGCAAATGTGGTCGGCTCCTGTTACAAAAGAAGTTCTTATTCTCTAAAAGCTAAACCAGCAAAAAGACACAAATGATACAATCTTATACAAAATACTTTTTCCCTATAAAGCACACAGCAATGCTGTTAGCCCTAATTCTGATGAATGTATAAAGAAAAAAACAAGTAGCAATGTTTCCCCCCTCTTGCTCTTTTGGTATTGGTGGTGTGTTAGAGGAAGCGTTGGAGGTTGCTCTTGGAAGAGGGATGTTCATGGCAGAGCCATCTCCACTTTGTGTAATCATTTGGTGAAACAGCTATCCTGTTTCAGCATTTAGGAAAGCCTGCTGGAAACGTGTGGGCTTTTTTTGCTTCAGTCCCAAAGCTTCAGAAAGAAAATCAAACCCCCTCATCCTGTTTTACTAGCTCTCATCCAAGGAACCACTGATACTCCACATCTAATAACCACTGTTCCTCACTGAGGTATGCTGTAGTAAGACTCAACTGGTGCCTGTAGCTGGACAGAGCAGAATTTGTCCCTAAGGCTGAGGCTGGCTAAATAGCTGCTCTTGCTGTTAATTAGTGTGCTGATCTTAATTTGAAGCTTCCAGGCAGCTGGAGAGGTGCTGGGAGTGAGCAGGGATGACGGTGGTACACCTGATCCTGGGCACAGCACGTCACTGCATTGGTGAGGAGGGGTCTGGCACCCTTTGGAGGTGTCCGGAGGCCAGAATTGCTCTGCCAGAGGTTACATGAGGAAATCCTTGCTTTCATGTGTGTAACTTCAACCCCTCAAAACTCCTGCGCAGTCTCAGAGGCAGAAGAAGTGGCAGCACCTTGGGCCAAACTGGCCCTTGCGAGGACTGCTGGGCTGCGGGAGTGGTGTTTGGGGGCTTGTTTCAATAAACGTGTCAGCGGTAGGTTGTGCATTTGGGAGACGCAGTGGCATGATGGTACGTGATGGAAGCTGTTTCCTCAGGAAACCAGCCTTATCTGATCACACTTTAAACCCTTTGGCCAAGCTGAGTGAAGTGCAAGCGAGAGAGATAGGTCTTGGAGGTCACGTTGCCCCCAAAATTTAAGAAAATAGGCCTAAAAGACAGGTGCTTCTAATATACTATCTCAATCCTTAGGAGACATCAGAGAGTCCCTGTGGGAGTTTAACCCTTTGAGTGCAGTGGGAATTCAGTGACTCTCATCCCTGCAGAGCTGCTGTGTTTCGTTCAAACGCTTAATCTAATAGCTTTGCATACCATGAAATCCCAAGTGTGAGCTTTTCTTCCTAAACTTGTTTTCTGGGTTTTTTTAATCATCTTCCGAGGACCTGATAACTTTTGCTTTGTTTCCCCAGGTGCTCAGATAAGCTGTTTTGCACCCAGCTCCTTCTCCTGGCGACAAGCTGCTTACGTGGACTCCTACTGCTGGGCAGCCGTGCAGCAGAAGCAACCATCCCAGAGCAACTTAGAAAACATTCCCCTGTGGCTGCATAAAGTATGTACAGATCTCCTTCTCCTGGAAAAATTGTCCCCACATAGAAGCCTGCCTTTACCTTGCTTTTCTTGCTCTTCTCTACTATAGTCCTTGGCTTTGGCTGAACTCCCTATTTTTAGAGAGAATGTTTTCTTTCCCTTACTTCCAAAGAGGGTAGTACTAGAGAAGGTATTTTCTGCTTTTAAAATAAAGGGTCTGTTGTGCTGTAATAACAAATATCACGAGATATCTGACACAAGAGTAGTGTTAGTGTTGCTGTGGAGCTGAGTGCCTCACTTGGCTTTAGCCAGGAACTATTTTAAAATCAGGATACAAGACACAACAGCTGCCCTAATGCTTGTATCAAAAGCTTATTTTAGGAAAATAGGATAGTAAAAACATTTCATATTTTTATTTTATTACACTTGGCCAGTTTTGCATGGAGAGAAACTCATGGCAGATGATAGGCATTTTGGGAGACGTGAAATTCATCACTGGTACCAACAGGCTTAACCCTGTTTTCAGTGTGCTCTTCTGGGCTTCCACAGTCTGTTCCCTTGCAAACTGGGAGCTGGGTAAAGCATCATCATACTGAATGCATAGTATGAGACTTATTTTATGGGTAAAAAGTGCAGTAGGTACTAAGATACTTGAGCTGGCTCAAAGCAGTTAGCTGAGCTTTGACAGGAGTTACAAACTCTTGAGCAAAAGCCATGCCAATGCCTGGAGCTGACTCAACTTGAGAGGCAGCGTTGCCCTGCCCAGGCAGTGCTGATGCCAAAGTAAGAAATGCTGTTGGAGCTTTGCAAATTTGGGGTGTTGTGTGCTGCCTTCCCCAGCCCTTTTATTACTTGCCCCAGCAAATAACTACCCTGGCACCTGGGAGCAGAGGAGAACTTGTTGTTAGAGGGAGCTCAGATCTGGGACCTGCAGCACCTGTATTTCTGGGTTTTGCTGGTGTATCCTGCGTACTTCAGCTTTTGTGATCCAGTCAGCTGGTGGTATCTCCTCTGAAAGACTTTTCAGGGCTGTCTCTGATTCGTTTGCTGACTCAAATCACTAGCTGTAAAGATTTACTACTGCCTTCTCCAGTTATCTCCACCTTGACCCAACGGTCTTGCATTTCATGAATATTAAAGCCAGACTTGTTGGTTTCTAGCCTAAACTCTTTCTTCTCAGTTAGGGCTCGACTTCACTTCAGCTAGACCTTCTGCAGAGGCCAGTCGGAGCTGCTGGGACATCTCACAATGCAGGCAGCTTGCATGGGTGGAAACTCCACCTGCAAACCTGGATACGTGTCTGCCTTTTTCTCTGGAGGGAATGAGTTCTTGTTACCTGATTTCTTTATGTTGAATTTTATGCCATAGTCACATGGTGATAGCTGTTAAGTCTCCTAGTTTGCCAGCCATGGCTAATAACTTCAGTAGTCATACTTTTATGATGCAACCCATGTTAATTTGCTGACTGGTGCTGTCTCAGGAATTGATGCAGGGCCCTTCTTCCCACAGTTCCTCCATGATAGCTTAGTGGTATCTGATGTTTCCTTGCAAATACCCTGCAGACTGGCTGCAAGAAGTTTGTCTGAACAGTTGAGTCAGAGCTTTTAGCAGATGCTGCAGATACTGTTTGGAGACTAGTATTAATTAATATCCTTCTACTGGTTGTTCATCAACTTCCATGCTTAACAAGTTTCTAGGGAAGGAGTCATGTTACAGCTATTAACACTGACCTTTGGTTCCCACTGTGATGGGAACATCTGAAGGTCTTTGGCTGTTGTTTGCATCCATGGCCAACAGCTGCCAGCTGGGTGGCTTGCCATGGAGAGCAATCACTTTTGCAGGAAAACAGGGCTTGGGTTGTCTCTTGGTGTTGGCTGTGCGCTGCAAGGTATGTACGACCTCATTGCCTTGCAGATTTTGGCTAGATAACCATTTTTTAAATGGCCAGAGCAGTGCCTTTGTGGGGCACAGTGATGTTAATGGACATAGGAGCCTTCCTAAACTCAGGTGAGAGGAGACTTGACTCCGCAGTGCGAGGGCAGGGATGCACGTAGAGGCGCAGCAAGGATCGTTAGGCCAAATTTTTCTTAAGATTAACACTTGAGGCTTTTTTCTGCTTTCTGAGCAGCATTGCATTTATTTGTAAAGCATCTCAGGTTCTTTCTAATACTCTGACTCACTTAGCATCTTGTTATATTGATGTGCTAGAAGGCCCCATAAGAAATGCTTAAGGAGGCATTAGATTATGGTTTGAGGGATTGAAGTTGTAGGCCCCAATTCCTGATCAAAACGGGTGCATTTCCTTATGGCATGCTCCCTGTGCTCTGTCAGAAGTGCTGTCAAAGGTTTGCATCCTAGGGCAGTGCTCATTGTGGTATGGAGTGGAAGTAGGACTGTGTAACTCTTGGTGAAGAAGCCAACTTGCACCAACTTGCCCTGCTTTTGTTCTCGGCATCTGGTTGCTCTGAAGGATTATCAAAAGCCAGGTTGCATTACAGAAAAACTGCAACCTTCCCATTTCCCTCCTATTTCAGAGTACAGGTTGTGCTGGATTTTTTTGGTTTTTCAGTCAGTAAAATGTGCGAACCACATGAAGTTCAACAAGGCCAAATGCAAGGTCCTGCACGTGGGTCGGCGCAATCCCAAGCACAATTATAGGCTGGGTGAGGAATGGATTGAGAGCAGCCCTGAGGAGAAGGACTTGGGGGTATTGATTGATGAGAAGCTCAACATGAGCCGACAGTGTGCGCTTGCAGCCCAGAAAGCCAGCCATGTCCTGGGCTGCATCACAAGAGGCGTGACCAGCAGGTCGAGGGAGGTGATCCTGCCCCTCTACTCCGCTCTTGTGAGACCCCACCTGGAGTACTGCGTCCAGCTCTGGGGGCCGCAGTACAGGAGAGACATGGAGCTGTTGGAGAGAGTCCAGAGGAGGCCACGAAGCTGATCAGAGGGCTGGAGCACCTCTCCTATGAGGACAGGCTGAGAGAGTTGGGGTTGTTCAGCCTGGAGAAAAGAAGGCTCCAGGGAGATCTAATTGCAGTTTACCAGTACCTGAAGGGGCCTACAGGAAAGCTGGTGAGGGACTGTTTATGAGGGAGTGTAGTGACAGGACAAGGGGTAATGGGTTTAAGCTGAAGGAGGGTGGATTTAGATTAGACGTTAGAAAGAAATTCTTTACTGTGAGAGTGGTGAGGCAGTGGAACAGGTTGCCCAGAGAGGTTGTGGAGGCCCCATCCCTGAAAGTGTTCAAGGCCAGGTTGGATGGGGCTTTGGGCAACGTGGTCTAGTGGAGGGTGTCCCTGCCCATGGCAGAGGGGGTTGGAACTAGATGATCTTTGTGGTCCCTTCCAACCCAACCCATTCTATGATTCTGTGATTCTATGAATTTTGGGCAATCCCCAGAGCTTGGGCACGTTTACCTGCTGTCCCTTCTGCTCTGGGAGATCTCTCCCAACACTTGAGTTTATCAGTTTGGAAACTTATTTTCAAGTGGAGAGGAGGAGTGTACTGCAACTTTCTGGGTTCCCTGCCTGTCTAGTGGTCTGTGCACTCCCAGAGGGTGCTCAGGGCCTCTTTCCTTGGAGAATAGGATTTTTGAAATTTCCAGTGATCCTGGAATAACTCTTCACACTGGATAACCCTTAGCAGAAAGCAAAATTAATTATGTACTCAAATGCACAATTCAAGAAACAAACTATCTGCAAATGGATAAATGGAAAGAAGCGACTATCGTAGGTCTTGCATATATTCCTAGTTTAATGATAAGATTTCCTCCTCTTTGTCAGTGAAAAAGCTGACAAAATGCTTATATGGTTGAGTCCTCTGACAGGACTCATCTTCAGGTTTGTCATTGCTGAAACTTAATCTGGTTGGGCTTCGCTCTTCTGTTGTCTCTGTTTTCTTCTGGGGTTTTCCATTCAGGCTTAATTCTTTCAAGAGGATTCTTGTATCTATCTGAAGTGGCAGAACAGAGACGTTGATTTCTAAAGATGAGTGGGAAAGAGAGATGGACAGTGCTAGATGTGGGATGGAAGAGTCATGGATTTGTTCCCTCTGTGCAGACAGTTTGCTTCTTGTCTCTAAAGATGAGTGCTCCACCTGACAACTTATTTTGATAAAAATTAGCTTGATCTTTAACTGGATTAGAAACAAGCTTTTGGCCATTGTGAGTGGGCAGTCCTTGCAGTCCAGTGGAAGAGGAGACTGCACTGTGAAGCCTTTTTAATCTGTAGTGCACAGAGAAATTTAAGTTTTTAAGTTTTATCAAAACAAAGTAAGTAACAGATGGGGTAAAAAAGGTCACGTATGGTTTGAGATTCACTTTCAGATCTGGAGGCAGGATAATATCTCAACCACATGGCAACCTTCAGAATGATGAGTCATTTGTAGCTCACTTTTCTGCCCTGAGAACCAATGAAACATCTCCCATCGACTCAAACAGGAATAGGATTTTGTCCAGAGGGAGCTTAATACCTTTGCTTCTGGAAACATGTTGCTGCTGTTAGCCTGTTTGGGGGCTGGTGCCTTTGCTTAGGGTCTTCAGAGTGGCATATAGAAATTTGGAACTGAAGAAACAGACACTTTGCCATTATCTTATTTTTTAATGAGGGAAGACACTTCAGTGCTTCCTTCTTTGTTGCCGTTCCAAGTATTTATCTGAATGTAGATGTTCACAAATTTTGTAAGACGAGTTGTTTTGAAAAACATGCATGCAGTTTATGCATGTAATCTGCATGAGAGGAGCAAATACAGGCACTTAAATAAATGGTCATGACTTCTAAATTGTTCAGTGTGTTAGATGATAGATAGATTTCTAGAGTTTGGACTGCATCCATGCAGTTTATTTTTCTTTTCCATTCATAGTAAGTAGTAGTGATTTAGAATTGCTCAACCTGTTTATGGTCAGTGATGTAAGAAAACAGCACACATCTATGAAGTGTAAGCGCTTTGATGTGCATAAACTATTTGCTTTGATGATAACATTTATAGCTGCTTTTGCAACTGTAGAACACAGGACTGAAAACAATGTGTTGTGCTGAGATGGAGGATCAGGGCTCTGCATTGTAACACTCCTGGACATCCTATTTCCTAAGCTCTCACTGTCCAGAAAGATCATGCTTTCTGTATTGCAGGGCTTGGTGGAGTGTTGTGCCACAGGCTACCAAACAGCCAGTGTCAGATCTGGTCCTCTTGTCTTTGCCCGATGGGATGTGTTGCTCTTGGTGTAACGTGAGACACAGAGAGGCACTAGTTCTGTCGTTCCCATTTGAGTTACTTGTTGCAGAGCAGTGATGGCTTTAGCCTGGAAGAAGAAATCCTTCTCTGCACAGATTTCTGCTCAGCTAAGGCTTGGATTTCAGTGTCTCATCGATACGGGTTAACAGGGGCTTTGGCCGTTTCTGGTGTTGTCAGACATGTCCTGCTCAGGTATCATGTGCTCTTGGCCTTCAGGAGGAGTAAGGGTATATAGCCTGTAATGTATGCAATGCTCAGAGATCTGTCAAGTGAAATGAGCTGCAGCAGTACAGAATGAGGGCTTCCTAGTGCTCTGCTTCCTTGGGACCTTGCTGTCCCACACAGCGTGCCATCCGACTAGGGGACAAGCAAGGCAGGTGAACCTGCTTCCATCATCTTTAGCTTTCAGGAGCTCAGCAATACATAGCTGAAAACATATAGGGAACTCTAGTTTGAGTCCCTGGTGCATGCACTACTAGTTTTGTCTGTCTCATGGTGAATACTGGTTATACAGTATCTATGCCTAGTACCTTCCAGGAACTTGGATTAGCCTAGCTGAAGCTCTGCCATTCTGTTTTTGAGTGGCGAACTCATTGGGTCTTTGTCCTTTTCTCCTTGCAGCTGGGTGGAATTGAAGGCTCGGGGCATCCAGGTTGAAGCACAGTGTTGTAGCCCTCAATATACTTTCACTAATCAAGTTCAGAAAGGAGCATTTTGCACCATAGGATATTGTATCTCTGCTAATGTATCTGTTCTAATCTGCTTTCAGAGGACCTTTCTTCAGTTATGCAATTACATACCATCTTAAATCCAACATTGTGAACTTGCCGTTGAAAAGGAACCTGATAATTAGACAGCAAAGGAAAATCTGAGTTTTACTTTTAGGGCAGTATCTTTCCCTGGCATATCTTTGACCATTTAGTTCTTGAAGTCGATGACACTTCCCACTTAACATAAATTCTACTAACTATCCAAGACTAAACTAGCATTTCCTTCTTGTGTATTTGGTGCCTTGGAAGTAAATACATAAACCATAAAAGAAAGGCATATGGCACATGCTTATCTGTGTTGAAATACCACGGAGTCCTCTTCTTGAAATACAAAGTCATTGTGTGTGACTGTAAAATGCAGTCAGATGAGCTGCATAATCCGAGTCTGTTGCTCTGAAACCTAGGACTTGTGCCAGATGACTTTGCATTTTCACTTCTGCTTGATGGTTCAAGGCCTTAAATTTTAATGATTCAGAACAATTTCCTAGTTATCTAAGCCTACTGTTAACAAATAGTCCAAGCGTATTTTTCATTTTTAAAAAAGCCAGAATCCGAGAAGGATGGAGTTGTGGATCAAGTGCTGTGGAAGGGCTGACAAATACAGCTTTTGTTTCCAAACAAAAAGAGCTGGACTAATGGTCACGCTGCTGCTCTGGTTTTGAGACCATTCAGAAAAGAGCTGCATAGTGTTTTCTCATGATGCCATAAGCTACAGCCTGGCAAGAGGATGCCCAATAAACATGTGGCAAATGTGCCTTTGCCCCAGTGGTGTGATGCTTCGAGGTGAAGAGGTAGTGGTGAAGGAGTCAGGGAGAGGAAGAGGTGCAAGGGAAGATGGCAGAGGCTGGTCTTCATTAGGCAACAGTCTGTGATGAGATGGGGGAGATAGATAGGTGGGATTGGAGGAGGTCTGGGGCAGAGCAACAGGGCTGATACCAATGTGCTACACAAGCACAGAATGTGCCCACAGAGGCTTTTTCTAGGTGTAAAGGAAGAGATGGGAACTGGGAGAATGGAGGTTTTGGGCTGTGACTCCAGTGTGTCAACTATCTTGCCTCTTGCAACATGTCTTATAGGCCTCAGGGTAAAGAGATCTCGGGGATTAATCGGATACTGCTGGTGGCATTTCCAGTTTTGAGGGTCAGAGAGGGAGTTCATAAATCCTCTGACGCCTGTAAAATTTCAAATGAGTGAGTAGTAAAGCCAACTGGTATAAACCAATGTGAGAAGCTTTGGCTGTTCCTTACTAATCAGATGTTTCTTTGTTGTTTCTTTCCACACCTCTAACCAGTGGAAGAGTGCGAAGAGGTGTATGACACAGAAGTAACTGAAGTCAAACAGGCTTTGCAGCAATCTTATACAAACTGGCATTGGTTAAGGCCTACGGAAAAGGCATTGCAGCAGCTTAGAGGAGCTTAGATAAGTTTAAGCTGTGTTCATAGATAGATAATTTCTATTTCTACATACTACAAAATTCAGAGGACTGAAAGAGCTTGGCTGTGAAACCATAAGATGAAGACATCCAGAACTTTGACCTGAGAGACCCAGTGGCATTGTCCAGAGATAAATATGAAGGACAGATTCTTGAGCTGTTGAGTTTGAGTGGATGAGACGTCTACAAAAACACACTGGACACGCCACAGCCTTACATCTCAATTGGAAAGGATAGATCTGGAAAAAAACCCGGATGGTCTGAGGTTATATCTGCTGTGCAGAATGAGGGAAGAAAGGAAGTAGTGAGGACAGAGTTCTGCACAGTTCCTGCAGGCTGCTGAGGGTGGGGGAAAGATCATGTCAAGGGTGCAGCAAGGAGAGCTGGGAGATGACACCCACTAAGGACGAGTTTTTGAGAGAATGAGCTTGCTCAGTTTGGTCAAAAGCAGTTAGCAGTTCAGAAAGAAGAGCAGCACCCATACCCAAGGGTTGTCTTGGCTGCTAGTGTGGGTAAGAGTTCTGGAGAGAAGAAATTCCTGGCGATGACTGTAGACAATCCATTCGGTGAGCATGGTTCAGTGGTGCAGATTGTATGGATTCAGTGGAAGTGCTGGACAGATTAGCAGCCCCCAGCAGTCCCCAGCAATTCCAGGAGATCAGAAGGAATCCCCTGGATTCCTCTGGCCTGTGAGGTCAGTCCTCTGCGGTGGAGAGGCCACAGCTACGATAGAGCAGTATGGAGTTGATGCTCGTTCCTTGCTGGTGAGAAAGAGCTACCTCTAGTGGGATGTACGGTATAATTACAGTCAACTCTGCTTTGCTAACTAGATTTCCGAAACAGTCTCATTACTGGTTAGCACATCCCTGCAGGATTTCCATTTCAGTTTTAAGGGTGAGCCTTTCTTGAAGTTTTCTTTCTTGAGGACTTTATCTAGAGACTGAAGTAGCAATTTTGGCCAAATTCAATTATATTGCTACTGATGAGAAATGGTTAAAGTATGAATTTATAAGAAGTGTTGCAAGAGAAAGCTGACCTTTAAATACAGCATTCTCTGTTTTCTGTGGCTATTTAGTGCTTTTCATGGCTTTGTCTTACTGTGTGTCCCAAATTTCTGATGTGACTCCTATGTAGAGAACGTGCATGTCCAGAATGGTGGTTCATATTATGGTCTCCCGTTGCTCCTGCAGTTCCTTTAAGAAGTCAGGTTTTATTTATGTGCTAATATGTTGTATGCATTCCTAGTATTAATAATAACATAGGATTTTGCTTTAATGGTTGGTCATATTAAAGGCAACTTTCCTGGATAAAATGTTCAATAACATCAAATTATTTATTTTATGCATACAAAACTTCAATCTCTCTTGATTAATGCAGATGCAAGTTAATGTGTTAATATTGGGTCCAGATTCTCATCTTGTTAACTATCTACAAATGTAAGTGGAGCTGTTCCGTTTGCACTGATTAATGACTTCAGTCCAAGTTTCCCCTAAAATTCTCCATTGGCTTTTTCAATGAATGTGTGTGTGCGTGGCTGTAACTTTTTAAGATGCCTTTAATCTGTTTCAGATTTGTTCACCACAACTAATGTAAAATTATGTAGGAACTGATGCTGGATTTGAGTGAAGTGTGCTTACTGTCAAAAGTTGAATGTAGTGAATTAGAGGTTAGCCAAATTTGCAATACATCTTGTTAACTGCTTGTCTAACTAGATCTTACATCACATCTCTGTAAGGGTAATGTTATGTATGAATGTACACCTTGCATGTAATGTCACAGTAGATAGGAATTGGCTTTTTTCCAGCAGCTGGAGGGAGTTAGAGATTAAATCTCATGGTGAAAAACTTCTACTCATTGATGACTGGAAGAAAGGTGGAGAAAGACTTCAAGCTGTTGTATTTTGTACCCGCTTCAGCCTTTTTCCTAAGCAATGGGGACTGCGTAAGGACTGACTTCTCAGCGCTGCATTAACACCAGACCATTCTGATGCCATGTGTTGGTTTCCATTTAGGTGTTATCTCAAAATATTTAAATACCCTTAAATATTACAACCATAGTTGCATCTTTTACAGTTTCTGTATGTCAGGCACTCTGAACAGACGTGTGTCTTTGCAGGCAGATGCAGCGCTGTGAAGGGTCTATTCATTAACCTCCTGACAGCTAATGGGGAGCAGGAGAGATTTTGCTGGTGTTCGGAGCATTTTAGCTGCCATGAACAGTGGGGGACAGAGTTATGTGACACTGTCCTCTTCTTCCAGTCAGCCTCTCTGATAGCTGCTTCGGTTGCCTTTGCTATTTTTCATTCCCCAGGTTAATGTTGCCTCTCTGTATTTCAACTCCAGCAGTGCAGCTCTGAATATGCAGTGAAAATGTTATCAGGATTGTGATACCTTTATCCTGCTTTTTTTTTTTTTTCTTTTTTGGCAAAGCTCTAAGCAGTAGTGAGGTTACTGGAGCTGTCTGAAAAGAGATGTTTGCTTCCTTGCATGTCCCTGATAACCACAGAAGTGGGTTTTAATAAAAGCATTTAAATAAAATTATAAGGAATTTAATAGGCTTATAGGGAATTTAATAGACTTATAGGGAATGATAGTGACTGACTGACTTATTTTATATACAGGTGGAGGCTAATCTGAATTTTTTTCTCCCTTCAGTTCTTTCCCTACATCCTTCTGCTTGTTGCTATCCTGCTGTATCTACCATGTTTGTTTTGGCGCTTCACCGCAGCACCTCACCTTTCTTCAGATCTGAAATTTATTATGGAAGAACTTGACAAAGCCTATAACAGGGCAATCAAAGCTGCTAATAGCATCCGCAGCGGAGACCCCAGGGATCCTGCTGACTTGGTTCCAGCTGTTAATGAGAACTTGACACAGAGGTAAGATGCTGAGGCTTGGTTTTCTTTGCTCTTTTCTTTAAGCTCTTAACAGATGTGACACCTGCAGTCTCTTAGAAATGCATTGCAAATGTTTGCACGGTAAGCTCACACACTTTTAAATTTGGTTTAAAAAAAAGAAGACATCTGAAATCATTGCCATGGGCACTTGGAGCTGGAACTTAAAACTTTCTTTTTTTGAAGAAAACATTTGATGAGCTCTTATTACCTGAGATGTCCTGATTTCTTTATTTGTAGTAGGTGTTAATTAGTTTTACCCACCACAGCATAAGAAAACAAGGACTGCTGCAGTTCTCGGTTCTCAATGGCTTGACAGTCTCTTACACACTGTGAGCAGCATCTGTTACTTGTCATCCCCTGTCCTTTAAGATCTAGATCTCAAAGCTTCTGTTTAAAGAAAAAAAATATCCCCAAACCCCAAACACTAAAACCAACAAAAGCACAAAAACCCCTTTCTGATTGAATTGGTTATCTGTTCTAACCCGGCCCAGTTACTGCTTCATCCTAGGTCAGGGTACCTGTTTGTCTTTGCATGTGGGGGTACAAGCAATGCAATGGGGACGTACGTCCGTTCTTTAAAATGTGGAGTTAGGTCTTGACAAGTAAAAAGCCTTCCAGTGTGCTATTACTGAAAAAGTACTTGGAAAGTCTGCTTTTTCTTGTGGATTTGCTTACTATACCTGTTTTTATTGGAAAAGAGCACAAATATTTTTTTGCCACGAGGGCAATACTTTTTTTCCATTTTCCAATGTTTGACCTCTTTTGTCTCTGAAGTGGCTTTTCTGTATTAGAGTGTCGATATTCTTAATTTATCTGCTATTCTGTGCTTTTTCTATTGATTTTGATAGAACTACCCTTGATTTACCCCAGTAAGAGGGAATCCAATCTTGTGTCTATTTTAGAGTACTAGGTTTCTTTGAAAATTTAGGTAGGTGAATGCTGCAGCATCTGATCTATGTCATCTGGTTTTTTTTCCTCTCTCTTTCAGTTTATGGGAAATATCTGAAAGCCACTTTAAATACCCAATTGTGGAGCAGTACCTGAAGACGAAGAAGAATTCCAAATGCTTAATAATTAAATACATTATCTGCCGTTTACTCACTCTAGTAATTATTTTCATTGCATGCCTCTACCTGGGCTACTACATTAGCCTCTCCTCTTTGAGTGATGAGTTTCTTTGCACTATCAAAACTGGGATCTTAAAGAATGACACAACTGTTCCAGAAATGGTTCAGTGCAAGCTTATTGCTGTTGGTGTCTTCAAGGTACTCAGCTATATTAACCTGCTAGTCTATCTTCTAGTGATGCCGCTGGTAGTGTATGCAATGTTTGTTCCGTGGAGGTGGAATTCAGGTATTCTCAAAGTGTATGAAATCCTGCCAACTTTCGATGTTCTGAAACTCAAGTCAAAGTGTTTTGATGACTTAAGCCTTTACCTCCTCTTTCTTGAGGAAAACGTGAGTGAACTTAAATCATTTAAATGCCTCAAAGTGCTGGAGAACATTGCAGTTTCTGAGAAGTTTGATGTTATGCAACTTTTGGTAAACCTTGGTACTATTAAGACAGATACCGTGGATGGGAAGCCAGGGACAGCTGTGTTGGCGAAGCCTGAAGAAACAACTACAGAAGAGCTGGGAAAAAATGCAACAGAGCTACAAGGTAAGGTGACCTGATCTCTCTTTAAAAAGAAAAATCAAAGAAAAAAACACCACAAACCCACCACATCCAAACCTGCTGGTACAGAGAGATAAAGAATCTATTAAACCAAAGCTTCATCCATGCAAAACAAAGCAGGTTTCTTCTAGGTGTGTACTCCTACCAAAAACATTTTAATATATTCTACAAGAAAATGGACCTGCTTAGACCTTGCTATGTTGTCAGCAGTATAACTGCTATAACTTCACATATGTGCCAGAAGATTGTGATGTTGTAAGTCAGTGGCACAGGCTAGATGCCAAAGCGTCTCTTACGTTGATGGTCCTTGCTGACATGTCTCTAGCAGAGAGGCTTCAGCTGTCTGAACTTGAACTCCCTAAGACCACCTGCACAGTAGAAGTACACTAGATTCGTCTACAGTAGGTTGCTTGAAGAAGCTCCAGTGAGAAAGCTGGTGATTTCAGGATTTTTTTTTTTCTTTTCAGAGGTTAGGTCAAAAGAGTAATAACTGCTGCTTCTGCTTTTCATTCAGGCTTTGACAGAAATCTTAGATTAATGTAAAAATAAGTCTTATGCTCAGAAATGCCACTGACAAGGGAACAGAAAATGACAAAAGAAGGGAAGTGGGACTGAGGCCAGTGAACATGCTCCTGTTCCTTCTTATGCAGAGAGAAGGATCGACTGTAAAGTGATTTTTGCCAAAATGGCTTGAGTTGGTCTGCATTAGTGAAGCTGTTCTCTGAATATTCCCAACTATTCCCAGACATGACCAGCTCTGAGCAATTGCTCTTATGTGAGATGTAGTCTTAGATTCTGTGCTAAAAAGTGTGGCATATCTTAAATGTGATTCCAATTCCCTCCTCAACTGCAGAATTAAAGAAGACAACCCAAATACCCAGGGAGAGGCATAAAGGAATGGAAGAGCTTTCTTCCCATTTGATGTGAGCATGGCTGCTGTCGTAGCTGTCCCCGCAAAAGCAGCAGGACACCAGTGCCTACATCCCCTAAATAAAGGAGTTGAGACTCTGTGGGCTAGTGCTTCACAAAGTCCTTCACTCCTGGAAGTGAAGATGCTTTCAAACATTTAGCAGCTGACCTGACAAGGCAAGCACAATGCTGAGGGCAAGAACTGTTTCAAAGGCAGGAAAAAAATTAAATCTACTTTCTCTTCAGAAAGCTATTCCCTGTGCTTAATCAAAAAGAAGCAGCAGCATCCAGAGGGTAGGTGTTCCTCTGTACTTTGGTCAAGCAGTTCTGGCAGGTTGAGGCTTGGAGGAGAAGTCAACTTATACAACAGGGGACTTCAGAACAAACAAGCAGAATTATTTTCAAACTAGAAGCAGCACTTCTGGCAGCCAGCTCTAGTACAGCAGTTTGGAGTAATTCTGACAGAAAAATAGTTTTCCTCTTAAATGTGTCTCTTTTTGAAATTACATGTAGGTGGGTTTTGGTAGGAGAATTTAAGAGTTCAAGGTCTCTGTCAAGGAGCTGAAAAAGCTAGTAGAAAATCTGCCTCATTTTTATATGAAAGCAGAACTTTCAAGACTGTTTTCATCTCACAAAAACACTTCAAGGTCTTGTTTTCCTCCAGAGCAGCACAAACTCACGTTTGAAACTGTTAAAATGCCTTGCAGAAAGCAGCTGCCATTTCACGACCAGCTCCAGCTGGTGCAAACCCTCTCCTTCTGCGTGGGTGCAGCTGCAGGCTGCACTGTCTGTCAGCAAAGCTTCACCCGTGACTCATTGTCTTTTTTCTATCGCTAGTGGCATCGGCATATTTTAATAAGTAACCGTGTTTAACAAACCAGTGGTAGATGCTCACCCAGCAGCTCCGGCACGGCGCAGGACAGCCAACCCCGTGGCGCTCTCTTGGTGGCAGTTCCTTTGTAAACGAGAATGTGTTGGGTGGTTTGATGGCCCTTTCAATTCTAAAGGCTTAATTTCTCTTTAGTTTTGACAGATCATGATGCAAGTGGCAACGTGAGTCCAAGAGAAGATAAAAAACTTCGCCAAAGACTGATCGATTCTACATGCTGATGCCTCCTGGCCGCAGCAGGCAGGAGCTTTGTACTGCAGGAGGGCTTCTGCTCCGCCTTCACTGCGCTCAACACAAGGTGCTGCTTTTTGAATGCAACCATCTTGATAGCCTACAATTCCTGGTTTACAGACTACTCGTTGTATAATAATCAGCAATCATGTACTTGAAAAAGCATGTTGTAGACTTTCATTATTTATTAAAAAAAAAACCAACCCCAACACACAACGAACAACAAGAACAAAAAATTTCTATCATGAGTAACAAGTGTCCTGCATTGAATGCAATCAAAGCTGGCAGCAGGGAAGAGCTGGCACTACACTGTACAGGGATGGGAAACATAACCCTGGAGATAGCAAAAAGAGATGGCCGCATTGTGTTCTGAAATGTTGCTCTGCTGGGAGCAACCATCTCAGTTCTGGGGTTTAAGTGACGCGTTTTGGGCCTCTCTGCCTAGAAAAGGGGTTTTTTTGTTTTAATGAATCTGGTTAATCTGTACCAGGTGGTGACTGGCCACTGGTATTGGTTGTGTCTTCACAGGAAAAGTAGAGGTTGCTCTGTTTGACCTGAGATGTCTTGGTTAGCCATCTCAACGGTGCTGTCTGGGATTAATTTACTCAGCACTGATGGAAGAGAAACTACAAACAGGCTTAGTATAAGGGGGTACTGTAAATGTTAGCAAATCTGAATTTTCTACATATTCATAAATTAAAAATAATGTCTTAACACTTTTTTTTTACAAAATGTAATAATATGTGAGCTAAATGTTAGTTTAATTTTTGTTTCTCAGTTTTGGTCTTAGTTACTAACAAATCCGCCCTGGAGTTTGGACTGAAGATCAGTGAAGTTGGTTCCATTTTTGTAATGGTTTGTAGAAGTTGTTTTGTAATGTTTGTATGTGTGGAATTTGTTTCAACATGTTTGTAGTATCAAATGCAATATTAGTTGTGCTGTCTTCCAAAACCCACTTGAGAAGACAGTCTTATTTGTGTTACAGTAGCGCCTGAGTGCCTCAGCAGAGCCAAGCACCTGGTAGCTGAAGTGAGGTAGATGTAAATATGATGAAAGGTTGTTCTCCCTGCACACTCTGTGACTTAATTTTAATTAAAGGTAAGATGCTGAAGTGGGTTGGAACAGACAAAAACGGGGAGTGTTTGGAAATTGGAAAACTGCCCTGGTTTGTTGTACTGTTTGGGGAGAGTATCATTCAGCTTTAATATCGTCCCCCCCGCCCAGGACCTCTACCTTCAATGAACATTAAAATGACCTTTGTCTTGAATTTTAGATACAAGGTGAGGTGGGTGGGGGTTTAATCACCACAGTGGCAGCATATATCTTTCACAGATGATACGTGCTCACTTGTTTTCCTGTATGGTCCATGTAACTGAAATGTCTTGCCTGTCACCTCTTCCAAGTTGTCTTTTTAGACAAAGTGGTACCTCTTTTATAGCTAGGTAGGACTTCCATTTTTTCAGTTCATCTGTGTCACCAGCTGTGGTGTTCTCGACTGTTAACGTTCTCCATGTGGCTGAGGATGAGGGGGGAAAAGTAATCAGCGTTACCACCTTTGCACAGAACTGTTTATATGCTGCAGCAGATTTCAAGGAGATAGTGCACCTACTTGAAGTTGGCAGCTGTTGTTGAACGAGTGGATTCCTCAGTGCTGCCATACTGTACTTTGTGCTAGTATTGCAAGAACTCTTTGGTTATTACATGGCTTTTGGCTAAGAAGCCTTATTGAAAAGAAAGTTGTTAAAGCCAAAGTATTTTGCTACCTCTACATAGGACAGTAGCACGGCTGCAATCCTAATGTCTGTTGCATTACCAGCAAGAAACAGGGCTTGTGTTGGATACTGGTGATCCAAGCTGCTCAATTTTACTGCCACACTTCTCCCAGCAAATCCCCAACCCCTCTAACATGTTCTAGATTGTTTCTGTCTGGCTGTGCCGATGTGTTGCTGGTAGTCCTTTAGATGTGGGTAATGCAGATGCACATTGTGCAGTGTGTGTTTTGAACAAGGAGCAATAGTGCAATACTAAAATGTTGTGATGTGGATGTGTTTGAACTGTGTAATGTGTAAGTAGAGTTCTTGGTCTTTAAAACTGAAAGCTCCTGAAAGCAACATGTCCATGTTTCATGTTGGATATGAACCTAACTTTTACTAATTCCCCTTTTGTATTTAAAAATATGACTTGCTGCAGTAAATCTCTTGTTGTCTTCTAAAGTGCTCAATAAAACATGTATCAGTTGTTCTTGGTTATTTAAATAAAATCAATTTTGTGAACTACAGCAGCATGACCGAAGGTTCCAGGAACAGTCACATGTTGCCGTCTGAAAACCCATAGTGCAATACATGTGGTCTGATGCTAAACCACAAGCAAACTTTTTGGCCAGTAGCTATAATTGTGTTCTTTTAATTTTTGTTCTCATAAAATTGTCAGTGCAACATGAATAGGTTCAAAATCTATTTAACCTTTTAAAACTATTGAGAAAACATCAGCATGTGATAAATAACATATCTAATGTGAGTTACTATCAAAAATTGACCACAGTCTCAGCATGTTTGAGCTTTTCAGCTGTATCTTGCTGGTTTAAGATGTGTTTCTGCAGCTGCCCAGCTCAGTTCTACTTCTGTTTTAGTGGCACTGCTCCTGCTGTATTTTACCATTTTCAGAAGATGAGCTAAATTCCAACTTAGATCTTAAGGAAAAAGAGTCCATCTTCAGCCTCTTCCTCACTACACTCTTTCTAGAAACAGCTACATCCATCTGTCTTTTTTTGAATACCCCAGAAAGTAAAATGGCAATGTTGAGATTCAGGTTTGGTCCATGCCATCCTTTGTCTGACCCCACTGTCTCCATCACTTGGATATTAATAGTCCTCCCAATGCAGGAGACTCACAACTAGCTCCTCTGCATGCTCTTTGCATGATAACATTGTTCAATGGCTCTTAGCTTTGCTACCTTGTGAGATTTAAAACTTGTGATATAAACTCCATTACAGAGAGAGAGTGAAATTGTTTATTCCGGTAGCAGATGGTGTGCCTCTGAAAGCAGCTGTACCCCGCTGCTTTTCCTCCTCTGGATGTTGTCAGTCACTTTCAGAATAAAGGGTATATTTTAGGTCCATATTTTGTTTCTCTTACTGGAAGCAGTGGGTGTTTTTTTAGTAGGAGTTTTGATGACAAGTTTAGGGCCCAAGCCTTTTAATGAGTCTACAAGCAAAGGATGTCCTGGGTGCACTTTGTGAACATGAAGATAGAAATCAGATCATGAGTGGTTTTCTGAAGGTGCAGGTGGTAAGAAGGATTTAACCCCTACCATACCACCACCATCTGCTGTATACAGTGGCTTCGGTCTGTCTGAGTGAAAACTTTCTAAGAAGGAAGCCACTTGGTGTCAACCTTTATTTTTCAATGAGGAATGTTGCTGATACGAATAATCAAAATTATACTGTTGTGCTCTATGGACTAATTAGTTATCTAACTTTATCATACCTGTATCAACTAGACTTCCTCAGTAGTGTGCACAAGCCACAGGAAGCTCATCGTTCATTATTCTTCACTGAGTTCCCATTAAGAAATGTAAGCTGATTTTATGATACTGGGTACTGATTTGATTTTTAGATCATCTGAAGGGAAAATGGCATTGAAGCCACACACGGCCACCTGCTCTAGAAGGGACAGCTGTAAAGCCAGGAGTGGTGTAGCTCAGCACCACTGCCTTGCCCACGGGCTGGATGGCGATGGGGGCACCAGCAGAAGCACAGAGACGTGCACAGGAGTGCGAGGAGGCTGAGCCACGTCGATGCGGGAGGATACTGAGCTGGATCACCGGTCTCTAACTGCTCTATTGAGCTTTGCGTGTGCGTGCCAAGGAAGTGAATGCACTGGGTTAATACCTGCTCAGAAGTCTGAAACTGGCCTTTTTGGTGACTATGTAAGCTGGCTGTGTGGCCCAAAATGGTGGGAGAGGACTAAGGAAAGAATTGGAGAAGTCTTGTGCAGATGCTTTGTCCCATGCTAACTGCTGTCAACTCGCATCACGTACAACTCTTGAACTTGCACAGTAATACGATTGCTTCCATGCCCAAGTTAAACCAAACTCCAGAGGCATCAAAAATCTGAATTGTCTGAATTGTTGTAAGGGATTTTATTAGTTATAATTGACCTTGATCCAAAGGAACTGTATATCATATATTCTTCTAACAGTGATGTTATAGAAATCTCTGCAGTATGCCTAAAAAGCAGATGTCTGCATTGACGGCTCCTGCTGTCATAGAAGTGCAGTATATTCTAATGTACTGAAGGAAATTAAGGGATAGTTTGGACTTTACATACACCAAAAGGATTTTGTCAACCTGCCTTTCAGGTTTTTTTTCTGTAGCTAGGCTTGTATTGTAGACTTGCTTTTGAAGGCTCATAGGAACAGCCTTGTCCAACTTGTTTCTAGCCAGTGGATCGAAGTATAAAACAATTATTGTATTTTAAAAGGTGAAGTATTATATCTGTCTTAAGGAAGTCTGTAATTCTGCTTTTAATGAAGTTCAGACTGTATTCCCCCTCAATAAGTGGTTGTCATCTCTACAAAGGTGTTTTCATGCCGCTACAACATTGCTTCAAGAACTGTATTGTTGCAAACAGAACAAGAGCAGATGAAAGAGTTCAACAGTATTCTCAATGTCTGTGTTGTGCTTAGGAGTATCTTGCTTTACTAAGGTTTGTATTGAAGTTCCTGGCATTTACTCCTGGAAAAAGAGTTAAAAGACATGCTAGGAGGATGTGAAGTGAGCCAAAGAATTAGACTCTCATTCAGGAGTATTCTTTGTACTCAGAGGCTTGAAAAAGTCTGTGGTTTGTTGTGTTTTTTTTCTGGTGGTACCAGGCAGATGAGGAAAGTACGTAGTACGGAGAAACACTACAGAAGGGACCTGCTAAATGAACCCACAACAACCATTTCTTGGCTTGGGAAGAAATTTTAGAAAATTATCTATCTGAAGATTTTATGTAACCTGTTCAGTCAGTGGCCAGCTCAGAAGACTTCTTGTCTCAGAGGGTGATGGGGTACAGTCAGCTAAGTGAATCAAAGAAGGTAAAATCCTGGTGGAAATCAGAAGGGTGACAGCTGAGGCGAGGAAGGACAACACTGGGGAAGAGAAGACTGAGCTTTTGTGGTGGTAGTATGTCCTAGATATGTGCAATTAGCAAAAGCCCTGGTCTATCAAATGGTCTAAATATAAAATGTGAAGATGCTATTTTTTCAGAAGTGCACCCAGCAGTAAGTAAATATCTGCGTTAAAATCAAGGCCAACAACACTCCCATGGCACCTCTCATTCACCACTGAAGACTCTTTTTCCCACAGACCCAGCACAGGCTTGCAGAGGAACCTGCCCTGAATTGAGCCCGATCCAGATGCTATGGGATCCTCAGATAGAAACTACTTCCAGAGTCTCACATGAGCACTTTTACCAAACACAGTTCTTATGGCCTATGTTCCAGCAAACAGCCTTACACAAGACATTGTAAGGACAGTCTGGGTGAAAATTCATCTGTCCTGGTATCTTGTCTTTCAGAGTGGTCAACAGTAGCTACCTAGGGGACAATAGTAGATATAGGTCAAGCAGCAGTAGCTAATGGCCAAGCATATAGCCATGCTTTCTCAGAATATTGTCATCACTTTGTTCAAGGACTTCCTGAATTGAAGGCTGTTATTAAACCTTTATATATGATAGTTACTGGTGGATTTTACTTCCAAGAATTTCTCCAGCCACTTTTGGAACCCACGAAAACTTTCAACACTCATAATTCCTAGCAGCAAGGAGCTCAACAGCTTGATTAAATGCCATGCAGAGAACTGTCTCCTTTGCTGTTTTCAGACTACCAGTTAACACTTTGGCTGTACTAAAATTACTCAACTCCAATGTCTACCAATTCAAATCAGTAGCATCAAGAAAATTAGTTGAGGTGACCTTTCCTCATGCTTTAACATTCCAGAACATGCTACTCAGATACCTGCAGATACTTTCTACCAACAGGAGTCTCTCACACCTTTACTGGGCCCAACTAACACTGATACACTAGCTTAGATGTTCCCAGCTGAAAAATGGACTGGGTTATTTCTTCATGGAGGTTTAATTATAACTCCCTGGTGGAACTCCCTCAGCAGAAATTTCTAAGAATTCAAAGTCAGTATTTCTGCAGTACGGTTACTAAATATTTTAACCTAATTTTATGGTTCCCAAAGACTGTTAAATTAAAGCTGAAATTAAAAAAAAAAAGGTTTGTACTTCATTCTAGCCAGCAGGGAAATACAGTCAGTAATCAGAGCCTTTCAGTGCTCTTTTAGCTTGAAGTCCTGTAAATGCTCACATTGTAATGCCAGCCTTCTTCGAAAACGGGCAATGTGGACTTCATTAGTAATTGGAGGGGGACTGTGTTTCACTAGTAGTTTTGTTTTCATTTATTAACTCTTCAGGGCTCCTCAAAACACACACATTATGTGTATGGACACACCAGCTACCAAAGAGCACAGCCAGACATGTCTAAGGCTCAATGTGAACCAACAGAAATTTAGGATTTAGATGCAGAAAAGCATTTGAATGTTTAGTATTTTTAGGGTTTTTTTCCCCAAAAAACTTTTGCAGCCTTCAGATCCCCTCAGAAAGGAATTCATATTGAAAACACAGTTCAATACAGAAAATACAGATTATTTGGTGACATAGGGATGAGACTTAGGAACTAGCAACTTGTGTCCAAGTGTGGTGGGGATCGAGGGCAGTTCAGACTATGCCTGGCTGAGGCATGAGCTTGTACTAACCACTAAATACCCAAATCACAGGCTTGCTAAACCCAAATCCTTTCTTTTTATTTTGTTACTTTGCTAGCATTTTGTGGGTGTGATTCTGTAGTCCCTGTACTGTTTGTTAGGTTAGATTTGCTGCCCCGCTTTTGAAGAGGGAGAACTGTAGGCAGCTATATTGGGTCTGGCTGGGATGGAGTTAATTTCCCCCACAGCAGCCCCACAGTGCTGTGCATTGGTAGCCAGCAAGGTGTTGGTAACACACCGGTGTTTTGGCTGCTGCTGAGCAGTGCTGGCACACACCAAGGCTGTGTCTCCAACATTCCCCCTCAGCAGTAGGCTGGGGGTGGGCAAGTGTTGGAGGCCAGGTTGGATGGGGCTTTGGGCAACCTGGTCTAGTAGAGGGTATCCCTGCCTGCAGCAGGGGGGGTTGGAACTAGATGATCTTTGAGGTCCCTTCCAACACAAACCATTCTATGATTCTATGATTCTATGATTCTATGATCTTGGGAGGGGACAGAGCCAGGACAGCTGACCCCAACTGACCAAAGGGATATTCCATACCATATGGCCTCTGCTGAGCAACAAAAGCTGGAAGAAAGGAGGAGGAAGGGGGGGCATTTGTTATTTACAATTTTTGTCTTCTGGAGCAACCACTACGTGTACTGAAGCCCTGCTTCCCTGGAAGTGGCCGGACATTGCCTGCTGATGGGAAGTAGAGAATAATCTTTTGCTTTTGCTTTGCTTCTGCACATGGCCTTTTGCTTTTGCTGTATTAAACTGCCTTTATCTTGACCCACAAGTCTGGGGTGGTTTTTTCCATCTTATTTTTCTCTTGTCCCTGTCCTGCTGAGGAGGGCAGTGATAGAGTGGCTTGGTGGGCACCTGGCATCCAGCTGAGGTTAAACCACCACAGGAGCAACAACTCCTGTGTGCTTGAGAGTTAAAGAGGAAGAAGATTAAGGAACTGTATGACTTTTCAGACTTAACAGACAGTGTTTCATTAGTATGCAGCAGAAATAGGCAGAGGATTATATGAAGAACTCACTTCAGAAAATTATCTTAATACAATCAGTGGGTGAAGAGGCACAGAAACATATAGAATCATAGAATGGTTTGGGTTGGAAGGGACCTCAGAGATCACCTAGTTCCAACCCCCCCTGCCATGGGCAGGGACACCCTCCACTAGACCACGTTGCCCAAAGCCCCATCCAACTGGGCCTTCAACACTTCCAGGGAGGGGACATCCACAACCTCTCTGGGCAACCTGTTCCAGTGCCTCACCACCCTCACAGTGAAGAATTTCTTCCTAATATCTGTTCTAAATCTCCCTCTCTCAGTAAAACAGTTATCCCTTGTCCTATCACTACACTCCCTGATAAAAAAGTCCATTCGCACTCCATCTTTCCTGTAGACCCCCTTTAAGTACTGGAAGGGTATGCAGTATATATTGCCAAACACAGCCCTAGAAAGTGCTTCCCACAAGTGTTATGTCTTTTCAGACCGGCATTGCTTCTTTCCTTGTTTTTACATATATCTGTAAAACCCTTATCTGCCTCTCACAGCAGCTCTGCAATACTTGTTCTCACTGGATTTTAAGACACTTTGCATGGGCTACCCAAGTAACATGATCCTCTGCTTTCTTGATGGAGGAAGAAGAGTTGAATGACTGGCCTAAGGGAGTAAGTTTAACAAGAGAAGAGTTTGGTCTCTGGGTATCTATTCCTGGGATCTGCAGTGTTTTTAGTTAACTAAGGGAGTACAGTCAAAACTAATGAAAACTGCTGTGTTTTATTTCAGAGGAAGGAAAAATGCCATTACTACTGCTTATTTGGTCTTTCTGTATACTAAAAAGAAAGGTCACATTTTTAAGACACTTTTCTATGATTCTGTGCTGCAGAAGTTAAGTTGATCCTTGTTGCTGCTTATGAATTTGGCTGTTCTTGAAGACTGGACCATTCACAAGTTCACAGTGCTCTGATGTACCCTTGCAACGCTTACTTGAACCCAGACAACTTGCATCTTTTAGAAGACACTAGGTTAGGCAATTACAAGTTCCGCAGGAAAATTATCATGGGATGTGATTAACATGCTGATGTATTCAGTCCTTTATCACCCTTTTGCAACATGTCCATATTGCATGCAACAGCTCGGAGCAGCACTGCACACAGCCTGGCACACTGGCTTCCTGCACACCAACGCTTGCAAAACAATCCCTGATCCACAGAAGGAAGTGGAGCCACTGGCTGAATAAAATAATGCTCAAAGACAAATGACAGATTCTGTCCCAGTGGCCAAGTCAGTGGGCCAGTTCAGTAAAGGCAGAGAGGAGACTGTGTCATGGAAGGGGAAGCAGAATCAGAGCTGTCTCTTTGGCATAAACTTTTCCAGAAATCTTTTCTTTGAGCACCACTTTGTACAGCCCACCTTAGCGTAGAACAAAAAAGAAAATCTAGCTGTCTGTTAGGGATAATTTGCATTTTATGGGTTTCTGTCCTGTAGGCTGGAAGGCTGGAAGCTCTGGAAGAGTGTTGGAAAAGAACAGAGACCTCCCATCTTGTACTTCAAGGTGTTCCCAAAAGTTTAATTTCATTTCTTTAATTACAAAAACTAGGAAACTCTTGTACTGCCCATTCTGACCCTGCCCTTTTATGAGGATTGACATACAGCAGGACTTGCCAGTTTTAAAAAACAGCCCTTGTAGTACTTGGCAAGTATTGACAAGTAACCTGCTGAATAGAGACGTGGGTGGTGAAAGTGCCTACCTCCAGAGCTAGGTACCCTGTTCCTGGCTCACTGCCGTGTCCCATGCCTGTCTGAGCCCTTCTCGAGTCCTACATCTGTCTCCCCAGACTCATACCATGCTCTCCATGTGGCTCAGGAGGAGCATCTGAGAGATGATGTTCAGTCCAGTAAGTCTGAGCAGGTTTTAGACAGTACAGAACAGGATTCCCATTGCTCACTGCAGTATTCAAACACTTCTCGAGCATTTTATAATAAAAAGAACAGGGATTTTTTCTTCCCTCCACGGTTCTTTCTCAGGCTTTTCTCAGTCAAGTCCCACTCTGAGGCTTGGACAGGATAAAAAACACAGCCAGAGCACCAGAAGTGTCCTGAGGCTACTGTTGCAGACTTTAGAGAGCTAATCCTCATTTTGCTAGAAAACAAAACCCACAGTCTGCCTTGAGGAGCTCAGGAATGTAATAAATATAAAACCAACAAAGTTCCTTCTCTTCGTCTTCACAGGCTATGAAAAAACACAGGAGGCAGCAGCGCAGATGTCTCATTACACTGAAGCGAGACTTGTGTCCTGGCTTTCTTTAGCATTCTCCAGGTGGAATCCAAAGATGAATACTGTCTGAGACTGAGGATCAGGAGACATCACCTCAAGTCTTGCCATATTCTCTTTGGTCTTTTCCATAGAAGTATCTGCTCTGAACCCAAAATATCCTCATCTGCACCTGCTTATAACACACCTCTCAGATGAACTTTACAGAGATCATGGAAATAAGGGTTAGGTCATACCGTTCACTCACAGCATCAAAGAAAATCTCAGTGTAGAGGGTGATGTCTTTGAAAGTGGATCCAATGAACTCCTTCAGATATCAGCATTTTTGCTAGTGTTGCCATATTGTTAACCACAATTTCTTGTTGGAAGAGAGCTCACTCATCCGGAAAACCAGAGGGAGTGGGTAGAAGTCTCACTTTCTTAGGAAATCAGGCTTCATTGAATCTCAGCACGGTCTCAGGCCTCCATGCTTTTGTATTCTGTTGCCTGAAAAACACAGAAAGCCTTAAACCTCCCCTCCACCTGTATGCATGCATCTAGGTCTCTTCAGATCAACAGCTTTTCCAGGACCTCGCACAGGTCTTTCTTTGATATCTGCTGACACAGAGACCCACATAGCCACAGGGTACCCAGGGGAGCACCTCATCTTGGTCATTTGAGAAGTGTTGGGCCTCCTCATGTTGACCCAAGACCCAGGAGAGCTGGTCAAACACCTCATTGCTTTTGAAGGAAGTCCATCACAACTGCCACAGCCATAACTGTCTGTTTGAGCCACAGAGAATAAAGGGACAAGTTCTTCTGCTGAGATTGAAGTTCCTCTTTTACACACATCATCCTGAAGAGAGAGATTTTTCCCCCTTCCTCTGGACAGAAGGTCTTTCTCTAGAGGAGAGAGAATGTCTCCCTGCTTTCATACCCTGGGATTGAGCTGCATCTCAGCATGAATTTCCCAGGCCCTCCTGGGCTTGTGGGCTCATGGAGGGATGAAAAGCTGGAATCCAGGCACACTGTCTACCAACCCACAGGGTTTTGATACTCCCATAGCAGTAGCAGCAGCAACTGTTTTCCAGCTTTAGATACTTTCTTAGACAAACTGTTTCCTGCCAAAGCACATCACAGGCCATTGCTATGTAAAAAAACAGATGGGCTCTGACCTCTCAGAGCTGCTGCCAAAGGCCCACATCAGCAGTTCTCACCTCTTCCTCTTCACAGATCAGACAGTGAACTGCCATAAAACTGGGCTTCCCTCATTCAAGGGAAGGAGTGTTGTTCCCATACTCTGAATGAAATATTTATGTCTTCTTAAAAACTGCATCAAAACATGGAGGGAAAGGTAATGCAAAATGTATGTGCCAGGGAGACTATCTGGCATTAGCAACTAATGTAGTCATCCCAAGCTACAGCACTATGCTCCTTAGGGTTTAATCACAGATCAGTTTTGAATTCAAGGCTAAGGTATGAAATGTCCTGAAATACCTTCATTAAAATGTTGAGCTGTTTCTTTCCTCCTCCTCTTCCTCCCCATTGTACCTTCTCCTGCCCCAAGGCTTGTTGCAGGAGGCTGGGTGGTAGATGGTCACCATGTCCTTCCAGATCACAGCGGCCTCCCAGGCTTCAGACATAGTCTCTATGTTGTCAAGAGAGTTCAGAGCAGTGAAAGATCAGGCAGCTATGACCTCATAGCCCTTTGATTCAGCGCTGAGCACCTCAGGGGCAGGGAAGAGTACCTTCTCCTGGTTGTCAGAGAATGTAACAGCAAAGCAAGAGGTGGAGGTTGCTGAACCATTGCTGGTAGCAAGTTTGCTGAAGGTAATGAAGACAAACTCCTCAGAGCTTTCCTCTGTGGGCTTCATATGTCACAAATGACATATTTGAAGTGATGGGCCAGAGAGAGAAGGATGTTACTAGAAGCTCATCTTAATTCTTTCACTACAACCTAAAAAGAAAGAAAAAAAACCCAAAACCTGCATGAAAAACAATGAACAGGAGAAAGCCTGAGGCAGCAGGTCAGGTGGAACTAGCCATCAGTGACTGCTTGACTTCAGCTTTTCATCTCCATGTCTGAGGTAACAGTGAGACAAGTCTCATCTCTCCTGAGAGACCCACCAGTTACAAATACTCCCTGAGCTGTTTAGCTGTCACCACTTTGACACTTCAGTGAAGGTAAGCAGTTCAGTAGTAATTAAAATGCCTGTTAATTTTCCCCATTTGTGGTTCTGTGGTATTCTCTTCCAAGAAGGTTCAGCCAACAAGGCCTCTGTAGAGGAGAGGTCAGCTGGGACATTTGGTGCAGCAGGGGAGGGACTGCCAGTTTACAGGCAGGTTACAAAAAGGGAATGTAATGCAATTGTCCATCATTTAGGAGCAACCGAAAATCTTTTTTTCCCTGCATGGGCCTTGAGTGCCCTTCAAGAAGGACTTGCTCCCTGCAGGCTCAAGATTTCTGATCTTGAAAAAAAACCCAAACAACCAAACACCCCAAACCAGGGCTTTTTTAATTCAAAGAAGACAGGGTCACCTGGGCTGTTCTCATGCCCCTTGAGGCTAATGTTATTAAGCTGCTGATATAAGCAATCTCTGCAGAGAGATGACAACAATTTGGAGAACAACAAATTAGGCCTGGGAGATATTCTGGCACATTTCTATTTGAAAATCTCAAATTGTCTTCCCCATTACTTTGAAGATGAAATTTGGTATAGAGTCAGGAATGGACTTTGGTTAAAGGCTCTGTTTTTAAGACTTCTAAAAAGATTATACTTTTCTTGTGCACAGGAAGGTCAGGGAAGCAGACAAAGAAATTCTATGGGGAAAAAATAACCTTTGCTGGATGAGGGCAAAATTACTTAAATAAATAGTCAGAGAAATGGAGAACTGGCTTGGAATGAGAAGCCAAAACTTAGAAGAAGACAATGCTTGCAGAAGAAGAAGACGGAAAATAGGGTATTAATTTCTTCAGACCACTTTCTTCAAAGTGCTTTTTGTAGCATTCAGTAACATTGAGGAAACATTTGCATATTCTGATACTCAACATTTTTTTTAGAATGCCTCCATTTGATGAAGTGGTGTTATCACCTCTATTTTGTAGAACAGGAATCGAGATAAAGAGAGAAGACCTAACACATCTTGTGTTCAGGATGCCTGGAGCCAAGAGTCTGAGAGCAATATGGTTCAAAAACATGCACAGAAGCTGTTGTCAATCTACATCTTGTGAGGAGTTGAGACACTTACTACCAGCTGCGCAACACAAGGCTGAGGGTGCAGAGGAGGCAGGACACTGTGTATGTGCTAGCGGCGGTGAGCAGCCCTCTTCCCACGCAGGCTGGCTCTCCTGCAGGATAGTTGCCCTAGAAGTCACGATGCTGAGGCTCTCCAAAGTGGAGAAAATCACTGGAAGGAAAGAAAAGGGCTGGGTGCAGACAATTCCAAACAATACCTCAGCCCTTCAGATTTGCTTTCCTTCCTGCAGTTGGATGCTTCTGGGTAGCGTTGATGCGCCCTTCGGGTGAATGCTGGTTAAAGTTATGTGGTGAAACCTGCAACTCTGCCTGTGGTTCCTCCAGGAACGTCTGCAACATCGTGGCTTTCACATGGCAGGTAAATCCTGGCATTCATTTAACTATTATTTCCTAAGGGATTTCTTGAAGTGTTTCAAGGATTGTTATCCGTGCCCACAAATGGTTTCCTTATTGTTTTATCATAGCCCTGTGAAGTGACTAACAGTTAGTCACCTCTCAGGAGAATATCTGGTTTGGCAAGTGTGCAGCCCATAGAGTTATTTGATCTAGCTAGTACAGCGATGGGGTACCAAGACTATAGCATCTGGAAATGCGATTGCTGGTGGTAAAGCTGTCCAAAGTAAGTTAGTTAGTTATTTCTCTCAGTGTTCCTCTAGAGGGAGATGCTCTTTGGGAAAGAACTGAGCAGGTTTGGGGGGTGAGGCTGAATTTGGGGAACTAAGCATGCTCTTTAGAGGAACATAATAGTGAAGATGATGGTAAATAGCTGGAGGAAGCAGAGATCTTCTGGACATCGTTGCAATTGTAAGGCAATCACATCACAGCCAACTGGATGGCAGGGTAAGAAGTTATCAAAGCATTAGATTGAAATTTGGCTTTTTTTTCCTCAAAATGGAATATTCAACTGAATAGACTAAATTACTAGAGCAATTTTAAAAAGTAATGACTTTATTAAACACTAAAAAAGTGCATTTCTGAAGATACACAATGTAATAAAAAGAATAATTTTATGGCTTTATATCATTAAATATTCACATATTCATTTGCTTCAAAACATTTTCATGTTATCAACCCTCCCCGGAAGGACACAGAATTCACATTATAACACTTGATTTATTCTTTTAGGTAGTAAAATTTGCATCCTCTCTTTTGTTTCTTCAGATTTTTTGATGTGAGTTGCCCCGGCCATTTACAAACTCTTTATATCATTGAGATTAACCAAACACCTTCATGTAAACAAAATTCCTTGCCTATGAATGCCCACCCAACTCGTGTCCCTGCTGAATTAGTCCTCTGAAGCCAGAGACTCGCTTCCTCACATAGGCCAGGGAAAGTGGTAGGTGCCTTTGAAAGCATTTGAATGGGTAATGAGTCCAGGGATGAAAATAGCCCGGGCTCACTGTATTTGTGCTACATTTTTAATTGCTTTGCTCTAGCACACTTAAAAACTTCATGTACCTAAAGCAACAGAAGTGAAATCTCTTAACCAGCAACAGAAGAATTGGGAGGTTTTTTTGTTTCCTTTTTCCTCTTACTTGCACTGAATTGGGACGTGAGAATTATGTGATGCTGCATGGTTCAGAACAATGCCTCTGTGCGAGGAGTCTGAGCTGCAGGATGAGAAACAGACCTGGGGGTACTTGTCTGTTTGACATCTAGGAATGTGTTTGCACTGCCGAATAGGAGTGCCAGGGACCCAGCTGAAGGTTTTGATCCCTGCTGTCCTCACTGTTCAAATGTTATCTCATTCCTGGGCCCTGTCTCAGGCTTTCTCGAAGATAAATTCTGGGCAAGCCTCTGGGAACAGTTCACTTCAAGAGCAGCTCCCAAAAAGCAGTAAGGATGAGACCATATCAGTCTGGTTCCCACCACCCTACATGTCCCTCCAACAAATCCCATCAAATTCTGCACCTTCAGAGACTCTGATGGCTTTTTGGACATCCGATACATGTTCTTAGCCTCATATTATTAAGAACTATTCTGGTGGCTTCTGGCAAACATCACATTACAGTGCTTTCAGCTGAAAAGCATACCAAAAATATAATTATGTCTTAATATCCCCATATCCCTGTGACCCTAGGACCTCAGAGTCAAGCACTGTCTACCATGGCATAGTTGGTCTGTTCTAGATGGAGCGAGCCCTACACACTGTGGAAACAAGTGAGTTGACATCTTAGAGCCGGGAATCATTTGTAGACCTTCAGTTATTCAGTTAGATAAAGTTCAGTATTTAGTTAGGACCTGTCTTGTCCTAAAAAGCCCTGCCTGCCAGATACGTCCTGCAGAGAAAAGGGACACCTAAGATGAGGCTGAGAGACTGATCTGAAAGAGGTGGAAATCTCCATGCATTTGTTTCATAGATAAAGGCAATTTTTCTTCTGGTCAGGACATTGCAGTGATGACCGGATTCATCCCTGCCTGTCTATCACTACTGTGTATCACTAAAAGCCTAAGGCAAGAGGTGGGAGGTTTGAATCCACTGTGACTCACAGTGGCTCACAGAAATCCCTGTGGGGGACTGTGGGGGGCACAATTCCCAGAAGAAGAAAGGATGGGCCAGAGATTTTCCCTGTTTCTGTTCCTCTAATGCTAGCCCAAACCTGCTCCCCAGCCCACTGTGTCGTTCCTGGGAAGGAGCAGGGGCTGCCCTTCTGCTGGGCTGTGCAGGATGGGGGGAGCAGGGGACAACCCCATCCTCATCCCCCTTCAGTAGTGGAAGGAAGATCAGGAAATAAGAGAGCAAGCTACCCGGTCGTGACGTACCAGACGCAGAGGCTGTGGGAAGGTACGAGCTCTCTCAGTTGAGCCTCGAGAGGTGTTGTGTGGGTGCCTCCACCGGTGCAGACTGTCACAGCCTGGTGGCTTCGACGCAAGGCTGGCAGACTGCATCACCAGCAGAGCTGGCTATGCTCTCTCACCAGCACTCAAGAGATTTATGAATAAGGCATTCGTGAATAATAGTTATTCTCAGTCTCCTGGGAAACTGCTATTCTAAAGCTCTGTGTGTCCACATACAGTTTCTAGGTCAGCCTATTTAGAGGGATAAGACATCCCTGAAGCTCCTGAAACACTTTTCCACTACCTGACACTTTATAGTAGCTGTTTATTGCTTCTTTTTAAGTCCATGAAGGTCTAATTTTCGTGGGAATACCTGCCCATAGCCCTGTGACGGCTGTGCTTGCAGCACGCAAGTATAGAAAACAGAGCTGAAACTCATCTGGTAAGTCCACACATGGGTCATGGCTCAGTGCTGTGCAGATGTACTTACTCCCATACACAGCTGTATAGCTTCATCCAACTGTTGCTGAGCTCAGCATGAGCTCCCAGCTCAGTAGCTTCACTGCACAAACGTAGCCTGCATCTTGGAGCAAGCTGGGGAGTCTCTGCTTTCACAGAGCAGACAAGTCCGTAGCTGGCAAGATGTTAGGGTGACACACTGTGGTGCATCAATGACTTCTGTGCAGGACATAGCCAGACTGTTTTAATCGTGGTCTACTCAAAATACATCAAAAAACATCTTGAAGTTTCACATTCAATATGCAAATGTTTAAGACTCTCAGTAATTGAATGATGGGGGTGAGTAGGTGCTCTCACTTTGTGCTACCAAAATGTAGACAATGGTATCAACCTTTTTTAAGTGCTTTGAGCTCTGGAGATAAAAATCACACTTGTATTAGCAAGTAGTGGCTAGTTAAATATATTCATTAAGGAAATTAGGAGGAGGTTTATAGTTATCAGAAAATTGTGATTTTGAAATCTCTGGAATCTCCCAGTATTTTTCCCATAAGAGCAGTCGAAGTAAAGACAGTTTGGAGATGGTGCTGGATACCCTTGGAAAATGCCTGTGAGGCAATGGCATTAACATTCCTGAAGTTTCAGGAAATTGCTCTATTTTTAGCAGCCCTCTTATCTCCATCAACTGAGAGGCGAATGTATTCATCCCACGCTGACAGGAGAAGGGGTGGGCTGCCCTGCAGGCAGAAACAATACCAGTCGAAGTTGAGGTTCATTCTTTCTGTGCAGGAGAAATCTGTCATCTTTTCCTTGGGTGCTTGAAGGAGTCTTGCCTTCCCTTTACGTATTATAGCAGAGGCTTTGACTGTGCTATGCACTGTCGGTTTTGCCTGTACTCTATGAAGTACCCCTCCAATGCATGCAGGTACAATGCTTCAGCTATTCGTTGCTTTCCTTTGGATGAGACAGTCTCTGATTTAGTTTACTGCTAATTATGGCAGGCATAACAAAGCACGTGTGAAGAAAAAAACCCTCCATTTATCTCCACTAAGGAGCTGGCCCTTGCCATTTTTTTCGTTGCAACAGAAACTCCTCTGTCACAAAAAAACCCCCCCAAAACCGAAAAACCCACGTAGTGGAATAAAGTTGTGGATTTTTCCTGCTGAGCACCACAATGTCTGATGGCAGTGGCAGCTCGTGCTCTACCGCTAAAAACTTTGAGGCTGACACAGAACTGGCCTGCTTCCCATGAAAGTATTGCAAGTGCACATTAAATACTGTGATGAAGAGTCTGGAGAAGGTTTGAATTCAAGGGTTTCATTGAGAAGACACTGTGAGTGGGGCCCTGCAAGCTTGCTCTGTTCAGTACCAAAGTGGATGATGGACTACTGAGCAGAAGTCATTTGAGAAGTGGCCTGAACTCAAGTAGGTGAAATTAAATAAGGAAATATGCAAAATAACAACTACATTTCGCAGGGATAAATTAAATGCAGAATAGTCAGCTAGGCATTAGGAGAAGATTTAAACTCACCAAATTAACTGTGATGCTTTTACAATAACCCCCCACCCCCCCACCCCCCCCAACTCACCCATCCAAATCCCCCCATCTCTGGACTTCGACAGGAGGAATGCCTGGTGCAAGGCACAGGAGATGGCTCTCCTGTTCCACTTGCGATGGGGCAGGGAATACCTGAAGTGTTCCGTTTTGGGCATCACTTCTCAGGAAAAATGCGTGCAGAAAGTAGAATCATACAATCATGGAATGGTTTGGGTTGGAAGAGACCTTTGATGATCATTTAGTTCAACACCCCTGTGATGGGCAGGGACATCTTTCACTATATCAGGTTGCTCAAAGCCCCATCCAACCTGACCTTGAGCACATCCAATGATGAGGCATCCACAACTTCTCTGGGAAACCTGTGCCAGTGCCTCATAATTCTCATCGTAAAAAATTGTCTGCCTTATGTCCAATCTAAATCAACCTTCTTTCTTTGAAGGCCATTACCCCTTGTCCTATCACTCCATGCTCTTGTAAACAGTCCCTCTCCAATTTTCCTGTAGGCCTCTTCAGGTACTGGAAGGTGCTATAAAGTCTCCCCAGAGCCTTCTCTTCTCTCAGTCTGTCTTCACAGGAGAGGTGCTCCAGCCCTCGGATATTTTTGTAGCCCTCCTCTGGACTCACTCCAACAGCTCCATGTCTTTCTTGTGCTGGGGACCCCAGAGCTGGACACAGTACTCCAGGTGGGAGTGTCATGAGAGTAGAGGAGGAGAATCACCTTCCTCAACCTGCTGGCCACCCTTCTTTTGATGCAGCCCAGGATATGGTTGGAATTAAAGGCTGCAAGCTCACATTTCTGGCTCATGTTCAATTTTACATCCACCAATACCCCCATGTCCTCCACAGGGCAGCTCTCCATCCCTTCATTCACCAGACTGTATTGATACTGGGGGTTGCCCTGACCCATGTGCAGGACCTTGCACTTGGTCTTGTTGAACTTCATAAGGTTCACATGGGCCCACTCCTCAAACCTGTCATGGTCCCTCTGGATGGCATCCCTTCCCTCTAGTGAATCAACTGTACCACTCTGCTTGGTGTCATCTGCAAATTTGCTGAGGGTGCACTCAATCCCACTGTCTATATGTCATTGATGAAGACATGAAATAGGATTGGTCTCAGTACCAATTTTTGTGGCATCTGCTGAATGCTGAGAAGATGATGTCAGCATCACTTTATTATCTACTTGTTCATTCCATGCTGAAGTGGCATTTGGCTTTCTAAATCAGTTTTTATGCTTTTTGAAAATCCTACACTTCTCTGCTCCCAAGTGGCAAAAACACAAGGGTGGTTATTACTTAGCAGAACTGTATTGAACATTTTATTCAGCCTAAACTTCAGGTTTAAAATGCACCTGAAAGTCCTTTTTAATATCCATGTTTGTCTTTTCTGATTCAAGTACTTAGTTATCATATCTCTTTCTCAGTCTTGAAATGATGGCACCTAACTCCTCTCCTTTGCATTTTTTAGCTACTCTTCTACTATAACACCTTTTTTAAGAAAGACTTTCCCTACCTGCTAAGAATCTGTAAGTGAAGTGCTGGTGTAAAAAACACAGCACCAGCCACATTGTCACTGGACCAAGGCTGGAGGAAGGCTGCCTGAGAAGAAGCTCAGGTGTTCAGCCTGTGGTAGGAGTTGCTTCTGCGGAGAAGAATGATCCCTTTGCAGCAGCTCCACAGGAGGACACCTAGACACCTGCACCCAGTAGTCTACACCTACTGAGCCACATGCTAAAGCAACTTCCCAAATCAGAAATGCCTGTGCATCCCTATCACCACAGCCACACTCCAGTTGACATCCAGAAGGCTGCTTCTGCTCCATCTGCTACTTCATCACATCATCTTATAGTTCCTGTACCAAAGAGTCATTTTACACCAGGGCTGGGAATTCCCTCCTTTCCATTTATACATCCAGATTTATCAGCTATGCAGACTCCCTGGGCTAGTGTGCTTCACATCTGTCACCCATGGTTTGCAATGGGTCACAGATGCTGTGACCTCTGCTGCTGATCTGCCAAGGCTCCTTCACAGCCAAGCTCCAACACATGGTCATTGCCCTACTCGCACCTGCCTTCCGCACAGTGCAGCTGCAGGCGATGCGGTTGGACCCCAACACAGGGTATACTAGAGGAGGCATGAATGCTAGGTATCAAGCAAATAGAGTGTCATAGAGATAAAAATAAATTATTATAATATAAATAAATAATAATAAATTCTATATTATTCTCAATAATAAATCTTTTCCAGTTGCCCTGTCTCTACAGTCTCAGCTACTGTATCTACACTCCAGGGAGGTTGTCTTCAGGGAGACAAACTGCTTTTTTTTTCCAGCCCAGGAAAGCCAAAGGCCCCAGACACTAGCGGTGCATGCAGCGAAACCTGGCAAAAGGGGAATTTGCGGCTAATCCAGTAGCTGCACCAGCACCAAGGGCTTCTCAGACAAAACCAACCATTCATAAGTCTTGTGATTCATTGCCAGCTTCCTCCCCTCAGGCCAGACATAGGGCAAGTGGCTGTGGGGCTTCAGGGAGCAGACTTGTGGTTCCCCTGTCCATCTTACATTTACATCTGGGGATAACCGCAGCATTTCAGTTAGCAAAGCTATAGATCTGTTTTACAGGAGTCACACGTTGTACTTTCGGTCTCCATCACGACTAGATATGTTTTTATGACACACTGGAAATGACGCAGAAGAGTCCAGCACTGAGTGACCACTGGATGCTCTGCACTGGCATCAACTGGTGCCCCTGGGATTCATAGGAAAGAGTAGTGTCAGCAAGCAATTCCCTTTCCCTTCCTTCCCTCCCTGACCTGTTTTCACTGGGTAATCCCAGATGGAGTTTATATTTCAGCAGTCAAAACCAAAGTAGAAGCAACTGATCTACAGGCAATTTAGTGATTTTTCATGATGATTAGGCTGAGAGGCTTAGAAAATGGCATCTGCCAGGGAAAGTTGGAAGAGCTCTGTTTTTTGTAGAAGAGAGTGGGGAGAAGTAAGAAAAGTCTTCTCAAAAGAAAAATAGTGAAAGACAGCTCTTCACAAAGGACATGAAAAAGAAGCCACCAAATTCATTTGCAAAGGTGACGATTTTGCTCAAATGCTTAGAAGAGGCTTTACTTGCAAAGCTCCAAAGCCCTGGACTGAGGCTACATTTTATCTTCACAGCACTGATGCTAAAAAGTGTCACAATAGCAGTAGTGGTGCCATGGACCACAGGCCTAGAGACAAGACCTTCAAGGGAGTGAGTGAGGGAGGGGAAATAGGGAGAGAATGAAAGCTGGAAGCTAAAAACTTCATCTGACATCAACAAGTGCAAGAAAGACTTCAAGGATTTGTTTTCCCCTGAGTGCTATTCAGAATAGCTCAAGCTGCCAAATACAGCCTGGCATCATCTTTGTTCCCTTTCAAGGTCTCTGCATAATTCTACATGAATAAAACACTAGTAACATTGTTAGAAACAGAGAGTTAACATTCATGAATTCATAGAACTGTACATTAATTTTCATAGGCCTGTTATGATATTTTTCAAGGAAATAGAAAAATAAGAAAACAGTATTGTCAATACAAATACTTTCACTTCTGAATAGAAAAAACACATCACTTTTTAAATCATTAACGTTTCAGAGTCAACTCAAGCTTTTGGAGATGCCAGCATTAACTTTACCTATATGACCTTAATTAAATTCCCTTATTCATATGCCAGATGATGCACTCTCTAAATGCAATTCATTTTTCCACAAAACTGTGCTCAGACTGTACAGATCTCCTGCAGCAAGCAGCTGTTCAGTGCCTTGCGTACTCTTTGTTATCCAGTAGACACCGCTCTGCCATGTTCGCAGTCTGCTCCAGAGGCTCCAGAGGAAACAACTGAGCCAGGTTTAAAAGAATGACCTACACTGATAACCAAGGACATGACTAATAGCAGTCAAACTGATGAACTCTGGGGAACATGCTCCCCCCGTGACCAGAGAGCTATGGTCTGGTAAAACTGTGAGCAGAAGACCTGTGGTGAGATGACAGGAGGATGGCTACAAGGTCACAGGACATCGCCTCTTCCTTCACCCCAACAGGAGGGCAGGCTGTATCTATAAAGACACTGAAAAGGAGGGGAAAAACCAGCAGACCTGGCCTAAGACTTACGGAAGCAGAAGCAGGCTAGATTTTGAGGGAAAAGATAACAATAATTATTGTTGACAATTAAAGAGTGTAAAACACCCATACAATATCTAGTTCATTGTTGTTAACAAAAAGAAACCCAAAAGACGTAACGAGGTAGCCAGCACCCCTTGAGCTCTGTGTCACACAGGAGTCAGCCTGGCCAGGCCACCTGGATGGACACACACATGCCTTGGTGCTTCTGAGGACGTGAATATGAGGGTGGGAGTGGGCAGAGCTGACTTGCTTAGAAAGTCAGATAAAACAAAATGACCTCCCCTTTCCATAACGTTTCATGTTTAGCTGATTCATTATATTCCCAGAGGGGAAAGAAAAGCTTCCCAATAGCATGATCGTTACCACACTCCAGAGCAACCACCCCCTTCTCACGCCAAAGTCCCCCACGGGCTTGTTCCTGCAGATCTGTTTTTCTAAGGCTAGCTACAAAACCACCTGTTTCAAAGCACTGCACAAGACCAAAATTCAAAAGGTAGCAAAAAGTCCAGCTGCAGCAGGTAAACACATACAAAAGGGAAAATGAAAGAAGATAATCTCCACCCTGTACACGTATCTCATTTTATCATCACTGAGACCATCCCTTCATACTCATCGAGGTGGCATCTGAATCAAGTTTATGCACTAATGGCTGTATTCACATTTTAAAAGAACCCTCTGGTCTGCAGCAGAGCTGGGGTAGAATGAAAAAAATACCCATGAAGCCTAGATATCCAATTTAAATTGCCCAGGATGTGATGCTTTTGGAATAGTTTGCATCATACTGCACTTTGTGTACTCAGAGCACAACCCCCATTGATTTCACCAGCACCGGTGAATGCAAAATATTTCTCCAGAATCCCAAATGAGATATGAAGAAAATTAAAAACAGATAATTAGGAAATGCTCATCAGAAATTGCCCTGTACCACGTTAAGTACATTATAGCACAGTGTATTATGTACAGTTTTCAATGGCACCATTTCTAGTGCTTTAACCATGTCCTTCTCTTGCACGCTTCTGTCCTCTTCTCTCTAAAACTTGTACCTCTGCTGGCCACCGGCCACTAGTTCATTCCTGGACAGGCTGTTAAGGCTCACTGTCCAATCTGCCTCTTCTTTTCTTTTTACCAGGTCCATCCCTCCTGTTCTCTGTAATTAAATCAAACAGCTTCAGCACTTCTTACACCCCATCTGTGCCCAGATCCAGGATTGGGAAGAGCCCGGAGGAGAAAGTTTTTCCACCCAGTGCAGGGGTGCAGGATCCAGAGCTGTAACTGCAGGAGCCCTGCTCAGACCCACCTGGAGCATTTGAGGATTTGGAGTTACAGCAAGGCTTTACATATGTAGCTGTTTGAAGGGTGATAACTGCACCCAAAGATGGTGAAGGGAAAGAATAATAATAACTGTTTTCTTCAGCTTCAGAAAGAACATCTTACTGAGTTCAGACCATGAGCCCCTGGTCCCAGACAAAGCTAAGTACAAGGATCCAGCTGCAGAATCCATTAGAACATACGTATGTGCTTGAAAACAACTGCACTGCATTCATTGAAAGGGGAAAAAAACCCTCTGGTGTAAAATATGGCTCACTCAAAATGACTCTGGCTTAGAAAAGCTGTATTAAAGCATTAGGTAGGCAGAGCATCACCTGAGTCTCACCTCTGCTGCCAGTCTGTCCATCAGCTCCATTTGACTATTAACCTGCAACCTCTCTCACACCAAAAGCTCCCTCAGATGGAGCTCCCAGTATGTCCAGCAAGCCCAGTAGGACCAATGTCTGTACAGCAGTCCTAGTGATTTCCCAGGAGTCCCCAGAATGATGGGAAGACAGCTGATGCAAGAGCTGTCATGTCAGCATGTCCTTCTCTGGAAGGGAAACTGAGAGACTTTTTGCCCTCAAAGTTTTAGGCCCTTTGGTGTCTGATCAGTCTTGTGCCTGAGGGATGCACAGAGTGTAAGCTCCTGCCTGTGTCTGATGATGATAAGTATCACAAATCAAAGACACCATTCAGACAAAACTCTGAAACAACTCTGAAAGCAATCATTCATGGGCAAGAAAGAAACTTTGGACATGTAACTCAACCGAGTCATCGTCAGACAACAAACAGAATAATCACAATTGAAGTAAGTATTTGTGCTTGAGTCTTTTAAGCTACAGACTCACTGGAAAAAAAGAAGAAAAAAAAAAAAGAAAAAAAGAAAAGATGAGGCAGAAAAAAATAAAGCATTAAAGAGTAAAAAGATGAATCCACAATGCAAAAGAAAAATTTCCCCTCTCCTCTTTGATAAGACTGACAACAGCAGAATGACACTTTGAAAATTCCTTGCTTTAGTTTTCAGAGGAGAGTCTCCCCGTGCTCACCCAGCTCTCCCCAGCCGGCAGGCGATGCTGACAGGACAGAGCCACCGCAGTGTTGGTCTGGCAGAAGCCACAAGAGGCATGTGGCCATTGCCAGGAGTGAAGATGCTTTGAAGGATCAGAGCAGAAGGTCTAGCTACTAGAAAAAATCTAACTTTCAGAAGTAGATTTCCAGGCAGACTTCCTCTCTCAAGTCATTTGTGACCAAACAGAGAAAGAATCCTACAAAATATTGGATACTACATGAAGATTTGAAATACTGCATTTCCCTAGAGGTAGAGTTGGTTTTTTTAAAAAAACAAGTAGACAGCATTTTCCATTCCTCGACCCAGGTGACTCTATAGGTAAACCCAGCCACAGCCCTGATAATTTGCTTCCCTGAGTGAAGAAAGGGTGCTTTTGGGAAGGGTCTCTTGATCTCTCACTCTCCTCCTTTCACCCCAGACAGGAATGCTCTTCTGTTCCTTACCAGCTTAAGCTGAGTAAAGCCATTCCAGAAATCCAACTAAACAAAGATTTTTATTAATGAATACAAAATAACAAATGTGTAGCCATCAAAATGGTTCTGTTCAATGTTTACAAAACCTGTGACAAAATTAAGGTAGGAAGAAGATGATGTGGGCTCCCTGTATCTCCTTTCCTCACACCATTCCATTTCCTTCTGTCCTGTCTCTGAGTATCTTCTTCCTCCTGCTGCCATCACACACTCCCTCCCCTCTCACCTTCCTCCTTACCGCTTTTCTTTGCTACCAGTGAGTGAACACTTGCTGCTAGAAACTGCACATAAACACGGACCATTTTTCTTTTCACTGAGGGAGCCAAGCTTGAATAGAGTGGGATGGGATGGGATGGGATGGGATGGGATGGGATGGGATGGGATGGGATAGAATAGAATAGAATAGAATAGAATAGAATAGAATAGAATAGAATGGAATGGAATGGAATGGAATGGAATGGAATGGAATGGAATGGAATGGAATGGAATGGAATAGGAGTATTTCAGTTGGAAGGGACCTACAATGATCACCTAGACCAACTGCCTGACCAGTTCAGGGCTGGCGTGTTGAAAATGTTAAGAGAGGAAATGGGACTCGGCTTAAGGGGTCAGAGCAGGCAGGAGGAAAGGTTTGATTCTGCGTATCAGTGACACAAAATACTGACTCATGGTGCCTTGAGAAGGGGTAGTAAAATAGCACTGGGTTGAAAGAGAGAGACTGAGAACACCTTGTGAAAAGAAAGCTAGCTGTGAGGAGTGGTAGGCATTTCAGTCTTTTTAAATACCCAGGTGTGAAAGACCTGCACAAGACTTAAAATGATTTCAGAAATCTAAATTTATTACAGGACATTGGAAAAAACATTTTTTCTTCTTTTTTTTTCCATTTATAGTCATTTATAAAAAGAAGATTTTTCTCGCTTCTCTGCTGGTTGTTGCAAGTTGAATGTGGAATGAGGCACCCTTGTGTGACATTCAAGCTAATTTCCACAGCACAGGGACAGTTATTGCTTTCCTGTGCAATATAGTTTTTAGAATGCCCATTTTTTTCATTATTCAAAAATCAGATTTTCTTCTGCTAAGAACATTAAGTTCTGCAAAGTACTCCAGACAGCTACAGTCACATGAATTTTCTTAGCCTCCCCAAGAAGGACACATGTCACTCATCTTTAAATGCACCAAAACTGTGCAATCACCAGAGGATATCTTGCAGAGAAATGTTCCACTTTTATTACTTGGTATCACGTATATCATCTCTTCTCTCAAAGTAGTTCATTTATGAACTGATTCCAGAGACCTAACATTTTAGTTGGGATGAAAAGTCTCAAATGTCTGATCTGAGAAGTAGCCAGGTGTTTTACAGGATAAGAGAGCAATATTTAAAGATAAATTAAAAAGTCAGACTGTGGGATCCTTTAGCTGCCACTTGACAATAATGCAGAGATGCTCTGATTGAATGTCCTAGTAGAAAGTCAGAGTAGTGTTTAATTACCTGTTCTCAAACTGTGGATGGTACATCTAACATTCTCAAAAATAGCTTTTTAGCATTTAGTTCTCTATTTGAAGAAAAGCTTTCTGAATATTCATGATTTTTATCTTAGGATAGAAAAAATTCTGTGTGATTTAGCACTGGTGGCAGATGCTAACAGGTTGGTGTTCGCCATCTACTTATGCAAAGAATAGGCATCTATTATTTTTCAACCCTACCTTAGGAAAAGTGCCTGCAATGTAAGAGACTGCTCTGTTTATCAATGTCCATCTTACCTTCCACCTCTCTGAGGGTATTTCCACCAAAAAATGGATTTGTGAATTATGTCTGTTCATTCATTCTGAGCAGATCTTGACCTGTCAGACCCCAGTTCAGAAGGGATGCCTTCCTACCCTGTTGCACCAGATCTAAGCCAGCAACCTAAAGGTCTACATCTCGACCTTTCCATGTTGCTATGAAGAGACTTAGGATAGGGGGAGGGAGGCCTGATGTGATTGGATTGTTGCTTTAGCGTTTAAATACCACACACACAGCCCCAGTGGGAAAAAGGCTTAATCATGCAGATAACAGCAGCATACATGCAGAGAAGTCCATCCTGCAAACCAAGCCAAAGTCAACTTGACAAAGAGAGTTCCTTCCTGGGAAGAGTTGCTTTCTCTTCTTTAGGGGCTCCATGCCATTACCATCAGCCTCCATCAAACATCCAGCACTTTGATGCTACCTCCTGCAGAACCTCCTTCTTGGTTTTATCACATGTAGTTGCACAGTCCCTAAGTAGGCCAGGGCTTCACACCTTCCCACCTTTTTAGCTCTAGCCAAATCTGTAGACTTCCCAGGGCCACTGTTTAGCTCACAGCTACTATTGGCTCAACTGCAGAGATGTCTGTCTTTCCCAACTGGATGTCGGAGGCTGATGGAAGGACGTGGGAGACCTGCAATCTCTTGAAGTTGCCATTTTCTGGCCAAGCCAGCCGATAGGATGGGACCGTGGAGGGAAGCCTCTGTTCTGCAGGTCCAGGAGGTTTTCTGCACACATTGAGCAAAGCCTTCAGTTCTGATCGGAAGTTGTCATTGAGCCAGCAGTAGATGAAGGGGTTGTAGCAGGTGCTGCTCATTGCGAACCAGTGAAAGGCGAAGTACAGGGCATTGTTGGTGTGGATGGTCTGGCTGGAGAGGAGGACAACATAGCAATTTAAGGGAAACCAGCAGACTCCGAAGAGGATGACAACAAGCATCAGCATCTTTATGGTCTTCTTATTCTTTTTGCGAAGAGCAAAGTACTGCTCAGTGGTGACGTCCCCGATGACATTGCGCAGCCAGAGTTTCTTGGCCACTGTCATGTAGGCAGCAGAGATGATCAGAAGGGGCAGGACATAGAGCAAAATGAAGGTTGTTAAGTCGAGGTACTTCCAAAAGAGGTCAGCAGGCTCGGGGAAATCCGGCAGACACAGGCACCGGGTAACCTCCTCACTGCAAGTGGAGATACCGGACAGGGAGTGAGAGCGAGTACAGCTGGGAACTGTGGGAGAGGTATCTCAGAAACCAGGAGGTAGGAGGGAGAGGGCTCCTGCCATAAAGCCTGGAGGCAGACCCTTCTTTTATGGACGTGTGTCGCAGTGAAGCGGAGCTCTGCTGTCCAAGGATCTGAGCCATGGAGCAGCCTGTGAGCAATATGGTGATAATGTCTCACGGGTATTCATGACTTTATGATAATTTTATGAAATTCATCAATTACAAAATTTCCAGCTGCACAGAAGCAGGTTTTTATTCTGTGTCCTTTGGCAAACAGAAACACAGTCTCTGCACACATTAAGGACCTTTCTGTCATTAAGGCACTTTCCAAACATCAAGGCTCATGACAGCATTTTATGGAACAAGCAGCTGAGACAGATTTCTTCGCTTTCCCAGGGATAAAGAGTAGATTAAAACCTGTTAGGTTTTAGGTTTTTCCCCATTTCTGGTCTGCCCAAAAAGGTCAGATTGGTACATCATGTAAAATATCAGTGTATAGAGATAGAGGGTCGAGGACAGATCCTCTAACATCTTAGCCTATTTCATGTGATTAGTGTGTCAGAATAAAGATAAAATAATTAAAAATACAAACAAGGACAGGATATCATCCATTGCAAAAGGAATCTGATGAAAATTATAGACTAGGTCCATATCTGGCTGACCTCAACATAAGCTTAGGACTTTCAATAGAAGATGCCAAAGTATGACCACTGAGAGACCACTCTCTCCAGGGAGACTGTGGAGGAAAGCAAAGCATGTCCTTACCTGTATTCAAAAGTAAAGAGTTTTTGGTAGATAGCATGTGGTAGGGAAAAACAAGTTGCCATGATCCAGATTACAGAGATGTAGAAAACACCTTTTGCAGTAGATATGCGAGGTTTCAGAGGGTGCATTATAACCTGTGCAAAATAAACCAATATTCAGGCTTATGATGGTTCAGAAAATAATTATATCATTTTTTCATATTATCTTCCAGCCTTAAATCTATTACTTAATGTGGAAATTCAGCATGCAAGCAGTACTGTCTTCACCCAGCTCCCACTGACTGCAAGCTGTACATGAAAGCCTGAACTTTTCCTCCATGGAAATAGCTACAGTCAGATCCCACTCCTACCCTCTCATTTCAGTATGTGCATCAAGGTGGGGAGAACTGAGTAGCAGTGGGTCTTGCAGACATGTTCATTTCCAGGTTCAATTTACTTAATAGCAAAAGAAAAAAAAAAGAGGAGAAAATAGTCTCAGACTTCAGTATCGGTGACCCAAAGAGCCAGGGGTTTGTGATTTAGCCAGATATCCCTGGGGATTGTCCTGATAAAATGCATTCCAGTGCATTTTCTGGAAACTTTTAGCTTTCTAGCAGAAAATGCCACCTGTACTGCTCTGTTTTGCGCAGTTGTTGGGTGACTCCAAACTGACAATACCTGACTGTCCCCAGGTTTGAGCCCATTATCAACAGCAAAGCACAGCTCTGCTCGTGACAAACGCCAGTGTGGTACAGTCAGCTCTCCAGTATTGGGGGTAACAAGGGGCGAGACATCCCAGAGCAACGGGGGACAGAGGTGTGGAAGCTGACCAGGATGTCCCTGCATCCATAACGCTGCTCCTCCACAGGCCAGACAAACCACCCCAGCGGAGGGTTGCCCACGTGAATTCCTATCAGGATCTTGGACTTTCTCCTCATTTGAGAGCTACTGGATTACCCACTGCAGAAAAGCTCCCGTTCTCCAGTTGGAAGCGATTGCAAGGTGATGGACATCTCCCATCTCCCACCTTGCTGTCGGCTGGCTACTTACTATTCCTTCCATCTGAGAGCAAGAACTGCTCCTTGTCAGCTCCCCACGCATCTTACATTAACCTGGGAGCTGAGAAGGAAAGGGCATGGGATCATCCTTTCTCATTTTAATTATGTCTTCCCAAGCTTTCCTGCTGCCTGCTTCAGAGCGCTCTCACCTGGTGCCTGTCCACGGCAATGGCTGTGAGGGTCAAGGCAGAGACGTGGAGGGAGCAGTACTGTGCAAACCTACTGACATGGCACATCCCCTTCCCGAATATCCAGGTACTGTTCACAAAACGAGCCTAAAAGCAGAATACCATTAGTTTTGTGCAAACCCCTCACCCCCACCACCTCCACATGCTTATAGATACCTGTGACACCTCTAACACATAATTCCTTGTGCTACAAACAAGGTATTTTTTAAATAGCAGATTCTTTGTATAAAATTTTCTGGCTGCTGAACCCTGAAGAGGCAGGCTGGTGCTGCTCAGTGGCCCAGCAATATCCTCCAGGACAACACAGCAGAGCAGGACCAAAGATGTTTGCTCTGTTTTATTCACACTGTGTCCTTCTACAGTCTGACTATTGAGTCACTACATCTGCTTGTCCCTTTCAAGCCCTCCTTAAAGCATAGGGCTGACCTGTACGTCTTATCTTACTTCAAAGCAAACTACAGCTTTTTAACACAGCTTGTAAAATGTTGGTGAGCATTAATCTTTTTTTCAAGAAGTTCATACTATTATCTCGGAAATCCTTCAGAGGAGGGAAAAAACCCCCAAAATCAAAACCCAGATACTACAAAGTACTAAGTAATCACTGTGAAGTTATTATTGTTCAAGTGCTATCAGGGACACTTTTAACAAATGGGTAATTTCAGATCTTCAGCTAGATAATGGAAATTAGAGAAGAAAAAGACACGTGGAGTTTCCCAAAGATAACTCCAATGACTGTAATTTGGACTGGACAGGTATCTGCAAGACATTCATGCACTGCCTATAGCGGAGTAAAGAAGAAAAGGCCACCAAAGTAACTGCAAAGCCTTTATGGCATCTCTGCCCCCATCTTACCAGTGTGAAAGGTGTGTTGAGGAGCGTGATCATGATGTCAGCTACAGCCAGGTTCACAATGAACAAGCTGGTGGCGGAGTGCATGCGCTTCGTCTTGATGACGACGTGACAGACCAGGACGTTGCCGAAGAGGGAGAAGACAATGATGAAGGAGTATGCCGTGATGAGCAGGGCTTTCACTGTGATGCTCTGCGACTCCGCTCCGTACTGGCTCCTGCCCACGAAGCTCTGCCAGTCAGCCAGGCTGTTGTTATCCCAGGAAAAGAAACCCGAGATGTTTGGGATTTTAAAGGGCTCCTCCAGACTCCCATTGAGTGGCAACTTTCCTGGGGTTGCAAAGGAGTTAACCAAGTCAGGGAGAGAGAGCCAGACAAAACAGGACAGCATCTCAAACGCTGCTCTGCTCCTCCAATTTGGAAACAGCTCATTTGCAAGGGAGCAGAGCTCACGCCGTGTGCCGGGAAAGCCGTCCTCCCCTCGCTGAGCCCAGGCGTGCTGGGGGGCTGCAAACACCGCGCACAAGCAACGGGAGCAGGCAGACGCTCCAGCCTCCCACAGCGGGCTCCTCTCCCACTCGGCTCGCCGTTACTTTTGCTCCTTCAGCCAGCTTTATACCCCCAGCCGAGCTCCGAGACGGGATCTTCTGCAGCCATTGGGCTGCATGACATTACTTCTGCTCTGACGTGCAGCTTTTCCACGCAGTCACACTCCCCCGGGCACTACTCCGAGATAAGATTGTGAGAAAGGCAAATCAATCTCTCTGGTCGTCACCATCCTTTTTCTCTACCAGTAGCCCAGCTCATGCAAATTCTGTGCTGTTTATAAATCAGCAGAACATATAGCAGCTCCACTGTCTTCCAGGACACAGTTCAAATTTAAGCTCAGTTTTAAAGGTCTGGTAGGCAAGTTTCAGCCTATTTCACAGCATGACACTTACTAACTAGCAGAAAATAGGAGAAGAACAGATGAACCGTGAATAACAAGCTGGCTTACTGTACTTAAAGTATTTTTCCAAAGACCTTTTTTTCCCCCTCAGAGAGACAGAGAAATACTTAAGCTTTGCCTTGGCAGGGATTTCCTCTTGGCCAAGGGAATAAAAAGCTTGATGTGAAACTGTGCTTTCTAGGCTTTGTAGAAATTCAGAGGTAGTTACAAAGAGGTGATTATATGGGACAGAGGATGGGAAGGGACATCCCAGACCAGTGAGTCCAGTATCCAAGGCAACAAGCAGCTGTATGCTGGACGCAAGCACTGGTGAGACAGCAACTTGCATGTTCCCTGTGCCTTCCCCCAAAAAACATACTAGGAAATTTCAGACATGTAGCAGGACACCAAGAGCCACAAGTCCTACACAGCACAGAAAGACGTGCCCGTCCGTGAGTGCACGTACAAGGCGCTGCCCCTCTGCTGGGGACAACTCTGCTTGGGTGGCTTTAACTCACCCCGGCCAGAGCAGTTTTTGTACAGAAAAGGCTTTATTTAATCATCAATTAAAAGACCATTATCTGAGAAGCTTATAATATAAAGCCAGTCGCTCACTGGTGAAATAACATTTCCAGAAAATGCTCGTGACTCCCCCAGTAAACCACTCAGACCACTTTCTTCTCACTGCAGCTCAGGGTTGAACACAGTTGCACAAGCAGCATGGCGAGCCCACAGTGCTCCTCTGCAAACTGCTGCCAGCATCAATTTCTCCCATAAATTGTCCAATTTGAGCTCTTTCAGTAGCTTGCCTGTCTCAGAGGAAGCTTTCCAGTGAACCTGCTGGAGCTGCTAATGTGGCAGTCACCTGTGACCAGAGAGAAGAAATCGGTGTCCAGCTCAGAAATGCTTGACCAGAGAGGATGTCCCCAATCTGATGCTGCCAGGAAAACAGAGAGTCTCACTACATAACCTAAAGGCCCAGGGAAATGGCATCAAACGGGACAGGGCAGCATTCTGGTGTGGGCTTGGGGTGAGAACAGAGTGGTTGGTGGCACACGTGCCCCTTCTCGCCAGGCTGCTCCAGCAGCTCCCAAGTCCCCCTCCCGTTCAGTGCTGCTGGCCAACGCATAAGGGTGTTCCATCTCCTGCCACTCCAGCTCTTATTCTTCCACATCTATCAGATCCTGTTCCTCTGCACTATAATCCATGTTCCAGAAAAAAAATACTAGTTTTGTCTATTTTCTCTTGATGTAACTCTGCATTTCTAGCAGGGTACCCTCGCATGCATAGCCAGATTCGTTGTTGCCTTCGAAGACGAGGTGCTTCCAGGAGAGCAGGAGGCCTTCTCCTCACCTCCTTAGCCAGGCTGAGGATTCCTGTGCTCCCCACATCACTTGCGTGCCCTTCTGGTTTAGTTTGCAATTAAACATATCCCAGTATGAACTATCTAAACAGCTCATCTACATGTGGGTGTTACTAGAGAACAGGCTGTAGTAGGTTTGTCAGCTGCAGATTTGGTACCTGCTCCTGCTGACTTCACCACACTCCACTATCCCCCAGGAACAGTGCAGGGAACAGCTGCACAGGAATGTCAGGATTTGCTACGCTGTACTTGGTTTTTGTAAAAGGTATCTATGAAATATTGTAGTTTACAAAGTGAAAAGTAGTTAGAAATTGTTTAAAATAAAGCTACACAGCTCATGAGTTCAGGTAATCAAAAAAGTCTTCAAAACCATCTGTGCAATAGAACTCAACAAAATTAGAATACATTAGAAAACAGGCCTGGTAAAAAAAAAAAAGGTTGTAAGAGGAATATAAAAAAAAAATGCAATTTGGAAGCATTCAAAAAAAGGAATAAAGCCTTTTTTTTTTTTCCTTTTTAAATACACAGCAGAGTGTGCATCCATCCCCCCACTATTTCCCTGGGAACAATCATAGAATCATAGAATGGTTTGGGTTGGAAGGGACCTCAAAGATCATCTAGTTCCAACCCCCCTGCCATGGGCAGGGACACCCTCCACTAGACCACGTTGCCCAAAGCCCCATCAATCAATCAATCAATCTTTCTTTCACTACTGCAGCTTTGTTGAATTTTTAAGCTTTCCTGGGGCAGGTGGATTAGAAGTTACCTGAGTGAGAAGTGACTTTTGGAAAACTATCCAGTGTGACCTCTGAGAAACAGTGTTGATTTTCTGAGCATCTTACCCTCCCGCCCTTGTATAACAAATCACATTAATGATTACAAGTATCTGTTTACTGTACAGATTTTCCACACACACCAGGTTACATTTTCCTCCCAAAGTGAAGGATGCCATCTTTATCTTCTCTACAAGACAATTCGAGAACTGCTCGAAGTCCCCTTAAGACCTTAATGAAACAACAAACTAGGTGATTTTGAAGCCTTGATAACAAAACAGGTTTAATTTGTTGCGGTGGGTTGACCTTAGAAGGTTGCCAGGTGCCCACCAAGCTGCTCCTTCCCCGTCCTCAGCAGGAGAAAATAAGATGAAAAACCTTAATAACAAGTGTTATTTCCATCCATCCGTCCCCCGCCACCTCTTTTCCCTCAGCTTTTATTGCTGAGCATGATGCCATATGGTATGGAATATCCCTTTGGTCAGTTGGGGTCAGCTGAGCCTACCGGCCCTTGCAGGGGTGTTGAAGAGACAGCCACATCGCTGGTGTGGTATCGACACCCTTCTAGCTACAAGCGCAGAGCACAGCACTGCATGGGCTGCTATGGGGAACGTTAACTCCACCCCAGCCAGAGCTACTACATACGGATAGCTACATAAAGCAGCAAAGTGTTTTAAACATTTCAATCCCTCAATTCAATGTAGTCCATACAACTGACATTCACAATTTACTTAACAGAAATAGTTTATTTAAAAAAAAATTCTAAACCCTCACCTTGAAGGGTATTTACAGCAGCTTTTTAATTTCATAGGTAATATTATAGCTTTGATGAAAGGAATTACAGCCCTTAGTGAAAGGAAAGAGCCAGACTACCAAATTATTTGCTGATACCTTAAGCGATAGCACTGCTTGGTAAGTTGCTACTAAGGTCTACAGTAGAAATTTGCAGGTCTTGATCATTTTATAGAAGTCTTCAGGAAACTCAAGGCTCATTTAGGTTCCCTGCTACAGCACACATGCAAAGTAACAACAGTCACGTTCAGTGAGAGCTAGAGAAACACAATTGCCCAATCCCATCTCTTTGAAGAAGAAAGTAAAACTGCAAAGGCATGGCTGCAGCTACTCAATATATCTAGTGCTTCTCTGACATGCTGGGGCATTAGCTGATGAACTCTTCTGGCCTTTTCTTTGATTAGCTCTAACACTTTAGATAAACACTTTTTGGGGAAAGAGGGAAGGAGGAATAGGTCTAGGTCTTAGCTCCTTCAACAGAAGGAGTGGTTCCCGCACTTTGAATACAATACTGTATTTTAAAAGCCTCATTTAGAGAATATTTGGAAAATGGTGATGACATTTTAGAAGGGTTACTGAAGCGTGCTGAGGAAGCAGATACCTGAAAAATGTCAGCTAACAAAAAGGTGTCCTGCCCATTACTGGCTCGATTGCTTTATTCTTCAAGCAGCATTCCTAGTGAAGCTGTAAGGTTCTAGCCCTTAACGCAGTGAATAAGATGTAAAAGTGAATAAGATGTAAAACTCAATCTGAAGTCTTTGGTAGCTCTTGAATTACAGAGCAGAATTCATTCCTACATACTATGGCATTTAATAACTGCAACAGTGGGTTTAGTTCTCCTAGTAAAGTTGAAAGTATTAGAACATTTTCCAGCTTCAATACTGAAAACTGTATTTTTGGGTCAAACTATTACTCTTCAGAGTTTTCAACTGTATCCGTGGAAAACTGCAAATAAGTACAAGTTTCATTATGCTGACCAAGTCCATGTCCATATCCATACTTGCATACTACTATGAATTTACTGCTTTAAAAAAATTCCAGCCGAAGAGATGGAGTTTTCTATAAAAGATATGATTATTATTTACATTATCATCCCAGAAAACAGGCTGTTAGAAGTTTCAGAAAGAACTTGCAGTTTCAGGCAGTACTTCAGAATATTAGACACTCTAGTCCAATGCATCAAGCAATGCAACACCCAATTTATACCAAATTTGGTTCCACTTAAAAAAACCCCAAACAACCCAAACCAAAAACATTTCATAGAAGTGAAAAATGAAGGCAAGCCATCATTTACAGAGATGTCACATACAGAATGCCTTGCAAACCGCTTTCCATTTTCTTCACTAACTTCCATGTTTCCCTCTTGTATAGCGAGCCAGAAATCACTTAGTTCTTCTTGATGTTGCAGTGCTTTTGAATGGATCAAATTCATCCTGCAATTTGTAAATTGATATGTATTACTAGCATGCATTCTGAGTCATAAAAAGTCAAGTCACCTTTACATTAAACTAGAAAGCCTGGTCACATTATTCCATGTTTTCTCACAGACCTGGTTTTGTTGGTTTTGATATGAGAGAGATTATCCATTGATCTAAAAGCCCAGATCATAAATGTGCAGAGAACAGAAACTGAGTTTAAGTCAATATGATCAGAACAGCTACTCTGAAACAAGGAACAATCTATATTTCAGGTGTGACCTAGGAGCAGCACATACCTCAATGAAGTTATGTCCACATACATATCACTCATCATAATTTACTGAGATTTGCAAGAACAAAAAAAATACTGTTTCTTTTTGCATGTTCAGGCAAACACGTAGTTTGGTATTTCAGACACAAAAAGAAGAGACAGCATAGTGGAGAGAGGGGACAAGAATTTAACATTTTCTTGTAAGTGGTCAACATCTGCCATTAAGGTGGGGATCCTGACCATACAAGACAGTCTGCTAGTCTGTGAAAACAAACTGCACAGTGCTCGACAGTATAATGTGTATTCTATTCAGTGCAAAACTATGAATAAAGTTCTACTTGTTTAATTAGGGAAGAAATAATTTCCTAGCAGTTCAGATACACACTGCCTGAACAGACATCTTAAACTTGAAGACAGTTTTAATTTTTTTTTTTAAAGTGTACACATAATTTGCAACAATAAAACAACAGTGTCCCAGAAAATAGCCATTTTTAAATGCAAAAAAATAAAATTCTTTTTTACTAGAATAAAATACATAAACAAATGAAAGGACATAGCCAAGCACTAGAAGAAAATATGTTTACTTTCTTCCCCAGGCAACATTGCACACTTTTCAGGAATGAAAAATAACTGATTAAGAATTGAAGGGGGAAAGGACTGGATATTTTTCTGAGGTCCCTTCTAGCCTTATTTTTGAGGATTATGTCTATATTCTAATTACATCTGGTTGCAATAATCTAGCCCTGTTAGTAAAAATTAAAAAAAAAAAAAAAAAAAGCAATTTTACTCTGAAATGCTTTATTGAAGTAACTGCAAAACAGTAAGCTACAGAAATTTACACAAAATAAGAGACCACTATAAACCATACCTCATCTGACTCAAAATCAACTCCTCTAGATGTCTGGCTTTGTGAACCTCTTTTACTAAGTGAAGATGTAGTTGACAACCTTCAAACATACAAAGAGAGGAAAAAAAAAAAAAGAAAAAAAGCATCAGTGTGTTCTCAATTACCAGACATTCCAATAACTTTCCCTTTCAACTGAGATTTGGACCACCAATACAGAGATTAAGAATGAACAGAAATAACAGTAAGCAGAACAATTCAAATCCTCAAACATATTAATTCTAAAACTCTGACCTAGCTTATCTCAATCAGTAGACCAATTTATTGTTATACAAAGATCATCCACATTAATAGGTAAAAATTTATGTAAATTCACTAAATAGTGTTATGATTTTCTTAAAAATCTGTTTTTTTCAGGTAGTGGATCAGATCCCTGGACTCTGCTGACTGCAAATCAGAAATAAGGCAGTCACGCTAGCATTCATGAAGTAAACACAGAATCACAGAATGGTTTGGGTTGGAAAGGACCTCAAAGATCATCTAGTTCCAACCTGCCATGGGCAGGGACACCCTCCACTAGACCACATTGCCCAAAGCCCCATCCAGCCTGGCCTTGAACACTTCCAGGGATGGGGCCTCCACAACTTCTCTGGGCAACCTGTTCCAGTGCCTCACCACTCTAACAGCGAAGACCACCTTCCTAACATCTAGTCTAAATCTACCCTCTTTTAGCTTAAGCCCATTACCCCTTGTCCTATCACTGCAGTCCCTGATAAACAGTCCTTCTTCATCTTTCCTGTAGGCCCCTTCAGGTACTGGAAGGTGCTCTAAGGTCTCCCCAGAGCCTTCTCTTCTCCAGGCTGAACAACCCCAACTCTCTCAGCCTGTCCTCATAGGAGAGGTGCTCCATACCGACCTTAAACATACCAACCTTTGATTTACTTTGGAAGAAGGAACAGTATAAATGTCTTCTAGATCGGAGTCATCATCTATAATATCCTGAAAAAATGATATAATTTATAAAGCTTTTTCACAGAATTTATTCTTACAGAGATATAGTACACTACTACAATATTATAGCAGAGAATTTTTTTTTTCAACTATATACCTTAGTTCTAACATACACATAACAGGGCTCCAGGCTAGAACCGTACAATGTGCAAATACAGCACAAGTTTTGCTCTTCAGACCTTTGATCTTGCAGAAACCCACAAAATACTCATGTATATACACTCTGTACCTTAGACTGAGGTCACAAAGAAAACATGGTCTTTGGTTTTTTCAGACCGACTCCATACCAGAAAAGGGTACAAAACATCTACCAATTAACATGCAGAAACCTATTATTGGAACAGATAGCTTGGGAACATCTAGTGGTTTAAGGTAATGTTTTGACCACAGATTTATTTGTCAAATCAGAGGACAGCAAAAGGCAGCGCAACTTCACTTGTGCAAGATGCTTCTTACCTCAGAGAAAGATTTAGATGAATTCAAGGAGGCCGTTGGTTTCAAAGACTTAAAGGCTAGAATAAAACAAATATAATATCTTCAAAGTGTTCACACAATAAAATGCATTTCCTCTTAGCATGCATTTCCTCTGCAAAATACCCTGTTAAAAAAAAACAAAACAAAAACACAAAACCAACCAACCAAAAACAACCACCAAGCAAAACCCCCCAAACCCAAACCAAAACGTAAATTAACCCTTTGCTAGAATCTGACAACCCAGGAATCTAACTCTCTGTGCAACAAATGGTGCTTCTCAGTCTGGCTGAAAAACCTTCAGTAACTAAGGTTAAGAGGAAGAGAAAAATATTACCAGAACTGGTATTCCTCTATGTCTGACAGTTTAGGCATTAACACAACTGCTAAAATTGATTTCTCTGCAGTATTTTATGTCATTTGCTGAGCAATTTAAAAATTAGGTAATTTGCTGATTAATTTAAAATTCACTTTACCTTTGGGTATTTTGTGCAGGATTCATGTATAGATTTGTCAGCAGTATTTTTTTAATACTCAGATTACCTACACTGTTTCCTCAGAGCCTGTCCTCTGTAGCAAGGCAGGGCTACTCTCACAGATGCAGTTTAAATCGCAGATAAGTTTCTATTCCCTAGTCAAACTGGTGTTTCTATAACTTGCTATAATATAAGACTAAATGGATTTACATTAAAGCTTACCATCTTGTAAACATCAGTCAAGTTTACACTCCTTATCCATTGAGGAATATTCTGCATAGGACAGATGCTATTAAGTCACATTCCTTCTATGTTTTTTTCTTAAGGAACTGCATACAGTCAGATATTCCCTATTTCCAGTTCTAGTCAGAAGCTCCTGACACATTTCACTTTACCCCACGACAGCAGGATATGACTATTCTTTTTCTCCCCTCCATTTTTCTTTCTCTCATCACTGTCAGTTATTCTATTTCATTAGAACCAAAAGAATCTCTCACATCTGAATTGGACTAAAGACAATTAAGGCACTTCATCATTAAATAAACACCTTCATTTCAATTTGAGAGAGCAGATTAGAGTAATGGACAGATTGAAGGCCTACCATCCATGATAGACATATTCTTGGCAGGCACAGATACAGGCTTGTAGGTTCTGCTGCTTGTAGCTGACTCTTGGCTAGTGCTTCCTGCAGGGATAATAAACAATACACAAATCTGTTCAGTGGTTATTTTTTTTGGTTTTTTTTAGCCCTTTAGTCTATCATTACTGAATGGGATGTCACTTAAAAGCCTACATTCCTCTTTACTCCTTCACTTTCTTCCTTGAATGAAAGCCCTCACATGCAGAAGAGCTGCTCTGGCTCAGATGTTCAAACCTCAGCAGACATGGCCTCTTAATACACACACCGCCCCCCCCCCCCCCGCTCTGATGGGATCACAGCACTGTTGGAGCACATGCTTATAGAACTAGTTTAAAGGCACTAATCAAATCAGTCTTAAGATGACAGCCTTTGTTTCAACTCATTCTGCTCTTAGACCTTTGGGCCTATTACTGAGACAACTCAAAGGAGTATATTACTGCAACTCCATCTTTTTATTTTTTTTTAATATATATATATCTATGTGTAATGCTATACTATATATACATACATATATATATATGAAGTACTGCTATCATTGTAAAATGCACAATCACACATAGCCAAGGAGCTATTTAATTCATTTTGCTTAGGAAACAGTCCCTGTTTTCTCAGTCACTAGGAACAATGAAGTCTCTTGTGAATTGGATTAGGATAGAGATAATCTGTACCTCTTCTCTATACTGATCAAATGCATTACCTTTGGCAGTAACAAAGGTTTATCCATGCATTTCATTGCACAGGCCTTCCCAATAACGCATCTTTTAAGAGTTTACTCTGTTTCCATAACTGGGAAGCAAGATATTTATTTTTTAATCACCCTGTGAAAAAGTCACAACTTAAGCCTTGTAAGGCAGTCAACTATATGCAACATGATACCAAAAATATTTGTGAATATTTTTTTTCCAGTAGGAGTCCTTAAGCAACAAATTTCCACTTGATGGAAGCATCAGAAGAGAGTCACCTTTTAAAGAAAAAAAGTCAGTAACTGCAGTACAAAGAACGTTAAGGTTTTCTTACCTCTTCCCCTTCGAGATGAACCCCTTGCTGCTGAATTTTGTCCTCTTGCAGCTCTTACCCTCCCTCTTGCCCGACCCCTTCCTCGGCTCAGTGTTGCAGGAAGACCATCATCTGAATCACCAGTGCTTTTCATCCCTGTATCCATGAACTCTTCATCGCTGGAGGCTGCGACAAGAACTGCATCCTCAGATCTGTGGGCTCTAGCCCTGGTCATTGCCTGAAATGGAACAAAAGATGAAATGCACCACTGTTAAATCCTAGTTGTGATACATATTTCTAAACCACTGAAGCTTAGAAGACCCAAATCCACAGCTTTATGGAAGACAAGGAAGTCTGTCAAAAGGCAGGGACGGTATTTAGTCTGTTTAATGTAGATGTGTACCTATAAAGTAGTTAGCTAAGTTCTCATAACAGAATGGAGCCAGTTAATATGATACGTTGTCAGTGGAGTTAGGTGAACAGTTCAGGTCATCCTGTGCCAGCTGTGTACATCTGCTCAAGGAAGCACCCTCTGGGCTCCACTGATGACAGTGGGTGCTTAAGACAACTAGTTCACATAAGATACCTCAGATTAGGAGAGCTGAATCTCACCCCAGGTGTCCTTTTTTCAATATTTCATTCCAGTCTCACAAAGGAGCACCAATGCCATCAGTGGTTGGCAATTCTCTTTGGAAAGACATATGCAACTGAGATATGGATCTCTGAGAGATATAAGACTCTAAGACTGCTGATGAGGACAATAGTACCTAAAGATTTACCAATAATACCAATTTGTTCCAGTAACATCACTCAGTACAGCCCATCCACACATCCACTGGCGATGAGATCATAAACAGTTTAAGATGACAGATCTCTGAAGGTCACCTGCCTGGTCGAACCTCAGTACAAAGCAAGAACAAATGAACATTCAGGTTCACAAATTTGCACAAGAGAGATCTCAAAAGCCAAATCGAGCAGTAGCTTAGGCACATATTATACCAACCAAAATTTCAAAATGACTTACTAATCTTCCCTAGGCAGACAGGGACATTTTGGCAAGGACAATGTTGAAGCATAGCTAAGTGACTTCATTCATACACAGAAGTCACCATTCCATTCTTCACCCTATGTTCAAAATTCAAAGGAGTTACCTCACGAACTTCCTCCTCTTCTTCTTCAGTATTCTTTTTTCTACTCTCCCTAAATTTTCGCACCTGAATAAAAAGAGTTCCCATCAAAATGATAGTTAATTTCATACAACAATCAAAACACAGTGAGAAGACTTGAGATCACTTGATTAAGTCTAGCTCATGCGAGAGGCAAAGAAAACTGCAAGAATAACTGAACAGTTTCTTTGGAGTCTTTTCATGCTGTCCTACAGTATAAGAATCTCAGATTCTACTAATAACTGGAGCTATACCACTGAGGATAAAAAGCAGCTTGGGCCATAATTAAAAGTAGGAGATACTACATTTGAGAGGAGGAGACTATACATAATTTGACAATAAGGGACAGTGAAATACGAATAACTGGAAAAGATGGGGTAGAGATGAAGAAGCAAGAAAGAAAATGACAATATTGAGAAGAGACAAACATTGCAATACATGTACAACTAAGAAAGCTCAACTTGTCAAGTGTGGAAAAAGGTATGATGGGTAAGAGGGAAGGAAGATACTAGTCCAAAAGACAAACAAACAAAAACCCACAAGTGGCACAGAAAGCCTTCAGGCATTGATTGTTTATGGTCTCTTTCAACTCCTAATGAATTAAAGCAATCAGCAAGGAAACAGGTAGATGCAACCTTTCTCCTCCCACCAAATTATTCTTTACACAGCGCACAGTTGAACTGCAGAACAACTTGTCATACAATGCTGGAATATTACAATTGAACCCATGGGCTCATGTGGAAGCTCAGCAGGTTGACAGAGAAGTCTATCAGGGGTTTCTAGATACACATGAAACAGGTTTCTCTCTGGGAGGCCCTGAGCTGCAAGCAGTCAGAACCTAGTGGAAGGAAAAGTTTCCTTTATGCTTGCCTTTTTCTTATACTCTTCCCTAAGCCAGTATGAAAAAGCTAAGAAGAAGTTATATCTGCCATCTTTCTCACAGTAGATATATATTGGAGTGACAGATCTTTTCTATGTGCAAATAAAGTGAGAATCAGTATAAGCATACCAAAACCTCATTTTCAATACAAGCTTTAAACTATGTATTTGAAACCTGATCACCATATTTATTAATTCCAGAAAATCACTAGAGGCGAGTGTCACACATGCTCCACACACAGGCAAGTCTATTAAACCAGGTTTGAGCACTGTTTTTTCTATTATCTGTCTTGACCTGTCCTAAGGAATTAACATTAACAAAATATTACCTCCTCGTCTATTTTTTCTTCCTCTGCATCAGTGCGACGCTCCTTAAGATACCTCTGTGTTTTTTCTAGTTGAAACTTCACCAACTCTTCTATGGCATCATTTTCCAGTTTGTCCACAAACTCCTGCACTGCTTCTCCCATTCCTCTTTCAGTTAGAAGTGAAAGCTGTACTTTCTTTATAATTGGGGAAAACACTTTGTTAAGAAGCATCTGCCATCAAAGCAAGCAAGTAATATTCCTGCTGTTTCATATAAATATTACATTGTTGGTTCCAAAACCCAAGATTACAATCAGAGAAAAGCCAAGCAATAAGCAAACATGTTTCTCATCATAATACAGTTGCAACCCTTTTGAAAGAAGAGTTTCATAAACCGTAAGGAAACTACAGTACTAGTCTTACTTAAAATAATTTGTCTGAAACGTATTGCTGAGAGGAGAAGAGAAGGTAAACTGTATTCTTTCCTAGTTCCCTTCCTTTTTTTAAACTGAAGTTAAGATCAACTTGCAGAGACATAAAAACACTATTAAAAACAGGCCCTGAGTTATTACAGATGCTAAATTACTTCGGTTTACTGTAAAATTCTAACATTAAAAAATGGCAGTTCCAGAGCAGGGCAAATTATGGTTATGAAGCATTAAGAGTTATTAAGCAGAAGTCTACTCTACTGAAATGCATTCTGCAAATACCAATAGTTCTCACACGTTCGTCAAGTAAGATGATATTCAAGATATTCTTCTACACTAAGATATTACTACAGACACTAATTAGTAAAAGTAGTAGATGCTACTGGTGGTGTTTCACAGCCATTCTCTTTGCTCTCCTTCCCAATACAGTAAAATGAGATGTTCTGAGAATGAAACCCCCATACAGACAGTAAGGTTTAAATAGCAATCCCTTTTGTCTGTAAACTACAGCACAGATAATTTCTTAGTAATAAGCATTATATATGCTTATTAATGATTTTTGATCCTTCTAGGTGTCCTTTAGAAACTGTTCTGAGGGTTGCATCGGAAGCATAAAACCTTTCCTGAAATAATGGTGTGCAGAGGAATAAGTTTTAGTTATTATAAAACAAAAGTTTACAAACAAAAAAAAAAGCATCTCAAAAGAGTGACTGATTGTAATGATGCAGAACATTCATGTTGACTTTCAGCAACTAAGCTTTCTTCCAAAGGAAAAAGAAAAAAAAAAAAAGCCTGCTAAAAGGACAAATAGCAGTGATTTACATTCTCAGGCCTCAGCTTACCAGCAACACTGGAACTGAACAGAGTCTGGTACTTGTTAGACATTTTTCATCTTTTTTTGAATATCCAACTACAGCCCTGTGCCACCTCAGGGTCCAAGGACTCTTTTGTTTCCCTAATCAGACAAGATCAGGTGTCTAGCAAAGCCTGAAGCACAAGCTATCTAAACGTTTAATATTGCTATCATAATTTTGGGGCACAATATGCTTTTTCCCTCCCTCTTTCTTCCACTACCAATGTTAACTTAAAACATATTATCCCTCTACTGCAAGACTTCCCAGAACATCAACGGATTCTTTCAGGTCTTTACAGATGCTGAGCTGCTGATGCCAGGCCTCAACTGCAGGGACCGGTAACCTAGCTGTTTACACAAGAATGTACAAACAAGTTGAGAAGATGGTGTAATGGGACAATTTTGCAGAATACGGGAGGAAAAGAGATTAAAAGTAAAATTTATTTTTCATAGAATAATAGAGCTGCTACCCCTCCCCATGAAATTTAGGGGTGGCATACATTTTAAGTAGTACCTATTTCTAAACTAGTCACCTGAGGTTCCCTATGATATTCAGAAGTCAAATAGCCCTTCCAGGGTATGATATATGCCATCTAATACTGACACCTAACATGGGTCTAAGGTTAGGACAGATGACATAATTTGGGGGATCTTTGCCTCAGGAACCCTCGTTCTCATGACTTTCTACAAAACATGTCCTGAAGTAGTTTCCGAAAGTTATGCTTGATCATCTAGACAAAGCATTTGGGCATCTGACTCACCGATTACCTCTGAGATGCTACTGCCCGGGTGCTGGGAAGGGGAAATAAACAGGTTTAATGAAAGGGTGGGGATACAGCAAACTACTGGGGGGGCTCTCTTCCTTCTCCCTGCTCTGCTTTAAATATAATATGGAATTGCACCATGTCTGAGAACACAAATATATTGCAAAGTAACAAGTTACTCCAAGTCAGCTGGTAACAGTAAATGGTAGTCTCACACAGACCCTATAATAAATTAGCTTCTCACTCAGAGCATTTTCCTCCTGTAAAAACATGACACACCATTTAGTACAGGGCAGTGAAGTTATCATAACGTTCTCAAACCAGCATGTCTTCATATAACAAGTAACTGAGACATACAGTTCACATAGGAATTCATATACAGTTATATAGGAAATAAATTAACTTCTTGGTGAATGTCAGAGTCTTTTCAGAGCACATTACTTCCATTAAGAAAAAAAAATAAAAAGATTATATTCCATTAAAAAATAATCATAAGAAGTAGAAAGATACCTTTTCCGCTGTCTGAAAATACTGCTTTACAAGGTCTTCCACCCTCAGTGTCATCCCCTCAGAAGCTGGTCTGCTAACCAGTTTTCCAAAATTAAGATCACTGTCTAGAATACAAAAGCACAGTGGCACTATCACCCAGGTTTGCAGCTTTTAATTATTACCATCCCACAAACAGTAATAGGAAAAAGGGGTAACAAAGGCCTCTTAAGAATTGTGGTCCTTTTTATATATAAAGGTTTTTTGTTCTAACCATAGAGTCTATTGTCTGGAAACACAGGTAAACATAAGGGATACAATAATTGTACAAGAGAAACTCCACCTCTACCAGATGCAAAGCGTTCTTCTAACTACCAAATATCTGGAATTATAAACTGAACACTACGTCCTGAAGGTTATTATACTTGAACTCTAGAAGATCACAAATGGAAGAAAACCAAAGGACCCATCAAAGCACATGGGTTGTTTTGGTTTTTTTTATAAGTAACTCTGTTACCACAGAAGTTTTCCTCCAAAGCATGCTGGTGGATTTTCAGTAGAAAATGTTCAGAGCTCATTATGGCTGCCCCTTGTTCTCAGGCAGCAAGGTTGGAATAACAGAAGAATGAAAGGGATAATTACTAAGGTTACCACGTACCACACAAAGCAATACAGAGTGACTACAGATTGCTTCCAGATATCCGCCACATGCAGGCACAAACCACCGTTTTGTTAGCTTTGTTATATAGGCAGCTATAACAAAAGAAACAGTAGCAACTTCTGAACTCATGAAGTCTTAACATCACCTGTACTGAACTGCAGCATTATGTGCACATGTACTGAAAAATTTGACTGCTTTATTAGCCACCTCCCTTGTATTAGAGGATATCTAATAAAGCAACACAAATATCCATGATATTCTTTTTACACTCCCTTCCTGAAGCTGAGATGAACGTTAAGTAAGAAAATTCAAATATACTGGTGAAACATGGTGACAGATGTGGTAGCTATCTTGTACTCCATGTTTATGAGATTACACAACTATTAAAAAAAACAATAAAGCAGAATAAACCAAAGTCAATACAGCGTAATTACAAAAACCTCACTAAAAGCAGGTTTTATTCATGAAAAATGATGTGAACTTTATAAAACTGACAGTGTAAGTAAAAATTGTCAATGGAATTGGAGTACTTACAGTGCACTAATGTGAAATATTAACAGTTATTTAGCACAGTATGTTCTTTTGCAAGCTGTATCTTCATTAGCAACTATTACAAATCCAGTATTTGGGTAACATCTATTAACCATTTATTAAAAATTCTAGGCACAGTGAGAAATGCTACAATAGGAACAGCTGTTATTTGTTTTGCACAAATGCTTGAATAGCGACATACCTGGAACAGACAAGCCAAGAGCACCTCATACACATGACTAATTAGGGCAAACAAAATACTGTCGTACATTCGGATTTTTTTTTTTTTTTAAAATATACAAACATCTCTCAAGCCCATCCCCTCCATTACTATTTTAGGTATGAACAAATTAATTACTACAGCAATAAAATTATAGAACAAAAGGAAAAAGTACAACACTCATCTCTCTTCCTGCAGAGTGCCCAAAACCAACCACCTCATTCTGAGAAGTCTCAGGAGTGAGATGTTTAATGTCTTCCATGGTAATTATCATAGAATCATGGGGTAACTCAGTCTGGTATGGGACTACATGTATTACCACAACTCAGTAAGGTTTGAGGTCAAAGAAAAAGGAATTATTTACAAATAACTGTCAGAAGATGTTATGCTGAATATCAGAATTTCAGACAAACCCAGAAATAGAACATAAATACTTGTGCCATATACACACTTAAATGAGACTATGCATCTTTACCCCTCCTATATCACATGAGATGGTAGACACCAAGCCTTTGCAAGTGCTGGGTAACAAATAAAGGAAGAAGAATGAAAACCAAGGCAAGCCAATGATGCCTTCCTCTATAATTACCATTTTTCTCTTTTTGTTCACGATGCCTGAAAAAGTGTATAATGTCTTTTGGGTTTGCCACCCTATCCACGTACTTCTGGCTAAAACGATGGATGCTGAATGGTTCAAAGCCACCCGTATAATCAACCTAAGAGAGGAAAGGAAAAATTTAAGGTGTAAAACAAACAGAAATAGAGAAGCCACACAAATCAAGATGAGTTTGTTACCCTTCAAAGGAAAAATTACAGTAAAAAATAAGACAATCTAAAATTAATGCTTTACCATACTAAGCAGAATAGTTAGTTGATAATAATAGGTAATAATAAAATCAACAGAATAGCTAATAACAGCCCAGATTCGTAACTTGTTCCTAACTTGCTTCATATAGCCTTCAGTACAGTTTCCATAAATTAGGTTAGGAACAAACACAGGATAACATGACTTAAGAAAAATTTCTCTGTAAATAGCCACTGCCGATGCCCTTACTCAGACCAGCAGTGAAGTACACTTAGCGCCAATCTCATCTTTTACCACAGAACGCTAGTTACACCACAGGTAAACAGGATCATTGTATGACGGTGATTTATATTTGATGAAATTTTATATATTATTTATACAAAAACCACAACTTTGCTTTGAAACTTTTCAGAGTGACCTTTCAAAATAAAGCAATCCAAACTGAACAATTTCTCACTCGTAATCTTATGAGAGGCTTCTCTGGCTGGCGTGGATTTCCCAAGCGTTCTCTTTCTGCATTGTCCAGCATCAATTCGACCTGTGAAGCAGAATTAGAAATTCAGCTCCACTTTGTTCTCTTACAGATGCCTGAACCTTTCAAGTATAACTTAAAATACATCCAGCTGCAGGGAAAAGCTACAAAAATAATTAATTATAGGATATGCTCTCATTCCTGAGCACACCTATGTACCAGTATCCAGCCAAAAGCTATAACAATGACTGAGAAAAAAGTCACAATGAAAGGCTTATCTTTCAGATATAGCGCAGTCCAGCAGTATCTACATCACTGATCACTCATATCATTTTACTTTATAGCCATTATCCTTTGCTAAATTTCAGTTCCAGGGAAAAGCAAGAAGAGACTTATACAGACCTAAGAACCAAGAGCAATTAATAAGCCTGGTTAGCTCCTCTGCCACTTCACGCCGCCCAGCTCTCAGGGTGTAGGTGCATGTATTCACGCTAGTTCCACAGTGCGCATCCAACACTGCCCCACTCTTACGTGGAAGTTTTTGTACAAAGACGATATGGACTCACATAAAGCCCACTTTAATAGGTCATTCCAGTCAAGGAATCTGGAAGCCAAGGAATCTGGAAGCCAAGGCTGCAGTGAATGTAATGGAATTAGCTTCCTATGGAAACAGAGCCCGAGTCCATCTCAAGTAATACGGGGCAAGACACAAGACTTCTCATCTTCCCGTTTCAAAACCAGTCACAGATCCCATTCCCTATTCCCTGTCCACACACTGTTATCCATATACTGTTAGCATGACAAGTTACCTTTTCCATGCAGAATGCTTGTATTGCCTGAGTTACTTTAGGATTGTCAGGATTAAAAAGATCTGGATGATCAGCTAGAACAACGTCCTCCATGTGGAAAGTCCGCACTGTCTCTAGAGCAATCTTCTGCATTTTCATTTTTTTCCCTTTAACATGCAGCAAACCAATGTGTCTAGAAGGAGAAAGGCAACCTACTAGAATATAAACTTAAATGAACCATGGTATAGACTTGTTTTAAATTCATGTTTACTTTTCAGGGACAAAAGTTTAAAAGCTACAGGAAGTTCTTGGATCTGTACTTCAGGGTTGGCCCTGCCACACTTCAGTTTTATTATATTCAGATTGTGCTCGTCCCATATACAAGCACATGTACACAGTTCCTTGTATTCCAATATACTGGGGTGTAACCAGTCTTGGATAAGTTCCATTTGCTTCAAATGTTAAGTAAAATAATGCTAAGTAAAACAAATGTTATTCTAGGCACATCTACTTCATTTGTTATGTCACACTCTGAAGCTACTCCACACTTTAACACAAGTCCATTCATGCCTAATAGAAGCATTTTTCCTTTCTCAACACACAGAAGACATAAGGCAAGGGATAAAGAAGAACAAAAAGAAAAGATCACATACTTCTTCACAGCTTCTCCAGGGGACAGAGATGTCACCACTGAACTTCCTGGCTGAGAAACGTAGAAACCTTGCTGTTCATTTTGGAATGGAGCTATTTTACACTCATGTTCATGTCCCCACACAACAAGATTAATAAAGTCATCTAAAAACTGCTCTGGAATGTAGTTGGTAGCTCCATGTTTGCTCCTGTTTAAGAAAAGAGAAAAATAATTAGAATGTGGACATTCACGGGTGGACAAGGGGACAGTGAAGGAGGAGAAAAACATCAGTGTGATTTAAAGTCATACAGAAATGCCAGAAAAAAATATCTGACATACATTTCATATCAGGTACTCTTCACATTTATTCCTTACACAATCATTTAAAGTGTTTGTTCAAACAAAAAGGCCACTTACACAGCTCATTCTTTACTGCTCCCCTCCTTTTATTTGGATCTCCCTGTTCTTCTTGCTTTGCTTGCAAGGTTTTGGGTTTTTTTCCTATAGGAATGCTTTTATAGCACCTCATAGCCTTTTGTTTTGTTTTTAAATGGTGGGGCAAAAAAACCCACTGAAATAAACAGGCACGGGGGACATCCCCCCCCCCCCCATCCCTTTCCAGAAGATAGAGGAGATGGAGGAGGAGTGAGGTCTTTCAGCCACCTGGACAGAGATGAGTACATAGGGTTATGTGAGCTACATTTGTTTACTTCTGCCTCACCGTTACTTGCACATGAGAATTGCACTCTTAATCAGGAAAAAGTGTAAGAAAGGATTTGGAAGAGAACTCTGCCTGTTCCTACTACCACTGCTGCGAGAAGTGTGTAGGCAGAAAGAATGCGTGCTACTGATCCTCTACTCAAGAGAAACTGTGAAGTATAGCATAGCAGTGCAGGTGAAGATATAGTACTTGTCAAATTATGGTTCAAACATGGATAGAAAATATAATATGAAGTTTAATGCTCTTTCAGCTCTAACAAGCAGATGAGATTTAATTATATGCATATTACACTACAAACCTTCCACTGCCCCTAAATGTAAGGGTTTAGGATGAGATTTCCTAACATTCCTAACTCATTTATTTCAACTCTTTTCCTTTGTGATTCTTCTGTAAGAAGAGCTGTAAAATAATGCTCTCATTTGGGAAAATCTTAAGAAACCAGCTACTCACAAGCACCAAGTAGCATAGCTGGCTTTCTCACCTATCCCTTTCAAGGCAGTTTAATGAAGTAACACAGTAAGTTCAAAAGTCACCATAATTTATTCAATACTGTTACCTATTTTGATGAATCACAAACAAGTTAAACCAACTGTCTTCATCTTCCTTTGGTCTCAGCATGGTTACTTGTTTATTGACAAACATACGATACAACCTTTCATCTGGAATAGCTCCTGGAGTGGACAAACCAAAACATTATGTCATTTTTGTGAGGTAAACCAACCCTTTATTTTATAGCATTTTTGTTGGCAACTCTTTTTTAATAGACCATGAAGAACATGACTTTGTGGCAAGATCAGATCTTCACTTCCACAACCTAAGAAGTCTGAGGCGTGATTATGAATTTGAACAGATCAAAGTAAAAAGTTGGAAATTTTACTAGAGAGACTTCTGAAAAAAGGGCATTTCAACAAGAAATCTACCTTTAAACAACTGCTAAACCCATTTGATTAACTACATCTGATTTGAAATCTCTTGCCAGTTTTCTGTGCCAAACAACTGACTACGGGCAGAATTAAAAATACTAGAAAAAGGGTTTTGTTTGTTGATGACAGAGTAAGAAGTATATTTTGTTGCAAGGTGGAATCTAAAAACAGATAGAACTGAACAGAGATGGAGTTCTTAAACATACTTTGAAATTCTCTACAAAATAAGAAAAAACATGAATTCTGCAAAGTCTGGGCTTTCCCACACAGCAGGAAAAAGTGTGCAGTACTTCTGAACTGTTTGTCACTGATTATTTCCTTGACGCTTTTAACAAGAAAAAAAACAACCCAAGCCACCCAGACCCATGGATGCATTGCAATAAAATCCCATTGGAGTTTACATATTTTGTATAAGAACAAGTGATCTCTAAATCAGAGAAAGTCAAGGGTATATAATCCTGGCACAAGCTCAAAGAAACATCTCATGAACATTTTTATGCAGCAACACCCGTACTTTAGAAAGTTGTTGTGTTTCCCAGTAACGATTTTAGGTACTAAAAATTCAAATACTTTTTGAAAACTTCCATACTGTGGTATTAGAACCCTTACTATGTATGAAATAAGCTTCATACACACCAGTGAGAATTTAAGAGTGTGATTGCCCCGACTCCATACACAGGCACTATCTATGGTTAACTTCAGCAGGGTTCATTTAAGACCAACAAAACTATAGAAACAAAGTTACTGAAGGGTTTGGTTTAAAATTAAAAAAAGGAAAGCGAAACTTGTCAGTGACAACGCAGCAGGAAGAGAACACTGACACTATCACAGAACTGATACGCTTTAATTTAGCATTGCTTAGACTTTCATGTTTGTTGCAGCCCTGTATGTTTGTTCAACTTGATTTAGACCTACTGAGTTCCAGTAACACATGAACGCAGTCTGACAGACTAATACTTACCCAAGCCATACAGAGCAATTTTTGTTCTACCCTTACGCAATAAAATGGGACTAATATCTAGTTTCTCCACAGAACTTGAACGTCCAAAGTGATTCAACAATCCTGCACAGCTTAAAATATCCAATGCACACAGTGCATCTGCCTGTAGAAAATATTAAGGAACAAATATAAAAAAAAATAACATAACATTTAGTATTTAAAAATCTAAGTGAAACAGTCTCAAAAGGGAGAGAGAATATATTTCCTTAAATAACTTCTGCAGTTGAAAAACCCTGCCACATATTAGCTTTTTTTCAGTACTCACAGGAAGAGAAGCAAATCCCTTTTCCTTACAAGTCTTGCTTCATTTGAACAACATGAAATTAAACATTACATCATTCAAAAAACAAAACAACTCCAAACAGCCAAAGTCTCCAAACTACTACAGAAAATTATCTGGTTCAGCTGAATACTGCATAGCAGGTCCAAAGTTAAACTTCTGTTGTTAAAACGCTCATCTCCATGATAAGCTGCTATTTGATATAAAATGCAAAATTATTAATTCAGCACACGTGCTCTGCTGCTTTCCAAATGTCTTTTTCCTGCTTACCTTTAGTTGTTGATTTTTAAACTAGCATTTCATCATTATTAGATTATCTTCCTTGAAAATATAAGGTGCATATCAATTGCATATGCAATCAAAGTAGCCAAATTCTCCTTCTTTAAGAAAAAAAGCTTTCAGTGTCTACAGATAGAATTTTAGAAACTTTCAGAAAGGCTGCCATTTCTTGGCATGAAAACTGATTCTGTTCTCTATGACAGAAATCTACGTAAATTAAGAATTTAAGCATAGTTCATATGGATGCCTTTACTTCTTTCCATTCTCTTTTTTAATGTCACACTTGTTGTCACTAATTAATAGAATTTCTTAAAATACGCAAAATATTTACGTGAAGAGTGGAGCAACTAACTAAAACTAGTCTATTCTCCAAGAACTGCATTTCTATACAAGTCTCTATTTCTATAATATAATTTTTGTAATATAATAGTATAGTAAAACAACAACAACAGTAATTACCCCCGTGGGATCATCATGATTGCCATGAATACTAAAAATTGGAATAGAAATATTGAGATTTCTATCCTGATAATTCACCCATGGAAACCTGAATAAGAAGAGGAAAAAAAAGTTAAACTATATCTGCAAATCTGTGGACAATTCCCAATATTCTCTTCAAGTTAACATCATCACAAATACATCATGACAGCAGCACAAATGAGTACTAAGCGGCTATGAATAAGCTTAAGCTGCACAGCATAAGATAATTTACTCGTAAACTGGAATAGCACTTCCCATTGGGAACAGGGTAGCAAAAAGATCCTATTTAAGAGCAAGCCGATGAGAAGAATTGTACAACATGTTGTGTGGTATGTGCAAGAGCAGCGGACTGGGCTGTGCCACGTTTGTTTACACACAAAGAACTGCTGATTTTACCACAGCAATTCATGCAAATTGGTTTACTTGCTTTGTACTTACAAGATAGAAACTGTAGATTATATAAATGTATCAAATGTCACAACATTCAGAAGTTTCTCAGAAAATTGTGTGCATTCCTTTATAGGCTTAGATTATAAAAGATGAGAGGTGAAGTGATGATGTAAACTGTCCCTAACAAACAGGCCTAAAACATCAGGGTTCCAGACACGGAGGATATAAATCATAAAAATCACAACACCTTCACCCAATACGCAAACCAAACTTTACACTGTAATTTGTAGGAACATACTTACTTGCTATAATGAAAATTAACTGCCTGATCACTCAAAATTTCAAACTGAACAGGACGATCGCCCATGCAGTATTTTCTCAGTGACTCCAAGCAAGAGTGTACTGTTTTTCTGGAAGGTTTGTTTTCATGAAAAAGGTCCCCACCTAATAAAACAAAGTCCACCTGTATGTAACAAAAAGCTCTATTATTTTAATACAACATTTTGTATTACCGTGAAAGAATCCTAAGCAAATTGTTTTAATTCTTTCATTTAAGGAGTTCCGTATCTCCTCATATCTGGAGTTCTAGGTGAAACAAGTTGGTAGTTGCAGACATGGTATTTCGTCTCCTCATGAAACAAACATTAACTAAATTATTCATTAAAACAAAACCAAACCCCAAAAGACCCATTTATGAAGAGCTCTACTTCATAAGAAAGAAAACAACTGAGACTGTCGAAAAAAAACAAAAAAAACCTGTTAAGTGTTTTAATAAGTGTCTCCAGATTGGTTCCCGAACATTTTATTTGACAGGCATGAAGAGATACTTTTCATTGCTGTGATACCTAGTGGGAAGAAACCAGTAGCTATTCCTACGTTACTTTGAAAAGGTACTAGTTGCAGTTTCTGTATATATTTAGCTTTTGAAAAGCATTAGGGAAAAAAACCCCAAACATCTTCATCAAAATTACAAATAATTTGACTAAGAAACATTCAATCCTTAAAGAAGAATCAACACTCTAAAAGTTTCTAACTTTTTTTCCTACTTTCTGAGTCGTCTGAAGACTTTGTGTCATTAGTCTCACTCTCCCCCATTATTTTCCCTTCTTGCAGTGACAAACCATCTCTAAATACCAACTGGAACTGGTGCAGGCAATCTGAAAATACCACTAATGCAACCAGGGTCATAATTTAGTAAGAACGCTCTCACAAAGGAATAGGCATTCCTTTTACTAAAACAAAAATGTAAGTGGTTGCAATAAATAGTTTAGCTTAGTCATTTAATTTGATATTACTAAAGATTGCACCAGGACTAAGCTTTAAAGCTTCTTGCAGATTGGAACGTATTTTCCATGGTTTCACTCCTTTACTTTCCAAAAAGCAGCACTTACTTCATTTTTTTGAGCATGGTCCAGAATTTCATTAAAAGTCACAAAAGTATCATTTGCACGCACTGGATCCTTCTCCAAATAGCCAAGATGAATATCGGTAGCAATAAGTATTTTAAAGGTATCTTCATCATCCCTGAATAAGACAGGAAAATTTGTGGGAGAGGGCAACATACTGTAGAATTTCAACACAGACTGTAATAAAGTAAGCTGTTCTGTCCAAAGCCATTCAATATACAGGAGATTTGTTATAAAACTTTATCAAAATACCATTCCTGTAGTACTCTCAAAACATTTCACTATTTTTATCATAAACAGCAATTCACCAAACCAACCAGTTGAAGATTTGGTTATCCCAATCAGCCTACTCTAGTAAAGGGCTGCAACCATCTCTCTGCAGTACCCGATGAAAAACTAAAGAATCCTTTGTATGTTTTCTGCCTTTATAAAAGACCTGGTGAACAAACATTAAATTTCTCTGTCTGCACTGGTAATCTACATATATACGCAAGTATGATGATCACAAGGACCTGAGGGAAAACACAAGTGATGATCTGAGCTGTTCTTAACTCGTTTCAAACATACAAGAGATTTGCTATCTGACGTGCCAGAACTGCACAGAACCACAGACAACTGGAGCTTACTGCGAGCTGAGGGTACTCATCTTCCTGCCAAGACTCCTCACAAAAAGGCTCTGGCCACAGCTTGGTAAGTCAGGTCAGGAAATCAGTTTCTATCTTCATAGACGCTACGTAAAGCCTGAGACAAAAACAGAAACGAATTAGGACGAAGGGAGCTGAACGATCAGCTACCCAGTCTGGTAACTGGCAGTCAGTCGTTGCAAACGGCCTCAAGATAAGGGGAGATCCGTGCCTGGTTCAACCATTTACTACGGCACAAGACGCCCGGACACCTGGCGGGGCGCCGCCCCCTCACAGCGGCCGCCCGGGGACGGAGCTCTGCTCCGGGCGCCTCCTCCCCGCCAGGCCCCCCAGAGGCATGCCAGGAACGCGCAACTTTCCGGCAACGGCCGCAAAACGTGACCGGGCAGGAGGCGGGGCGGATGGGCACGGCGGCACCGGCTCCCCGGGACGAGCACGACCGCCATCGGGTTCAGCTTCGGCGCAAGGTAACGGCGGCGGTAACCGGCCCGCTCCGCCTCAGGAGCGCGGGGCAGCAGCCAGCGCACGAAGCGCACCGGGGCGCTGCCCTGCCTAGAACGGGGGGGGGGGGGGGGGGGGGGGGGGGGGGGGAACGGGGACGAGGGAGGCCGCAACCCTCCGCCGGGGGCCGGCGGCCAAGCAGAAGCTGCGGCCTGGGGCCCGGCCCTCACCCCTCGACCCGCTCTCGCGAGAGCCGCCCCGCTCAAAGCGCGCGCGCTCGCTCACCGCCTGTCCCGCGGGGCCGCCGCGGTTGGTCAGCCGAGCGCCGCTCCCGACAGCCGCGGGCGTCACGTCCGCCGGCGGGCGCGGGCCGGAAGGACTCGTTGGGCGGGTGCTGGGCGGGCGGGCGGGCGTGCTTGGGCGGGTGGCCCCGCCCCGGCGGGTGGCTCCGCCCCTGGAGCGCTCCGTTGGCGGAGGCGGCAGGTGCGTTCTGCTGCGCGGCGGGTGGCGAGCGAAGCTGAGCGGGGTTGGGCGGGTGGCGAGTGCGGATGGGAGAGCGGAGGGACGGCGTGTGCTGGGACCGGCCGCCGGCAGCGAGCCCGGCAGCCTGCAGGCAGGGCCGCGGAGCGGGGGGGGCTGGTGCCGGCCTCAGCCTCGGGGCCGGGCTCTAGCTGGGCGGCAGTGGCGCCGCGGTGGGCGTTGAGGCCTTCCCGGGGTGGTGTGGCCTCCGCGGAGGGGAGCGAGGCCGGTGCTCCCGGGCCCGGCCCGGCCAGCCCTCGCTCGGGGCGTGAGGAGAGGGAGGGCGGTGAGGAGCGCGGGGCGGGGCAGAAACACTGCTTTGAAGGGGAGGGTTTTCTCCAAATCTTTTGTTTATAAAATGCGTGGTGTTTCGAGGGCACCCCACGCAACACCCGCTCAGTCTCGCACCGCGCGTCTGGCAGTGTTTTTCTTGCGGGGTAGTACCGGGGGATGCTGGCAGAGCTGGCACGGCCCGATTTAGAGAAGGAACGTGGAGTTTGTGCTTGAGTTTTGCTGTTCGCGGTGTCGCTGATGTGTGCATCATCCATCAGATGTTTTTATTGACAATTAGTGCACGGATAACAGTAAAAGTTGTTACAAATATCATTGTATATCCGCTACATACAGATGCTAACTGAAGATGAATAAAGACAAACAAATCGATGAAGATGATGATGACAGTGAGCAGTTTGAAGACTTTACGGAGAATTTTAACCAACTTGAATTGCTGGAGACACACAGGCATTTGATACCTGTAGGAACTCAGAGCTGTTGGTCAGGACAGTCTGATGATGACGATGATGAACAAGAAAGAAGTGAGGAATGGTATGAAATGCAAGAAAAAAAAATGGAAAAAAATCCAGAGAAATTGTTACTCTGGGCAGCTGAAAACAATCGGGTAAGGCATTTATTCTGTTCGTATGTATCACTGACGAGAATGTTATTTTGAGCAGATATCTACAGTTCCATCCACAAACACAAATTTTACCTGCCCTTCCCTTTATCTCTCTGAACTATTTTGATCTGGTTTTGCAAGCTGCTATATGTAAAACATCTCCCTTTGTAGCCCACAGACACTCAAATATCTATGGATCCATTAGCTTTCAGAACAAAAGCTTTGATTGTGGTTCAAAGGTAAAGTAACAGCACCCAAACTTCTGTAACCTGAAAGCATGCCAGGCTCTTTCTTCATGGCAAGTAAGCCTTTTAACTGGGCTGGAGAGGCTGTAACTGAAATTTTATGTTCTCAAAGGCTCCATATGCCTTTGAGAACATAATGGGTGACTTTTCCTATCTTTTTATGGGTGGAAGAAAAAAAAAAAGAGCTTTTTATTTTTGGAAGTGAGGTAGAGACGACCAAGATTCCTGTTACGTACTTATTACATAAGTGTAATTGTGTACATTTACATTCATTAGTTGCCTTTGTTACACACACAAGCTCCACCTACAGTTCTGTGGAGGTACTTACAGGCTTCACAATGAATGGGGAGAAGGTCTAAGGCAAGGGTACTCCTAAGGCATTGCAACTAAATGCTTAAAACAAAGTGGAGCAACTAGGTCTCTGTATTTTTGTACCAGACTGTTCATGTTGTATCTTTCTAAAAAACAAACCACCACCCCCCAAAAACCCCTCAAGTCACCCCACAAAAAAAAAAAACACCCCAGTAACAACGTAAGAATAACTGAGTTTATTTTAAAATTTCTTGTTGCACTTTGAGACTGACAGAAATTCTTTTCTCCTAAAACTTCAGAACAGTAAACCCCATACATCTTGTTTGTGGAGTTTTGTATTAAATTACCTGTTTTCCTTCGATAGCTGAGTACAGTGAAGAGGCTCCTTTCCGAAAAGCTGGCTCCAGTTAATGCCCGTGATGAAGATCAGTACACTCCGCTCCATCGAGCTGCCTACAGCGGGCATTTGGACATTGCACATGAATTGGTCGCCCAGGGAGCAGACGTTCACGCGCAGACCGTGGACGGCTGGACGCCTCTGCACAGCGCCTGTAAGTGGAACAATACAAATGTGGCCGCGTTTTTACTTCAGCAGGGCGCAGACATCAACGCGCAGACAAATGGTTTGCTGACACCGTTGCATATTGCTGCAGGAAACAAAAACAGTAGAGAAACCCTTGAACTCTTGCTGATGAATCGCTACGTGAAAGCAGACCTAAAAAACAACTTGGATGAAACGGCCCTTGACATTGCTAGGAGGACTGATATATATCACTACCTTTTTGAAATAGTAGAAGACTGCATAAATGCTGTGTCCCCTTAAAAGTTGTGGTTAAGCTTGTGAATGTGAGGTTGGCTGCCTCTCGTTTCTGTTCTGCATGCTCATCAGTGGTGGTCTGTCCCTTTGCAACAAGGTTTTCATTTAAGATATTTTAATATTCTCCTCAGGCAAAACCTCACTTCTTGCAACTTGGCTCAGTGGTCTCGCTCATACTTTGAAGTGTTATGACTTATTCAGGGTATTTAGAAAGTCTCAGTAATTTTGGTGAGTCTCCATTTAATGAGTGCAAATTTGGAGGGGCTTTTGTAATCGGTCTGTAATAAAGCAGGAGGGAAAACTGGAAGATTTACTTGGTATGAAAGAATTCTGGCTTGGTTCTGCAGAGTTTTTTACAGCTCACTTGAAAATTATTTTTTGAGAAATTTAACTTTTTGAAAATGCATGAAAGCTCAGAATGAATGTAACTTATTTGGGTGATACACAAAATGTTTAGTGATCCTGGTGTAAGGCGTATTATAAAATAAAATATTTAACCATAGGTATTTATTATCTTATTTTTAATTGAAAGCTCAATATCAATGTGATCACCTGTTCATAAAACAAAAGCATTATTCATAGGATGATAAAGTAGTTTTGGTTTATTTTTTTCCTGGCACTTTTCAAGGGAATTACTTTTTATGAAGATCCTGTTTACTTTTCCCTTGCAAATTAAGTTGAGGAGTAAAGTTTTGATGTCATGGATACATCATTAGTTAGAACGAGTAAACCTCAACTGTATGAGGATAAACAGCCAACATACCATTGTGTCTGATTTAGTTACAGCTAATTTAGTGCAGGACACACTCAACAATGTTTCTCTTCCACTTTTGAATCCCTGAAGGGAATTCCTCATTCCAACTCAAATATTGAGACATCAACATAGTTTAAAAACTGTACTACTATTTTTCCTCAAAATTCCTTAATTTCCAGACCATTCATTTATTTTCTTAATTGACACCTTTTTAACTTGTGATAGCTTGTATTACTAATCCCAGGCATTCACATCCGAGTTGGGCTTCCAAAAGTTCTGATGGATTTGGCTGCTGTCATTTAACCAAACTCAAGGCGGTGGGGTGTGTTGGTCGATTTGTTTCTTAAGACTTTGAGGTTATTAGCATGCACTTGAGTGCAGCTTCTCGCAGCAGTCGTGCCAGCTGGAATCTCACTGGTTTGCAGTGAGGACTTGGAACCCTTCATCTCAGGTGGTTTTATCAGGTCTTAGTACTGAGTACTATTTAGTGTAACTTAGCAGAAAAATATTAATTAATGGTATAAATTTTCACAGGAGACATCACATCCAAACTCTTTTCAGTGGTGCTCAGTGACAGGACAAGGGGCAATGGACACAAACTGGAACACGGGAAGTTCCATCTGAACATGGGAAAAAACTTCTTCACTTTGAGGGTGACCGAGCACTGGAACAGGCTGCCCAGAGAGGTTGTGTAGTCTCCTTCTCTGAAAATACTCAAAATCTGTCTGGACACCATCCTGTGCAACCTGCTCTGGGTGATCCTGCTTTAGCTGAGGGGTTGGACTAGAGGATCTCCAGAGGTCCCTTCCAACCCCTGCCGTTCTGTGATTCTGTGATAATTTGCTGCTTCTGGTTTTCAGTTCAAGTGAAAAATTCTATGATTTTTAGAGTTGATTTGAGAGTTGAATTTACCTGTGTTACTGTTCACATCAGCTGTATCAGTCTGCATCTCTCAATCTTTCAACTTCTTTTGGCAAATCAACATCTCTGGATTATTTAGCTATCTGTGAGACGCCCAGTAATGTACACTTCCTGTGTTTTTTTTCTTTCCACCACCTTGGTTCAAAGTGTAAGGTTCAAAGTGTAAGTTTCAGACAAAAATCACTACTAAATGCAAGTATTTAATGAGTAAGGATTTTTAAGTACCAGCGCAGTACCTCTCAAAACAATTACTCTGAGCAGATAGATCTTTTTTCATCAGTAGTGGTTTAGAAGGATACTGGTAGAACTTCAGCAATGCTGTCAGCCCAGCAGATGATCTGTACTGCACAGAATTAGTACGCTAATGTTTTGGGTTTGCATGGCAAGGTTTTCGTAGCAGGGGGACTACAGGGGTAGCTTCTGCGAAAAGCTTCCCCCATGTCTGATAGAGCCAATGCCAGCTGGCTTCAAGATGGACCTGCCACTGGCCAAGGCCAAGTCCATCAGCAATGGTGGTAGTGCTTCTGGGGTAACAGAGTTCAGAAGGGGAAAAAAACCCACCCGGAGCAATTGCAGCCAGAGAGGAGTAAGAAGATGAGAGGAACAACTCTGCAGACACCAAGGTCAGTGAAGAAGGAGGGGCAGGAGATGGTCCAGGCGCCAGAGCAGAGATTCCCCTGCAGCCTTGGAGAAGACCATGGTGAGGCAGGCTGTCCCCCTGCAGACCATGGAGGTCCATGGTGGAGCAGATATCCACCTGCAGCCCGTGGAGGACCCCACACCAGACCAGGTGGATGCCTGAAGGAGGCTGTGACTCCATGGGAAGCCTGCGCTGGAGCAGGCTCCTGGCAGGACCTGTGGCCCCATGGAGAGAGGAGCCCACGGTGGAACAGGTTTGCTGGCAGGACTTGTGACCCTGTGGGGGACCCACGCTGGAGCAGTCTGTTCCTGAAGGACTGCACCCCATGGGAGAGACCCCTGCCAGAGCAGTTCACGAAGAACTGCAGCCCATGGGAAGGACTCACGCTGGAGAGGTCCATGAAGGACTGTCTCCCGTGGGAGGGACCCCACGCTGGAGCAGGGGCAGAGTGTGAGGAGTCCTCCCCCTGAGGAGGAAGGAGCAGCAGAGACACCGTGTGATGAACCGACCACAACCCCCATTCCCTGTCCCCCTGTGCTGCTGAGGGGGGAGGAGGGAGAGAAATGGGGAGTGAAGGTGGGCCTGGGAAGAAGGGAGGGGTGGGGGGAGGTGTTTTAAGATTTGGTTTTATTTCTCATTACCCTACTCTGATTTGATTGGTAATAAATTAATTTTACCCAAGTGGAGTCTGTTTTGCCCATGACAGTAACAGGTGAGTGATCTCTCCCTGTCCTTATTTCGACCCAGGAGCCTTTTGTTATATTTTCTTTCCCCTGCCCAGCTGAGGAGGGCAGAGACAGAGCGACTTTGGGGGCACCTGGCCTCCAGCCTGGGTCAGCCCACCACAACTAAAGATTTTCCCACGGTAATGGCATGCTGCATCTTTGCCATCTGTAATTTAGGAATGGAGAAACTCGCTTCTCTGTGTGAATCAAATTGAACTGATAATTGAATGTAAGACCTGAGTACTGTTACTCAGTATGAGAGTTGTAACAAAACACTTGATTGTCCTGTGGAGATGCCTGAGTGACCCCGATTTCATTCCAGTCACCACTAACAGAGCTGAAGCACATTTGTAGCAGCAGCAGCAGCAGGGTTGGGGGAAGTAGGCCCACATTCAGTGCTCTGACTGAGCATCTGTGGAGGGCATCTTGTCATCCACGTTTCTAGAATGCCATATTCAGCACTTCTATTAGAAAATAGAAAACTGCCTCTGAACCATGAATGGTACAAGATAATTTTTAATGCTTAATATTTTGAAAGTTTGGTTTCAGGGCAGCTGTGGACGATGAATATGCCTTGAAATGCACGAAGGAAAAATACAGAAATGGATTACATCATGCATTTGTGTAACTAGACTTAGTTTGTATCTTATAAATTCTCACGACTGTATGCCAAGTCTTGATTTCAAGGAACCTACTGCAGGGCAAAGCTCCTGGCCAGGCGAGTGGGACAGCCTCCCTGTGTGCCCGCCGGCAGCATTATCTGCTGAGTGCTGCAATTTCCAGCTGCTCTTCTTTCCTGAAACTTTAACAGTGGCAAAACAAGGAGAGTCAAGTTGACTTCAGTCCTATAAACAACATCTCAAGATGCCTCATTTTATGAAAAGCGTTATTGAAACCAAGCTAGTACTTTTAAGTACTAGCAGATCTACGTCATCCATCCAGTTAAACTGGGCTCTTCTGTCTTTATTTCCATCAGTCCGCCATTGCCTCAGGCGAGGACAAAGCATCCTTTGACAAGGCAGGCCAGTGGCAACACCCCACAGGGGCACGAAACGTTCGTGCTGTGCGTGCCCGCTGCTGAGGGCGGTAACGCTGACTGACGCAGACCAGGAGCTGTTGATACCTAGTGCAGAACCATTAATGACACCTAGAGCTGGTGCCCTATGCCCTAAGCAGCCATGAGGTGGCCATGGCCTGCTGTCCCCTGGGGATGGCGGCTGGCCACACCCTGCCGCGGGGGTCCCCCCCGTTGCTAACCCTGGCCTGTGGAGGGGGTCAAACACCCCAGCAGTGACCTGAAATGGCGGACCCGCTCTGCCTCCTTAGCACAAGGCTGCGGGAGGAGGTGGGCTCCGTCCCTCAGGAACTCGCACTCCCGCCGAGGCGCAAGCCCGACACGGCGGAAGACGGGCAGAGCGGTGCCGCCCTCCTCTGCCCCGCCGAGGTGCCGGGTCTCGGCGCTGCCCGGCGCTCCGCTGCCGCCGTGCTGCCTCCTCCCGGCGGCGGGGCAAAACCGCACCGCCCCCGCGCCCGCCCCCGCTCCTGTGGCAACCGCCCCGCCCGGCTCCTACCTGTCCGGGCGCGGTGGCGGCCATGAGGGCGGCGAGCGGGGAGCAGCCGGCGGTGGCGGCCGAGGAGGCGGGCGGTGATGTCCGCGGCGAGGCGGCGGGAGGCGGGCAGCCCTGTGAGCGCGGTGGTCCCCCGGCCTGGCGGGGCCCGCCTCACGGCGCCCCGCCTGTTGCGGCCTCCGTTACCCTTCCCCCACCCGGTTCCCCCCCCCCCCCCGGCAGGGGGAGCTGAACCTTTCCCCCCCCAGCTCTCCACTGATCCCCCGTGGCCACCCCCAGCGCCACGCAGCCCACCACGGCAGGGGTGTGGGTAGTGCCCCGTTAAACAGGGACTCCCCTGCCGCCATCAGGTGCCCAAATCCCCTTCAGCTCCTTGGAGATCTCCTTCAGCAAGGACATCTCCTTGGAGACCTCCATGAGTGGCCCTGCCTTGGGCTGTTTGCCATGGGGAGAGCCCTTGGCCACATGTCCCCAGTGCTCAGGGGTGGCCTGGGCTCCCAGGTGGGAGAGCCCCCTCACCACACTGCAGCCCAACAGCACTCCCTTTTTGGATTTACACAACATGGTCCTGTTGTGAGGAATCACTTAATGTTGGGGAGCAGAGCCTGGCTGAATGAGTTCTCTTCAGTTGTGTTAAAGGCAGAAGTAGAGAGGCATAAAATGACATTACATTTGGCAAAGCAAGTTAACAGTCAGGGGGTTTAAAATAACGGGTTCTTTTGTAATGTGTTTTACTAACAGGGAAGAAATATGTACATGTTGAGCCATCTAGGAGAGTTAAAGAAATCCTTGAGGAAGAGCTTTGTTTTCAGAAAGAAGCATGCCATGTTAAACATCCAGCTGCAGGTAATCCTCCCTATCAGCAAATGGCAAGTGTTTGTCAGGGCAAATGAAATGTACGTTGTTCTGAGGAACTCTGGCAAAATTATTATTTAAAAAAAACCACCATCCCAGAACATCTATGTAATAGCCTGGGGAACATTTAGAAACAGAAGAATTGTGTATAGTTTTTACTACTTTTTTTAGTCTGAAATTACGGGACGTAGAGAACGTGGATAATTCCATATGATCTATCAGTTTAATAGAACTGAAACAAATGCCAAGCAGTAGGGAGGTTTTATTACCTTTGTCTTTGAAAGGAGTGCTGTAGCTATTAGAATACTTTGTCCCCGTCTGCTGTTCAAAACTGGAGTTGGTGTTGAAAAGAATGAGTTGAGGTAAGAATGATGGGGGTAAATAAAGGACAGGAAAACAGTGAAAACAATTAGAAAATTAATCTGTTTAGGCAGCTTAAAGGTTATGGAGAGATTTGATTACAAATGAAGAAATGGAAGTCTTCATTCTACAAATGAAGAAATGGAAGTCTAAGAAGGAACAAAATGTTCAGTCTAGCTAAACTATTAAAAGTTCTGAGAACTGGAGGTAAAAATGAGGTAAAAGATTGGAGTAGAAATAATTAGCAGTTTTTAACAAGAGATCTTAATGCTGGAACAATTTAACAAAGATCACTTAGATTCACCGTTTTTAATACTGCTTTAAATATTTTGCACTTAAACCCTTAGTCCGGGTCCAAGCTCATTTGGTAGTCTTGGTGTAGGAATGAGCCTGAAGCCATGTGACTTATGTAAGACAAAACTTACATCATGCTGGTGGTGTCTTGCAGCCATAAGATCTATTAATCTATTTGTAGAAAATTAATTTTCAGAAGCTTGTAATGTTTAAAGATAGATCATTTTATCTGGTTGACTATAAGGTCTTACTATAGGAACTTACTGCCTTTATCAGCCAAGCCGTTGGTTTTTATTAGGTACCTCTCTGTATAGTCCACTAAGTAAAGTTGCTTATTCTACAGCTTCCCTCATTAGTTTGTTCTAGTGGTTGGTGTATTAAAAAAAAAAAAGCCTGATTAATAATTTGGATTTGCATGATTCAGCTCCTTGGTTTTTTTGGATATATAATAGTGCCATTTTTAGTATCCAAGATTTTCTTCAAGAGAAGGTATATACATATATATATTTGGGTTTGGCTCTTTATGTTCTCTCAGCAATTGTTTAGCCTCTTTTAAAATGCATATACCAAATCTGATCATGGTATTTCGGTATTTGTATCACCAGTAGCTTGTAGAAAGAGAGAATCATCTACTTACCTTAGAGCTACATTAGAGCTAACTTTAGCACTAGGACCTTGAACTGTTTGTCAACTGTTACTCCTAAATCCATGATGCTTTTGCTCCACAATACACAGTTCCCATTCTGTAGCGTCACATTCTCTTTCATAGGGTAAAGCTATTGCTTGATTGTATTAAGCTGCATTTTGTTGGAACAAGCCCATCTCTCTCTCTATATATATATATATAAAAATTATATATATATTTTATATATATATATATAAAAAATACATATGCACTCTTCGCTGGGTAAAAAACTGGCTGGAAGGCCGAGCCCAGAGAGTTGTGGTGAACGAAGTTAAATCCAGTTGGTGGCCAGTCACAAGTGGTGTTCTCCAGGGCTCAGTCTTGGGGCCAGTCTTGTTTAATATCTTTATCAATGATCTGGATGAGGGGATTGAGTGTACCCTCAGTAAGTTTGCAGATGACACCAAATTGAGTGGGAGTGTCAATCTGCTAGAGTGTAGGAAGACTCTGCAGAGGGATCTGGACAGGCTAGATCGATGGGCCGAGGCCAACTGTATGAGGTTTAAAAAGGCCAAGTGCCGGGTCCTGCACTTGGGTCACAACAACCCCAGGCAGTGCTACAGGCTTGGGGAAGAGTGGCTGGAAAGCTACCTGGTGGAAAAGGACCTGGGTGTGCCGGTTGACAGTCGGCTGAACATGAGCCAGCAGTGTGCCCAGGTGGCCAAGAAGGCCAATATCATCCTGGCTTGTATCAAGAATAGTGTGGCCAGCAGGACCAGGGAAGTGATTGTGCCCCTGTACTTGGCTCTGGTGAGGCCACACTTCGAGTACAGTCTTCAGTTTTGGGCCCCTCACTACAAGAAGGACATTGAGGTGCTGGAGTGTGTCCAGAGAAGGGCAACAAAACTGGTCAAGGGACTGGAGCACAAGTCTTATGAGGAGCAGCTGAGGGAACTGGGGTGGTTTAGCCTGGAGAAGAGGAGGCTGAGGGGAGACCTTAATCGCTCTCTACAACTGTCTGAAAAGAGGTTGTAGTCAGGTGGGTGTTGGTCTCTTCTCCCAAGTAACTAGCAAAAGGACAAGAGGAAATGGTCTCAAGTTGCATGAGGGGAGGTTTAGATTGGATATTAGGAAAAATTTCTTCACCGAAATAGTGGTCAGGCATTGGAACAGGCTGCCCAGAGAGGTGGTGGAGTCACCATCCCTGGAGGTGTTCAGAAAACCTGTAGATGTGGCACTTCAGGACATGGTTTAGCAGACGTGGTATTGGGTTGACGATTGGACTTGATGATCTTAGAGGTCTTTTGCAACCTTAAAGATTCTATGATTCTATATTTACGTCTAAGTAATTTTTGCCTTTGTTTCCAAATTTGGAAAATTTTGAAAGAAGTCTTTATGTTTTCTCTCATGTAGGATTGAGATCCATGTCTAAACTCAATCAAAATGAATTTAAAACAGTTGGATTCACAGACAGAAATGTACAGAAGCTTGGTGATGTAATCAGTTTCCTGTCAGATGTAAAGACCATTTGAACCTGCAACTCCATTATTGTGATTAGCCTCCTTAAGCAATTACAGCACACACCTGCAAACGAACTACATATGTAGGCTCTGTTTATAGTAAATGGAGAGAAAAAGGCACTTTGAAAACATGATTCTTCTGACTTGTCCTAGATACCTACTGTTGCATGTGTCGTGCTCTAAAAGTGCTTGTTCTTTTCCCATTGACTGTAAAGAGGCTCTGGACAAGTAGCTGAATTGCAGATCTTAATACTGGTCTGCACCATCTGCTCTTGCGTCAAATGTTACTAAGAGCTGAATCCAACCACATTTCACTGCTTTCATCTGCCAATAGATCAAAATTGTCTGGAATATTTCAGTCTGATCGTATAAATGGATACTACCATATATGTTCTCATGATTTCTGGGGAGTCCCCCAATGAAATGTATGTTACAAAGGCTTAAAGTAGTAAAGATAATATAGAAACACTACAAAAATATTTGTCACAGGAGTGTATAATATGGATGTATAACAAGCTCAATGTATACATGTATAGCATAATATGTTATATGCATAGCATAACAATGCTATGTATAATAAGGTCAAATAGATGCTGGTGTAGAGATTATTCAGCAGGCACATAGTTTCTTTTCCATCTGTATACATCCAGAGAATGAGAGATGCTCTTAAGTGGCCTGAGCTCTGATAAAACAGCAGTAGTCAGGTTGGGTGGTTACTGATTTACACAGTTAAGATTATTAGAAAGTTTCTTGTTTAACATAAATTAGATGGTTAGTCAATTGTAACCTTTCCACAAAATAAATTAGCTTTTTTTGTTTTGTTTTGGTGATGTTTGCTTGGGTGGGGGTTTTTTTGCTTGTTTATTTGGGGTTTTTGGGGGGCTCGTTTGGTTCTTTTGGTTGTTATTGTTCTGCTATCTTTTTATGAGGGCATATGGCATTTCAGCATGACCAACAAATCATGCTGGATGCATCGATGATATTACTGCTGTTTCTTATTTCTTATAGATCAGCAGCATCCTGCTTCAGTTAGAAGCCTAGTAGTCATAAGCTGTTCTACAGACAGTAGAGAGCGTTGTACACCTTTAGCAATCTGAATTGCTCTCTGAAGATGTCAACCTCTTTTCATTAACTGTGGAGAAAGATTATAGTGTTCTGCTTAACTACTTCTAATTACTGTATAGACCAAAGGGACTGTCTCTTAAAAGTTACATTCATTCTAGAACAAGTTGAAGTAATTGGTTATAATGGTATTATTTTGACAAATTATTAACAGTGGCTCTGGAAGGAATTTGGAGTGTGAAAAAGAATTTCTCCATTGGAAGCCTGAAAACAGTGTCACAGAACAGAAACAGTTTACTTTTACAGCCTCAATTCTACTCAAGGCATGCAGGAATGAAAAGTAAGAGTCAATCATAAGAAAATTTAATGATAAAACTTCATTTTAGAATTGCAGGGTAATATTATTTTATAAATCCATAGACATCTCACAGGACTGTAGATATGTTTTGTTCAATGTTATTTTTTCATCAGATTACATATATGGTCTTATGGTAATCACCTCTGGGCATCTTTCTGCAGAGCTAACCCACCTTTTCCTTTAAGTAGCCAACAGACTTGAAATCTTTGCACCTATTTAGGACTGCTATGTGGAGTGACCTTATTTCATGTGCTGAAACCTTTTGTAAACATGTGGAATAATCACTTGTTTCCTGCTGATGAGTGATGAGCGTTGTTTTTGTGTCCATGATGAACCTTACTTGCCTTTCCTAACAACCAACCTTAACCAATTCAAATGTTTAAAAAAGCATATGTCCTCCCAACACACCTCCTGAAAAGAGGTCAATCTAGGTACCATTTCAGGCATTTTAGCATTTCCTGCAATGTTCAGCATGGATTTCTTTCTTTACAGACAGTGGAGCGTGGCTTTTGTGGAGCAGACCTCTTCCTTATGAGCTGGTAGATTTTAGCATAGTCTTCTCAGTGTGCCCACCTTCTCTCTTTCAGTGAAAAGTGTTAACTTTGTAGTGGAAGGTGAGAGCTTCCAATCCCAAGGAAACACAGAGTTCATTAACTTTGTAAAAGTAATATTGTTAGTGCCATGAGCTTCCAGAATATGTGAACTCAGCATATTTTGCTGTTAAATGAAGCTTTTCTCATGTTCTTGGGGCTAGTGGTTTAAAAATACAACTAGCTGCTCGACTAGCACCTCTTTCTTCTCGTCTTGATCTTGGGAGCTCTGGAGGTAGTGGAATCTGAGTTACAACAGCAGCATGAATTAAGTTAGTGTAAGAAGCGTTTAACCAGTACAGCCTTCTGCCATGGCTGCCTTTACTCTAGAAAGTACTTGTAGTACTTGTAGAAATGTTTTGATTACAGAGCAGGCCTAATCTATGCTAGGTATTAACTGCAGTCACTTCCGGTAATGTACTTAAGCCAAGAAAATTTTAACCACACCGTAGAAAATACAACCGAAGGATGCCTCAGAGCTTGGAGACATTGGCTGTGAACGCATGTACATGAGGCTTCTACGGAAGGCACAGAGAGTTTTCAAAGATCCTGATCTCCTCCATTTCCTGTTAAGATCTGTGAGAGAAGCACAGCTGTAAAACAAAACAGTTTATTCAAATTGATTGAAGTGTTGAAATGTATGGGATCTGTTGGTTTTCCTTTGGGAATTTAGATGTACTTTCCTTCCTAAGGACTACTGCTAGAGACAAGTGTTGCTCTTCTCACTAGCTATACTGCCTGTTCTGCAGCAGAATAGGCAGGTAACGTGAGAGGAGGGGTGGCAGAGAAGAAACAAGACAGAAGAAAAGCTGGAAGCAGTCTGGCTGCAGCTCCTATACTCACCAAACAATTTCCATTCACACCCCCTCTTCTGTGTAAGGATCTGGGGAAGAAATGAGGTGGTAATACACGAATTCAGAGATGGAGTAGGTACAGGTTATGGAAATGGACAGAAAAAGAGGAGGAGTTTCTAGAGAGAAGATGAGTCTAGTGTGTTTAGTGCCTGAAGGAAAGGATAGGAAAAGGAAGAAGCACAGACAAGGGGAATGAAAGAGGAGATACAGAACATAGTCAGGAATTCCTGAAGGAAACTGGAGAGAAGAGAACACAGTTCAGCAAAGCAGGGATACAAACTGAAAGAAATGAAGGCAAAAGATGTAGGAGAAATAAGTAGAAGAGACAAAAAGAAAAAAATATATGCCCATGTTGCTGAATTTACTGAAGTTAATGTATTTATTTTTGCTTCTCCCATTTACTGCCTTTCCCTAAAAGTGACTAGTGGTTTGAGGGGCTCACTCTGTGGTGTCTCATCCATCCTTACAGTGGATCTTGTTTTTTTACAGAGAGCTGAACTTCAGTGCTGTGAAGACCTCAGTCTGTTTTGATGTGTCAAATCAAACATCAAAAAGACTAGCTGCCTTTGGAAATGTAGATCAGTATTTCTAAGATTTTGAAGAAAGGTCTGCTTGGATAGGGAGCTATTTCCTCTTGTTGTTTTATTCATAGCCTCGTACTGCTTCTGTATCAGATATTGTAATAGCCAAATCTGATCCATATTTCAGCCAGTGATGAAGATGTCACAATCCAAAAGTTACAAAATGTTCTTGCTGACAAAAATTGTGCTACTCTGAAACATGACATTTTCATAGGTTTTTCTGTTCCAAAGTGATTCTAAGTTCCAGCAGAAGATTGTAATGTAATTGAAGAGATGCCTTAAAATGCCTTAGGCTGAAACCATTCATTACACTGAGCATTTCATAAGCCAAGAGTATATAGCTGATATCTAGCCTGGTTTAATAAAAGTTTATCATAAATAAGCCTGCAATGTCTCTATATAAGAATTATTGTAGAGTCAAAGAACCACAGAGGCAGCATGGAATCTGAAATAACCTGTCACTTAACTCTCACTCTTAACCGTTGTTACAGTGAGGTAATACCAAATGATCATTAGTTTGTTTTGTATTATCACACCACTTAGGAAACAAATGTGGATCCTTGTAGGTGCTGCATAAAACCAGAACAAAAGATAGCTTTGAAAGGTCATGGATGCTTGGAGGAGGTACCAGAGGAGGAGGAGGTACTCCTATTTGCTGCCCCAACGTGCTGTCTGGGGAGGTTTGTGGAGGGGCTGAGATCTGGGAGGATGTGGAGAGCATCCTGAGTCTTGTCTGGCCCTCAGACTTTTACTCCCTGCTGCTCTTCCACGTGGTCACCAACGATACTGCCATGGAGCGTATCAAGCATGACTTCGTTGTGTTACTGGAAAACGGCAAAATAATTCACTCTCTTAGACTTATTTTGAAGTTTTAGAAAGCAGGCATTCTTTATTGCAGCGCTGGGTGCACGGGGGATAACTCCACCTAACGTGCACACCCAAAAGACAAAACTAGCAAGTATTTATACTATGTTAATATACATATTCATTATATTTCCGAGCAGTGCTTATCACATTCATGGATTTTCTGGGAACTCGTTAGCATATGCTAATGTCTTTCGCCCATGTTTGTTGGCACCTCCGGGTGGTCCTCGGGGGTCTTCAGACTCAGTCCTGGTATCACATATACGTTATCCCTCAAGGCTGGTTTTGTGATCACCTTGTAACTTTCTTATCTTTGCGCATCTGTTCTTCCATGTTTAAAATGAGATTGTTCCAGAGCTTCTTATCTTAGAACTAATTATTTTCTAAGTTACAATGGTTTCCCTTTTGTTTGGTTACATCTATTGAGCAATGGCTCTAATTGCTTGAATTGATCTTAATATTTCAATATTCACAGGTATCAGTTGTTGTAGGGTGAGTCAAAGACATAGGCGTCCAGGTGGTTTTTCCTCAATCCTACTGGTGAGGGGATAGGGCTTGAGGAACAGAAGGATCCTGTAGATCAACTACTCTTTGCACAGCCGGTGCTGAAAATGGGAAGTTGGCTTTTATGACTATGGGATGTCCCCTCTTTGAGGACTAAGAACTGCTAGGAAGAGATGAGATTCATCTCCACAGGTGATGCAAAAGCTGTGTTTGTAGCTTATCTAGAAGGATCCCCGATTGTTTCCTAAGTGCTGTGATAGCACAAGAAATACATAGTAGTGATCATTTGCCTGGCTGACCTGGGGAGAACTATAAGAATGAGAGGAGATGACAACCCACCATCAAGTGAGGAGGTGGTGGAGCAGGTTGGTAGGCATGATATTTCCTGATCATGATACTTTCATGATTAACAATTAACTTAATGATCAGTCTTTGCCATATTTCTAGAATAACGGTAGCACGTTCTTTTCCAAATTAATACTACTTAGCACTTATCATAGTTTTCATTGCCAGAATCCTTCCCGGACATCCCTCCAGCACATTTGTGGGATAAACAAGTTTTACTGTCTTTCTAAAGGAGGGAATTGTAGAGTGAAAAAAATTAACTAGGACTGATGGATAATTTAAAATCAGAGTTGAAGAGTTCCTTATTCCCAGTGCTAACTCAGACTGGTAATTCACACCTTTCCTAAGGTGTGATCCTCAGAGGTGGAGATGGGATTTGTTTCTGGGGCCCTCAGAAGCAGATATCTTTCCAAGGCTACGTCTACATTATCAAGCAATGAGGCACAATAGGAGGGGATAAAATTATTAAAACAATTGGTATTGAGAGCTCCAAACTAGACTATATGTGGTTTAGGAGATTTACTTCAAACTAGAGCTAGTCTTGGCCCCTGGACTGAAAAGTCACCTTGATGATTGAGGTTCAAGGATGTCTGAAGACAAGCTCTAGCACAAACCCCCCTGACCTGGGAGATGCTCACTGGGTAAAATACATACAAAACTGGGATGAACGGCTGACACACCAAAAGGCTGCTCTGCCATTCAGTGAGATCTGGACAGACTAGAGAGCTGAGCAAAGAGGAACCAAATGAAATTCAACAAAGGCAAGTGTAGGGTCCTGCACCTAGGGAAGAACAACCCCAAGCACCAGTACAGGTCAGGGGTTGACCTGCTGGGAAGCAGCACTGCAGAGAAGGACCTGGGAGCCCTGGTGGACAACAAGCTCTCCATGACCAGCAATGGGCCCTCGTGGCCAAGAAGGCCAATGGCATTCTGGGGTGCATTAAGAAGAGCATGGCCAGCAGGTCAAGGGAGGTTATCCTCCCCCTCTACTCTGCCCTGGTGAGGCCACATTTGGAGTTCTGTGTCCAGTTCTGGGCTCCCCAGTTCAAGACAGACAGGGAACTACCAGAGAGAGTCCAGCGGAGGGCTACGGGGATGATGAGGGGACTAGAGCATCTCTTGTATGAGGAGAGACTGAGAGAGCTGGGGCTGTTTAGTCTGGAGAAGAGAAGACTGAGAGAGGATCTCATCAATACTTATAAATATCTAAAGGGTGGATGTCAAGAGGATGGGGCCAGACCCTTCTCAATGGTGCCCAGTGACAGGACAAGGGGCAACAAGCACAAACTGGAACACGGGAAGTTCCATCTCAACATGAGAAAAAACTTCTTCACTTTGAGGGTGACCGAGCACTGGAACGGGCTGCCCAGAGAGGTTGTGGAGTCTCCTTCTCTGGAGATATTCAAAACCCGCCTGGATGTGATTCTGTGATTCTGGATGATCCTGCTTTAGCATGGGGGTTGGACTAGGTGATCTCCAGAGGTCCCTTCCAACCCCCACCATTCTGTGATTCTGTGATACTGTGAAAATGAGAGCATCAGAGCTGGTTGCACATCACTGCTCCTGCCACTGTTGCTCTGTAAGATGCAGTCCAGTGCTCCAAAAACCAAGGAAGACTGAAATCCATGATAATTGCTAACAAATAGCCACAGAGCCAAATTCGGACTTGCTGGTATGCACACGCGTGTCAAAATATCTGAGGATGGTGTGGTTTTGGTAGGAAAGTTTTCTGCTCCAATTTGGCATTTGGTCTACAGTGGTGAACAATAAAGATGTGTGCTGCCATGGATGGTTGAAGAGCGTTCTGGGACAGGATCTTTACCCACAGTGTGCACAGCATATTTGTTCATGCCTGTGCTTTGACCTGGAAATGTCAGCTTTACAGTTTTAATCCAACCCTGCTCACAGCCACAAGCTGAACTGTAGCCAGGCAGAATATTTTAACATCATATTTGCCAAATGTGCAGTAATATCGGCTTGTCTGTCCAGAAGCTGTTCATCCAACAAGGCAGGCATCAACTTTCAACTGAATCTTTTATCTCTTGACATATATCAGAATTCTAAACTTCCAAGCAGAAAGATCATAATCCTGAATATGAAACACTGGGTAATCAAATTATAGGCATTTTAACTTTATGCTAAGATACCGCATGTGATTTATGCAGAATAGAACTTTTATCACTCTTTTTCATACAGGATTTAGGTTCTTTCTTAGCAAAAACTCACATGGAGATCATGAGGACTATTTATGAAGAAGAGATTTCAAAGTCATTCTTAGGGTTGTTTTGGTACCAGATAGCAGCCTGCTACTCTTTGAAGCTGATCATGTTTTCTTAGGATCAAAAACTCCACAGGGTTTCCCTGGTTGACAGAATGTCTGGCTTGATAGCTATGTCTGAAAATACAACCGCATCTTACAGTACCTTTCAAACTGTGTTTTCAAGAGAGTTGACAAATAACTTCAAAGACTTTTCTAGGCTTTAATACTTCTCAAGTGTGACAAAACAGAGTGAGTCAGAGTAGAAGAGGAAGCCAGCTGGGAAGCGAAAACATTTATTGCTGTTAGAAATGGCAAACGTTTAACCTTCAAATAAGCAAAATATTTTTTATTTTGCAACAGCTTCATTACTAACAGCCAGCGTTTTATTTTAAATTCCTATCAGCAACAGTGGAGCTCATTGTGGTTTCCACAGAGCAGTTAAACCACAGTTCCCCAGTTTGTGTATACAGTACCAAGAAGTCTGTGTGGTCCACGGAGCTATCTCCTGGGCTGGTTTGTCTCCAAAGCAGACAAAACCAGGTGTGTTTCCTCTGGAAGGTCTGCAGGCATCTGGTAACACTACTCAACTTTCATCGTGTTGTACTGCCCAGTGACATCTGTAGAGTTTTTCCCAAGTCAGAGTGAGAGGAGAGATAAATCCCTCACCTACACGTGGGTCTGAGGACACCTGACTTCTAACCCTCGTCCGGACAGTGAGGTCACTCCCTGTATCCCTCACTCTACAGCAACACACCACCTCTTGCTTGTAAGTTTACTACACCAAAATTTCTAGGAGGCTGCTAGACTCTTACTTGAAGACACACCTATCGTTACTTTCAGTAGTGACTACGATGAATATCTAACTAAAATATCTTTCTGTGCTATCATCTCCCACATTGTGAGGAGTTTGAAGAACACACAGCAATAGCAAAACAATTGGATCTGTAATTTGTAAAAATTCTAAAATATGCCTTGAAAATAGCCTTCATCATGCTGTAGATACAAATTCTATAAATACTTTTGAACTAGTGGACTCCTCAAAACGTGTAAATGTAAACATGTATTTTGTCTCCACAGAGGCAGGTGTAACATGAAAAGGAACTTACAGTGACAGTATTACTCATGGAAACATTTTAGGCTACTGTCCTCTCATCTGAATTGATCTAATTCTTATTTGCCGTAGTAAGACAAATAGGCTATAATACTGGATTTCCATGCTGTATGTATCATCACAACTTACTGTGGATTTCAGTAATAGCTTTCTTCAGTATGAAGTGTGGAGCTTTAGCTGATGGTGTGTTGATAAATATAGAAAGCCTTGTTTTGATCTCATGCTAAATAATTCGACAGATTTGTTCCCACATGACAATAGTCTTAAAATGGATGTCAGCTGAACATCATGCTGAAGATCACTGTGGGACTGCAAAAAATCAAAAGTAACTAGCCAACTCTTGCTATTGTTCTTCACAAGGAAAGAATACATATATATTTTCAAATTTGTCACTACTTGGCTTATAAAGACTTCCATGTTGAGTTGTCCTGAAACATTTCATAAACCCTGAATTAATGCCAACATTTTTGTTAACTTGACTGTTTGCAGGATCAGGCCTGGCATCATCAATGCAATTGGCCTTGCTTTGGAATTGGAATGGCTTAGCATCAAATCTTCAAGCAGCAGAAATGAAAACTTGACTAGACAAAGACTCCTCCAATGCTGACATTTAAATTCCTGAAGGAAAATAAGAACTGCCATTGCAGCTGATACGATCAAATTTATTGAGTGAATCAGAATTCCACAGAAGTCAATTGAGTTCTCCCGCTGACTTTTGTGGGTCCCAAATTTCTCACATTATCTGTAGAAATGGCTAAAATTACTAGCAGAAGAGCTTTGGGACCACTTTGAATCCTTAATTAAAGCAGACTAGGGACTGTGCTCATTTTAGGTAATGTTCATTGTATTGGTTAGATTCTGGATCGATTCTAGGTACAGCTCACGCCCTCAGAGGATTTAGCTCTCCCTTAGCAATGTATTTCTACATTTGTTTGCAGTTTTCTACTGCGGTAAAATAATTTCCCCAGACTCCCATTTTGTGACTAAAATCAGTGCTAGTTGTCAAGATAGGTCTTATGTTTATGGCTACTTACAGGTTTTTTGCTACTATTGTTTTTCTCACTATTTTGCAGACAATACTAAATTAGAAAGCAGGGTTGGCATCTTGGCTTGTACAACTTCAGTTCAGAGAGGCCTTGTTAAACTTGGAGTGAGCCAACAGAAACCTTGGGAAGTTCAGCAAGGAGGAAGAGCAAGTTTTGTGTGTGGAGCAGAAAACCCCCATGTGCTGGTACAGGCTGGGAACCGGCTGGCTGATAAAGAGCCATGCTGGAAAGGACCTGGGGGCTGCACGAAGGGCGTGTAGTGACAGGACATGGGGTACTAGCCTGAAGCTGAAAGAGGGTAGGTTTAGATTAGATATTAGGAAGAAATTCCTCCCTATGAGGGTGGCGAGGCACTGGAACAGGTTGCCCAGAGAGGTTGTGGATGCCCCATCCCTGGAAGTGTTCAAGGCCAGGTTGGATGGGGCTTTGGGCAACGTGGTCTAGTGGAGGGTGTCCCTGCCCATGGCAGGGAGTTGGAACTAGATGATCTTTGAGGTTCCTTCCAACCCAAACCATTCTATGATTCTATGATTCTATGCACACTAAGCTGAATGTGAGCTTTCCTCGAAAATAAAGCAAGCCATGTGCTGGGCAACATTAGAAGTACGTCCAGCAGGTTGAGGAAGGTAATTATCCCCCACTGGTGAAGCAGCACCTGGAATACTGTCTCCAGTTTCCAGCCTCCCAAGAAGGATGTTGAGAACATGGTCCAGTGGAAGGCTACCAAGATGATAAGAGACCCTACAGACCCTCAACAGAGGTTGAGGGAGGTGGTCTTGTTTAGTCATGTGATGAGGAGGTGATGGGATGTTTTAACGGGAGCCAGCAACTACCTGAAGGTAACTTATGAAGATGATGGAGCTGGACTCTTTTTGGATATAACAAGGGACAACAGACATAAATTACAGATTGGGGGGTTCAGGGCTGGACAATAGGAAAAAATTCTTGACCGAGAGGGTGGTGCAGCCCTAGGACAGGCTGCCAGAGATGTTGTGGAGTCTCTATCCTTGAATATTTTCAACACCTTGGTGCAGGTACAGCCAGAATCTAGGTGAGCACCTTGACTAGTGCTGGCAATGGTGCTCCTCTGAGTGGGAGGGTGGATTTGTGACCTCCAGAGATCCCTTCCAACCAACAGTGTACGTTGCAGCAGAGGCAGCAAGATACTATGACCACAGCTGTTGGCATTTCTTACATTTTATGAGTGCTTACAACATGGGCAACCGAAGCCTGCAAGCACTTTTAAGTACAATTAATAAGTTTATAGGTGCACATGACGTAGTTACTAATGTAATAACAACCTCACACACAACTGTTCTTTATTTTGGGGGGGTAAACAGGCTTGAATCACTTTTTTTACTAATAAAGAGACAAGTCACAGGGCCTTCACCTATGTGATGTGCAAAAGATATGCTGCAGTCCAAAGGGTCGGTGAGAATTTATGTCTGGTGGAACTCCGCTGCCTTCAGCAGATCTGTATGAGAGGACCTTGGATCTATAGCTGGTGTGAAAATGCATAGTGTCAGAGCTGGAAACTCTCCAGTGCTGTACAGTCTCTGAACTGTGTGAATCAATGATCTCTCAGTTCATTGAAGCAAGTTAGTTAGGAAAAAAGTTTTGAGCCTATATCTGATATACTTTTTCACACCAGCTCTGTGAAACATAGCTGGGAAAAGTAATTTTCTGGTAACTATAAGGTTTTGTAGTTTTTAAATAGCTGTGAGATTTAAAAATTTGAATGTAAGCATATGTGGTTCTAAGAAAGTTTTAAAAGGAGAAAAACCCATCATCTTCTTTAATTTCTTTTCTTTTAGTTTTCCAAATTGTTAATCCTTTTAGAGGTGCTTGAAACTCTTTGAATTTGGCAGGAATTCAAAGCTACTGTGGCTGCTTTTTTTTTTGGCTAAATAAATGATTTATTCAAACCCTCTCTCAACTTCACTCTCTAAATTCCAACTGTTTTAAAAGAAAATCCCCTGCCTCTTCCAAAGTACTTCTCTGCAAGGCCACCGAGTACAGCATGTAAACCATAGCTCAGCTGGTGTGGGAAAACCCTTTTGCCAGAGTTTAAAACCTCTGACTGTTTCAGGCGTGGACTGGAAGAGGTGAGAAGGCGCGTGGGAAGCAGCAGAGCGGTCCTGTTCTCACCTGGGCGAGAGGGCAGGAAGGCGTGACACCGCGTCGGCCTTCGTGGCGCATGTGGCAGGGCTCTCCTCCGCCCGTGGTCCTCTGCCCCACGCTCCCACCCGCGTTCACAGGGTGAGGGTGCTCCCTGCGAGCCGGCCTCACACCCCTCCTCGGGTGTGCCAGTGCCTGGGGCCCTTCCCGAGCGTGGAGACACAAATTCCCTCTGCAGCCCCGAGTCGGCGATGAGCAGCCGAGCGGGCTGGGGATTAAGGGCTGCCATTGCCTGCACCTGCCCGCCGCACCTCAGCGACCCCTGGGGCTGCCATCGCGGCACCCGCCGCACGGAGGAGAGAGGGCGATGCCCCGGAGCCCCGCCGGAGCCTGAGGACCGCTCTCCCGCGGGCCGAGCAGCGGCGGTCCCGCGGGCGGGGCAGGGCGGCACCCGGGGGCGGGCCGCAGCGGTGGGCGGGCGGCCGCGGGGCCGGGAGGCGGTGGAGTTACCGGCCGCCCGGGGAGGACTGGCTGGCATGACCGGGAGGGGCGGTGGCACCGGCACCTCCCCGCCGCCGGGGCAGGGGGCGGAGAGGCGGCGGCGGCAGCAGCAGCAGCAGCCGCAGCCCCAGCCGCAGCATGGGCTGGCCGGCCCCGCGGCTGCCCCGCGGCGGCCGCCAAGGGCAGAGCGGCGGCAGCGGGCGGCCCGGATGGAGCCGGGTCCGCGCCGCTGCCCTGTCGGGCGGCCCGGGGGCCCGCGGCGGTGGCGCCGGTGGCTGCGCGGGCGGCGGTGGGCTCTGGCGGCCGGGCTGCTGGCCGCCGCCGCCGCCCTCGCCCTTTACGCCCGCCTGCCGGAGCCGGCGGCGGCGCCGCGGGCCGCGGCGGGAGGCCGGGACGGCGGCGAGGTGAACGTGCTGCTGTGGTGGGAGCCCTTCGGCCGCCCGCGCCGTATGGCCGACTGCCGGCGGCGCTACAACATCACAGGCTGCCGCCTCAGCGCCGACCGGAGCCGCTACGACGAGGCGCAGGCGGTGCTCTTCCACCACCGCGATCTGGCGCAGCACGGCGCTGAGGGGCTGCCCCGCGGGCCCCAGCCGCGGCCCCCGCGGCAGCTCTGGGTGTGGATGAACTTCGAGTCGCCCTCGCACTCTCCCGGGCTGCGGGGACTGGCCGGTCTCTTCAACTGGACCATGTCCTACCGGCGGGACTCGGACGTCTTCGTGCCCTACGGGTACCTCTACGCCCCACCAGCGCCCCGGCCCTTCGTCCTGCCCCGCAAGACGCGGCTGGTGGCCTGGGTCATCAGCAACTGGAACGAGGAGCACGCCCGGGTGCGCTACTACCGCCAGCTGAAGGAGCATCTCGCCATTGACGTGTATGGGGCGCGGGGACTGGCGCTGGCCAAGGGCGGCGTGGTGGAGACCGTCTCGGCCTACAAGTTCTACCTGGCCTTCGAGAACTCCCAGCACACCGACTACATCACCGAGAAGCTCTGGAGAAACGCCTTCGCTGCCAGCGCCGTGCCCGTTGTCCTTGGCCCCCGCAGGGCCAACTATGAGCGCTTCATCCCCCCAGACTCCTTCATCCACGTCGACGACTTCCCCAGCCCCCAGCTGCTGGCCACCTACCTGAAATTCCTCGATAAAAGCAAACCCAACTACAGGAGGTATTTTGCCTGGAGGAAGAAGTACGAGGTCCACGTCACCTCGTTCTGGGATGAGCATTTCTGCAAGGTTTGCGAGGCTGTGAAGGCAGCCGGGAATCAAATCAAAACTGTACGAAATCTGGCCAGCTGGTTTGAAAGCTGATGTTCCTGGCAAGTGAGGCTTGTTTGGCCAGCCCATCCCAGCAGTGGACTGCGTCAAGACTTAACAAAGGATGAGTCTCACAGAGATTGTTAGCCGAGGTGGTATGCAGAAGGCTGTCATCAGCGAGAGAAGCATACAGGTACAGGTAAACAAGCTGTGAAAAGCCTACAAAAGGACCATTTTTATTAAAGTGCAAAATTATGAAAGTACAAAGAAACATCAGGCAAGATGATTCTTCAAGAGCAAAATTTCCAGAAGTCATACAGATCTGAAACCTTTACAGTTGTGCATAGCTCGACATAAATAACTGATGCCAAGTTCTTCAGCCGTACAGCTGAAACCAATTTTTTCGGCTATGACAGCTTCCTGGACTGTGAAACTTTCTTCTGCTTACAGGGGATACATGATCAGCGCTGGCTTTCTGTACTCTGAACACAGAAGTGAATATTTTTAACAGTGAATATTATGCGTGTGAAAGCTGTTTGCAAATTCTGAGCTGCAAGTGTTGAACGTAAGAATGTATCGATACAGTAGCACTTTTTAGCAATGTTCAAAATTGCACCAGCCAACTAATAATGCTTTGAGCCAATTAATAACGCCATTTAGGAAAAAGTGTGTGGAGAGAACTGGATCTGGGTGGAACAAACAACTCAGATGACGTAGAGTATTTCTTCCACTGCCTTCCAGAACCATAGGCATGTTTATCCTGTATGAAAGTGACAAGAGCTTTAAATACAGGAGAAGACAGACTGTAGAAAAAATGTTGGAACATTTCCACCCTCCCTTTATTCAGGAATTAGAAAATGTTTACAGGAGTCTGCATGTTTTTCTCTGCAAAATTACTGCCATAGGAAAAAGCAGGGGAAGGCTCAGAACTACAGGGTTTTTATTACTGTATGTGTACAGAAAGGCTAACTTATTTCTCTAGTATCATTAGGCAGTCCTATTGTGTAGTGATTGTTTTGGTTTATGGCACACATTTTTAAAAATTCTGCTGGATGATAGACTACTCAGAATGCTACTTTGCTGTTTGTAAGATCATAATTACAAAAAAAAAAAAAAAAAGCCCAAACTCAAGTTCCAAATCACTGCCTTTCAAAAAGAAAATTACTGTAGAGATTAAGATCTAGTCCGTTAGTAAAATACAGATTGTGTGAGGAAAGAATACGAAAAGGGAAAGATTTGCTATTTTTTTTCCCTTTCATTTTGAGGGGTTTTTCTGGCTCAGTTTTTTAATCAATAAATAGGTTCCTAAGATAAAACTTCCTTCTCTCAGTGCCTACCAGGAACATTTACAGTAGTTATTCCCTTTCAGACTCTGCCATTTTGCTGGAGTAAGGTCTTCCTAGTAGTCAGTGTATGGTTACTTTTTGGTTACGTGCAATCTTGCATGGTGAAATCCAGAAAGAAACTTCAATTGCAATTATAGATCCTCGGGAAGCTGAGCCCTCCCTGCCCTTTGCAACTATAAGATTTGGTTGCAAAAAATGATAACCTGCAAGAGTCCTGCACAAACGATTAAGGGATTCATCCTTAATCGGAGTTAGATAATCCATGGAGTTGCCCAGAGACTTCCCTCAGAAAAAAATCACAGGCACAGAACAGGTGGGAAAATAAGAAAATCAGTTGCAAATAAAAGATGGGCATCAGTACAGGTGAGTTTACCGGCATTTGTGAGTCATACTTAGGTTAGAAAAGAATTAGATTTGACTTGAGCAGTAAGGGATGTCAGGTAGGTGCTTTTAAGATTTATGAGCAGGGAGCCTCCTGTAATTTATTTTAAATTAGATGTTCTCCATGATTAGGTAATCGTGGAACCAAGGATTATTGATTATAAACATCATCATCATAATCATAGTAATAATGAAGTTCATTAATAATTTGCACAGATTTACCAGATCAGATCTTGCTGGCTCCTATGTTTATTCCCTTCTGCTTTTGTGCAGGCAAGGATGGCTGAAAGTACGTCACGAACATTTCTGTCGTTAATGCCAGAGCTGCCGGAGAAATTTTATTGGGAAAGGAGAGAAGACAGCGCGATGTGGAGTGTAGTAGGGATGGTCCCTAGTGCTACATTTTCACTTGAACACGTCTTAAGTGATTGTTTAAAGCAAAACCATGTTCTTCGTGGCACGCTCATCTGTTTCTCTACAAGTGGCCATTACTCCCATAAAATTGGTTTTGGTAATTTTAAAAATCTAGTTTAAGTATAGCATTAACAGTAATAGCTAAGTGTCAGGATAATAGAATCTGTCTCCCTTTGAATTATCCTTTTTTTTCTGTTTGGTTTTATTATAATTCATGTAAATATATACCAAATCTGATCTTAAAAGTCATGAGCAATCTTTGAAAACTAAGAATGCGCTACTTTTTATCAGTCTGCTGAAACTAATGTATTTTTTGAAGTTCTCCTAAATTTTTTAGCAATTTCTGAAAGTTTCCAGGCACACAGTTCTTCTGTGTAATCATTAGTAATGCTGCAAGCAGAAGATCAAGCTACAAGAGCATGGCAATTTCCAAAAATGGCAACTGATATTTTTTTCTCAGCCTCTCTAAGAAAAGCAGTTGAAATCTTTGATGAACTAGAGTTTTGTAAAATTCAGAAAAGAGCTATGCAATAATTAGAATACCTTGTTTGAGTAAGGTGGTCATAGTTGTGCTGCATTTGTAAGTTATGCATTGAGTATTTTCAAGAATTGTACAATGAAAACTGCAGTCTTGTAATAATTATTGCAGAGCACTTGCGTTGGGAGAGAAGAAACCTTTTCTTGTTTCATCGTTCTTCTGTGAGCGTTGCACACTTTTCCCTTTAGATTTGGGAGGAAATTCAGCCCTGGTCTACAGCTGCTGAAGTCAGTAGTACAGCATCTCTATAAATCTAGTTTGGTTTTTAGCTCATCCCCTCCAGCAGCTGATAGTTAGTGTACTGTTACGAGCTAAGGACTGGCTTTTGTGATTTACTCCGTAGAGCCCAAGTTCGATGATAAATAAAAAGTTTGCCTGAGCAAATTGGATTGTAGATCAGGTATCGAACTCCCAAAGATATTGCAGGGGATGTATGTAATCCATCTATAAAAATGAAGCAAATTTATTTTCTGTTTTAAGTAGAAAAATCTTTTTGAATACGTTTTGAAAAAGTGTTTTATGCCATGCCTTAAAATATTGGGGTGGAGGGAGAGAAAGGAAGATCGTTATCTTCTGTTTTTTATAAGGAGAAGAGTTAATGCTACTTTTTGATTATGGTATAAATGGAATAGAAAAGTATGTGATCCTTTAAATTACATATTGTATCTCAGGGAATTTTATACTGTAAGGTTTTGTAACCTTCATAGAATGAAGTAACTTTGTATTAATAATTTAGATTGACACTCAATAAAATTAAAGAAAGGAAGTAGCACAAAATGACCCTACTTTTTAATTTTGTCTTCTTTCTGTGATATGAAAGCTGTAGAAAACTGCTTTTTTAAAGAGAAATTATTTCTTTTCATGTTTGTTTAATCAATAGAAGTGGCTGATTGTTTTCAAAGTAGTCAGACCGTCTGAGGTTAGGAATGAAACCTGGCTGTGCCAGGAGAAAAATATTTTCATAAGAGATTCTGTGCTGAGTTATTTTCTGTATGAAAAGGAGCATTTATTGAAGTTGGATGTGTGTTCGAAAAATGTCATTTCAAACAAAACAAAACCCCAAACTTTCTCTTGACCTACAGAGAATTTGAATGTGGTTGGATTTTTTTTTCCCCTTTAAATTTCAAGATGAAATTGAGATTGTGTTTATTTTGATATTCAGCAGGTCGTGCTACAGCTAGCTTTTTAGCTGCAGATTTTTTCATGCTTGTTCATTGTTGTCTTCAACTGAGCAACAAAAGACGAAGGGCCCAACTTTTTTCCCTAAGCTTTTGTTAAAACTGATTGCAGCACAGGTGTTTGCTTACCTCTCTCTTTACTCATCTTCTGTACTGCTTGGTGCATAGTATGGAGAAATTTCAGCATTTCTGAAACTTTCTGCCCAGCCAGGATGGAGTAAGTGCTTACAGTCCTCGCTTCCCCCCCCCCAGGTGATTGATGTATCACCATCACATTTAACCTCTGTAAGTAGAGCTTAAACTGACTGTTTGCTCATGCCCGAGAGGGGAAACTTTTTTTTTTTGTTGTTGTTTTCCAGATGTGATTGAACTCTGGGTTGGGGAAACTGGTGGAAATATTTTTCTGCCAAACATTGAGTACTATTTATTCAAGCTTGTTTGGTGACTCTTATGAAGTGAGTTACACCTGATTAGTTTTAAACTCACTTGCACAGCTTTCTATCCAACAATCATATAAAATGGTATTTGTTTTAAGAGTGTAAGCAGTCCTTTGTAGGGAGCACAGAGCTGCCTCAATCTAAAATCTGTTGAAGAAAACACAATGACTTAATATGGATTTAAGTGGTATTTAACGAAAGATAAATCAGGATCCAAGTATAAAAGCCTATTTCTAATCAGTAAAAAAGGTCATTATTTGAATAAGTCAGTTGTTGCTTGTAACCAACTCTGTTTAACAAGTATGACCTGTGTGATTCTGTATTTTCTTCTGTATGGTCAGTTTAAAAACAATACTTGAGGCCAGAGTATCTATGTCTACTCTGTCTTCTGCAGATGTTTTGCTTTATGATCTTGAGCTAATTACTGAAGCCTAAATTGGGCACAGTGGTGGCTATTTGTGAGAGACTCACCCCAAAGAATATCTGAGAAGAGTAAGACAAAGCCTGTTTTTCATGAGTGCTTTGAGAGGTGCAGGGATTTGGCAGTGCTGGCGGTAAGGTGCTCAGTGTGTTCAGGAAGTGTCCCGAAACTACAAGCCCCTTTTAACTGGAAAATTCTCTCTTAAGGACTAAATACTTCTCCAAACCAGTAAAGTTCTTCAGTGATTTTAACTCCATGGAATTGTATAATTGCATTGATTTAAATTTTGCAAACAGAGTTAAAATTTGACTTTTTCAGTAACACTCAATATTTTAATAATATTATCTTGATAACTATCAAAAGATGGTCCAAAATTTGAAATTTGCATTTCTCTCTATTTATTAAACCATCTTTTGAACTTAATCAGCCCACGGGTTATTTATATGCATTATGGAAGACAATTCTGCATTTGCGTCCTTGAATTTGCCACAGGATAAAAAGACGCTCTGTGTATTTTGGATGACGGGAAGCTAAATGCAGGAAGAATCAGAGCACTAGCAATGTCCAAGTTGTGGCATACTGCAGCTCTGAGATGCTGTTTGCAAGAGCACCTGTGACTGGAAATTGGCCGTCTTGTTTATGAGCAGGAGGCAGAAAGATGATTACAAAAGAAAGTGTAGATTGTCATATTGTGAGTACGTTTTGGTGCATTTGTAATGCTGCCAAATAATTTTCTACCGTGTTAAAGATGGTAGATTTATTTGAAGCAAGCACAGCAAGACTACATGAAATGCAAACTTGGATTTAAAATGGAAAAATTATACAGAATTAAAAAAAAAAAAGGATAACTTGCAATTGCAGGAAAGCATGGATATACATTTTCAATACTTAACTGTGAACAAAGAGAGTTTTTTTGGAAATGCTGACTCCAGCCCCCATTGAAAACAGAGATTCGGTCATGCTTGTGCTCATGCTTACATTTGTTTCTGAGTAGGAATGGTCTCCCGAGATTAAGGCAGAGCTCTGAGCATTTTTATTTCCCTTCCGTTCCCAAACCTACATTTTGCTTGCCTTAATGCTGTTGTTCACATATTGCTCCTCAAATGTGCACAAGGCTTGTGGCTCTGATGGCTTCTTACTTTGGAGAAGCAGAGCTAAGAGAGAAGTTAACATACGGATGTTTGCTGAGAATTTTGGTTGGATTTTGCAGTAGTCCTGGGATAAATGCAAGTATGCAGTGGAGGCTAAAGACAAAATAGAGAAGCATGTTTTTATGGTAGTATTTTATCTGGGACCCCAGCCTGGAATCAAACATCTCATCAGATTTTAAGGCTGAGACTTTATGCTGGGAGTTTTTTGTTTATTGTTGAAGATTATTTTATCAGGTACCCCTGAAGATTCCCACTGCTGTATTATCTCAGAATCATAGAATCATAGAGATGGACTATGAACACAAAGACTTCATTCAGTATCTCTGTGCTGTGAAAAAATGGATTAGGTTAATTAAAGCATCATTCATGCTGGGTTCGGGCTCTGATAAAGCACTGTCGGGCATATTAATGAAAAAACACAGGTTCACCGCCCTGTTACAGTAACTGGTGAGGAATGTTGTCTGCACTGAACCTTTGGAGAAAAGCTAGAGCCTGCATGATGCTGAATTACTCTTCCTTGTAATTCAGTGTGGTTTTTATTCCAAATATGAAAACTGCTGCCATTATGTCAAACCTAGATTTTATCCTTAAACATAGATATTAAATGTATTCTACCAGTTACAAAATTACTTTAAAATAATGATAAGAATTTAAAAATATATTTCATGGATGTAACTGGAAAAAGGCATGTTGCTCTTGGATTTATAGCACTGAGCTAAGAGCCAGGAGGTTTTTGCTGTAGACGTTTCTGCTGTAGCTGTGGGCAAGTTATATGTGAATATAGCCCTGGGTCCTGTCTTCTGAGGACTTCACTGTAGGCCCTCTGGGACAGATCCTCACTTTTGCAAGAGCACGTTTGATTTCCAGAGATAGTCCAGGCTTACACAGCTGCAGTCAGCTGCTTCCATCCTGGGCTTTATCTGCCTGTTTCTACCTCTGCATGACAAAAAGAGGAGAACATGACTACCACCAGCTCCTCCGACTCTTCTTGCAATTTTCTGTCCCTTTACCATCCTTGTCCTGGACGATGCTATTTAGCACTGGGAAGGGTGAAGATGGAAACATCTATGGGAGCCAGCCTGTGTGCGAGCTCAAGAGAGAGTGTGAGCATGCAGAAGGTTAATGAACGGAAAGAGAAAGAGGGAGAGATCTCTTCCTAATCATGCTTCCCAACATACAACCTTCCTAAACCTTTGGAAGAAAGATGACTGAAGACAAGGGGAGGCACAGGCTACTTTCAGTCCTTTTTCACACCTGGAGACTTGGTAGTTTTTCTGGGATCATTGTAGGTGAGAAAATGCACCCCTTCTCCTGCCCCCTTCCCTCTCCTAGCCTGAGGTGGCCTCTGGTGAAACACAATTGAATATGAGCCTTCCAAAATGTTGTGGGAGGCAGTAATCCAACTGAAATTATGGCTGCTTGTCAGAAGGTAAGGTCCTTATGACAACATCACTAGGATTTCTGACACTGCTCTCAGTGGAACCAGGATTTCACTCAGGTTCTATCTGCCCTTAGTAATGGATTAAATTCATAGTTAAAAATTATGCTTTGTCCACAATGTAAAAAGTGAGCATTCTGCCGAGTTCTTGTCAAGTTATTAAGGTGACTTAATCCTACAAGTTATGACTGTTTTCTTTATTCTTGTCCTCGGTGCTGAATATTCAATCTTCAGTCAAACACCAACTATATCCTGTAGAGTCTGCTACAAGGAGAGGACTAGGATGGCCATGCTCAGCACGGGAAGGTGCAGGTGGTGGTTGGGGCACACTTGTCTATCAGCAGCAAAAGAAAGGAGGCAATTCACATAATAGAACCAGAAAAGGAATGGTTAGCCAGGGCAGGAATGGCAACTGAAGTGTTCACCTGGAGAGCCCCAAATGATATGAAAAAACAAAGAGTCTGTTTTGTTTATTTTGTTTTATTTTCATATTAACCTTATAGGGAAAGATGCTTCCTGGAACTCTGTTGATTCCAGCAGTCCCTTTGCAAGTAACCTCTCCCGTGGGAGGTATCTTTCTGCTTTGGAGTTGATGAATACCTAGAAATAAGAAGTCAAGCTCTCAACTGATGGAAACCAGCATGCTCACCTTTACCTCCTGAGAGGCTTCATTTCATTCTTGGGGTATTGTGTACCAAATATTTAAGTAGTCAGACAGCCACATTGAAGAAATAACTTCAGGTTTATAGAACATATAATTCCTTTGGTTTTAGTATTTAGTTTTCCCTTCAGATTCTTTGCCTGAAGTTGTATTGTAGTTTGTCCTTACAGTTTAGTCGTTTCTGTTTCTACTAATTAGAAAGTTACTAAAGTGAGGAGTAATTCAGAGGAGCTGGTGAGTTCTTAGTAAACAATTTTCTTCTGCACCTACTGATACAGAGGAGAGGAAATCTGGCCTCCTGCTCAGAGTCAAGGAGTGAGGAAGACCTGTGTTCTTATCTAGCTCTGCTTCATGGTGGGTTGCGGATCACTGAGAAGCAATAGTGGGTTACCATTAACAACTGGTTTGTCAGGAATCGTCCAAAGTCCAACGCACACTCCAAAACTCAGGTTGCTGACAAATCCTACCCGGCCCTTGCAGCAATGTACAGAGCCTCAGGGACATACCCCATGCCTGCTCTCTACTGGGTGGCAGCACCGGGACTGGTGGGACAGAGTGATGGGAGGACTCTGGTCTATGTTTCTGTCCACACACTACGTGGGCAGATGCTAAAGCTTGGGGCACCTTCTGTCCCTTCTGGACCACTGACTTAGGTCATTCTGGAGCAGCCTCCAAGGGCACCATTGCTGCAGGTAGTATGAATGAGTGGCAGACCTGGGCTTGACTCCATGTGTGAGATGATAGAAAAGATAAACAAATGTCACCAAAAATATATTTTCTTTAAGTTGCTGAAGTACTTTGAATCCCATTGCCTAAAGAATTTGAGGAATGCAAGGAACTTCACAACAAAACACACAAAGAGACCCTTTTGGTTACAGGCACAGACTTTTCCATAGCCTCAGAATGTTCCCATGCCTGCATAAACAAGCTGGAAAAGCCTCATGAGCTTTTTCCCATGTGCAGCAACCGGAAGAGAGCAGGAGAAAGCAAGGACATCACCAAGGCAGTAAAAGAAATGTGTTAGATGAAAAGCTCGCAGGAGCCTGGGAGGCTGATTAGCGGCCCTGGTGACCTGACCAGGGCAGGAGCTGGGAGGGTTTTCCTTTTTGATCTCACATCTGGGAATAATTTTACCCTGAGCATACAAGCGAGATATATGATCTACTCAGCCTCTAGGTTGAGTATCATCGGTAGAACCATCAGGGCACTGAACAACAAGTTAGGGTTGATTTCCAGTGTTTCAGAAGAAAGATGAATCTTGTTCCTTTGGTAGATGCCTGAGGCACAGGCCGCTTTCCTCCCACTGGTTACTGACTTGTGACATATTATGGGAAAAATCCTCTTCCCAACATCACCCCAAGGGCTGAAGTGATTTTAACCAACCTTTTTGTATAGCCAATGGTCTTACAACTCTACAAGCTCTCAACAACTGACCAACCTCTCCAACTGGCTAAGCTATGGACAGTGTCTGCTGGCTGTGGGACAGCTAGATACGTTGTTCAGGCACTTGGATAGACTTTTTACAGTTTTAAACTGTTTTCTCTGCTCCCGTTGCTCTAGTGATTGATGTGTCTCCCTGTGCACTTATCTGTCACATTTCTGCTGTGGGCCATCTTCCACATCTGCTCTCATTTCCCTCATAATGAACTGCTTGCCAGCTCAGCCGCTTGGGCAGGTTAGTCTGGTCTGGTGGGTTGTGTCAATGGGTGTGGTGGGTTGGCCCTGGCTGAGGGCCAGGTGCCCACCAGAGCTGCTCTATCACTGCCCTCATTCACTAGACAGGGGAGAAAAGGTATAACGAAAAGCTTGTGGGTCGAGATAAGGACAGGGAGAGATCACTCACTCATTATCATCACGAGCAAAACAGACTGAACTGAGAGAGGAAATTCATCTAATTTATTACCAAGCAAAACAGAGTAGAGGAGTGAGAAATAAAATCAACTCTTAAAACACCTCCCCCCACCCCTCCCATCTTCCCCGGGCTCAACTTCACTCCCGGCTTCAACCTCCTCCCCCTCAGCGGCACAGGGGGACAGGGAGTGGGGGTTACGATCAGTTCATCACACAGTGTTTCTGCCGCTTCTTCCTCCTCAGGGGGAGGACTCCTCTCATCGTTCCCCTGCTCCAGCATGGAGTCCCTCTCACAGGAGACAGTCCTTCACGAACCTCTCCAACGTGAGTCTCTCCCACGGGCTACGGTCCTTCACGAACTGCTCCAGCATGGTCTCTTCCATTGGTGCAGACCTTCAGGAACAGACTGCTCCAGCATGGGGTCCCCCACAGGGTCACAAGTCCTGCCAGCAAACCTGCTCCTGCGTGGGCTCCTCTCTCCACAGGTCCACAGGTCCTGCCAGGAGCTTGCTCCAGCGCGGGCTTCCCATGGGGCCACACCCTCCTTCAGGTGCCTCCACCTGCTCCGGTGTGGGGTCCTCCACAGGCTGCAGGTGGAATCTCTACACCCCCTCATCCTCCCTCCATGGGCTGCAGGGGGACAGCCTGCTTCACCATGGTCTTCACCACGGGCTGCAGGGGGATCTCTGCTCCGGCACCTTGAGCACCTCCTCCCCCTCCTTCTGCACTGACCTTGGTGTCTGCAGAGATTCTTACATCTTCTCCCTCCTCTCTCCAGCTGCAAAAGTTCTCCCTAACTGCCTTTTCTCTTTCTTAAATATGTCATCACAGAGGCGCTGATTGGCTCGGCCTTGGCCAGCAGCGGGTCCGTCTTGGAGCCGGCCGGCATTGGCTCTATCAGACACAGGGGAAGCTTCTAGCAGCTTCTCACAGAAGCCACCCCTGTAGCCCCCCTGCTACCAAAACCTTGCCACGCAAACCCAACACAACGGGAAAGTAGTATTGTGAAACAACAAGTGCATATGTAATTTTCTTTTTTGGTGGCCTTTTAAGATTGTGGATAGCCAGGCTGTGGAGTTACCACGTGGCTGGGAAGAGAAGGAAAGTGAGATGAAGAACTGACGATGTATCTATCTCCTTGCCTTACTCAAAGCTAATCACACCCAAGGAACAGAAGAGCAAGTGTTCCTAAGTGGCAAATTGAAGAAACCCTGTATTTGCACTGTAATGTTCCCCATGACAGTATCAGAAATGGGGATGGGGAAATCTCCATTTCTTTTTTCTAAATACCTGCTTCTCCACAAATTTAGGTTTGATCCTTGACTGCCTCAGAGCACTCCCTCATCTTGTACCTCTTCCCATAACTTGTTCACCTGTGTGATCCTGCTTAACTGCAGGGGCACCTGGACTGTTACAGCCTGCCCTTGGGGCCATCCACTTTCCTCTAGCAGATGCGCAGGGCCCAGAGGGGGCAGTGAGCTTTGTGCTGGGCACACCGACGGCTCAGGTCCCATCCTCACATCTACCCAGGGGAGGCAGAGACAGACCTGACAGTACGGTTCAGCTCTGTGAGATGCCTGCTCCTCCCAGGCATCCCTATGCCCCTGCGTCTTGTAGCTTGTCCTGAGCAGTGTTACTTGTGGGTACGCTGGCTCTGCACAGACACGCCGCGAGTACAATGGAAGATCATATCTTGGCCCCACATCCTTAATCAAGCCCATAAACCAAACCCACATATTAGCACAAATATCTCCAGATACACCCTTTACGAGGCGTTGGACACCTCAGAAAGACTATCATTTAGGCCATCTCCTGTTTTCCTACTCATGCATGACCTTGTGTATTTTACAAAGGCTACTTTAAGAAGGCAGGGTATTATACTGTCCAAAGAGAAAGTAGTTGCCTTTTTTTTTTTTTTCCTGATATTAACTGCTGGAGTATGTGCAGGCTGCCAAAAAAAAGATCTGACTGCTTGGGATATTGGTCAGCCACATGCTGATTGTATTGTTCTGTCAACATACACATCCCGTGGATTTCACAAGTGGTTTTGGAGTATATAGAGTGTTGTTAGCTCTTGTGGAAATTCCTACTTATTATCAGTCTAGGCCACATTTTATGCTAGGAAGCCAGCAATTTGAGCAAGACTTTTGAAAATACATAAACTTTTCTGTGTTGTGTCCATCTCTCTTGGTCTAGATTGAGATGAGTGTTTTAAATCATGCTGGAAGGGCACAATTTCTGCACTGGTGTACTGTGTTCTGCTGCTTTTGCATATCTAGCATGATCTAGCAGCTTTAAGACTGCCACAAAAATATGTGCAAATGAGCAAAGAAATAGAACTGATTTCATTGGTTCAGATGAAACTGTGCCTTTATAACCCTTAGGTTAAAACTTAAGAATGAAGAGGATAATTTCAAATGTTTTATCTGAAGTTACATAAATAAAAGGCAGCTTTGGGACTGGGAACCTGCTGTCTTGTGTTCAAGTGATTCTACCCTGTGATTACCCATTTTACTGGTCATCACTTTTTATGCTGGATGGCAGGTCCAAGGCAAGGTGGAGGTTATAAGGTTCTGTTCTTGCAAACTCATTTTTGCTGCTCTTCAGGTGAAACCACAGATCCTAACCAGTGCTTATGTATTCACAGCTTTACTGTGTCATATGGATGCATATGTTGATTCCCTATGCTTACCTCCTGGCTTTAATTTGAAATTTGTTACGAAAGAGCAACATGGATATAATTTCTACATTTTACAAATGTGAGTTTGCTGCAAGGTGCTTCAGCATCAAAGATGCCACAGTCAAAGCAGACTGCTATACCGTGAAGACTTGGACCCAGAAGGACTTGGGCATTTCACTTGATACTGAAATTAAACCTGATTTGCACATCTGTAGGAATCTGTATTTAGATTGGAAGCACTCGCTTCAAGTCCTGTCTCTGTCCATCCCTACTGCATTCACATCTTCTTAGGAAGACTGAAGTCCTCTCTTGGACTTGGCAATCTACATATACCTCTGCACATGTAAATGCTGAAGGAATATGGCCTGGGTGACCGACAGGTCTGTAACAGAACAAAAAGTATCTGGTTGGTTGTCTGGATCCTGAATCTGGCCCAGGACCTTACCACAGGGGAACACTGGCTTTGTTCTCACTGAGGGGTCCAACCACATTGTGCTTCCTGGATTCATCTTGTTTCTCATGCTCTTTACTGTACATTAAAGCCTTCTCTATTGATCCTTCTGAAATGCTACTGCTGGATCAAAGGAGAAGTATGCATTTGTTTTGGTAGCATCTCACCCATCTGGTTTTAACAGAGCAGGATAAGAAACATCAGCGAGGCAGTCTACTCTACTTAATTTTCAGGGTTGTCAATCATCTGATTTTACAGGTACTTCTCCAGTCTGCTAAAAGAAAACAAGATCAATTACATCTCAGGTTACTTGGTTTATATGATGAAAACTCTGCGTTAGCATCAAGCTAAAAGAATGCATTGCTTTAGTGAAAATGTCACACAAATTTATCTTTGCTTCAGCCTCCACAAATTCTGGTATAAAACATGAGAGAAGTATCTGTGGGGTTTTGAAGTCCTATAACCAGCCATGGCATCTTTCCTGGCCTTGATTCTTAGGACCATATTCTAGATATTTCATTGTCTTTTCAAGAGGCAACTTGTGCTAAGTGCTTGTTGTTGATAATAACAGGAATTCATTTTCTTCAAGCCATGAGGTTATATGGACATGCTATCCACACAGCTGGTGCAGAAGGGGACACCATCTCCTTGAAACTACTTCATTTGATTCTTGGACTTATTCCAGCTGCCCAGTGGAGTGGAAAGAGCTTCATCTGTGTCCCAGTGCAGCAAGGCAGGTCTACTTGCTGCCTCCCCGGGGTGTGACAAGGTCCTTGGGAACTCACAGGATCCAGGTGTGATCCTCTCTCTATGCCAGTTACACATTTTTCTGCCCTTGTATTATGGTAACAGCTCTCAAACTAGTCTCTGTAATTTATATAAAGCAATCCTTTTTTGTCCCATTGGAGAAACTGCTGGGAACTAGAACTTTTGTTCAAATGTAGTGACAGGACAAGGGGTAAGGGCCTTAAGCTGAAGCAGGGTAGATTTAGATTAGATATTAGGAAGAAATACTTCCCTGTGAGGGTGGTGAGGCACTGGAACAGGTTGCCCAGAGAAGCTGTGGATACCTCATCCCTGGAAGTGTTCAAGCCCAGGTTGGATGAGGCTTTGGGCAACGTGGTCTACTGGAGGGTGTCCCTGCCCATGGCAGGGGGGTTGGAACTAGATGATCTTTGAGGTCCCTTCCAACCCAAACCATTCTATGATTGTATGATTCTATTGTCCTGGTATCCTGGGATACAGATTCACCGTGATTTGTGTGAGAAGTGCCTCTTCATTAGCTAGTAACACAGAAATCATTCTTATCCCAAGCCAGATTGAAGTAGAATGCAAGTCAAGTACCTATTAATTTAAAACATCCTTTGAAACACTGAAGCAGCATATTTGTTCAAGTCACAAAAAGCACAGAAGAAGCAGCGTAGAAGGCAAACTAGCCGTATAGAGTCTCCTGTAAGGAGTAGTCCAGGAGGCACAAGTAGATTTCATCTTTTTCTGATGTCTTACATATTTCTAACTCATTGGAAATCATTATTGTCTGACTTTCCTGGAGATAGCAGTGGTCATTTCTAGGATAGATACCTTCCCTGCACTTAACCTCCTCCTTCAGTCAGTGACCCAGCGTGTGAATTGCGGTGGGGAGGGTCTCCACTCAGCCTGACACTGCAGATCTGTGTGCATGCTTGCAACTGTCCTTCACACAAAACTGTACTCAAAGTAGATAGATGTAGCTCATGATCAGTTCTTAGCTGTGTGCAGAGATGGTAGTAATTAATGGTGGTGGGGTGCCGGTGGGTTTGGGAGACCTGGCTCCTTCCCCCCAGGAACACCACAGTGGAGTAAGATGGGACTTTCCCAGACCATTCCTTGTTCTTATTTTCCCCTCACTTTGATCACAGTAAGCTGCAAAGAAGACTTCAGTTTGTAAATGGACCTAACCTTGTTTCCTTGGGGGATTGTGAGATATTTTTCCCCATTAATGAAGTGCTTTGAGATCTACAAAGAAAAAGCTACTAGGGTGGTATGAAGGAGCTGATGCTAGAGACTAAAGTAGTGCATGGCAGTCAAAAAAAGGGAAAAAATTGCTATATTAAAGGAGCGTAGATCTATGAACTCTGCTGGGATAAGCCATGGGCATCGTTGCTAAACTGAGGCTCTGGTGGGAGTTGTCACTGCTCCCTTGGCAGTGCAGTGCATGTTACCATGCTGCTCTCGATCCCCATCTCCATCCCACTCTCAATCCCCATGTCCATCTTCATCCCCATCTCCATCCCCAACCCCATCGCCTGCATTTTACCTTTGAGAGGAACTTCATGGCACAACGGAGATAGGAACGTCTCTTTCATGCCAGCACTTCCCCGTAAACTTGACTTAGTTCAGTTAAAGGTGTCTATTCACAAGGGAAATCTCTCCGGAGACTTTCTTGGTGTGTCATCCTACGTGTAAAATCTGCATTTGCCTACATGGCCACAGAAATTATCGTGGGAGACACAGCAATAGAACCGTTCCAATACTAACCAGAGTGACTGCACTGACATGGTGTTTGTTGTGAAAGCAGCAGAAAGTGAAATAAAGTCAAACTGTTCTTTCCATGCACATCATTTATATTGTATTAATTGACCAATATGTTTATGTACTCCCAGTGCTTTGCATCTCTTTGATCTTTGCAATTGCAGAAGTTACAGCACAAACAGAACAGGGTCTGCACAAAATGGTACTGCATTGTGTGCCTTTGTTTACAGTGAGCATGACCTCATGGATTGCATTTCGGATGGGTCTACAATACAAGAGCCTTGGCTGTGTCAAGAAGCTGATACCGTGGGATAACAATAGTAAAGCCACTTGCTCTGCTATTTTCAGGTGGGATGTCCTACAAAGGACATGTGGCAAAGTATTTAGGTAAACTTTGAGTCAGATTAAAAATGTAGTCAGAGTACATAACATCACAAATACATTATTGTGGGATTCTGGGCTGTAAAATAAGCTTTGCCTTTACAAGGTAGCTTTTCTTCAGTAGCTCAGGCTGACTCTTAACAGGAGCAATATATATCAGTATAGGTTTTTAGCAAAATTTTAGAGATTTTTTTCTTCAAACTAATAAAGCAAAGAAGCTCAAAGTGCCAGAGAAGCCCATAGCCCCAGAGTGGAAGACAGGTTTCTATTCTTCACCACTTAGATACAGCCTGTACAAAGGAGAGGTGTCAGTTTGTCATGTCTCATCGTGTTCTGATTTTCAGGAGGGAAATGAAGATTTTCAGTGACCTAATGTTCTACCCATCATCTGCTACGCTTCATTTGCCACCGCCAGGGACACACTCTGGCAATGGAGAATGTGTTTGTGTCCGCACACAGCAAAGGCCGTACGATCGGGGGCCATGGGGAAGAAGAGGTGCTGGATCAGATCAGTGGGCCATTGCCTCTGGGAGCAAACAGTGATGCAGCGAGCTGCTCAGTGCTGGTGGCAGCCATCGTCACCCAGCCTTGACCAGGCTACTACATATGTTGGCTAAAATTAAGTGATTCTTTTCATCTCTCAAGACGGTGTTTCCTATTCTCTTCAAAGTTTAATGGAGAATTAATTTGCTCTCCCATGCATGGGTAGAGTAAAACCTCAAAATAAGAAGTGAGCTAAAGTGGACAGAAGAAATTTGACCTATAAAGAACAATTTTTCTTAATCCTCAGGCCAGCTTTGGAGAGAAAAGTGCCCTGAAGAGTAACACATGTACTAGCTAATGAAACTTACTGCTGGCAATGTCCTTCTTTTATAGGAAGGGTGGGCTTCTAGCTCAAAGGCTACTGCCAATTTTAAATAAGACAGCATTGAACAAGAAGAATCACAGGCTCTTTGGTAGCCCATAGCAGGTCCTAAAGACCATTCTGGACATTTTGAGTATGAGTTAAAATCAACATCTTGGATTTTATCCGTAACTTGAAATGGTCAGTGTCTCCTAGAACAGAGGGGTCAAAGACACAAGCGAAATTCAATTACAGAAGTGAAATTCAGACCCATGGGATCACCTTGGGAAAAGTTTGGGAACCACCCTATATCTCAGTTGATCTGGCTTTCATACCATTGGCATTATTTGAGAGCAGTTTTCTGGCCTGGCTATGTTTTACCTTCTGTTACTGTGATCCAGTCCCAGTGTAAGATTAGCACAGATAAGTGAGACAAAGTCTGCATAGAAAAAGGCACAGTTGGAAAAATGCCTAGGTGCTCTGAACACTCCTCTTTCTCCAGGAGAAGGTCAGGCTATCGTAATACTTCTGTTTTGTTATGTACTTATATTACATTATCAGTGGCAGCTGAGTCCAATCAGCTGGGTGCACGGATATAGTTATCATTTTTGCTTCTGGTTCTTTTCCAGAAACGAGGTAGGTTATCTCAGTCCTCGCCAAGGCATTGCCAGGTGGCTCTCACCCAGGGCCAGGACTCACCTGAACACTGGATTCTTTGTTCCACTGCCCTTCCTCTGGTCAGACAAGGAGCAAATAATCAGATTGCTGTTCACTGGCAACCTGTTTTCCTTAGACTAAGATCGAAAGATTTGGCGACTGTTTTTTTTTTTTTTTAACAACCATACATGCAATTAACTGCATGAGTGTTCTATTCTAAATAGGATGCATGTCCATGGATACTCAGAAATATTGATTTCCTTTGTTTGGACAGCACTGCATTTTGCTTGTGAACTAGCAGCAGAATTGCTTTGCTTCTCGCTGTCACACCTGTGAAGAGGCTGGAGTGTGCATGCTCTTCAAAACTGAATGGTTCCTATTAAAAGCCAAACAATATGGGTCATTTCCTCTGAGTATCAATAAAGGCACTTTACTTGCTTATCAGTTCTCTAGCAGTGTAGCTGATATCTTGTATTTTACAGCCCTTTATGTTTTCTGTGTGTTAAGAGTTATAAGAAGAACAAAGAACTTGTCTAGAGCTGTCTGTGTCTCATCTCTGTTAACAACGTAATGAATGCACGTGTCGAAAAAGAAGCCACCCAGACTTCCTGAAACCTAAAATAAGAAAGAAAATGTCCTATTAACAGCAGCCTTTCAATACAGAGCTCAGCTTGTTCAATCATCCTTAAAAGCTCAACAACAGAGATGGTGGCAGGCTGTGGATGTTCTCAGATTTGAGTCATTTTGGTTTCAGGAGGTGAGGAACTGACTTCCAACCTCAGACTGTAAAATTCACCCTGGTAGCACCTGCCAGAGCTGCTGCAGGAGCGTGTTCCCTGCCATGACTGTACCAAGATGCCCCAGACATCTCAGATTTCAGGCATTTCGGACTCAGCAGAAAACAGCTCAAACTCAATGGGTCTGGAGCTTCGTACAGCACAATGCTGCTACGCATTCCTGTCGTCCAGCCTGTGTCTTGTGTCCCTAAAGTGTACATATAGGAGCCTGTGAAGGGAGAGTCACCAGGCTGCAGGTAGCAGGGTGCTAAAATTGCTACTCATAATGAAGCCAGTGATGTTTTGGGTATGAGGAGTGGATGGGACTGGGTAAGAGCGTTAGGTTCAGCAGGCTTTTGCAAGTGCACGAGGGAGAGTGGAACAGCTTGGCATCCTGCAAGTAGTAATTAATGTCTGTATGTAGCTGAGGACAGGCAGGGGAAGCGAGTTTAGCCTCTTCCCTCTCTTTATTTTTTTCCCCTCTTTAAGCTTGCAGTTTCACCAACGCAGTGTGTATTGAACATTTGTTTTGTTACCTCTTTCATGTCACTGCTTTTACACTCTCTTGGCTTTGGGGCACTAAAGCTTTCAGTGAAGAGCAAGGTAAAGCTGGGATTTGATGTTCTTGTGCATCGTTTCTTTAGTGTCCTGTATCTATAGCTAGAGTGTGAGAGTCCGGATGGGAGGAGGGAATCGATGCTCACATGTTTTAGCAGAAGGTGACACCAGAGCCAGCCCTGTTCCCCTGTTTCTCCCTGGTATCACAGAACCCAGATCCAGACAGATAAAGCAAGAACAATATGAATTAGGACAGTGTTAATATATAAAAATGACAGTCCTAATTCACTCTCTTGTATTAGTCACTGACGTTATGAGAAGGTCCACTCTACATTCCTCTAACTGCAAAAAATGAAAATAGCGTATTAATTTGGGGTCGACTCACTTTTCTTGTAACTCTTGAAACACGTTACTGTACTGAATATACAGTGAATCTTGTGTTTTGTCTGTGCTGCACAAAAATATATATGAAGAATGGCTATTTATCATCCTTTAGCATAATTTAGCCATGCCTCTCTAGCCAGTTATTTTTAGGATGAGATGAATCATGGCCTGTTTCTGCCCAGTGGTTATAAAAGGAGCCTAAAATGACCATCTCAGATGCAGGTGTCTTTTGTAACCATTTTTGTTGTACTACTCTTCCTTAATTTAGTTTCACAGTTACACTTGGTTAGAAAAAGCTGTTCGTAAACCAGAAGGCATCAGATCTGTTATGCCAAAGCTGAACACGAAATTAATTTATTTTATATAATAAAATATGATCCGGAGAGTATAAAAAAATGGGAGGTGATAAAGTAAGATCTCCAGAGTCGTGATTTCCTGAGGTGGGTGCTGTGGCAGCGCTTGCGTGCAGCGGGTGGTGTGTGGGTACCGGGGCTCTCCCAGCCCATCATCTGGCCGGCAGTGTGCCTTCCCAGCCCCAGCAGAGGAAACTCTCCCAAACTCTCCTGACTTATCTTAGGCATCTGCGCTGAAGTGAGATGAAGTTGCTCAGAGGGCTCGTTCCCATCCCTCTGGGCTCCCCTTGCAGTTGGGGACCACTGTGGAGGTGAGGTGTCTGCAGCATCAGCATCCCTCTGCGACGTGATAGACCAGGTTGCGTCCTTAAGGAGCTTGCATGGGGGAAAAACCACAAGGTGCAACATGGTGGGATGGTGCTGGCAGAAGGGTACGCACCGTACAGCACAGATGTGGCCAGTTGTTATTCGTGGTTTCAGGGATGGATGAACAGCATCTTGCAAGATCACTGCAGAAGTGCTGAACCGGTGGCTGCTCGGGCTTTGCAGCCTGAGAAAGGAGCTTCCACAGGAGAGGATCAAACCTGACGCCAAAACGCGGGCATGCAACCAGCCACCCCGCTTTGCTTAAACAAATTAGTGGTCAGCTACATTATAAGCTCACTGGGCAGGGATCATCTTTTTTTTTCTCTGTTTTTTTTCTGCTTTTTTTCTGACATTGTCACAGTAGAGATAGCAATGCTTTTATTAAAACATATTACAAGATCAGTGTAATGTATCATTTTCTGACCAAAGGTATTGGTATTTATGAACATTAGGCACAGAATGCTGTAAATAAATTAATTTCAATGTATATAAAAATAAAACACTGGGGTTTTCTTGTAAAATAATTTCTTTGTTTTATAAAATAATTTACTATTGTTTATTCCTTTGTAAAATTTTGTGAAGTATTTTGTAAATGAATTTATCTTTGTTTTGTAAAATAATTTATCTTTTGCATTTTTGGAACAAGAATTAATAGATTATAATGCCATACTAGTCATTAAGCCGATTGGGACAAGTTTAGTAAGATTAATTTTGCATTCTGAGGCTGTGTACTCCCAAATGAAAAGCAATTAATTACAATGAACCTTCAGATTTGCTATTCATTTTGCAAAACCAAGAAAAACAGAAGCCTGCAATGCTACCTGTGTCTAAACTTCATTGATCCCACTGGACCCGTTAAGAATGAATAATTTTAGGCTTTTCTCCATATTTCCATTTTCTCCATGCACTTTTTCCACACTGCAGGAGAGATCGGATTCACGATGCCAGAGAGGGGGAGGAAGGCTCACTGTAAGGCTCAGGATTGAGAAATAAATACCAGAAAGACAATATCAGATATCAAAGATCATAAACCAGGTAGAATAAACATTTTTTACTGCATTACTCTGCATTTCCAGGATGCGATGTGGACAGTGGCTGAGCACCGGGAGGAGAGGACCTTGCTGGTTTTGCTGTGAATGGCTCCTAAGGCTGAAGCTTTAAATCGGCACTTGGAAATGGAAAAGCACGCTTGTGCAAAGTGCTCATCTCTGGCTTTAGGTAGTAATTACCCCCGAGAGGGTGCTCAGAACATGTGTAGGAGTTTCCCTCTGCCAAGAGAATATTTTGAGATGTCTGGGTTTTGACATCTCCATTTGCATTGCATGCTTCGACTCATTGGCTTCACTTCCTGACGAGACAGTTCTGTCAAGCATTTGCAATCTTTTTGATTCAAAGGGATTAGTAAATCTAAGCAGGGTGAAATCCTGCTAAAAAAATAATAGAGAAGGCTTTCTATTTCATTTTAGAAAATATTATTTGTCTTTTCAAAATACAAATTTAAAATACACTTTTTTTTTTTTAAAGCCACAGCTGCATGTCATCTTGTCTGTCTCCCAGCATCGCTCAGAATTAAGAAGGAGGTACCAGGATTATTTAGACGTACAGCACCAAGGTGGTCCCCTGTGCATCACCCACCTCTCCCTGGCAAACACCAAGCACTTCCCAAATTCATGAGGCACCCCGGTGCTGTTAGCCCATCAGCAACCTCTTTGCTCCTTAAAAGCAGATGACTGCTGCTGTTTGGCCCCTTGCTTCTACACCAGCACAGGGAAGGGGTGATGAAAAATAGCTGTTTAGAGAAGGTCTGAAGGCTGCGCTGAAGAAATGGGGTTACTTTCCCCTGCTGCTGGCATGCACACTCCTTCTCTCCCTGCTCCTTGCCTTGCCTTGCCTTGCCTTGCCTTGCCTTGCCTTGCCTTGCCTTGCCTTGCCTTGCCTTGCCTTGCCTTGCCTTGCCTTCCCTTGCCTTCCCTTCCCTTCCCTTCCCTTCCCTTCCCTTCCCTTCCCTTCCCTTCCCTTCCCTTCCCTTCCCTTCCCTTCCCTTCCCTTCCCTTCCCTTCCCTTCCCTTCCCTTCCCTTCCCTTCCCTTCCCTTCCCCTTGTCATCCTCTCAGCTCTATGAATATTCCTTCGTTCATATCTCTTATAATAGGTTTTAAATCCGCTCGAGTTATTTTTTTTCATATGGGAATTGTGCAGGATGAAAATGTAGGGCCCATTGCTACCACCAGCGGTTAGCTGAAGGACATTTTGGGTTAGATCTTTGCAGGAAGGTATCTCTAAAAATCACCGTAGGGCAAAAGGGTATCTTGTAAGGAAGCACATCAGGCTGTTTGCTGCTGCTGACTTTGCAGCGTGAGATATTCGGATGGGAATGGCCCCTCTGCGCCTGTCCTAAGCCCTGCTCAGCGGATTATGGCATTGCGCTTCGCGAGGGATGTTGGTTGGTGTAATCCACTGCTACGTGAGAGATTTGCTGTAGGATGATGCCGAAATGCAACGCAGTATTTTTACTCAAAAGATGCTGTTATGTTTCAGCAGGGCTGTTGCATTTGGGGCTATGAAAAAATCCGTGCAGCGTAACGATGTGCTGCTCGTTACAGTGAGTATCAGCTGGAATTTGAGTTTTATATTGCTGAAATTCAGCCCAGTTTCTCTGTTATATTTTAACAATGTGACAATAAATGTTTTACAGCATCTGCCTCCTGTTTGCAGGGCTCTGGATTTCAGCGCAGTTGGTGAGAACCTCCCCATGTTTTTGATCCTGAGTCTTGTTTCCATAGTCCATAGGGCCCTGGAGGCTAGCTCAATGTCCATTTCCCACATTTACCTGTCATTTTAGAGTTAATTTTTTCCATTTCTTCACTTATTTTCACTATCATCTTCATAATTTCCTTAAAGTCATACACGTTGACAGCGGAAAATTAATTTTTTGTTCTCAGTTCAGGTTACTCATATTTTCTTATGCTTCACCAGAGGATACTGGCAGCAAAAGTCAGTAGGAACTAAGATGTTAGTATCGACAGTGTCTTAAACCAAAATGTTTCATTTAAAACTGACATCTGTAGTGGAATTGCAGGGAAAGTGGACACAAACCTCTATAGTTCAGGTGTCCTGAGGATGCTGCAGCTGCATCAATACCCCGTAATGTTTGACTCAAAATTAGATTCAAGGTGCCTGCTACTTGCTTTGCTTTGCAACCCTGAGGAATTTCATGGAAAAGCTGAAGCATTTTTCTGTCTGTCCTGGTTTCAGCTGAGAGGATTGATTTTCTTCATAGTAGCTAGCGTGGGGATATGTTTTGGATTTGTGCTGGAAACAGCGTGGATAATATAGAGATGTGTTTGTTCTATGGACCTGTTATTGAGCAGTGTTTACGCGGGGCCAAGGCCTTTTCTGCTTCTTGCACTGCCCTGCCAGCAGGTGGACAAGAAGTTGGGAGGAGACACAGACAGGACAGGTGACCCAAACTGACCAAGGGATATTCCATACTCTGTGACGTCATGCTCAGTTTATAAGGAGCTTGGGGGAAGAGAGAGGGGGAGCGGCGGCATTCGGAGCGATGGCATTTGTCTTCCCAAGTAACCGTTACGTGTGACAGAGCCCTGCTTTCCTGGAGATGGCTGAACACCTGCCTGCCCATGGGAAGTGGGGAATTAATTCTTTGTCTGTCTTTGCTTGTGTGCATGGCTTTTGCTTTACCTATTAAACTGTCTTTGTCTCAACCCATGAGTTTTCTCACTTTAACTCTTCCAATGCTCTCCCCCATCCTGATGGGGGGGGAGTGAACGAGCGGCTGCGTGATGCTCAGCTGGGTAAAACCACGACACTGTCACAAAAGCTAGAAATTTTTAAGCCTGCTGAGGTAGATAAATAGGCCTGCAATTCTGTATGCATGTTTTGCCTAAAAATTAAAAAATGACGGCTTATCTGCTTTGCGAGTGCCTTCTTAAAAATTACACTTTCTGGGCCTGGGTGTGTGATGGTGCTATTGGCCAAAATGCCCCCGTGCAGCATCTCCCATCCTGCCGAATTCTATAATGTGGCAGTTTTTCCCAACTGTTTTTCTCCTCTTCAGAGCTGACTGTGTTTTATCACGAATGGGCAAATTTTGAGTGTGCTTAATTGAATTCACTTTTTTCCTGTTTGTGTGCTAAGGCACATAAGCTTTAATTGCCAGGGCTGCCTGTCTTTTATTTTCATACATTTGAACCTATCTCAGGATACTTTTAAAAATAAAAAAAAAACCTTGCAGGGGTATGATAAATCAATCAGAGCTGTATCCCATAATTTAAAATGGTGCCACCATACCAGGTTACAGGGCATGGCTGTTTTCAGCTGCTTGCAGGCACTTTTCTTGGGTGGCCTCACCTCCTTAGGAGAAGACAACGGTCCCAGAGCTGTGGTGCAAGGCCTCCTGAGACAGTGCTCAGGAAGTTTGCTATCTATATGTAGTTATTATCACAGACAGCATTCTAGGAACAATCTCAATTTATGTTTAATTTGATTCAAAGGACATTAGTCCTAATATGGACAAAATTTTAAATATATAAGTGATATAAATATATAAAAAAATTTTAAATATATAATCATAAGTGATTTTTAAACCATTGATCTCAGTGTGATAAGTGCAGGTAGCATACAAGAGTTAAAATGTCACTTTTACCCATTTTTGCGCCAGTGGATAAGTTTAAGAACAGACAAATATTTTTTCTTACAGCAGACATTTGTTTCTAATCGTATGTTTGAGAGAACAGAGAAAAAGAATTTCCCTGGTTTATCATGAAAAAGGAGATTAGCATAATGTTTCCCAGTTTAGTAGTAGTAGCAAAATACTCCTTTCATTTCAGTGAAGTCTCCTCTAACTTACATTGATAAAACAGATCAGAATCCTGTCTGTTCTCTGATTCTCCTCACATGGACGTAAAGTATAGCTGGCTAAGAAGATATATTTGATTATATCAACAGGAATAAAATATCTAAATTTTCAGTGAAGATTTTTGTCTGTATAATGAGGTTTGCTGAGGAGATGATGAATTGAACTTTTGCTTAACGAGTACCTGTAAACACAGGGAAAGTCTGGAGCAGCCGCATGTTGACAGAGAAGGCAGCTCGGTGTCTGGAAATGAGTCATTTTCTATCCTTTGGAGTTAAATATAGGAATCTTTAAGCAACTGTTGCCAACTGCCAGATCTTTTTCTGAAGAAGTACAGCCTCGTCTCCAATGCAGCTATGTAAAATAGAGAATTTTTTTTTTTTTTTCTTTTTTGGCTACCTTCAGCTTGCTTGTTGAGAGTTGCTCCTGGATGGTTACCTGCTGACAGCTACAAAGCTGCCTGCCAAGTGTTCAGAAATTGTAGTTGACTGATAACAACATGGGGAAATCCCCATCTGGTACATAGCAATATCATATTGCACCTCTTTCTAATGGGCAAGAGTTAATTTTTTATCTCAAACTTCATGAGGCAGCAGTGTTGATACTCCTCTGCCTTTGTGTTTGTGGTAAAACAGAAGGTGGCCCTCCCCAGCTGTACATACGTTTGGACTCTTACACATACCAGGTTTCCAAAACGGGCATGCCTGTTGCCATAAGCCATGACAAACACAAAGCAGGCAATTCTGAGAGCACTTGGATCTCCTCTGGCTTATCATCTCCAGTGCTAAAAGACCATGTTCCTACAAACGTATAAAGACTGTCCGAACAAGAAGTAGGATATAGATTACATGATAAAAATCCTCCTGAGGATGCAAGTGCTTTAGTCTAAGCAAACAGATTGTAGCCAGAGCATGAAATGAATTCTTTGTATTATTTGTGAGGTTTAAAGAGTGGCCTCTTCCCGTTATAACATCTATAAAATGGATGTGTGTCAGCCTGCAGACCCCTAAGAAGGTGCTGTGCAAGGGGACGGGTGTAGGGCAGGAAATCCCAGCCCCTGCCTGACCATCCGTGACTAAAGTCATGCCATGGTGTGTAAAAAATGCAAATTTCTACATGAATGCAAAATAATTGTATAAATTGAAATGGCTTCCTGTATGAATGTGTTTCAGGAGGCATTTTTTGTTGGTGACATTCAAATGATAATAATACATATTAATTTGTACGCACATGATGCTGGACTTCAGGCTGCAGAGTTGCTATGTGACTCTTGGCATGTGTCTCTGTAGGTTTCTCTGATGTTTTTCCGATAAGGGTTTGGTGTACGTCAGGTTGCTCGTCCTATTTGGTCAGGATTTGGCAGTCACATTTTCTTCTTCCACAGAGCTACTTAAATATCAATGAACATGGTGCTGTCATCATTTATGCTACTGATGTAAAGGCTCATATCTTAGGGATTCAGAAAGGAGAAGATACCTTTAAACTCTCCGTGCAGAAAAGGGGGCTGTTACCTGCAGTCTATATACAAACTATTACACTTCTAAAAATGAACCTCATGAAGGTCAACAGGGCAGAGTGCAAGGTCCTGCACATGGGTCGGGGCAACCTCCGGTATCAGTACAGGCTGGGGATGAAGGGATTGAGAGCAGCCCTGAGGAAAAGGACTTGGGGGTGTTGGTGGAAGAGAATCTCAGCATGAGCCGGCAGTGTGTGCTTGCAGCCCAGAAAGCCAACCGTGTCCTGGGCTGCATCACACAAAGTGTGACCAGCAGGTCGAGGGAGGTGATCCTGCCCCTCTACTCCGCTCTGGTGAGACCCCACCTGGAGTACTGCGTCCAGCTCTGGGGGCCCCAGTACAGGAGAGACATGGAGCTGTTGGAGAGAGTCCAGAGGAGGCCACGAAGCTGATGAGAGGGCTGGAGCACCTCTCCTATGAGGACAGGCTGAGACAGTTGGGGTTGTCCAGCCTGGAGAAGAGAAGGCTTCAGGGAGACCTTACAGCAGCCTTCCAGTACCTGAGGGGGTCTATGAGAAAGCTGGTGAGGGACTTTTTACCAAGCCCTATAGTGACAGGACAAGAGGCAATGGTTTTAAACTAAAAGATGGTCAATTTAGACTGGACATAAGGAAGAAATATTTTATGCTGAGGGTGGTGAGAACAGGTTGCCCAGGGAGGCTGTGGATGTCTGATCCCTGGAGGTGTTTAAGGTCAGATTGAACAGGACTTTGAGCAATTTGATCTAGTGGAAGGTGTTCCTGCCCATGCGAGGGGATTGGACTCAATGATGCTTAAAGGTCCCTTCCAATCCAAACCATTCCATGATTCTATCTTTTTCAGAAGTAGTGAGGTCCAAAGCGCCCATGCATCATATGAACTGAAGACTTTCACTGGCTGCAACTGTACTCAGTAAAGTCTGGGGGGAACAGAGGCAAGAGGGACATGCACTGTGCTCCTCAGTGCTAATCCTGATGTGAACAGAAGGAGCTGAACATTCATTTTCTGAAGTGAGGTTTAATTTTACTTTTTCATGTTGTAGCAAACTGTTCTGCATTCATGGGTTTACTGGATTTTTTTAAAAAAGAAATTGTTACGATTGTGTTTAACCAGTTTAATCCTTCTCAAAGTATTTGATTTTGTATAGCACACACTTAGGTTTATATATAACCAGTACTTAGTGATGGCAACAGGCAGGGAAAATGAAGACTAGAGTAGAACAATACATGGCAAAATTAGATGAAAAATGAAAAAAAAAAAGGGCGGGGGGTGAGAGAGATGTAGTGCAGGTAAAATTAGGAGGTTTTAAGAGCTGTGCAACAAATCAGTAGTATGGAAAAGGGGGGTTTGGGGCAGGAGCAATGCTATCTTATTTAAAAGTGCTGCCCTTCTCACCTAGCGCTGGGCGGCCAGCTGCACATGCCTCTGGTGAGCTGAGACGTGACTAAGTCCCCTAGATGGTGTTAGAGCACTGTAGTTCTTGGTTACCTCTTACTGCTTGCTCTGCACTCTCAGGGGACTAGCTGATAAAACAGGCAATATCCTAAGCACGCCTTGGCTTTGGAGGGGTCATATCACGGTGGTAAATGCCACCCAATCTAATCAGCTAGTATTGGGCTGTTTTTCTCAAGTAATAGAGTCGAATACAACCAGATTCTTTGAAAACTTGAGTTTGCTTATTTGATAGCTGTTTCTTTCTGGATTTGGTTAGTGTGTACTTAAATCCCTGTCTTTTATATCAAATAAAATGCTCCTGCAGAAGCAGGAGCTTGTTTGTATTGGACATCTGGCCATGCAGCTTGTGTGCCAAATATCTTCGAGTGGACAAGCTCTCCCAGCTGAGAAATCTTAATAAAAGAGCAGAGAGTAAGTTCACAAACCTAATTGTCACTATAAATTGCATATTTCTGTGTGTCTCCGCAGTCTGAGGCTGCCCATCAAGTGTTCTTTGTGGTAACACATCTGGGCTTTCACACCCTGGGGAGAAAATCCTGCTACTGGAGAAAGGCCAGCTAAGTCCCTGTCTCAGTTATAAAGAAAAAAAGATGGTCTTTAAACAGCCATAGGGGATTGGTGTTTAATGTTATACAGTTTGTATCTGCAGTGTACGTTCCTATGAACAGAAGTTCCTTGGCTGGAGGAGGTGGCCTTTCCATGCAGGTGTTTAGCTATCATCATCGTGCCTGGGCAGTGCAGCACATTTTAATGTGAAATGATTGATCCATATTGGGAAATTTCATTGTAAGCTGTTGATATGAAAAAGTCAGCTGTGTGCCTTAAGAAGAAGAAAATAAAAAAGGCTTAGAATCACAGAATGGTTTGGTTGGAAGGAATCTTAAAGCCCATCTAGTTCCAGCTCCCTGCCATGAGCAGAGACACCCTCCACTAGACCAGGTTACCTAAAGCCCCATCCAACCTGGCCTTGAACACTTCCAGGGATGGGGCATCCGCAGTTTCTCTGGGCAACCTGTTCCAGTACCTCACCACCTTCACAGTGAAAAATGTCTTCCTAATATCTAACCTAAATCTACCCTCTTTCAGTTTAAAGCCATTACCCATGTCCTGTCACTCCCTGCCCTTGTAAAAAGTCCCTCTCCATCTTTCCTATAGGCCCCTTCAGGTACTGGAAGGCTGCTATAAGTTCTCCCATGGAGCCTTCTCTTCTCCAGGTTGAACAACCCCAACTCCCTCAGCCTGTCCTCATTGGAGAGGTGCTCCAGCTCTCTGACCATCTTCGTGGCCTCCTCTGGACTTGCTGGAGCAGGTCCATGTTTGAACAAGGTGTCTGCAGAGCCTCAGTTTCCAGGGTCAGTGGCTAAAGTGACTGCTGCCACCTCTAGAAGCTGCTGTTGGACACGCTACAGCATGCAGGTATTACTGCAGCATCCTTTATAGACTCATTCTGGAAGCAACTTGTGCCTTTTAAGAACTAGTTACCCCAACAAATCAGATTTTACAAAAAAATCTCCCACCAACCCTGGTAGGTTTCTGAGTATTGTTTTGTGTGGTATCACACTGGTGACTGCTCCTCATCTCATCTCGGAAAATGAACAGCAAACTGATATGTGAGAAGTCAGCATGGCTGGATATGTTTACCTCACGTGTTTTTGTTCGGATTACAAGTGCCTGAGCGCCGGGTGGCATTCCCATGGGCAACACAGCTGCACGTGAATTTTGATGCACAGCTGGGGTTACTGTCTTTTATTTGCTCAAGCACCTGTTTGTACTGCATTTGAAGAAGATGCAGCCTGACTTCTGGCCCTTAGGGAGGGGAGATGGAGAAGGATTCCAGTGTTGACAGCTCAGAGATTGGAAACCTTAAAGCAGTTAGTTTGGATACTGGTACCGGCGTGACTGCAAGGGAGGGGAGCTGCATTTTGCCCTCCAACCTGCACTGGAGGCTTTGCTCCCGTAGTTAGGCTGCGTCTGGTATTTGGATGAGCTGGTTGAAAGCTATATAAGGCATATTTGAGCAAGGCACAGTCATTTTTTTAGGGTAGGCATGAACAGGCTGTGGAGGGAGTGGGGTGGAAGTGCAGTAGGGGCAGAGGTGGCAGCCTGGGGAACACCACGTCCTGCTGCACATCTTCTAATGAAGTATACTTGGTTTTTTTCCCCCAGAACTGGGCTGAAGTAAATGTGCTGTATTTGCTCCCCAGCCTGGTGGTGTTGCTATCATGGGGGTCTCACCCTCTGGTGCTTTGGGTCATTAGATCCTGGCAGGATTTGGCCTGAGGCTAAGTCAATGGTTTATTCAGCATGGTCCATTTAGGCAGATACCTTCAGCCCTGTTATATGGATCTCACTTTCCAGCTGTCATCTTGTATGAAAAAGAAGTTTGCAGAACAACTAATTAAGACTTCATAAATTCTTCCCATTTCATTGGAAAAACTGTGTATGTATTTAAAAAAGTGGAAAACTCTCAAGCAGGAAGATATGTGTGGAAGTGGAGCACCGCTCCATCACCTCCATGCCTCCTGGGGAGGGACATGGATGCTGAGAAATTTTTATGTGTATCTAGTTATAATATTGCTTGAATAATAAAACTGAAGGCATCTAAGACTACCAATGTGAAGGGGAGTATGTTGAGAGCAGCCCTGAGGAGAAGGACTTGGGGGTGTTGGTGGATGAGAAGCTCAACATGAGCCGACAGTGTGCGCTTGCAGCCCAGAAAGCCAACCGTGTCCTGGGCTGCATCACACAAAGTGTGACCAGCAGGTCAAGGGAGGTGATCCTGCCCCTCTACTCCGCTCTGGTGAGACCCCACCTGGAGTACTGCGTCCAGCTCTGGGGGCCCCAGTACAGGAGAGACATGGAGCTGTTGGACAGTCCAGAGGAGGGCCACGAAGCTGATCAGAGGGGTGGAGCACCTCTCCTATGAGGACAAGCTGAGAGAGTTGGGGTTGTTCAGCTTGGAGGAGAGAAGGAGACCTTATAGCAGCCTTCCAGTACCTGAAGGGGTCTACAGGAAAGATGGAGAAGGACTGTTTACAAGGGCAAGTAGTGACAGGACAAGGGGTAATGGCTTCAAACTAAAGAGGGTAGATTTAGATGAGATATTGGGAAGAAATTTTTCACTGTGAGGGTGGTGAGGCACTGGCACAGGCTGCCCAGAGAAACTGTGGCTGCCCCCTCCCTGGAAGTGTCCAAGGCCAGGTTGGATGTGTCTTTGGGCAACCTGGTCTAGTGGAGGGTGTCCCTGCTCATGGCAGGGAGTTGGAACTAGATGGTCTTTGAGGTGCTTTCCAACACAAACAATTCTATGATTCTATGATGATGTTTGGAGTGATGGCATTCGTCTTCCCAAGTAGACATTAAACCGTTATGCTTGATGGAGCCCTGCTTTCCTGGAGATGACTGAACAGCTGCCTGCCGATAGGAAGTAGTGAATGAATTCCTTGTCTTGCTTTGCTTGTGTGCACAGCTTTTGTTGTACCTATTAAACTGTCTTCATCTCAACCCACGAGTTTTCTCCCTTTTACCCTTCCCATTCTCTCCCCCATCCCACCGGGAGTGAGTGAGTGGCTGTGTGGGGCTTAGTTTCTGGCTGGGGTTAAACCATGACACTTAGACAATTAGACAATTATTTAGACAATGTTGTAGATTTTATCAGTGCATCAGTAACAGAAAAAGTTTGTCCCTATGTTATTGACACATCAGCAGTAAATCTGGCTTTCTTTACTCTTTTTCTCCCCATCTTAATTATTAAAAAAAGGATCGTTAGCACTGTAGAGGTTCAAACACCAGTATAATTGGGTCACACAATTTGATTGAAGTGACCTTCACTCATTATTGGCCTCATTACTGAAATCTGCCCATTTGGTTTGACTTCTGTGCATGGGGACATCACAGGTCAACTCCAGAGTCCCACCTTGGTTATAGCCATAAACCCAATTATTTTCTTCAACCCCTCTGACAGCATGCAGAGATTGTGCAAGGTGCAGGAAGTGGCATCAGGCATTATAAAAATCATAATGTATAAAATGTAATAATGTATTAGCAGCTCCTAAACCCAGTTTATCACTAAATCACTCCAAATTTAAATAAGTTATTTCACAGCTCACATCACTCCTGGTGATTGATGCCAATAAAGACCCCGTCAATGCAGAAGTCTGGGTAATGGAGTTGGTGGCCCGCCCTAATTCCAGCATCGTGAGGTAAGGCTTTTCTAACACTGCTGCTATTATCACCGTGTCTGCCTTCCTTATTAGGGCAGTCTGACGTTTAATTTCTACTTGGACTGCCTCAGACAAATCAGACATCACTAAACTGGAAGACTGCAAAATCCTTACTGGTAACACTCACAGCTGACCCAAACCTCAGGAAATGCTTAAAAGAAGAGGGAGAACAGGCTGAGAGGCCCAAATTACCTCTGGCCATGGCCAAATTCTTGCTGAAGACTGGGAGGTAGTGATTCATCTGGTGAGTCTGGTTATACAGCATGGGACTTCTCTCCTGCCCAAGAGCTTTGGGAGGACCCAAGGGCAGCCCCAGTGCCTATGGGGAGGGCATAGAGGAGCTGGAGCCAGGCTCTGTACGGCGATGCAGGGCAGGAGGATGAGAGGCAATGGGCACAAGCTAAAATATGAGAGGTTTGGATGTTTTTTCCCCATGAGGACACCCACCCAGCCACCCAGAGAGGCTCTGCAGCCTCCCTCCTTGGAGGCTTTCAAGACTCAGCCAAGTGAAGCTCTGAGTGGCTGGGACTGATCTTGGAGCCAATCTCCTGAGGTCCCTTCCAGCCTGAATTTTCCTCTCGTCCTATGGAAAAGCCTAATGCCACCAGGGAAAATGCAAGCAGGCAGGAAAACATCAAGTAGGAGTAGATGAGTTAGCATACCTCCTCATTTGGCAGTGTTGTGATAATTCTTGAGCTGTGTTGGTTTCAGTAACCATTTAACACTGGGACAGTTTAAGGGTGAGTCACAGATTTAATGAAGTATTGGGAAAAGTGCCTTTGTTGTGAGGATCTTAATGAGCTCATCTACTTATCTTCAATGAAGTGAAGATTGAGAGTCAGCTTTGATCCCTGTAGCTGTTTATTTAAGGAACAAATTTGATTATGGATTTTCCAGTGTATCAGCTAAAGTCACAGCAAAATCCAGTGGCTGAAGTCATTGTTAATCATTAATAAATCATTTTAAAAAGAGATTTGATTTTTGGAAAAAATTGCTGTGGTCATGATCAGTCTTCCACTTCCATCTTTAAATCAAATATTTATTTGACAGATATGACCTACCTTAAAGGAGAATGCATTCCGGGGAATCCCATGCCCCACAGGATGCAAGCTGAGGTGGTCGAATGGGTGAACCTGAGCACCTAGTGCTGGCCTCGTCCCCTGGACCGGTGTGACCCAGGGAAGGCACACAAAGCTGCGCTCGGGAGACTGGCACAAAACTGCCGCTTTGCCTCTGATGCTCTGTTTAGTCACTTGGAAGGAGATATAGCAAAATACTTGGCCTTGCTGTAAGAGTGTAAATACTTCCATCATCAAAACCCAACTTAAATTACGCTTAGTTCCCTTGACTGGTCGCATGGACGGTCTAGCTTTCCGTGCTTCACTTTCTACAACTGTCAGATACAGATAATGACTCACTACAATGCAGCATTTCATTATTCATCTCCATAATTCACAAAATGTGAAGCACTTTTGATGAAAACCACATATGAACATTACTGTGTTGCAACTAATTGACAGTCACAGGCTTAACCTATAGTTCAAATAATACAAACTTAATGTGAGCTCACGGTAGAAAACGTATGCACTTTGTCCTCTGCATATTTAACCAGCGCTCACTTTATAGAGCAGTTTTCATCATGAGGTTTAAATACATTTAAATATTAACAAGTTGCCTGCCCAGCATTTCTATGAGAAGGATGAGCAATAGTAAGGTAATGGTTTGATTTTAAAAGCATGTGCTGAGGACCAGCAGTACACTGAGCAGAATTCCTGTTGCTAATACTGGTCTATGCAGCCCTGGGCACTATCTTTTCAAGAGGTTTTTTATTTAGAAAAGTGTATTTAAATTTTAATCGACCAAACGTTGGCTATTCTCACAATAATTGTCAGCTAACAGTTGTCAGGGTGCTGCCAGCTGAGGTGTGAATGGGTATTGAGAAGCAGAGATGGATAGATAGATTCACGAGAAATTACTCATCTGGAAGTTGAGGGAGCTAGGAATAGAGCCCTAAACAGGGATCAGACCTCCCAGGCCACCCGCTCCATGTGTTACATATCGCCACCTTCCATGCTGATGGAGAAACATGAAGACATTTTCTTCTTTTAGTCCACAAACAACTCCCATCATTGTTGCTGAACACAGAGAAGTGATTTCTAATAAACTGAGGGCATCAACTTAAGTGATGAGAATGTCTTAAATGTCATATGTAACAGTGGATAATCTCACATATATTATACACCCATTCTGTTCTTTATCCCAATAGTAAAATCAGCCAGAGACGGCCATGGGTGTTGAGGTTCCCCAGCTGGTAAACGTCACCACAGGGACAGGTATCTGAGATTTCTTCTTTTCCTCTTCACACTCTAGGAGCCTGAGCAGGTTCAGCACTTACCTGCTCTGGGAGGGTTTTTCCCCCAGAAAATACACATACAAACACTTTAAAGTTTTAATGTTTCTGATTTCTGTAAGGAAATTGGATGTACAGAGACACTGCCTAGATTTATATCAGTGGATGTCTGTCTTCTCCCAAGTCTAACAAATTGCTTAGCTGCAGAGCTGCATTCGCAGTGAAGGCTCACGGTGTCACAGACATCGAGTGCCTCTGTCTCTGCTCTTAGTGCCACGTTCACCTCCCCATCTCCTGACACACAGCTCACATAACTGTATGAGATGTGTGGCTGCTGTAGGCTCCACCATTAGACGGTGAAGACAACCATGCAGCTCCAGGAAGGTAGCCAGATCTTACAAGGACTGACCCCATCTTCAGTGATGCTCAGCTCATGCAGTGACTGCAGGAGAGGATCCCAGGACTTAGCTGCTTCAAGTGCATCCTTAGGTGAGATAAATCTGAGCTTAAATTCATGTGTATTTAGGAAGTATAATACATGTAAATACGTGGATATATGTGCTTTTGTCTTCTCTGTTGTTTCAAGACCCAAAGTGTCACAGCTGTGACACTCCTGTGGTCTGGGAGAAATGCATCCCTTGGTTCCTTGCACATACCCTGAATGGCAAGGAGAGATTTACATCATGCTGAGCAAATGTTTGGCACCTACATACAGCCCAGAGTAGAGAGCCAAGCTAAGGGGCAGTAATGTTATTCAGAGGGTATCTGCCATCACTCAGTGTTATGAGAAAATGTTCAATTCAAAAACAGGCCATATACCTGGATTGAATGAAGAAGGGTATGGCTATTTTTAGCATTTCTTCATCTAATAAAACTTGTCTTGCCTTACCTATTTTACAGAAATTCTCGTATTTTTAAAATTACAGCTGTATATTAAAATTCCAGTATGGAACTTGCTGACAGAGTCGTCAGTTACATTGCAAAGGGTGCACAGCAATCCATGTTAACTTTTTTATTGCTTTAAGATGATTGCAGTTCATTAAAAATAGAAGACATTGCATATAGACCTATTTCACAGGGTAGTCTTAGATTTTAAAGGTAATTCCTAATACATGTCTCTCCTGGAAGAGAAAAATACACCTGTAGAATTTCTCTTAAAGTAACTCACATAAATCTGATTCCCCAGTTTCTTACAGCTGTTCTGTGTGGCTGCCAATGCAATATGAGACTGAAGTGTAGCAATAACCTTAATGGCCAAGAAACTATATTAAATAGGCATTGCAACAGATAATATATTCTGAAATCATACATGGAAAAAGTCTGCAGTTGGATATTTCATAACATTCAAAATCAGAAATGAAGGCGTCCTGGACAAGAAAGGCTTTCCTAGAATATAAACAAGAGGATTTAATGCCCAAGTGCATGAAAAGCTCTTCCACCTCCTGCAGTGTGCGTTCAGTGGGCACGAGCACTGCCACCTGCTCAGAAGCTCCTTTCTGATGCCCGAGGGGTTCAACGGAGCCTTGAAGGAGCTCAGCAAGATGCAACTTTCTCCATGTGGTTCCTGGTGAATAGAAGGGTGCTGAAAAACTGCTAAACATGCTTGTGGTCTGAACCTGTTGTTAGCATGTCCGTGTCATGGCTTCTGGCTGTGAAGGGCACCTCTTGTAGTCACAGGATGGGGGCTAACAGCTAATGTCTGCTCTTTCTGTGCTAGCGTTCAGGGAAGACTGAAAGGCTCGGTGAGGCCTTGCCTGGAAGCATGGCTTTGGACCCCAGCCCATCTGGGACCATTCCTTCTGGAACAAGACAGAAGCTGTAAAAATAATTATTTAAACATATTTGCATATCTGCACACAGCACACACACACACGCACTATGGTGAAAGAAAAAAAATGACAAAGATTTAAATGCTTGGTCTCACTTGTCTTGAAAGATGACTAAGTGGAGAAGGCATCATAGCAGGCATCCCACCACGGCGTCTCAATGCACACCTCAGCAGGCACCCCACCAGGTGTACTCCAGTACACAGCACAGCAGGCATCACCGCAGGCACCCCACGAGTGCATCTCAGTAGGCATGAGAGCAGACATCTCACCAGACATCACTCCACATCATCTCACCAGTGCATCACAGCAGGAACCACAACAGGGTGGCTCTTTGCTGCCAGCCCTGCTTTTGACCATGGTGGAGGCAGACGGATGAGGAAGGCAGGACCATTGCATGGGCAGAAACAGGCAGCACAGGTGACATTACCCACCAAGTTAGCCTGAGTGGGACAGGGAAGGGCTTGGGGAGGGAGAAGCAGCAGCCTCCAAGAGCATCCAGTTGTTGTGTGGTGCAAAAAAGAGTCCTGAAGATGTCATGCCTGCTCCTCAGCTGACTTTTAAGGAGCTTTATGCATGTTCAGTCCAAAAATGGTAAAAAAAAGGCTTTTCTTCCACCAAGTGTGTATATATACATATCGTGCCCCCAAATATACAGTTTTCATAGTGAAATCAAGCCTCTGGCTGAACATGCAGAGTGTGACTTTGGGCAGCTCATGTCAACAGTGATGGGAAGAGCAATCCTGCGACAGCATTGTATATAGGAATGGTATTTCCCTGAGGCTTGCCTCTCTCAGAAAAAAAAAAAAAAAAAAAAAGAAGCAGCAGCAATGATGTAGATCAGAAGTGACCATTTACTTTCTTCAAATGCTTCTTTCATGGAGTCTGGTCGGCTTGTGAGCGCCCCATCCCCACGAGCAGGGGGATGGAGCGGCCATGGGGAGCCAAGCCTGGAGCTGCCTGACCAGCTTCTCTGTCTAGTGAAGGGAATAACTTCATACCATAAAAATGATTTTCAGAAACCTTGCTGGAATCTCAAGGCTGCCAGCACAGTCTTGCTCCAACTCTCTTTTGCATTAGAGAGGGGAAAATATTTTGGTTTATATTTAAAATGAGGAATAATCTGTTCTCTGCATTAGGACAGCTGAGGACTTTTTGTGCCTGGTGTAGCACAGCGTCAGGAATTATGATATTTAAATTCGCATTCTGGTGTCCAGGAGCAAACCCCTCACTAATGCCCTGAGACGTGGGCCATAAATAAACCACGTCTTACTCTGCAGGCACACACATTTAACTTCTGGGTTCCTTTTCAAGGTCACTTCTCCATTTACAGAATTTTTTTACTGTCTGTTTACAAGAGACTTCAAATGGTTCTTTCAGAAATAAAGTTTCATTGCATCCTAGGAGTATTTTTGCTACATAATATGAACGTTGAATTGCTAAAAATATATTACGCTGAACTTTTTTCTGAGCTCATTCTGTTGTTAATATTGATACTGAGGTAATCTTGGTAAGGAAACAGGCATTGGCACAGATGGTTTGGAAAATGAACCCTCGTGTCGATGCAGTGCAGCGTAGGAACAGATGAAGACATTAAAACACACTGACACACGGGCTGGGAATGGAGGAAATGCTCCAGGTCTTGCTCTGGGCTCAGCTTCTACAACTCAAGAGAGTCATTATATTCTTGGTGTCTCCCCACCACGGTTACTTGAAGGACGACTGTGCTTAGGCAGTGGCTGCAGTGCAAATTTGGCTCCCCAAAGACATAATTTGTAATGATGAACTAGGCCTAAGCCTTTTTTGCAGGGTGTTTATACATTTCCAGTCCAGCCTTGCTGGACACCAGTGAGTTTCTGTCCAACTGTTTCCACATTGTATTGGAGGAAAGCACAGCGTTTGGCCGTGCCAATACGGCGCTGAGTAACACTCCTACTGTGGTTTGAATTTTATGTAGTGCAAGCATTGCTGTTCAGGTAATGAGTCCAAGGAGCTAAAAAGATCAGGTCACACATTTCAAATGGTGGTATTTTGTGGATTTCCTGTTTATATTTCAAATATTAGGAGGCTAACAAGTTGGTCATTTCATTTATAGATGGTTTGGCTGATGCTGGCGTCCAGTATTTGTCCACCCCTGCTGTTTTTGCAGTAGTCGTTTCCTGTGTTTGACAGTCTCCCTGTGTTTTATCCACATGCTGGGCCAAGCCCTTTCCCCAGCTCTTATCCACAAGGTGGTTATAGGAGAACCGAGCTATATGTGACTGTGAGTTTAAATACTGACACGTGAACGGCTGACATGCCGTTAAACAGTAAGAAAACTTTCTGGAAATTATTTTAAAGGAGTGAGTGGGAAAGGATCGCATAAGTTTGTTTATTTGAGGGCGGGGAAGAACTTTCAGGGCCAAGGAATACCTGACTTTATTAATACATCAATAAGAGATCTTTCAATATCCAAACTTATTTCAGTTCTTAGTATCTTGCCATACCCAGTTGCATCTGTTGTTCTTTAAATCAACACGTATTCTTAGTGCAAAGGCGATACCTGCACTTGTGTGCTTTCTTTTCAAATTCTTTTCAAAAGAATTCCTTTAAAAATAGGTAAATTAATTTCAAAATAGTGGTGGGAGTGAGTGGGAGTTTTAACAGGATAAAACTGGATTTTACTCAATGTTTTCAGTCTCTGATAACATTGCAGCATAGTAATTTGTGGATCAAGGAAAGCTATGTGATCTTCAAGCATCAGTATCCAATACTTGATGTTTTTTTTGAAAGAACCTACTTTTATAGCAAACAGCTAACTCAGCCGAGGTGGTTGTCACCTTGCAATATCCCACCTTGCATTTTTTTATCCACAGCCTGAAGGCCCACACGTGGCTCTGGACTCTGCCTTGGCAGTCCCAGGACAAGAGCTGGGTCCAGCAGCACCGACTTCTGGGGACCCTCACTCTTGCCTGGATCGAGCCCCTGTTGGAGCCGCCCGCGTGCGCAGGCACAGCAGCCACTCTGCTTTCGACAGCAGGTTTCCCCATGCAGTAAATTGGTTAATAACTGTAAAATTTCAAAAGCCTTTTTTTTTTTTTTTTTTAAACCACAGAGAATAAATAAAGCCAAGAATCCGAATGTGAGGATGGTTTTATTCAGGACAGGTTTGAATCCAGCATCTAATTTAGCCAATATACTTTGAATTATATATAGATTTAACATTTACTCTTCAGAAGCTTAAGGTTCCTTAAAAGGTCATATTTCATTTTGTATTAGAACATGCTGTGTTGGCTTTCTGCTCGTGTTTTTTTGCACGTATGAGCGCTTAAGGTAAAATGTTTTCTACTTCCAAAGGCAGCAAGTGTACAGACACTTAATAAATTATTTTTTTTTTATATCCATTTCTGGTCAGTAGGAATTTTTCCTCTCTCTATCGAGCAGCAGGGTAGAGGAATTCAGGCTGATTTCTTCAGGTTTCCATCTCAGATTCTCCAGAGAGCAATGAATATCATAATAATACAAAATTATTCTTCATGTTCAGCACCATCCCCAAACGATTTGCCTGTCTAACTCATCACGCCACTCTCAGCTGCCCACTTTGTTTTTATGAGTTCTGTGAAATCAAAACACAAACCAATTTACTTTAGCAATTGTAACTTCAACCAGACAAGAAACAAAGCGTAAGTCCTTCTCCCTTCCCCATCAGGTTTAGAAGAAGCGTGACTGAAGTTAATGGAGTAACACCTGCTTTATATTTATCAGAGTAAGCCAGAAGAGAATGACACCCATGATATTTACTCAAAATTTTACAAGATTGGTCTGGCTTTGACTCTGTTAAACCAAGTATGGACCCATGTCATGTCAAAGATTCAGTGCTAAACCGAAAGACGTATCTGCTTAAATGTGCAGCATTGCACTGGTTGCATTGAACTGGTTTCATTAAAGTGGCACAACGCTGGTGGGCATACCTCTGAAAAAAGTAGCTGTAGTGTGGTTTGAGGGTCCACACCAATTTTTAGCTTTTTCAGATTTAAATGTGTCAAATAGTAGAACTTTGCCAATCATCTGACCTCTTTTGGTTCAAGTGGGCCGAGGGACATCTGCATGTAAGTCCCAGCTGGCAGATGCGGGTGGTTGTGCTCCTCAAAGCAGGGTGCTTGCCCACATGGTCTCTCTGGATGAGGTCATCTGTTTGCAGCCGAGCTACAAAGCTTCGGCTCCTGCATTTGAAGCGGCTCTTAATGAAGCTCCAAAGTAAAGCGGCAGGAAAAACCGGTACAGTCCCTGCAGTCATGGAGCTGTAAAGAAAAAGTCAACTCTAAAGCTGAGAAACCATGAAGTGTCTGAACTGAAAGTGAAATCACTGTTCAGTGATTTACAATCGTGTAAAGTGATGTGCAGTCATGCAAGGAAAGGAACTGGACAATGGAGAAAGAGGAAAAAATGTGTGTGTGTAAGAGGGAAACAGAGATACAGCCATGCTACAAAAGGAGATGCTGTCTTCCACCCTATCCATCAGCAGCAGATAACTTCAGGTTTATTGAAATAGGTAGCACCTTCTGCTAATTGCAGTCCAGAGAATAGCCACAGTTTCCTACTTGCTTCTTTAGAGATTTGTGGATGATTCAACTGAAACATGACATTTTTGTTTAATGTCAGACAAAGGAACATAATTTTTCCATCACACCAGGTGTAGGGAAGCCTTTGGAGCTGGCTGCTGCCTTGTGCAGATGCAGCTACCGCATGGAGCATCCCTCTGTCATGCTCACCGACACATCGGTCTGCCTGAACACACCAGCAGGAAAAACAGACTGAGGAAATGCCCAAAGGGAAAACACAGAGCATCTAAAACTCCAAGAGAAAATGAAATTTGCAGAATGCTGTCTCTTCCTGGGAAAACCCTCGTAGCTCATCAACACGCTTCAACTAGCAGGCATGGGAGAAACACACGCATGCCTAATTTAGCTTTGAAAAGATGTCAGTGGGCACAGGATGGAAATCTACCTAAAGTTTAAGAAACTGAAAGGATTTAAGAGATCCTGGGTTTTAAACACAAGAAATATAAACCAAAGCTGCCTGTAGGTGCCCCAGCTCCAGCCCTATAGCTCCTGGAGCACAGGTACTGCAGGGAACCAGCTACAGCTCATCTAAACTGGTCATCTGAGTGCTGGTGTCAGTGAAGTGAGAGAGACACAGCTTTTGAGGGTGAATCAGCCCATCCCAAGTCAGGAATTTGGTGTGATTCATCTCATCCTGAAAGTAGGCACCTCCGTTCATGTGGGATGAATTTTACTGCTTAAGTCAGGTGAAGCTAATACCATCGATGTACTACTTCTAGATAAGAAAACTTTGAAAGTAGTCTGCAGTTGTAGATCCATTTGGGTGGGGATCACCTCCCCTCTTTAGGACATTCAGAAATCAGATATCCAAGTCTGAAGTAGTTGCTTTAGGCTTTCTTTGTCATCAGTGGAGAAGAATGGGCACATCTGGAGGGAGATTCATCCATTTTAGGAGAGCTGGTAGGCTGGTTGGCTGAATCATCCTCTGGAAATGCTCACTGCCTTCTGTTAAGGCAGGTCACTGAACAAAAATTGCTTAAAAATAAGAAAAAAAGGCCTTTTTGGTATACAGAAAATATTTTATGAGCTAGAAATACAAGGTTTTGCTAGCAAGTGGAGAACCTGCACTGGAGATGCGCTGCTGAAAGCACTGGACAGAAGTGCAGTGGAGGGTAGTGCAGAGATAACTTACACACATGCTGAACAAGTAAAAACCCACAAGTTCTCTGATCTAGGACCAAAACTAGGAATGTGATTCCCAGGGTAGCCTCTGAGGATGGGACTTCAAACACTGTGCGATGAGGCTATTCATGTAGTGTTGGATGCAGCTTCACAGGGCTGACACCTGAGTCGAGGTGTCTACCTGGGAGCTGGCTGTCTAGCCCTGTGTATATATATATATATGTATTTGTATGTGTATACATAGACATAGAGAAAAGTCAAATGGACTGACATGGAAGGAGCTGATGAAGCTCACTTTATGCTCCAGCTTACGGGTTAAAAGAGGAAAGAGCTCAGAATGGTTGCACAACACAGACAATTTTCTCCGCTGAAAGCACTGGGTTGGTTGATGGGAGGAGAAGCTGCCGTGCTGTGCCATGTGTAATTCATATTGCCAGTTACTCCAGGCTGAGTCTGTGCTTGTGCGCTCAGAGTTAGGAATTTTTATTGGTAAAAAAAATCAAAGCTGTTTTATCTAAAATAGGTATTTCTGTATCAAATTTAATTGGCATGTGGCAGAATAATTTAGTTTTGTGCCCAGGTATTGTGTAGGTGAAGCTGGTGGGAGGTGTTAGTTGCCCTATCACTCAATAAATGCATTTGGTTGCTACTAATGTAGTTAAAAATGGTGTATGCTCTAATTTAATTCAGATGTGGCGCTAACTTGGCTGAAGGTTTCTTAGCTCTTTATTATTAAATTGTATGCGAAATCCATATATAGCAATCAGAAATGATCGAGAGCTGCATACCGAGCAATGAGGTACTGTCATTGTTAAGGCTGCGTATCCTTTGTCCTCTTCTACATCTTGCTGGATGAAGGGTTTTGCTGGATGAAGGGGTTTGGGTTTGCTTTTGCATTACTCTTAACACAAGTTTATTGAGACAGCACTACAGCTTTAGATATGCTTGTAACATCTTAAACCTAAGTAATTGTATTCATTTGCCACAGAGCTCTGTAATGTCATCATGAAAGAAGACAAATTAAAGGATATTTGTTTCTATTGACACAAAATGCATATTATAATCCTTATGAAAAGCAGCACAGACTTTTTAGATGCAGACTACACATAGATGCAGTTAATTACACAGCCAGTTTTCCTGCAAAGTTATGCTTCATTTATTTCTGAGTAGTCCCTTTAATTTTAATAGGGCTACATGTTAGAATAAAATTAAGGAGATGAATGTTTGCATGTCACAGCCTTAGGGGCCAGTATATAGCTGCCAAAATGTATAATACAGCTCAGTGCTGTATATACGGGTTGTGACTGTTCTTTTAAAAATAGATTCCTGGGATAGGAGAGGCGATGGGACTGAACTATTTAAACTAAAAGAGAACATAGGCTTAAGAACAAGTGGACACAAACTGCCCAGGAATGTATTTAGATTGGAAATGAGAAGAATGTTTTTAATCATCAGAAGGTGAGAACATCCTTCTAACAGGAAAAACAGAGAGGATGAAACTAGCTGTGAGGTATATATACCTTGGTTAGTTTAGCACAATGTCATGATGTGATTCCTTGTGGCAGATAGCAATGGAGTATGATGACCCAGGAGCTCTGCTCCAGCCATCTTCTGGTTCTAGTATAACAAAATGAGTACTTTTTATGTAAATAACCTCCATGGTTCTTCACAACAAGTGCTCGAATCCACATTAATCACCATCGAGCTCATTATGTTCAAGCACTTCAACATGAAAGCTGTGAGGTAGAATCAGGTCCTCTTCTGCAGAGGAAATTGGGATGGTGGAAATGACTGACAACCTTCAGTGACTGCAGCAGGAGTTGGGAAGATGAGAAGATGAAGGCGCTTGCAACATGTCCCTGAGTGTGAGCGGCATCAAAGAGAACACATTAATCAAAGGAGGAACAAAAGAGGGTAGAAGAATGACTGATCTGAGAACACCGCGTCTTGCTCATTAGTTGGAGAGTCAAATTGCAGCAAACATTCAAAGCAGTCACAGACTGTGAAAACCTGGGCAATGATGCACAGGTTGTGAAATAGGTAAATTAATGTCTAGATGCACAAATAGCAACGTTGGACAGAAAATGAAAGTGATGGTATCTGATCCTTGAAGATGTCAGGTGTTTGTACCTCAAGAGGGAAACATGAGCTTTTCTGTGGAAAGTATTTGAATTTTGCAATGAGAACTCTTCCAGATTTTTGAGAAGCAGATCAACCCCTGATGTGGTGAGCATATTATTCACCTGTGCAGTGCTCATAAGGGCCCATCTGGGCTCAGCTGTGTGGGGAATATCCTGAATGTGAGCCTACCACATCCCATGGGCATGGAGGACCTTCACAGGCTGAAGCTATGGTGATGATTTTCTTCAAAACAGAGAAATTTGGAAATGCAGTCAGCAGCACTTCCACATATCCAATAAATTTGATTAAAATCTGAAAAAAAATTTAATTATACTAGTAATAAGCTCTACCACTTGTTGGGCAGATTACATTAGTGTACTCTTAGGCATCATTAATGTCAGAAACAAGAGGCTGGACTTGAGGACTGTCAGCCTGCTTGGCTCCACTGACTTTTGGCATTAGCATAGGCGGAGGACCAGTACTGAGAAAGCAATTAAGGATTATCTTGTTGCTTACGACCTGGCTTGGAATTAGTTTCTTCCCGTGGCTGCCATTTCACTGGCTGTTTGGTGGCTGCAGAGCTATTCCTTCAGGAAAGCAAACAGATGGCTCCTTCTTCGCACCCAAAATGCTCCAGTCTCTGTTATTCAGGTGCCACACGGCTGCAGCAAAACAAGGCAGTTGCTCATGCAAGATGGTACGCTCAGAAACAGAGAGATGCTGCTTCTGGTCATGTCAAACATGGGTGTCCCACGATCTCCGTACTGAAGGTATGTGAAAATTCAAGGGTATTGCAATAGCTTCCTGGGGTGTTGTTCACACAAGGAATAGAGAGGGATTTGCAAGAATCAACAAGGAATCAAGAGAAAAAAGTAAAGCGTCCACGAAAGAGATCATAAACTGTAGAAGCCATCTTCTGTAAGTACTGAGGTTGCCAAAACCAACCTGAATTGTAATTACACAGCTACAGCTTCCACCCACCTCTACAAACAGTAGACAGACTTGGGATTCAAAGACTCTTTGTAGATTTTAGAGTTTCCTCTTCATCTTTTGAGGGGAGCTGACTCTTTTGTGACTGTTTCCCATTCCTTTCCTTTGGAGGTATGTTCCTCTTGGGGTTGGGCTGGTCGGTGAGAGCTGCAGCATCCCCTGGAGAGGGGACACAGTGGCTGCAGGAGGCTGTTGGGGGAGACCGTGGGCTGGGAGCTGCTCGCCGTTACCTCCTCTCCCACACCACCACCACCTCAGTCCCTCCGCAACCTTCCACCCTGACCAGAGCAGCAGGACCAGCGGCTCCATGGAGCTGTGTGATTTCAAGAGGGTTCCTGGCAAGCCCAGGGAGGCCATCTGCTTTTGTGCTGCAGCAAAGCACGGCGCACATTCCTGGGGGGGTATTTCTGAAGGGGTGACGCAGAGGAGCACTGGGGCAGAAACTCCCAGCTCCAACCCCTGCCTTGTGCTTGGGGTGGGAGATGGTTGCAGGGTGCTGTCTCTCTCCTGCCAGACTGGCAGTAGCTTTCCTCCAGACCATTTTAGGACTGTGCTAATCCCCTAAATTTAACTGGTGATGTCAAAGGCTCACGTTAGTTCCCTGCACCGAGTCCTGTGCCCACACACACCGTGGTGAGCCAGGAATAACTCCACCACCATGTAGATTTGAATCCTGTCCCAAGCAATGCCGCCTGACGCCCGTTTTCACAACACAGACCCCTGAGCCATCGCCGTGCAGGGGGAGCAGCACCAGAGCTGGGGGGGGAAGGAGACGCTGGGGCCGGGCAAACTCGTCGCAGGAGAGCGGGGTACGGCTGACGGGGTGAGGAGAGACCTCTCAAGGTAGGCTGGAGACAGAGCGGTGTTATTTATTGATCCAGTGGTGCCCAGAGAGCAGGCGTGGGGACGCCTGTGTTTGGTTTGGCTGCTGAACTGACAAATTGGAGGAGGAAAGAAAACCCTCTCCAGTGTGGGTTTAAATATATGTTACTTGTTGTTGTTGTTGTTGATTTTGTTATTGAAACTGCAAAGGAAAGAAGAGAAAGTTCTGTTCAAAACAAAATGTTGGATGGGGCTGGAGATGACTGTTCCGGCTTCGGGTTCTGGTAAGGGAAAACAAGGGAAACAAAGGGCTCATTTCACAAAAATGCTGGGCGGGTGGCAGCCCCCCCAGCCAGTGTCCCCTCACCCCCCCTTCCCTTCCCACCCCCGAGAGGCAGCGGTGCAGCACCCCACCAGTGTTTGGGATATGGACGAGTTCCCACCCAGCTCCTCCATGAGCTGCCCTGCCAGGTGGTGCCCAGAAAGACTTTCCTAGCAAAAAGTGTCTGTTTTCAGACAGAATGTGCCAGCCACAGTGGGATGGCCTTTCTCATCCCATTGCCTGGTGTGACCGTCTGTCTCCCCTCACCCCGCTCCTTTCGGGGAGCGCAGTGCTTGCAGCAGAAGATAGGCCCCAGTGTGAAAACCTTTCCCCCCCTGCCCCAGTTCAGAAGAACTGGTGAGCAGGACGAGCTGAGAAGAACGGGAGTTTTGACATGAAGGTGTTTGGGTGGAGGGCTGTCATTTGTGGGGATGTACTTGTTTGGTGCTGTTACGGAAAAGCTGGTCACAGCCATGCATGGTGTTTTGCTGCCTGGGCAGGACATGGATGGGCAGAAGGCTTGAGCCGAGTTAGCACAGGACAACCATCACCTCCACGTTTCAGTCTGGCCCCAGGCTGTTAAACACCCACTGTAGCCTGTAGCGCCTGTAGCCCTTCTCGTCTCCCAGAGCCAAGTGGCAGAGAGCAGCCGCAGCATGGGTGGTGCAATCTCGGCTCACGGCCCACAAACATCATGGAAACATGTGGAGATCATTTCCTGGGAGTAAAACAGCCTGAGCTAGGGCTGGAAAGAAACACTTTTCTAACTTTATCCTTTTTCCCAACTTCTCAGGAGGACCAAATTTCATCTTTGTATTTTTTTGATTTATTGATTTTATTGGGAAAAGAGTTAGAGGCCAAGATCGTAAGCAAGGGGTTAAGGATGTGGGAAGCTCAGGTCTGAGGTCCGCATTTGAAACAGGCCATCTGAGGTCCCACCATCGCTCTGCCCTAACCACTAGCTGCTGGCACCTCCCAGGTGGCTTTTCCACATGTGGACTAAAAATTCCAGCCTGAGAAACTTTTCCTGGCAGAAGTTTTGTTGAAAGTGGTACATCCCGAAAAAAAAAAATTAAAAAATTTGATATTTTCCAAGGAAATATCAATTTCCCTGGCAACTGGGAGGCAGCAGGGTGGGTGCAGGGGCCGGGGGAGCAGCTGCTGACCCCCTTGTGTGCAAGCGTTGGGTGGACGAGGCTGTGCCATGGGTGGGGAGCAGCCCTGGGCCCCCCAGGGCCCTGGGTACTGCTGACACAAATGACAGCCCTTTGGAAAACTGCGGAGGACGGTGTGCAGGCTCCAGCGCCTGGGAAAAAAACAGCAGTGGAAACCCCACCGGCACAGCCCAAGCCACAGATGGCTGAGAATGAGCTGTTATAGCTTGCTCATGGGCAACAAGAGGTTGGTTTTTGTCTCCTTCAGTTCCCATCCAGGGCACACATGCAAGGTTTCATTCCTCATGAAAAAGTCTTGGAGGAAAAGCTTAACTCTTGGCTTTTCAGATAACCCAAGCTGTACATCTGATGTGGTTCACTGTGCCCATAGGAGAGCAGAAGGTGGCTTTGCAGGGGACCCTGCCTGCTCAGTGGGGAGAGAAGGGACCAAGATATGGATGGAATCATGGAGTGCCATCATTTTTTTGAGGGGAGCTTGGGGTTAGTGGTTACTGGAAGGAGGGAAAAGGGAAAAGGCAACCTCTGTCACACCATCTTTTGGGGAGGAGCCATGGGATTCCTCCATGCCCTAGAAGAAGGTGCCTCCAATTTGCTCAGACCCACTGCCCATGATTCCAGTGTGCAGGTCTCCGCAAGCACAGAAAAAGGCTCAAAAGCAGTTGCTTTCTTCGGAGGAGAGGGAGTCAGGCAAAATTTAATGTATTTAATGGAATTTAAAGCTTATTCTTAATTTATAAGTGGTAGCAAAAAAACCCTAAACAAACCTCTGAAAAGAGAATCATAGTGACCAGCATGGATAGGATTGACTGTGACAGTGAACTGCCTGGTAAAGCCACAGGAAGGTTTTTTTAGTTTATTGGCACTATTACAAACATGTCAGTGTTAAAGGAGGTGTCTTCTTGGCTATGACGAAGCGTAGGTCCATGGCTGTGTATCATACAGTAAAAAGATACAGCTATCCCCATACACTGACTTTGTTGCAACTGGGGGATCTGGTCCGTCATCTCTTGAAGTCAACAGGGAGAACATCGTTGACCTGAGGAACGCTCTTTGCCCCACACCTGGAGCTGTTTCCATTTGAGAAGTGCTACCCATTAATGTCGGATTGCTGATGAATTTTTCAGTAATGTGCATGTGAAAGTAATAATCGGCTGTGTATTACCTCAAGGGATGATTAAATCACCCAGTGTCTCAGTCTCCGGGATGCCGCCGGATGGATCCTGTTAGACACTGTTCTTCTATAATTGACCTGAGCAGACTTTCTTTATGGTTGTTTCTCACCAATAGCTCATACCGCTTACACGGCATCACTGTGTTCGTCAGAGTCTCCCATGAATCACCAGACCAGGGGGTGGATAATTGTTACTTTGGTTCCCTGCTGAGAGTTTAAATAACATGCACAAATCAAAAGCCCCTTATTGGTACAAAATGCAAGTCTAAAGAGTACTCAAGCAGTAACGTGAAAGGAGAAGAGGAGCTGGTGTGCTTCACACTTCAGCTAGAACAAATGCCACTGCAATGCTGATATTTTTATGGTGGAGGCAGTTTTGTTTTCTTAAGCAGCAAGTAGACCTGGCTGGAAAATAGCATTTCTCTTTTATGAGTGTCGTGGTTTTACCCCAGCCAGCAGCTGAGCACCACGCAGCCGCTCGTTCACTCCCCCCCCCATCAGGATGGGGGAGAGAATTGGAAGAGTTAAAGTGAGAAAACTCGTGGGTTGAGATAAAGACAGTTTAATAGGTAAAGCAAAAGCTGCACGCACAAGCAACGCAAAGCAAGGAATTCATTCACCACTTCCCATGGGCAGGCAGGTGTTCAGCCATCTCCAGGAAAGCAGGGCTCCATCACGCGTAACAGTTACTTGGGAAGACAAACGCCATTGCTCTGAACGCCGCTGTCCCCCCCTCTCTTCCCCCAAGTTCCTTATAAACTGAGCATGACGTCATATAGTATGGAATATCCCTTTGGTCAGTTTGGGCCACCTGTCCTGTCTGTGTCTCCTCCCAACTTCTTGTGCACCCCCAGCCATCCCGCTGGCAGGGCAGTGCAAGAAGCAGAAAAGGCCTTGGCCCCGTGTAAACACTGCTCAACAATAAGTCCATAGAACAAACACATCTCTATATTATCAATGCTGTCTCCAGCACAAATCTAAAACATATCCCCACACTAGCTACTATGAAGAAAATCAATCCTCTCAGCTGAAACCAGGACAATGAGATATTTAGAAGTTTCAGCTTTTGGGTTTGTTCTGATGTGGAGTAAAACCAAGGTCTTCTCTAGTTTTTCAAAAGAACTGCAGAGAGACAGGCATTTGGTGACAGGTACTCGCTCTCCACCATGCCGTGTCTGAGACTGGTGGCTAAACCCTTGCTCAGTGTAATTACTGGTGGTGACCATTCTCCCACCGTGCCTGCAGGCAGAGGGGACATTGTGTCAGGTGGGGCTGAGCCCTGGATGCATCCAGGTCCTTCTGCAATTAGACCTGCAGAGGATGTGGGGTGGGATGTGGCCACAGCATCCCACTGCACAGTTTGCAGGTAAGGGTGGGCAGCCAGGAGAAAATCGGCTGCATTACCTTGATCCCAGCGGCAAGACATTAGGTGTCTGTGCCATGACTGACCCTGGAGGCAGAGATCATACCCTCATAAATAGGCACAAGCCTCTTGAGGGAAAGAAGACTTATTTCTCTTGGAGAAAGGAGGAGGGAGATTTGTTTCTCTTCCCACCACCATAGCAGGGCTTTCACACTCCATGTTACGTGGTAGCTATGAGCAAGCTTGCATCTTACTGTTCTCTCGAGGTCCCATTTGGTCTGCTTTTTAAATATCCCAGCCTACCCAAGCAAGACTTTAGTCTTCCCTCTTCCACCCACGTGAAACCATCAATGAGCATCTGTCTGTGTGTCTGTCCAACAAGCATGCCACAAGGCCAGGTAGGTGGTCGGCCAGGACCTGGTGGCCCCGCACCAGCACCTCCCGAGTGCCAGCATCTTTCACTGATGGAGCTGGGGCTGGGGAGCCCGGCGGCCCCGCTCCCGCAGCCCGGGGAGAGGCTGAGCCGGGAGCGAGCGTGGGCTTGCCCTCGGATGGTGAAATATGGGCCTGAGGGACGTCAGAGCTGTGTGTGGGTGAGCCGCAGGGAGCAAAGGTGCTGGCTTAACCCTGAACTGGAGGAGGATGGATTAGGAGCCAGACCAGGTGCGGGATGCCATATCCCCTATATGCAGCCAGATAAGGAGGGAAGGACAAGGCATCCTTCACACGGGCCACTGAAGTCTTGTTTTGCCATGTAATTCCTCCAACAGTCACCACCACCACCACCATTTTACCAACCCCTGTTCTGCTCTTGTCTGATCCTGGGGAAACCATTCAATGAGAGACCAGTTGGATTCCTCTTTTTTTTTTCCTTGCAGAGCTCTGATTTTTTTTTAGCACAGAATGACATCCCCAAAGCCAGCTTCCTCTGAAGAGAGAGCTGTAAATATTTTATGTCTAACTCAGTCCTCTGAAAAATAGTGCAGCTTAAACAAAAAGCTAAAGTGTTTCCCATCTGCCAGCAGAGATCCTGCCTGAGCCTCCACTGCATTGAATGACATGCTTGGGTTTTTGAGCCAAGAAGCTTCCTCAGCCTGCTCTTGTCCTTCACCAGGGAGAAAGTTATGATGATTATGGCTGTGGTGTCCGTCGGGGTCTTGGTGAGACAGAGACTGCTCTGACTCTCCCATGGCCAAGTGACCCAAGAGCTGCTGCCTGTCCCTGCCTGCCCCACAAGTAACCCCAGACTCCCCGCTGCCTGTGGCTGGCCTGGGACTTATATTCTTCCTCCCACCAGCCACCCTTCCCTCCTCTCCCTCGCTCAGCTCAGGTAACCCAGCAGTGTTACTGAATTGGAGAGCATGCTGAGCAGGGGGCAGTGCCCAGGGCATGGGGACGTGGGACAAACCTCAGCCACAAGGTTCTGCTGCTGCTTGAGAGGCAGCGGTGCAGCACCCCACCAGTGTTTGGGACACCCATAAGTTCCCACCCAACCTCATCCCTGAGCTGCCCTGCCACGTGTTGCCCAGAAAGACTGTTTTCAGACAGAATTTGCCAGTCAGCCACAGTGGGATGACCTTTCTCATCCCATTGCCTGGTGTGACCCTCTGTCTCCATTCACCCCGCTCTTTTGGGGGAGCACAGTGCTTGCAGCTGGGCAGATGTTTAGCAGAAGACAGGCTCCATTGTGAAGAGTAGGACAAGCTGTGAGGGACAGGAGTTTTGACATGGGTACCTGGGTGCAAGGCTCAGGCGATGTGGCTGAAGAAGGGACAGGAGGCTGGTGACATCCACCACCACCCCAGCACAGGGTGGGAAGAGAGGAGAGACACCCCCTTTTGTGGGTAAACCCTCCTGCAGCGCTGCAAAATGACCGCTCATCACTGCCTTGCCCCATCGCACCCAAGAGCTTGGCTTGGGCTGCAACTGTCTGCTCCATTTGTGTCTGAGGCAGATCAGTGCCGCTGGCTCTAAATCTGCCAGGGAGCTCCTGACTCACAGTGTAAGAGCCGTGGAGCACCGTGAATTACGCAATGCTGGCCGCTCACCTTTCTGAAGGTAGTTTTGGCTCCCCTGGATGTTCGTGCAGGAGAGAACGAGCCTGTGCCCGGCGGGACGACCACAGCCCCGCACGGACACGCCAGGAGGAGGGTAAGAGCGTGCCCCATGTCAGCAGGCCTGGAAAAGCCATCAGGACTCAGTGTCGCTGTAATTACAGGCCTGCTATGTAGGATTATTTTATTTTTTTTTAAAACAAGCTTAATCCAAAGCCGCCATTGCACATTGGTTGACTTCTGTCCAAGTGGAGTGGTTTCTCCAAGTGTCTCCCTCTACAGAGGCAAAGCCTCGGGGCATCCCCATCCTCAGGGTGCATCCTGGGGCACCAGTGTCCCGGCGGCATGGTGGGAGAGCTTTGACGCTGCCAGGGCTGCTCCTCATGCTTTGCAGATGTGGTGGGTGAGTCTGGACATGAGGATATCCTTGGGACATCCTGGGACAGCCAGGGCTCCTCATCTGGGCGCAGGCAGTGGCACAGCCCGAATCTTTCACTGCCCCACACGCTGGCTGCAGCCAGCACCATTGGCACCGCACTGGCAGTCCCAGAAATGCCTCTTGGTATGAGCTCGGATGCTTTCTCCTTCGTGGTCAGAGCTGAGACATGCCTCTGGACGAGGCATGGGAACGTGGGGTCTTTGAGGATCTTTGCTCCCCAGCTGATGTCTGCTGCTCCTGGACCTGCTGGCTCCCTAAATACACAGGCAGCCTGCGACCCACCTCATGCCAGTGTCCCAACCTTCTCACGCCACACAAAGGTGCCAAGCATAGCCAGATACTGTCAGAAGCATTAGGCAATGCTGGCCAAAGCTGGGATGGGGTGATAAAACCAAGACCCAGCTGGAGAGGCCACCAATCAGAGTTGCCTTAAAGGCTGCACAGAATATTTCTCTTCGTCATTCAGTGCACGTGGGTGCTTGAAGCCCTCCTGGTCCTGGGAATGCGAGCTCTTTGTGTCCCAGGTAGGAGGTTTTCTGTTTAACCTGGTGGCTGGAAGTCCTTCACAGCTGAGCTCATAATTTTGAAATCACCTCCTGAGTACCATAATCTGTCAAGAGAGATGATGGATGGAGTTGGTCTTTTAGGAGATGGAGCAAAAACCAATATCCATTCACATCTGTCTCAGGTGCATGGACTGCCTACGCTCAAGTGAGCTTGCTGCTGTCATGCACAAATTGGAGCTTCACTTCTGAGATGTCCTTGTTATAATTCATCTGGGAAAACTGGCAACTCTGACAAAATGTTGCAGGGTGTGAACATCTGCTGGAGTCGTTTGCTCTATGGTAAACCCATATTCTTCCTTGTGAAAATATGATGTAATTAAGACCCCCTTTGCTGTTTGCTCTCCGTTCTCAGCCTTCCCTCCTCCCTTATGCTTGGCACAAGGGGCTTCTCTGGGAAGCTCACCAATGTGGTATCCCATTCTCTTGTGGTATTTATTCCTCTTCTGAGACTGCCTGCGGTGGCATTTGATCATGGCAGAAATCCCTTTTCTGGTGTCACCTTTTCCCCGGTGCTTCTGACTCAACGGAAAACCCAGGAAGATACCTGCCATCCTTATCAAGATGTAACTAGCCCAGACACTGCTGCATCACATCATTTTTTCAGCCTGTATCACCGATGACTCACCCTCCATTTACACCAGTCAGGGACTATTTCACTCTACTTTTCCTCCCGGCCAGAGGCCACCCCGCAACCTGTGCAACCCACCAAGCTTCAGATCAGCTCTTCCAGTGCTGTGGACGCTTTCAAGACCGTGCCACTCCTTCTCCTAGGCACTCCCTGTACGTGCTGCTGCAAACCACCGAGAAAGGCAGGATTGAAAGCAGGCAGCCCAGCATCTCCGTTAGCTTTGATGTTTGGGACATATGAATTAGCAAAGCCTCTCTTCGAGGCGATCTCCTTGCAGGGCCACTGCTGACCATTGAGGTATTTATATGGCCGGTTGGTGTTTTTTTCCTCTCCTGCACTTCCGCAGGTTACTTTCCCAAAGATAATTATATGACTCAGGAAGACAAACGCATACCTTGCATACTTGTGGGAACCATAATGCCGATAGTTGGTGCAGAGCATTTTGAAGCCCTTTGAACACACAAGAGCAGCTGAATTCCCGTGACTTACCTACCCAAACCAAAGCAAGTCCAGGCAATGGCTGCATAGTTTTTGTTGAGCCCTTACCCAACAGAGAACAAGCATCTCCCCAAGAAAGCTTTGGTCTTGCAGCACCGGGACACGGACGCTTTTTGTCACCAGAGAAATCACGGGTATTTTGTCAGGTAAGATTTACCATTTCTATTTTACTGGTTTTTGAAAGATCTTGTCCAAATGGAGTCTGGAACAGGAACATTTTCTACTATGAATGCAAAAAAAAGGCAGTCGTGTGCTTTCTGAGAGGTCATCAGAACAGCACAGAGAAATATCCTCTCTTAAATAGATAAGTGATTGTTATGGGTAAAATTACCTGGCAGCTAAATGCTTGTGAAGATAACTGGCAAAAAATAAGGTGCGGTGGCATCTGGTATCGCTAGTTTAGCACAGACAGGTCTGCAAAAGACACAAAGGGAGACGCAGCCTTTTCTTCAGGCACTTTAACATTTGAATTGTTGAGCTGCTCTTCAATTTTCTGATTTTGGAAGAAAAACAGAGAAGTAAGAAAGAGAAATTTTATTCCATGCAGTAACTTGGAGGACCTTACAGATCTTAAAACCACCCCAAATCAGGGTCGATACATACACCCAGCATCTCCTGTACCTTGCCATCAGAGCAGTGGTCAGTGGCAGCAGCACTGCGAGGTGGCTCCTGGCATCCTGTTGTGCCTGCGGGATGGCTGCTCTTCAGGACTTTTTTGGGGTGTACCTCTGCTCAGGAGTGAGCTTGACTGCAACTGAAGCTAGTATTTTTAAAGCTTTTCGAGCTTTTTTTTCTGGTTCCTGGCTATCTGTGTAGATGTGTGTCCCTAGCTAGGGATGAGCTATTTGAATGAAATCATGACGTGTAAAGAGGGATGTATGTATTGATTTGCCTCCTACCTTTATATCCAAGGGGATATAGAAGATATAGATGAGCTTCTAGGAGTCCCCATCAGTGCAGGTGACTTGAAACTACCCACCTGCCAATATCTGCCCTGATACCAGATAGGTCCTCCAAAAGGACTTCATCATACAGAGGGCTTGTCAGAAGCAAACACCCTGAGGTCCCCGAGCAATGCTGGGAGCCTGCCTGCCACGGCCCCCGAGCCCCTTCCTGCTCCGGCCATCCTCGCAGCCCTGAACGATGGCAAGGGAATGGTGGCTGTGCTTTTGGGAAGGCTCCTTTTGGGGCAGATCATGTGTTTCCAGGCTCCTGAAGGCTTTTGTTCATCGGGGTGAGGGGAGCGATATGACTTGCAGCTTGTCCTGACATGTGTCTGCTGTGTGTAAACCTGCAACTTTTATAAAAAGGGCTCCTGTCCTGGGGACTGTGGAGCCTTCAAGTGCCTCTTGGCTCTGGGCTTCTCCTTTAGCTGTCGTAAGATCAGATTTATGATGTATTAGTTCAAGATAACTGCATGAGATCATGTAATTACCTTGTGATCATGCTCAGTGCCAGTTGGCTGAAACTCGCCGCTTTTAAAAAAACCCCATTTCAGACCAGCAACAAATAGAGTTTTTTGAATGATGGCATTAACAAATAGCTCATTAGTCACTTTTTGGGCTAATTAAGGGAGAGCACATCCAAGGCAGTAAAGAACAGCAGCGGGTGATTAAAGGCAGCCGTCAGGCTGAGCTGTGCAGAACGGGGGAAGCAGTTTATCACCTTGGGCCCTTCGCCACGGCCATCGTGCTCCCAGGTACACAGGTTCATGATAGACCCCTCCAAGGCCTGATCTTGCCCTGCTTGGCTCCATAAGGGTCAATCAGACCTTCTTGTTCCCACTCCTGTTGCCCTTGGGCAGATGAATAGCTGCTGAGAGGCAGGTGCAGAAAGGAGATGCCTTTGCAGGGCAGCAATACCCACCCAAGAGCATCTGCTGCTTGCCCCTCACCTCGGCACCGCTCCCACGTTTGACATACGTGGCCTTTTTGACACATAAAAGTTTTGCTCTGAGCAAAACTGAGGGTCAGGGGGTGTTTTAACTCCTCTGGACTCATTGGGAGTGGGAAGAGTCTGGGTTACCGTGTAGGCACCGTAAGGATGTATATAACATATTGGTGAACATGAGGCTGGACATTTCCAGCCCATGCCTGACAAGAGGAAGGCTGTGTAGCTATCCCAGTATTTTTTCATGGCTGAGAAGCAGCCCAGGGAAAGCGGTCTTTTCTCGTAGCATTTAATCCCATGTGTGGCTGCTGCAAGACTGCTGCTCGAGACCTCCCGCAGTCTGCCTGAGCTCGCTCCCTCTTCTCCAGCTGGAACAAGGTCCTTTCTTCAGTCCCCACTTCTTGCCTCAGCCTCAGTCCTGCCTTGGCTGCCCACCTCATCCCTTTGGCATGGTGAATGTCTGTCCCAAACCCCACAAATTGCCTGGAGGCACAGGAAAGGGTTGGTGTCCTCTCTTGCTGGAAAACACACTAGCAAGGGCCAGTCCTTGCTGCAGGGTTTGCAACGTGAGCAGAAGAAGAGATTTCTTTCCCCCTTCCCACCCTTCCTTGCCAAACTGATGCCCAGCCTCACTGTTATTGGTGTCCTCCTTGGTGCCCCGTCTACCAGTTCTCCCATGGCTGGTGGCCACCTCAGCTGTTGTGCAGCTCTTTCTCTTGCCCCTGTCCCTGCTGATGCTCACTCCCCCTTTACACTTGCAACACACTAGTGGTGGCTCTGTGGTCACCTGCCCTGGCCTGATCACCAAGCCCCATGATGGCATGGCTTGGGACTGCTCCGCTGCGCAACTCCGCCAGGCCGGATCCTGCTCAGTAGGGTTCACAGGTATGAGCTCTTCTTAGGTGCTACAGGGGGTTGGAAAGGTTGTTCATCTAAACAAACAAGTTATTAAGCACAAAGTGCTCCTGTGTGGCAATTTGGGGGCTCAGACCAAGAAGGTGGTATGTTGTTGTCACCAGCCCTAGGTGATCGCCAGCCCTAGGTGGTCACCAGCCCTAGGTAGACACCAGTGCTAGCAATGCACAAGGTCACATTGCGCTAAGCATCTCACGAAACTGTGCCCTCCTTTATTCCTCACGGAGGACAGAAGAAGTAGCTGAGTCTGCATCTTCTGGAAGATGCCACTGATTTTTCCCCTCAAAGTAGGTGGATGCAGCTAGAGCTCTGAATTTGAACCGTATGCAAGGAAATTCTGTAGCTCAGAGAAATGGGAGATCCTTTGTACAGCATCTGCATCTCTGCTCAGCAGCGCCTGGTTTTGGTGAGCCACGTGGACAGAGGCAATTTTGAGGGCAGTGCTTGGGCAAACACTGCCAGCATCTTCTTGTTCTCCAGATCAAGCCCCTGCAGGCTGGAGAGTTTAGGGTTTGACACTTTAACCTCTTATCTGTCTGGGTTAGTCTCAGGTCATTAACTTTTATTTTCCTGCTGCTCTAGCCATGTGAATTCTGCAGTTTATGATACTAAAAAAAAAAATAAATCCCCATGCAGCTGCTGAGTGCCCAGAGAGGCTGCACGGCAGATTGTCTTAAACTGGGAATGATCCAGAAGAGGAGCTTAACTGGGGCTTGTCCTCTGACAGCCACTTCTTACAGATTAGAGAGGTTGTAAAACATGGCTGAAATGGTCATTTCAATGTTACGATATTTAATTCTGCAGTTTGGAAGAGATTTGCAGATTAGGCTGAAAATGGGCAGTGGTTTGTGACCTGTGCGGGTGTTACTGAGGCACAGTGAAAGCTGTGAAGTGAAAGGGGTCTTAATTCACACCCTCCCATTATGTGTTTCTTAGAGGACTGGTGGAAGTTTTAGGCACGTAAAATGAGCTCCCCTGCCCTGAATGAAGACTGAACACAGGATCTGAGTGCAGGCACTTTGGAAAAATCTGACATTTGATTTGTCTTCTTCTTAAAAGATGGAGGTAATAGGCATTGACTATTGACTGCAACAAGTCTGAGTGCTTCATACAGCTGGAGCATACCTCCTAGCCCTCGTGAGGCACCAGGCTGAGCAGCAATGCCTCTTCTTCCAGCTTTGCATGGTAGCGAGAAGTCCATTACACAAACATTAATGCAGCTAGTGGGCCTTGGTCTGTGTTTGTACCCATCCCTGTACCTCCCACCCCATCCTGCTGGTTGTCCGCTCTGGAGGGTGGGTACGACGGATGCTCTGCGGTGAGACAGGGCACAAACCCATCCTTGTCCTCTGCTGGCTCCAAGCTCTGCTGTGCTCTCACGTGAAGGGATGGATGTCCCAAAGCTACAGCGATGACTGAGGTTTATGATCTTTTAGGTGTTTCTCATTGCCAGAATTATTGTCCCTAATAAATTTTGGCTTTTGCTTTCTCTAGTATTGGTTGGACCTTACGTGTTGGTAAAGTCAGAAGTTTTGCATTTGCAATTAATCTTCTGTGTGACAGAAGCTCAGGGCCCGTGTCTATATGATTTCATGTCTATGTGACTCTGAACAGAGGGGGACAGTGGGCAAAGAGCTGAGGTCCGGAGATTTCCTCTTTTTTCTTTAGAAATGAGTGAATATGGAAAAGCCGTTTTATTTTCTATGTTATATTGGTAGATTGCCCTTTCGTTCTCTCTCTTTTATTGAACTTGCAGACAAACCTCTCCCTTGGCAGGTGGGAAGAATAAATTGCCAGTAGTACACATTGACAAGATGCCTTTCAGTAGTGGAGCTGTACAAATAATAGGTTTTTCTTTTCAGTGGCTGAATGGAAAAATTGAAAATAGTTTTTGTTTTGGGTCACCCTCTAAAGGAGAATGTTTCTTTTCTTTGATTTCTTTTCATAAGCATTGCATGAGACATTCTGGTTTGAGATTATTTAGCACTTTTCATAACTTAAAAAAAAGATGAAAAAAGAAAAGAAAAAGCAAACTAGGTCACTTAAAAAATGTCATTGGAAAGAACAACAAAAAAGTTTCATTTTTTAAATATCAAAATGGAGCTTTGCAGGTTTCTCAGAACTTTTTCCCTTCTCTTTCAGCTAAAACTAATTATATATTCAGCCAAATTCACCCAGAGTCTTGGTACCTCTTAATTGCACTTCGGGTGAATTTGCTACATCAAAAATCCCCGGTCAAGCTCCGCCTGCGTGCAGCAGTGACTGGTCCTGTTTGCTGCTCAGCAAACGTGTACGCGCAAGTATTTAATTCTCCTTAATTAAGGTATTGAGCAAGAGAGCAGGTGAAATGACCTCTTGCAGGCCTGGCCAGCCAGGGAAGCACTGGCACAGCCATGATTTGCCCTGGTGAGACCTGGCAGCACGCCGGGGCAGGGGCTCGAGTTGTGCCGTGCCAGGAGCCAACGGGGCTATACACCAACGTGGGGTGCTGCCCCCCCCAGCTTCGGCATCTCCCCCCCCCGGCCCCCGATGGGATGGTGGCTGGGAAGTACCAGTGCTTGGGAAGTGCAGTGGTGTGGCTTGGCCATGCTTCGCTTCCCCATGGAGATAGGGCCCATCCATCTCTTTCTTCACCCGGTTTCCTAAGGAAACAGCACTGGTATGATGGTGTCCTTCCATCACTACCTGCCCATCCGTCCCAGGAGCGCTCTGAATTCAGGGCCCTGGCAGCATTAAATTCCAACAAATTCCTACAAATTATGATGATGAAAAACAGGGGTGGAGTAGAGATGCACAGCTGCCAGTGTGGCAGGTTCCAGGGGCTTCACCCCACCATCAGTGCCATTTGGGGTCTGGGTTTGCCTCGGACAACATTAGGGAAAGTCCCTGTTGTTACCTCCTCTTCGGCATCTTCCCACAGAGGCAAAAAAGCTCTGCAGTACCTTTTTGTTGTGTCTCAACACTGTTTTGTGCTTCCTTAATAAATTAGCAGTTGTTGATGCTGGAAGTACTCCATTCCCTCCCAAATCCATGTAATTCTGAAAATGTAGGGATGGATGAAATGCCCCTGTGTGCCTGCCCCACCAGGGATACACAGGTCCAAGGGGTCAGGGAAGGAAAATGCCTCCATGTATTCCCGTGGACTCCCAGCTGCAGCAAACCTGTAGGTAGCACCGAATGGCTGATAGACAAGAAAATGATTCAGTGTCTACACCAGAAAGGGAGTTTTTGGGGTTAGGAACTCCAGCTTTAACTGCTCAATAATCTATGTCCTCCCCAGCAGCTCACAGCCACAGCTCCAAAGCTGGGGCAGCTGTGAAAGCTGAGCAGCCGGTGGTGGCACCGGTTGGTAACACACGACTGATAACCCCCGGCTTGTAACTCCTGTCCATGGAGGGGTTGAGATGCGGGAGTGAGGGCCAGCATCCTTGCCTGCTGCCCCAGCCAGCCAGGACCCCAGGGCGCAGTCAGGCTGGGCACGCGGAGCCAGGACACACAGACCTGATGGATGCCCTCATGGCACATCACCCTGCTCAGAAATAACCCCCCATTCCTGTAAATATTGTGAGGGATTAGGAATTTCTCAGCATTGGTCAGACTAACAACAGAAAATGGAAGAGGTCCAAGCATCAGTGGCCTTCCTACACAGCAGGGACGCTCATCATTGTGATAAGACAAGGCTTGGCAGAGTCAGCTCTGCCAAGAGTCAGCTCCTCCTTGGTCCAACAGTCCCCTGTAAGCCATGCGATTTTTTTTTCTTGAATTTTTTTTCTTTTCTTTTTTCCTGATATATTGACTAGACATTTTCCTCTGCTGAGGGAAGCTTCTCAGCAGTTGCCCATGGTGTGGACCATGACAGGCACTCAGAGTATCTTCTGGTTATTCTCCAGAGAGAGCAGCAGGAGGCATTGAAAGCAGATCTTTGATGCCGCAGATCAGAGATGGACCCTGGTGAAAACTGGAAGCTGGATGAAACCAACTGGTTGTCTCATGGTGGGATCCATCCCTTTGCCAGTGTGAAAGGAGGTAGGACATGATTGCTGGTTTTTAGTCCACCCAGTGAACACACTGGGAGCCTTCCTGCTGTGCTGCTGCCCTTCACTGTGCTTGCAGTGGTCCCAGGGGTTTTGCTGGGCTGTGTCCAGAGCAAGGCAGTACTCACTGTGAAGGTGGGAAAGGTCTGACCCAAGCTGCAGTGTCTTGCCAGAAGCTGGCAGACTGACACAGGCACTCAGTCTCCAGCTTGCCTTCCTTCTCCAGACTGGCCTTTTGCCAATAAAACTCAACCAACCCACCCCACCTTTGGCAAGTTAATATGCCATTTGTGCTGGATGTGACCACCCTCATTCTCCACAAGCAGGACTCTGCAGATGAGAGCGGTTGGGGAGGAATGAGGAGGAGAGCTGGTAAAATATCTCCTTCTCTCTTCAGTTATATTCATGTGGGACAATTTAGGATAGCTCCAGGGAGGCACACTGTCCCAGTGGTGACAGGAGGGCCGAGGGCTGTCCCAGCTGGGCTTCCCTGTGCAGGACCATTCAAGGTTTCAGCCCACTTTACCATGACCCCAAGGCTGGGATCCATCACTCTCCAGAAATTGCCAGCCTCAGGAAAGCACTGCGGACAGATGCAATGGGAAATAGCTGGCAGAGCTTTTTCTTGTATTGATTCATCTCTACCTCATTTCCAGCCAGCTGCTGGGACAAGCTCACCCTTGTCACTGGAGGTCCCTGTCCCTGGGGCCAGCACAAGCTGCGCCTCCTTGGGCAAAGCTCCTTCTTTGGCTGGGACACGCTGTGCCCCAGACTAAAACCAAAACAAACCCACAGCCTTCCAGATGACAGCACCTTGGGAACGGAAACATTTTCCTTTGGTAAAATGCTTCCCTTATCTCCATCTGTTTCCCTCAGCTTCCCGCTGATAGCCCAGATGCCTGGGGAAGGGGAAAGGGACAGTCTGAGATGTGGCATCGCCTCCTTTTCCGTGAGAGCTGAATTAGATAAGGACGTTTATGCTGTCGAACCCGGCAGCCCTGGGTTCAGTGTCCCCAGCCAAGCACCCCTGGGTGGCATCCTTATGACAGCACATCTGCTGCTTCTGCAGGTACTCAGCCCAGGGTGGCTCAAGGGACCAGCACAGGGATGCTCGCTGCAGTCCATCCTTTTTCCTCGTTAGGACAATCTCTGCGTCTGTTATTTTTCTAAACTCTTCGCCACGTGCCATGTGGCATGTGTTACTCTTTATAGGTTGGGTTATACTGTTGGGTTTGGAATCCCACCGTGCTTGAGTCTATAAAGCAGAGGAGGGTGGTCACTGCCGTCAGAAGTTTACAAAAATCTAAAAGTTAAATGTAGATATACATTGGCCTTTGGTTTTGTATGCAGCCCGTTGCTATCCTAAATTAGTGACTCACAGCCTTTTCTAACTGATAGGCCTAACAGCATTTTATAATAGAGGGCGAGATCTCTTAGAAATGTCACAGGTATGGATTACTATATGATGTCATGCACATACATTTCTTAAACATCCTCCTTGAAACCCCTAGGAACAGTCCACAGATCCCAGACCAGAAGTTGGTTTTTTTTTCCTTCAGTCTAGCCCATGCATTGAGCAAATGCCATGAACCTGGAAAAAAAAAAAAACAAACCAAAAACCAACAGGAAAAAAACCCTCTCTGCAAATTTCTTTTTTTAAATTGCATTGAGTTTCTGCAACTTAGCAGCATTTTGACATTGAAATAAATGTTTGAAATAAAGAAATCCCCACCAACTCCAAGGCACAAATGGCATTTAACGCTTGGCTGCAGATCCTCCTGGCAGTGAGAGATGCCTGTGTGCTGTGCTCTGCAGCTGGGAGCAGCAAGGATGGGTGGGCTTGTGGTGGGATTGGGTTTGGGATCCAAGATAATCTCCCATGAGCTTTTGGTGAGAGATGCCACCAGTTCAGGGGTTTCCAGAGCCCATGATCTGACCTGTCACAAGCACTGAGTTACAGCAGTATTATTATCAGATGACTGAAGGGTTTGCTCAGCTTCTGAAAAATCCTGGCTGGAGCATTTTCCTGCTCCCGCTAGTTAAACCTACGCCAGCTGCCATTGTCAGAGGAGACTGTAGCATGCAGGACAGCTTTGCTGTGGGCAGGATGCTCCTGGCTGTGCCCTGAGTGCTGGGTGAGCTGGGGAAAGGGAGTGGAGAGCCATGGCACAGCCGAAAAGGGGAGCGTGGCCGGGGGATCCCAGTGTGGGCAGAGACAGGACAGCAGAGCTCTTGCTCTTCAGCAGTGCTGGAGGGAGAAAAGGGTTCATCCTGCCAAGTCTCTATCTTGAGCCGATTCCAAGGTTTTTCAATAACAGCTGGATTAAAAAAAAAACAAATGCACAACACATATAAAAGCTGTCAGGGGTGAAGTGGAAGCAAGCTGAGCAGGGGCTTAACTGCAGTGTGATTAAAACAGTGCTGTCACCCCAGCTCTCCACACCTACCTCTCCAGCTGACCTTTCTGAGCATCTGTTCTTCTTCCCACAGACAATGAGCTCTCCGAAGGTGCCCCAGCCCTGTTTGCTCTGGATCAGCTGGGTAAGTCCATGCGTGATACATTTTCCTCTTCCTTTTTTCCTATGTAGAGTAATTAGGAGATGACTTAAAACACAGGGCAGCCACTGAATGCTTTCCGCTGCATAAATTCATCATCAACGGTGCCTCCTTTCTATGCTGCTTTTGAATGCCATCCATCAGAGGGATGGGAGAGCTCGATGCTAGATGTGTTTAGTACCTTTCTGTATTAAATTGATGCGGATTTTTTTCCCCTGGGAGAGAAGCTATCACCTTTCTGGTGCAGAGCACTCTCAGATGCTGCTGCTTCTTGACTCTTGAGGTTTAGCCCACGGCTGGCACTGGAGCTTCTGTGACTTCCTGGTGCCTTGCAACATGATGAGGGTTTTGTTCCCCCTGGGAGGCAGAAGTATAGGTGTGTAAAGCAAGAGTGAAGAGTAAGACATCCAGGGAGAAAACAACCTTAAATGGGCATGCGAAGCTGAAGCCTTCAGAGGCTGAATCCATGGGGGAGCCCTATCTGGCAGTGATGTCCCCTCAATCCTAGGGCCAATGTCAAAAAAGATGTGGTGCTCAGGAGGAGTTAGAGGTACTCAGGATAAGGTGGGAGTGAGGACCTGAGTTGCACGCTGAGAAGCTTCTGCAGGAGGTCTGATGTGTGGGGAAGGGGGAAATCAAGCCCCCAGCCCCTCCTGAGAAAATGGGGGAAGGCTGGAGATGGAGCATGAGGGAAAGTGCAAATTAGATGTGTTGGGAGAGACACCGGGGTCAGGTCTATGCACGCTGCCTTGCTCTTTGCAGCATGGTGGGACCACCCCTGCACACCTTACACGACCGTCACCTTACACGACCAAGCACCAGCCCTTTCTCCCAAGGAAAAGGCACCCTTCTCTTCACTTTCAGGGAAATGAATTCTCCATCCTTGGAGATATTCAAAAGCTGTCTGGACATGGTGCTAAAAGTTGCTAAAGCGACTAGCTTTAGGTGGCCCTGCTTGAGCAGAGGGGTTGGACCAGATGTTCCCTGCCAACCTCAACCAGTCTGTGATTCTGTGACTTCCCCGCTGCTCTGGAAACCCACCTTGTCCTCAGTAAGGATGCTCTGTGTGTGCGCACCAGGCCGCTCACCACGTGCAGCACTGGTGGAGACTTGGGGTAGGAGGGTAAAAACTGCAGGAACCCAGAATGAAGATTTTTATCATGTGCAACTATCTGTGCTGTGAACCTTTGCTGCTAAGAGCCAGGATATTGAAAAAATTCGTATAAATACAAAAATACCTATGAACTGTATGATGGCCCGGTGGCGCTAGGAGGGGCGGTTGGGCCAGCAGCTGCCCTCACGGGCAGTCTATTCACTTCATCGCATTTTAAAGGAGTACTTGTGAGCTCTCTCCACTTGGTGTCAGGATAGAGACTGCTTTGACATGCGTTCACCCAGAGGAGTGTCCAACAGGGAACGGGAATAAATCCAAGAGCCTTCCCTTGGCTGCCTTATTCATTACCCGATTGCTGTTAAAACAGGTCAAGTAACTTTAAAATGCATTTTCTGTGACACAGCTTCCACCAGCTCCTTTTCTTCTTGATCTTCCTCTTCTTATGCGTTGACGGGTGACATAGTGACACATGCCCATTTCTCCAAACTTTGGCAAACTCTCCAAGTCCTAGCAAACTTATTCAGTGACAAAGAACAAGCTCCCTCTCCCAAATAATGAGATTTGGTTGGTTTTAGTTGAGTAGCAAAGAAATGCATTAGAAGCTAGACAGATGTTTTAGATGTGCAAAATGAGGCTCGTGGTGACCCCTGGTCAAGGGGCAGAGATCAAGGCTATAACATGGGACAAGTTCCTGGCATCCTTCTTGTGCTAATCGGGACATAGTCTGTGCCATCCAGTGTGATCCATTGCCTCCTGAGGTGGTGGCTGGCATCTCCCAGGGCTTCTGCACAGCCTTGTTCCCAGCTGAGGGGCAGCAGGAGCTGCTTGGACCCTGCTTTCCTCTGCAGCAGTAGTAGAAATCCCTCAGTCTGGAAACAATTATTCAAACCAGTGCTTGTATCACCTTACATTTCCACTCTGCCTTCCAAACACGGCACAAAACGTGATTGCTCCATCCAAGGTAGACAAGACAGACAAAGGATGTGACATAGCAGAACAAGTAATGGAAATCTGATCTCTCCTCCTGCCTCCCTCCCGGACGGTGAGTTTTCAGCTGGATCAGTCTCCTGACCTGAGTCATGCGCAGCTGCACAGTCTGCGGTGCCAGGCAAGCGAGGGGGTAAGAGCAAGCACATGTTGGAGGGAGAGAGGACGAGACCATCCCAGTAGCAGCTCAGATTTATGCTGTGTTGAAGTGATCATCTAACCAGAGCCTGAGAATACCAGGTAAAAAATACTCATCCCTGGTCAAACAAGCCACCTGACCGGCAGGAGTTATTAGTAGAGGAGCAGAGAATAAAGCAGCATTATAATAGCAACATCCTGAGACAAAACGTCAATATCGTAATGAAGCATCATCACCATGTACATCACAGAAAGGCAGGTCTGAGCGGGACTTTAAGAGGTCAGCTGTGCCTCCCTCCTGCCTGAAGGCAGGGCTAGGGGCTCCTGTTCACCCATCACCCCACATGGAGGACCAACCTGTCCTAGCAGCATTCCCAGGCAATCCACCCCAGCACTTCATTGCACTGGAAGGGTTTTCTTGGTGTCTAATTCAATTTCTGTAATTTAAGCCAATTACACATTGTGCTGCCAAAGGCAAGCATAAGCAGGGAAAAGCCCTTTCATGGGTCAGACTGAGAGTTTCTTGTCCTCTGCGGGGGCTGGAGGAGGATCCCAATGGAGGATCACTGAAATGCATCCTTTTTTCCCTGCTCATCAAGTCTGCCTTGACCTCTAGTCCTCTTTCCGGCAGCTTGTCCCAGCCTGCTGTCAACTGCAAACGTAAAAAGCCGTGCTTGGATTTTGAGTCATTCGTGGAAATGCTGATCAGTACCAGATTTATGAGAGTTGTTTTGCGTCACCTTGTGCCATGAATAACTAACCTCCAAGAAAAGTTTTGACCAGTCATGCATCCGTTTTTTCATACTTTCTTCTAGTCCAGGTGCCCCTCTCTTTCTTACAGCGATACTATATGACACAGCACTGCAAGCCTTACTTATACGCCAACATATATGGCATCTGCACCTCCCCCCCCCATCTACAAGGTTTATTACCTCATTGCAGAAGACTAGATGAGTCTGACCAGCTCTGTTCTTGCTGAATCTGTACTAGCTATTACTCATATCCTCCTTTTCTACATGTTTGCAAAGCTTTCAATTGTTCCAGCGCTTCCAAGGATGGAATTAACAATGACTGGGAAATCACTTCCTAACTCTTCTTTCTCTCCTTGTCTTAAAGACTGGTGCTCTGCTTGCCATGCCCAACCTTTGGAAACCTCTCTGTGGTCTGTGCTGTGTAAGTCAGTGCATGGCTCACCTGTACTGTGAGCAGTGAGCACAGTTCTGAGGTTCCCTGGAGAAGTACCAGGCAAGGGAGGCAAAGGTGACCGAGGGACAGAGCAACTTCTATGAAAGCAGACACTGAGTAAACTACAACTTGATGATGTGGGAAAGAGATGCTTGAAGGAGGATACGGTAGAAGTACAAGAATTATGAATGACATAGAAGTAAATAAGTGCAAGAGACACATGGACGTACTGGAGATAGTCTAGCAATGGGCCACAAGGATGATGAAGGGACTGGAGCATCTCTCCTGTTAGAAAAGGCTGAGAGAGCTGGGACTGTTCAGCCTGGAGAAGAGAAGGCTCAAGGCGATCTCATTGATGTCTATAAATATCTGTAGGGAAGCTGTAGAGAGGCTCTTTTCAGTGGCACCCCGTGCCAGGACCGGAGGCAATGGGCACAAACTGAAACACAAGAGATTCCCTCTGAATATCAAGAAACACTTTTTTACCGTGAGGGTGATGGATCACTGGCACACGTTGCCCAGGGAGATGGTGGAGTCTCCCACCTCGGAGATACTCAAAAGCCGTCTGGATGTGGTCTTGGGCAACTGGCTCTAGGTGGTCCTGCTTGAGCAGGGGGGCTGAACCAGATGATCTCCAGAGGTCCTTTCTGACCTCAACCAGTCTGAGATTCTGTAAAATAAGGAAAGGCTTAAAACAACCCAAAGGAAGTATGTCTTCATACAGTGCACAATGACATTGTGCCACTCGCTGCCAAAGAATGTCCAGGGTGCCAAAAATATGAATGGGCTCAAAAAGTGAACAGAAAACATCATGGAAGAAAGGTCTCTGAAGGGCTGTCAAATCTGATGATGCAGCCACAACCTCCAGCTCAGGAAGGGAAATGGGATCACATACTACAGGAAACAGCATTTGTAGTTGTACTGTTCCTTGTATTTTTCTCTGCAGTCATCTACCAGAGGCCATGTCAGAGAGAGGGCACCAGGGGATCTTGGACTTTGGTATAATCCAGTGTGGTCCTTCTTGTATTTCCTTAGCTCCACAGTGACTAACCAGAAGGAAAAAACAAACCAAACCCACACCTCCTCTTCCTTTCCTTTCTTCATCTGTCTCTCCTCTCCCACAGCTTTGGTTGCTGGATTTCAGCAGATATGAATCAGACAGTGACTGTTGTGTTCCTTTTGTTCTGTAAATTATTAAAACAGAACATTTCACACTTGCTTTGTGGCCCAGCAGAGGAATGCTGCATTGTCTCCTTGGCAAGTCCGGAGGTGGAATTTCTGGCCGTGGAGAAAGTGAGGTCAGGGAGAGAAAAACTCTCCAAACAGGGAACATGTGCAGACTGCTTCGCTGTCTCTCCTGTGCTTGCATGTCTTCTCCCTGTCTTCCATTCCCTCATCCCTCCCCTCTTTTCCACCTCCTTCCTGCTTCACTGGCAATTTTTCTGCTTGCTGCTTTAAGATGATTTAGCTGAATATCAGAAAAAAGAAAGAAGATCGATTGAAAAATGCAAGGTGAAAGCGCCCAGCCCAGAAAGCCTCGGGTAAACTAATGAGAATGTGATGAAATGGAAAAATAATCTGAGAGTGTGGGGTATGAACCCCACCTTGCTGAAATCAAGATGAAAATGCTTATGTAGGAGATGCAATATCTCACTGGAAACCTCTAGGACCTGTGCCTCACATTTCCCGACAGCCGACCAGAGGAGGAATTAGCTGGCTGTGCTATTTATACCTGCACCATGGGTACGGTCAGTCTGCTGAAGGAGGCTCCCCACAACGACGAATCGCAGGAAACACTGCTTTTGTGATACTGTCTGCCTGGGGAATAAATACGCCCAGGAATGAAATCCCATTGGATAAATAAAAAGGAAAGGAAAGAAAAAGCCCTGGTCCCTGCCCTGTTTGTTGTTCCCACTGCTTCATTGCCATCCAGCTGTTTCTTTTTCTTTGTTGTCCTGACCTCATCCCGTACTGGAGTGAATCCAGAGAGCGAGTGCTCTGCTTAGCCATCTTCTGCCAGAAACCAGACAGGTCAAGTTATTAGAGAAAAATGAAAGCTCTTTTTGGCAGAACTGGAAAAACAGATGTGTGGAGATATTTCTGCTGCCTCCAAATACAATGCTGCCTGTTAAGTGCGTATCAGAGGGGTCCTGATAAATATGCACAGTTGTCATTGTGGAAATCTTAACAGTGGCTATTAATTTAGCAGGATGGGTTTCCGTGGGGCTCCCTGAGCCGCTGAGCTCACTGCCTGCCTGGTAGCGAGATTGCTTAAAAATCTTCTGCAGGTGTGGTTTAGAAAGTGCTGCTTCAGTGCTGCGAGAGGATTCGCCTCTGCTCAGTAGTTAGAGATGCTTCAGGGATGCTGAGGATGGGTAGCAGGGTCTCTGCAGGGCTGGTGGAGCCTGTGACTATCAAGAAGAGGTAGGATTATCTCCACTTGAGATAATGGTAAGGCCATCTTTCCTGTCAAAGGCTTTGCAGCTTTTACTTACTAAACTTACCTGGGTGAAGCTTTCTACACAGTGTATTCTGATTTATAGATTCAGCTCTTGCTGTGGTCTCAACATCGCACGGCGGTTACTCATGCCATCCCCAGTGGCGGTGGGCTCTGGTGTCACAGGCAGTGGCATTAACGGGGCTGTAACTCTCCGGCTGCCCATCAGCTGTCATTAAAAGCAGCAGCGACAGCAAGAAGTGAAACTGCATGCAGGCAGTTGGGATTGCCGCAGTGTCAGGTGGAGAGGGACAATAATTTGTTTGCTTGCAGCATTGGGAATCTGTGGGATTACACGCATGGGTGGGTGCAAATGCAACGACTGTCGAAACCCGGCTGCACTTGCAGGTTGGGATGGCTGCGTCCCTTCTGCACAGCCTCAGCGGTCCAGCCCTGGGTCTGGTGGTAGCAACCGCTCAGAGCTCCCCAGCTGCCAGGGATTCGGGGTGGCGCAGGGATGCTGAGTGATCCATGGGGATGCAAATGGCTGAGCCAGGAAATGCTTCTCCCTTCCCACATAGCTCGCTGAAATGCATGGGAAATCCATGAGAGGTGTTTATTTTCTATGGCATGGTATAATAGACCTGTCCTTCCAGCTCGTGGATTATGTGTGTCTGCTGGATCTGTAGTTACCAGGGAGAAGCTGGAGAGAGGTAGTGAAGCGAGATGGCACTGTCAGCTCCACTCTGCTGACCTGACAGCAGGAGCTGTGGTGGCACTTGGCCCCGGCTGAGCAGGTTAGGACCAAAAGGGGTGGAAGGATGAATTTCTCCAAATTCAGTGGGGGAATAACATAAAGAATATAAATATATATATAAATACAAAAATAGTGGACCTATTCCAAAATTAATTGGGGGAACAATATATATATAAATATATAAAAATATATATATATATATAAAATTAGTGGAGCTGCAAAGAGCTGCAAAGTGGAGAAGCGTGAGTGGTGGTTGCCTCACCCTTGCCCTCCTGGGCAGACACAGCTCCTCAGCGGTTGTTATCAGGTGTATCAAACCACAGAGGGATTAGAGAACTCCCTCTCCAATCTGCTATCCTCAGTTTATCAAATCAAAATAGAGTTGAACTGGAAAAAGACTTATAAAATCAATTGGAAACATGCACCAGAAAATGAATAAGGCAGAAAAAGGCTGTTTTCCTTGGAAATATAACAGCATGGTTCATGAGGTCCTTGCGATGCTACTGAAAGACAAGAGAGCAGATAATCCTTTTTCTTGATGTATTTGTTCATCTAGCAGTGAAATCATCACTGACCATCACGCAGCAGTACGTGAAAGGGGAGCATAGACTGTGGGGCCAGAATGAGAAACTAAATAAGCCCTTGGACAGGCTGGGTCTGCTTGGCTGATTCCACTGGATTGCACCGGAATTGCTCAGACCCCCACAACACAGACCATGTTGAAGCACAATAACCAAAATAATGTGCCCCATTTTGCCCAACCAAATGATAAAGCTGGAGCATGACAAAAAGCAGTGCTTGAATTGCCATTTTGAACTGGGCTCGGCGAGCAGTGCCCTCACCCAACTTCATCCACGGCTGTGAACAGGCACCTGACAAGCTGAGGGCAAAATTTCACCTTCATCTACAGCTGAGCAGGTTCATGGTTCACCTGTGTCTATAAGTAAAGCCAACATATTAATCTCCAGGGGAGGTAGGAGAGAGCAGCTATACAATCCGAAAATGACAGGCCAGTTCCTCCAGGGGACCAAGGTGTCTAACTCTATCATCAAGGTTCCCCATGACTTTGGAGAGAATTTAGGCATTCAAAACCCTGAATTTGGGATTAATTTGCTCTGAGATACTCAGGGCATCGGCAGGAGGCAAGGGAAAGTAACATCCCTCACTTGTCCAAGTCTGGTACCCTCAGCACTAGACCGTGTTTTTTCCCCTGAGGCGGCCAAGGACGTGACAGTGCCCTTGCCTCCCCCTCAAACTGTGTGTTTGCAATTCTCTGCTCTCCTGCTTGAGCGTAACCCCAGCCTGTATTAGGTGACCTCAGGGAGACAGCTAATGGCTGCATCAGTTTCAAAGCTTCAGAGAGACACTAGCAGGGACAGCACCCGACTGTCACCTCATCTTGCACACCAACACAGAGGGAAGGGCACCTCTGAGGTGGGAAATGTAGTTCTGCAGCAACTGCTGCCGTAGGAGATGTGTGGATGTGGGAACCAAGGAACCCAATTTCACCATCAATATTTTTTTCCTCCTTTGCCCCTTTCCCTTTTCCTCCCCTTGCCTATAGTTTCCCCTAAGCAACATCCAAACTCCAAGCAAAGCTGGGTTTTGCGGTTCGAAAAAGCAATGCCTCAGACCGATGTGATTCACAGCACGCTCCCACCACCTGGAGCTGCCGGGAGTCCCCGCTGCATCCATCCAGCCCTGCGGCCATGGCACCGGGCCAGCTCCCGTCTTGCCGTGCCCCCTTACAGGGCTGGGGTGGCACAGCGCACGTTCCTCTTCAGCCTGTGCGGCATTTCCATCTGCTTTTACCCCTTCGGTGCCGTATTTTGGGAGGGAGACCCAACTTTGAGGCCTGAAAATCTTGTCTGTGTATTGAGAGCTGGGAGAAACGCGTGCAAATGAAAAGGATAATCCCAGTATCACTGGGCATCTTGTTGGACTGAAGGACGTTGGAGCAATGAGATGGGGAAACCCAAGCAGCGTGCTGGCAGTGCCAGTCATCTGAAGAGAGGTCTGCCCTGCGGGACAGTGCTGGGAAAAGGATGCAGAGGGACTGCTGAACCCAATCTGTGCCCACCTGGCCCCAAGGAGGGGAATGAAGCACAGTGCAAACATCTGAGGAGCTCTGCTGTGCTGTCCCCATGCCAGACCTCGGCAGCAGGGCTGGGGTGGGCTGGGGAGATGGAGCGGTGGCTCCAACGTGCATCTGCTGCTCGTGTGAAAATGCGTGATGAAGCGGGAGGGCAGCGGAGCAAAGGGGCTGCATTTAAGAACGGGGGTGCCCCCGTTCAGCCCACTCGCTCCCCAGACAGACACCCACTCCTCACCTGCGGGGGAAGCGGCTGGAGCCCCGGCAGAGGGACGCTGCTGGGGTTAACGCACGGGCTTGGGACTCGGGGTAACTCCTATCAACTGCACATTGCCTGCAGGCTTGGGGTGGGATCCGGGGAGCCCGCGTTTCTATCTAGGGTAGGATTTAGGGCCCGCGCATCCCCAAGCGTGAGGTGGGGAGGCCGCGCTGCCACACCGCTCACCCCTGGGCGCATCCAGGAGTCTTCAGCGGCTCCGTTTGGGGCTGCGAAGCTCCAGCAAAGCCCGTGGCCCAGCCCGAGTGCCCGGGCTCCCCCGCAGCCCTGGAGAGAAGCACAGCCGTCCACCTCCCCCAGGGCCCCTGCCCGGGCCGTGCTCCGCGGCCGCCCCCCCCCGCGCCCCGCCGCGGGGGAGGTGCAGGGGCCCCGCCCCCGGTCTCACCCCCGCCCCCGGTCTCACCCCCGCCCCCGGTCTCACCCCCGCCCCCGGTCTCACCCCCGCCCCCGGTCTCACCCCCGCCCCGCCTCCGGCGGTAGATCCCGCCCCGGCGGCTGGCCCCGCCCCCGCCGTGCTGCCGGCCCCGCCCCGCCCCGGCCCGCGGCGGCCGGCGGTGAGCGCCTGGGGGCGGCGGGGAGCGGCGCGGATGGCCAAGGTGCTGCCGGGGGTGGCGGGGCGCGGAGCCGGAGGTAACGGCGGCGGGGGGTGTGCGTCTGTCCGCGCGGTGCGCGTGTCTGTGCATACGTGTGCGTGCGCCCGTGTGCCCGTGTGCACCCGTGTGCGTGGGGGTGCGTGTGTCTTTGTCCACGTGCGTACCGGCGGTTGCACCGGGGCGTGTACCGGTGTGTACGGGAGTGCCGGTGCGGGCTGTACCTGCTCGTACCCACCCGTGCGTGGAGCGAGCGCTGCGTGGAGCGCCGGGCCGGGCTCCCCGGGGACCTGCCCCGCCGCTCCCCGGGGACCTGCCCCGTAGCTCCCCCGGGAACCGACCCACCGCACCCCGGGGATGTGCCCCGCTGCTCCCTGGGGAGGTTGCGGGAAGGCCTGGGTAGCCCTCAGCAGGCTCCCGGACCCAGCACACCCTGCTACCCCCGGGCTGCGTGGAAACCCCACCCGGTGTGGGAGCGGGGGCGAGTTTCTCCTTCCCCCTCCCGCTGCACCGTTAGGGCCGAGCAGCCCAGCCCCGCCTGGCCGGCCGCGGGATACTCCATGTTTCTCCTCGCCCCGAACCCTCCCCAAGTATTTCTGCGAATTTTCTCCGCTCCGGAAAGGCAAAACCAGGCGGGTGTGCGAGCCCGGCGTTAGCACCGGAGCAGCCCCGGGTCCAACCGGGCTGTTTGCGGTTTATTTTGAAGGAGGAACGTGTCAGGCGTGGAGGGGGAGTCGCCCCCGGCTTTCCTTTCCCGGGAAAGAGCGAAGCGAGCGGCCGGGACCGCCGGGGGAATATTTCCAGCTGGACCCGGGGCGGCCGCTGGTGTTTCCGCAGCAGCGATCGCAGCGTGCCCGCGGGTCGCTCAGCGCCAGGCTGTCACCGCCGGTCCCGGCCCCGCCACCCGGTGGGGCGGGAGGCCTCGGAGGGTTGTGTGTGTCCGTGCGCGTCCGTCCCCGGCTCGGGAGCACCCCCGGGGTGGCGGCGGATCGCGTCCCGCTCCTCCGCCGAGCACGTCCCGCCGCGGGGTGCGTGGGGAGAGGCGAGCCGCGGGCAGGGTGACATGCAGGAAGGGCCTCCCACGCCGGGGGAGAGGGGTTTTTCACCTTGTTCTTGGGGGGGGTGGGGGGGTGGTGGTGAGGGGGAACTCTTATGTTAAACCTTCCTACCCCTGCAGGGAGAACAAAGATAAACTCCTGTTTAAAAAAAAAAAAAAAAAACCAAAACAAAACCCGACCCTACGTGAATTTAACCCGAATCCTCCTGCCAGGTTTTGTGATTCATGGTTTGAAATACAGGAAGGTCGCTGCTTGGTCTTTTTCCTCTTTCGATGGAAAGAGTTATTTGGGTTTTGGTTGGTTTTTTTTTTTTTTTTCCCCCTCTTTCCTGGTGCTGTGTGAACGTCCCGGCAGCGGGGAGCAGCTGCCTGGGGAGCAGCGCTGGGGCTGGGCAGCCGCCCGCCCGCCGGACACCCGGATCTGGCTGCTAAGGCATCTGCAAGGCCCTTACCGGGCACCCACAGGGCGGAGGTTTTGTCCTTTTTTGTATAAAAATAAGCCTTAAAAAGCCTTCTGAGAGAGGGGTGGCCAGGAAGATGAGGAGTCTCCTGATTTTTTCCTGTGCGCAGCTAGCTGGCAGTGCTGTTCCTGCTCACAGGTGTGCATGGATATATATTTTTTTATAAGTATATATTTACATGTATGTAGAGATATATAAAATATATGTAGATACATGTTTATATATTTTTATATATTTACATATATGTAGATATATATGACTACATCTATATTATATATAAATGTAAAATACACTATATTTATATAAAATATATATATATTTATATATATGTAGTCATTGCTAATGGCCAGAAAAGCTCTTAAAAGGGTCATGTAAGTACATTATCAAGAAATACCCAAGCAGTGAGGGCAGGGACTATGGGGTGGGTGAGAGCCCATAATAAAACCCTCTCCAGGGTTGTGCTGGGTGCTGCCGTGGCCCCGTGTGGAGTGGCCGCATCCTGCCCAGCCTTCTTCATCCCCAGTCCTGCCTGGAGCAGTGGTACGAGGGGATGAAGTCAGGGGGCTGGGCTTAGGTTGTTAAATAGGGAGGGACGTGCCCCCCAGAATTGCTGGGGCTGGGCACCCCAGTTTCCTCAGACTGTGTGGGGCCAGTGGGAGCCGCCGCCCCCCCCATCACCTGCGTGTCCCTCCTCCTGCTCCTCTCTCCTGATGTCCATCGCTCCCCTTTGGTCTCTGCCAGCATTTGCCAGGGGGAGCTTTGCTTTCCCTTTTCTTTTGGGAAGCGCTCGGCTGCTGGAGGAGGGCAGCTTCGGCCAACACAAGCACGTGCTGCCCCTCCGGAGCCCCGATGCCCGCAGGATCGGTGGTTGCTTCACTTTTTTCATTTCCACACACCTGTGGTGTCGCGGGTGGGCGCAGGGGCAGTTCCCGGGGTCCTGGTCGCGCACAGCGATCTGAACCAAACCCTGACACATTGGCAGCCTGGATGGAGGGACTGATGCACGGAGACAGCTCCGGTGCTCCTCGCAAGAGCTCCTCTCTGAGGAACCATCGGCACAGAGCTAGAGGCATTGCATTTCTCCAGCGCGGATGCACCGGAGGGGGTTTGTAGGGATGTGTGCGCGGCTGCCCAGCCGGACTCAGGGATGCACGTGGAGATTTCAGGATGACGTGCAGATGTTACTGCTGACCACTGCAGCTTTCCTTTGGGAAACAAAAGCCTGATCATCCCCTGTGCCATTTTTTAAACGCTGATAGGTGTATAACTTGCTTTAAAGGCCAGATCTGGTATAAATGTTATTTGGTGCTAAGGTGGGAGTACGTGCCTTGCTCAGCTTCCTTGTCCTGGAAACCATTAGGAGGATGGCTGCATGCTCGGGTTTTCGCACAGAGACTATCTGCTAATGTAATAGTCCCAGTGGAAACTTTAGTGTTCAGGAATATTTTGCGGATTTGGGAAAAATCCCAGGAGGATTTTTGGTTTCATACAGCAATTGCTTTTTGGCAGCTTTGGGATAGATGTAATCTGGTTCCCATTTGTGTCCTGAATTCTTAAATGGAACAGCCTGCCTTCGGCTCAGGGCAGAAGCAGAAATAGATGGAAGTAGATAGAAAATAATAGTAATAACAACAAGAACAACACCACCTCTATAAAAAAATCAGTTAGGGCAACTTTTTTATTGAAATGTTGTATTTAGGAAGTGTATCTGTTTGGTTTTGGTCCTTTAAGTGAGTTTTTCAGTAGGTGGGATGCTGCCTTGGGTGTAAATCTGCAGTAAATCTGTAGAAGCCGGTGAAATCACTCTGGATTTGGACAGTGCAGGTGAGAGCAGAGTTTTGCCGTGCAGTAAAGCCGATCCTCGGTGCAGCAGCAGGTCCTGCAGTATTTGCTGGCATGCCCGCTTGTCACTGCCTCTTGGTGGCCTTGCCACAGCCCCGGCACGTCCCACGGCACTCCGTCGCTGTGCCTTTCCCTACACACGTCTGTACCGCGTCTTGAAGTTGTAGTGGGTCCTTCTTGTGCAAAAGCCAGGCGACGATGGCTGGCATAGGTCGAGGCAGCACCTTTCGAGGAGCACGGTGAGAACAAGAGAATGCCGCATCTCAGGAAAACATAGCCAGGGATTAAATAATTGAGCAATACTTGGGATTTTCTACGCTGAACATATTGGTTAGCACAAATATAAATGTGCTTTAGAAAACAGTAACTCCAGTGATCAAGGCTCAGGCTGGAAAATAATGAAATTATTTTATTAATTCAATTAAATGAATAATTTAGTGCATTAAAATGCTTTTAGTAAAATTCAGTCTCCATTTAAGACCTAAGCCAACTGAAATAATTTAAAAACTGTTATTCCTCTGCCCTCCCTCCTCAATGTGTATGTTATGAGCAGATACTTCAGTGAAGTCGCTGCCAGGCTGAGGGATGGCACATGGGTCCCCTGGGGTGCCTGGAGGGCAGGAGGCTCTGGGGTCCCCTCCAGGGACCTGGTCTGGGCTCCTGCATCCCGCAGAGGCGGGGAGGCACTTCTTGGGGGGATTCCCTCCTCCGGGATGGCTACTTGGGTTGGGCAGGGGGTTCCTGCCAGTGATGTCCCTCCCCCTGCACCTGCGACCTGCATCATTTTGGGGCTGTTTTTGAGTTGCAGTGGAGGTGATGGCTCCACACCGTCAGCTGTTACCGTGATTTTCCCTGTTCTAAATCTGAGCTCAGCCATCTGGGAGCAGAAACTAAAGGCAATTATCTTGTTAGCGCTTCTGTGTATAATACCTTTATTAAATTTCTGCATTTTAAAAGTAGCTGAATATAAATTGTGTGTAATGATTTAATAATGGAAGGCCGATAATTTTAATATATATTCTGGTGGGAAGACGGTTTAATTTCTTTTTCCTTTAGACACGACACTTAAGAATAATGCAAAGGCTCCACTCAGTGTAGGGTTATCACAAGGAGTTCTTCACATGGATCAAATGAAGCACTGTGGATCCTTAGCCTATGGTTTGTTGCCTGTGCTAGAAAAAAAAGGAAAAGCTCTAGAAATCTGAAGATCCATACGATAGAGTTCAATGCCTGCATTTTCAGTTAGAGAGTACTGTACAGTCTTTGTACTATTTTTATTCTGTCCTTATCCCAGGCTCCTTTGTACCCTGCAAGTTTGTGGGAATGACTCAGGGAGAAAGCTATTTAACCTAAAGGACACCACTGGCAAAAAAATAGATGGATAAAGAGCGATGTCAGTGACTGCGAGCGGGAACCAAGCAGAATATTTGTGTATATCAGAAGAAGAGAATCCTGAACCCTCCTCTAAATGGGGGGGGGGGGGGGGGGGGGGAAATTCCTCTTCTTCAGATGCTGTTTGTTCAGTTCAAGAAGGGACTTTTATAATATGGTTGCTCGAAGTAACGAGGAACTAGACTGAATGATCCACAGTCCTAGGTCCTGTTTCACTTCTGGTTAATTAATGGAAGGGCTTAAATATCCAAGTGACATGGATCATGCCAGTGCTTTTCTGTAACCTGATCGTTTTTAAAGGCAGTAAGTACAGCAAAGTTAATCATAGCCTAAACTGCTGCTTTGCGAGTGTCTTTTCTGTATGTTGTAGCTGTTCGATTTATGATTATTTTTTTCCCAGTGGAGAAAAAAAAAAATCCTTCCCTAAGAATTTGTGTGATGAATTTTTATCTTGGAGCTTTTTTTATGGCTTGGAAATCAGAATTTATGGTGTAGTGAAAATGTCTGCAGATTCTTTGCTGTGCTGACAAGTGGTGCGGCTGTAGCAGAAGTGTTGTCTCGCTCGCAAGCTCCATGTCAGCCTTTGTATTTCACTCTTTTACCAAGAGTTTCTTCCCTTACTTTCAGCTCTGAATAGTACTTACCCTTTTATCTAGGAGCAGCAACGCTGACATGAGTCGTCATTGTGCCACTGGCACTTTGATCAAAGTAGAAATTTCAATTATTGATTCAATTCTTTGAATAAATTTGGGCTTGCTGCTTATTGTAGACTATTATAGCTGCAGAGGCAAATTTATAGCTTATAGGATAGAGAGGGTTTAAAAATGCACATTCTTATGCAAAAACTAGCGCAGCCACCTAAGGAACATGCATCCCTTCCTCTGTCGGGTTAATGCCCAGGTAACTGCTCGGTGCCTGAAGCTGCAATGAAAATACTCTGCCTACCTTCTGCTTCTCCTCCGGGGGTGAGCCTAGGATGGGGGGAAAAAACCAATGGATTGTTCTAACGTTATAAAACCTGTAACCATCTGAGATGAAAGAGCTGTGATGGGCACCGTTTGCCCCCACATGCCCACGCACCTGATTTCCATCGGGGAGGCACGGGCATCCATGGGGCTTCTCCCGGGCAGGCAGACTTGGCTCCGCTCTTCCCAGTATCCATCTGATCTCATGCCAGCTTTGGGAGCCACTTTCAAGGCGCCTTTGCTTTGCTTCACTCGTAGCTTTTTTGCTCGTCTGCTTTGTTTTTTGCTGAGGGGAAGCATATATGAAAATAAGCGTGTGGGGCTGAAGTTTCACAGAAAGTGTTCATCCCTGTAGGCAGTTAAATTTGGATGTGTCAGCACGATTCCTTGGGAGAGGTGGGATTTGGCTGCCTCCATTGCCTTTTCTCATTAGTCTTGCTGGTGCTTTCTTGGACGATGTACTTTTTGGAGAGTGAAATGACGGTACCCGAGCTGGGAGACTCCAGGAGCAGTTCCTGAGCAAGGGAATAGCACAACGTGGATCCCGGAGCTAATACTGGGATGAGGGTTTCTTTCCCCAGGACAGGGAGCTGTGGAGCGGGGGCTTGGTCTGGTGAATCCTGCCAGGCACAGGCGTGAGGTTTCTCCCAGCTCAGATGTGGCAGATCCCCGGCTTTCATGTGGGAAATGAGAGGTGCTGCTCGCTCACATCTGGTGTGCGTTACGTGGGTTGGATTTCTGTCCTGCAAGATGTTGCTCTGCTCCCGTGAAAATAATATTAGCGATGCTTGTTCAGTCCTCGCGGGACTCAGGAGCCCTGGCAGTGGATGTGAGGTTCCCAAGCAGAATTACGGGGTGCGAGGGTGAGGCGGCCACCCCAGAAGTGACCTAGAAAACTTCCACATCGACCGGGGAGCTGCCGGTGGGAAACAATCACCAACATCTGCCTGAGCTCCTGCACTTTGTTGGAGCCGGGGCTGCAAAGGAGTCCCAGCACCGCTGGAGGAGAGCTGCTGGAGGTACCAAGAACGCCCTTTGAGATGCTGTTGGAAGCAGTGTCTCCGCTTTTTGTACCTGAACTAAGAAGCGGGACACACAAGTTGTTTCTTTTCTGAGCCAAAGGAAACTCAAAGCTTCCTCCCAGCCTTGTGAGAGTGGCATGGCTGTGTGGCTGGGGTACGGCAATTCCCTCTTGAAACTGGGCTGATCCTTGGGAGAGAAACTAACATTCACAGGCCGGGATGTACATGGTGGGGCGTCCAGCCTCGATGGAGGGTCCCTGCACCTGTTGGAGGGCCTGATGGGTCCACCCTGGAGAATTCATGGCAGAGCCTTTGGGCAGCCCCTGGGACCCTGGAGCTCTTCGACCATACTTTCGTTATTTCCCTTAAATAATTATTTTTCTTTCTTGTTGATCTGAAATTTTTTTATGCAGCAGCAGGGCAGGGAAAATGTTTTAAATGTGGAATAAGGTATTTATACTCCTGTCTGGCTTGGCTATGAAACAGAAGGACAGATGTGGGCTTGGAAATGATGTCGTTTTTGTTCTGTCATTTTTGGACCTCCCTTACAAACCACGGCAGAGTTTATAGGAAAGTGTAAAGCTGCCTTACTTAGTTTTTAATTTCAGGTGATTGCTTTGGATGGTATTTGAAACACCTCGGTCTCTTTTGAACCACTTGGTCCGTAGGGTGCAAACTGGAAGAGGATTTTTTTGGAGGACAGCTCCGTGGTTTTGTTTGCCTGGGTAGCTTTTGGGTGGCAGAGGAGGAGACGTCCGTGCCAGCAGCGCGGGCTGTGCTGCAGGCAGTCGCAGAGCGGTACCTGGGCGGGCAGCGGGGTGTGATGCGGAAACTCATCACCCCAGCATTGCCTCGAGGTGTTGCCTCTAAATAGCAGCAAACTGTCTGGGCATTTTTGGTGTTTTACTGAAGGTGATAGTTGTAGTACAGTTTGGCTGTAAGAAAACCATCTTCTCCAAGTATTTTTTTGGGGAGGAAATCTGCTTCTTGGGGATGCTGTTACTACTCTAAAACTGTGGCTTTCCTGTAATGTCGCAGCAATGAGCTTCCTGTTAGGTTTTGCTTTAGATCCTTTTCAAAACCAGACTGAAACCACATCAGAAACAGGAAATATTTCAGTGTTGCTCCTCTGTCTCTGGGTCCTTGCTGACTGTCTGGTGTTAATCTTAGCAAATGATTCATTGAAATAGTTCTGAATCTTCAAATGAATTGCTGTGCTGTTTAGTAACCCTCCAGGACAATATGTCTGCTTCTGCACAGCGTAATGCATGTTTATCTTAAAAATAAAAAAAAAAAAAAAAAAGGAAAACAAATGAATTGGTGTCAGGCAATCACTTAAATGTGGGAGAGTCAATATTGATGCAGGAGTGAAGGCCTGGAGCAGCGGCCTAATTCAGCAAGGACTGACCCAGGCCAGAAAAGTAGTTATGTCTTACAGGGTTGGCTATAAAAGACCCCGTATGTATGGCAATAGAAGAGGTGATGCCTATGGACCGGGCTGGTACGCTGGGGCTGAGGGGACTGGCCTGGCTTTGGATGGGGCACCGCGGAGCTGCCTGCGGGCACCTGTGGAGGTGATGGGGTCAGCTCTTCTTGGCAGCGGCAGTGACAAAACATGGGGCAGCAGTCATAGTTTGTGGCGTGGGACATTTGGGCTGGATGTGGGTAGAAGGCCCTTCCCTGGGAACACGTCCTTGGAGGGGTGATGGTCTCCATCCTAGGTTGCCCTCAACCAGCTGCTTACCTGTGGCCCCTGAGCACCACTGCGCTGGCAGCAGGATACAGTTATAAGGATCAAAATTGCTTTTTGTGGTGAGCATCATAGAAGAATGAGGAGGTTTGGGGAAGGAGCAGGTGCCTGAGCACGGGAAGGGTGCCTTGCACCCAGGCAGAGCTGGGTATAGCAAACCCTTCCCCTCCAGACAGGTGAGCTGGAATTTGGGAGGCTCCAGAGACAGCAAGGGGGAAAAGAAAAAAGGCTCGTGCCTTGCTCCGAATGGGTCTTGAGGCTTAACCGAGCTTTCAGGTGGCACGCTATTGCCCGTGATCTGGATTTTGGCCACACACCAAGCACTGATCTTTCAGGAGCTGTTATCTGTTTTACACATAAATTGGCTTTCTGTGCCAGTTACAGCTGACATTTTATTAAAACCTACTGTGAATGAACATAAAACATAGTTACATCATTTTTAACATCATAAAACATCATTACATCATTTTAGGATGATAAAACATCAACACGGATACAGCAAAGTGCAGTGGTTTCTGCCTCAATCAGAGCTACTTGGTTTTGACTCCTGTATAACAGAGATGGGCAGCTGAGCAGTTTGGCAGATGCCAATATTTACTAGTCCTGATTTTAGTACAATATTGCTTTGCCACGGCCACCGCCGCCTAAGACAAGTGGTTAGGTGAGACTTTCTGCTCTTATCACAGATAAAACAGGTCTTTATTCTCCATTTTGCATCTTGGAAAATTTGAAACCATGACCCAAGTGTGCCTACAGACTCAAAACGCAGACGGCAAGTGTACAATTTTAGTAACTGTTTATTTCTTTTAAATTCTGTTTGGTGAGTGGAGGCTGAGCTGGTAGTTGCTGGCTATTCACGTCTCCTGTAATGCTTGAAATTGCTCGTCTTCCTTGGGTGTGCGAATTTTCTTTGTTTCACTCCAATCCACCTTTTATTCATAAAACACGCGTGGGCTCAACACTCCCCTGTTTCATTCAGGATTCCCAGTTCTGATGCAGGACTCTGTGTGTAGGAACAGCAAATGGTGTCTTTAATGTTATTCTGTACCAGAATAGGCTAATAATGTTGGAAATTAGGGTTCTTGAGATTTTTCTTGGGTCTGTATCGGCATCAGCACAAATTCCAGACCAGTCTACCATACTCATTTTCACAAACATACTCGGCTTAGATCTACTCAAGTGAGCAATCTTTCCCTCTTGCTCTCTAAATATAGATAACTGCCATACACATTCATGCATAATATGAATGGTACAGCGATGAATTCATTAACATTTCGCAGAAATGCCTATTTCCTCTCCTCTGGGCACAGAAGAAAATAGTATCTGCATCTTCATGCTTGTAGAGAGGATGGGCTGGATCCTGCTCTCCGCTACCCCCTTACTCCATGCAGGGGCGTGGGGTTAGTGATGCCATAAGGAGAGCAAAGCAACCTCTCTGTGTGATATTTGCCAGTGAACATGCAGTTAGCTGAGCATGAACCAAGAAGTCAAGATTAGTAAGTCCAGATCATCTGTGGCTGATGGTTTTTCCTGCAGAGCAGGGTGCTCGTGGTCCCTGTGCTCATGGGCTTCCTGCCCCACTGGGATGGATGAATAGATGTTCTGATGGGACAGATAGACGCTTCACTGGTGCCACTGCGAGCCCTCCACCTCCTGCTCAGGCAAGTCCCTTGGCAGTGGCTGGTGCTGTAGGTTGATGGCCATTCCCAAAGTCTAAAAACTATGGCAACTGGTGGTGTAAATGGAGAGTGATTCTGCTGTGCTCTCAGTGCACCAGGAGATGCTCACCTCCAAGGTTTGGACCTCAAAGAGCCTTCTCTTTACAAAAATGAGGTAGTGCTCAGAAAAATAAGTAGGAAGTGGAAAAATCATACAATTATATAACAGTGCAGGTTGGAAGAGACCTCAGAAGATCATCTGGTCCAGCCTTTTGTGGGAAGGGCAGCCTAGATGAGATTATCTATCAGCCTGTCCAGTTGCATCTGGAAAATCTCGAGTGATGGGGACTGTGCCATGTCACTGAGGAGGTTGTTGCAGTGAATGATTGTTCTCACTGTAAAGAATTTGTTTCTTATGTCAGGATAAAACCTCTCTTAGTGCAACTTGTACCTGTTGCCCATTATCTTCTCCATGTAGCTTCCTGTGAAGAGACAGCCTCTGTCCTCCTTGTAGCTGCCCTTTAAGTACTGGAACACTGTGATGAGGTGTCCTTCCCCAAGCCTTCTGTTCTCCAGGGAGAAAAGACCTAACTCCTTCAGCCTTTCCTCACAGGGCAGGTTCTACAGCCCTTTAATCATCTTCCTGGCCCTCATTTGGACCCTCTCCAGTCTGTCTGTGTCTTTCTTGAAATGTGGGGTCAAGCCAATGTCATTCCTGTCTTAACACTGCTGTGATGCATTTTGTATGAGCCTGTTAAAACAAGCACTGCTAGAGAAAGCCATCCCCAAGAGCAGATTTAGGATGAGCCTTGCTGCTTGCCAGGAGAGCTTGTTCCTGCTCACTGATTATGAAAGGGGCTGGGGTCCAGCCGTCGATGCCTGTGGGATGCTGGAGTTCAGGCGTGCGGCTCCTGTGCAGTCAGTCTGCCGGACACATTCCCATGGCCTTCCAGCTACATCCTCTCCTTACCATATTAAGAACATCTGGACAAAGTGATTTATAAACTCTCTCCCTTGATAGCATTGACTGTATTTTATATCTCAGTAATTTTCTGTGTTACTGAACTGTTATTCATGAGCAGATTTTGTGGTAAAGCCTTTCCCAGCCTTCAGCCCTACTGAATGTGTGGCTGGATCCTCACCTATCCTTCTTTCCTTCTTTTTACCCACTCTCTCTTGCAGTTTTACACTGGCTCTGTTAGCTTGATGTCCCGGGGCCGTGCCTTTATTTGTGAGCTTGTCACTGTCAGCTCTCACAAGCCAGGCTGTGCCAGCCTTGCTTTGTGTTTGGTCTGGGGACCTCAATGGCCAAGTTGGGTTGGTGCTTGAAGCAGGACTGATGTCTTGGTGACTGCCTCTTGTTCCTCAGAGCTAATGCGTTATTCGAGTGGTGAGGAGAGCAGATGTGGTTGGCTCAGTGGCCTCAGCTGGGCTTCTCAGGTACCTAACCATCCTCAGGAAAGCTTTTTGGACTTCTGTCATAAGTCATGTCTTTATATTTTGTCATTGAAGTGGTTTGTTTACTGACATCCCATTCTTTCTTGCAGGCTCCACATCTGTTTGTTATAAGCCTACTAGCCCAGTCCAGGTACTGGAAGACACTGGCTTTCTTTACCAGGATCACCAGTTGTTTGCTGGCAGGCATGAAGTTTCTCTGCTAACAGCTGAAGCCGTCAGTGCCAAAGAAAAAGCTGGTAAGTGTGTGGCTGCACTTCCATATGAACCCACTGCATTTACTTCCAGGTTTTTCTGGAAGCGTAAATTGAGCAATTTAGACCTTTTACAGAGAGTATTTACGGAGTTGAAGGCCATCCTCGGTAGAGTCAAGGGGGAGTTACCTTTGACTTGAGTGTTGTGACCTACCATCATTTGTCACCTGTGCTTGTGGAGGATGCAGCCTTTCTGCCTGTCCTTCAGCACGTGGTTGCTCTTCACTGCACAGCTGGACCGAGGTCCAGAGCTTTTTGTTGATGCAGGACCGCAGGCATCCTGTGGAGGGCTCATGGTGGTCGATTCTTTTGGACCTCACTAATAGGCAACTAAAGTACATCTCCCAAATATAAGGATGTTAACAGATGACTAGCACAGAGGTGAAAATCCTTCTGATGTGTGATTAAGAGCTGCCTTGACCATGTGACACTGGCTTTATTGACTTTCCTCAGGCTTATCTCAGGTGTAGTCTAACAACATAGGCTGTGAGCTTTCTGGTATGTTAGGGAGGCTTTTATTGCACATCTGCAAAAACGTCCACTGCGATAACATGAATAAAGCAGTAAGAGTTTGGTGTAACTGCAGGGACATATGAAGTAGATGGATACTTGGCCATTGTGCAGGCAGGTAGATGGAGATGTGTGTCCATGCATCTTGCTGGCTCAAACACTGGCCTGGGGAGCTGACAGACTCTCTGAAAGCTGGTGGCCAGACTGCAACCCCAGTGAGTCAAGCTGGCAGGCAAATGACGTTGTCTCAGGGGAAGCATGAGAAGTGTATTTTGAAGGGCAGGCGTGGAGTGAAACAACCTGGGAATCTTCTCTCCCCCTCGAGCCCCACAATCATCTTAAGGCTTTGCCACAAAAATGTTAGTGGAAATGACTTATTCTCATAGTTAAGAGTCAAAGGCTTTTCTTCCTCTGGGTTGTATATAAGTTATCCCATAGCACATGCAGTAACTGATGAAACTTCAGGGAAATACCAGACCTCAAGAGAAAGTTTGCTTTTAAACTACTTTCAAATACCAAAACCCGAATGTAAGTCCTTCTGATGAACTCCTCTGAGAATTGGAAATAGCAGGAGAGAGAGAGACAGAAAGTTGCCAAGAATGACCTCAAAAAACTGAACTGAAAACAGCACCTCCTTCTTGCCCAGGGCCATGGGAGGATTCTGTCCAGAGCTACAGGCTTATTCTCACTTTCATCCGCACTGGGGACTTTCAGGAGCACCCCTCTGGGCTCAGACACTGTTCAGGCAGACGTCTTACACCACTTTTAGGATGGGTGTAGGAGGAGGGCTCCAGGAGGGAGGGATCCCAGCCTCCCTGCTGTGATTATATACCATTAGATGCTTAGCTCTGGGCAAGCTCCACTGCGTATATAGTGCAAAAATGGTACCGTTGCCTCTGAATGACTTCAGTAGCCTGTGTTAGGGTTACGTAGCTGATCTGTCTGTGCTCTTTTTAAAATGCTGGCGTTACATCTATGACCGTAATGCCTTCCTTGTACTCTCCCAGACGACTTACAAAAGTTATATTGACTCCCTTAGAAATAGCGTTATTGGCCAGAAGGGAAATTGCAGTTTTATGGGAAGATGGCAGAGCACAGATTCCTCTTTAATTACACTTTTAGGACCCTTTTATTTTTAGCACCATTTCAGAGTTTTTCTGCAACACGTTCTGTGTTTTCTTTTATTGTGGCAGGCAGCGCACTTAGGAGGGCATTCAACTCATCTAACTTTGTCAAAAATGCAGCATCTCATTTAGTACTGCCACGCAGGCTGCCTCTGTAAGCCATGCAAGGCATCTCCAGGGGAGATTTACCCCATTTATATCTTAGAAAAAGACCGAATTTCCCTGTGACGCTGCCTGTCCATCTGTTGACTTGGGAGGGGGTTTAGAGCCGTGGGTATGGGGCACATGGAGAATTTGGAGAGGAGAGGACAGGAATATGTGTTTTGGGGTCACTGCAGACATAATTAGGGATGAGCTGGGGTGGGAGGGTGGGCAGGGAGCAGTGCCCTTCCTCCTTTGACTGCTTCCAGCCATGTCCCTTCTGCTTCCAGGGGGACCCTGGTAGGTCACAGCCATAGGGTGTAGCAGGGGAAAAAAGGGGGGGTGTCGGACCTCCCGGGCAGCAGAGCTAATGGCATCTCTCCCTCTCCCTGCCCAGCCGAGGAGGCCCTCTGCACCCTGCGCCCACCCAGCTTCCGCCGGGTCCCAGAGGCGGAGATGCGAGGGACGGAGGAGGTGGCAGCCGGCACCGTCCTGCAGCGCCTGATCCAGGAGCGGCTGAGGTATGGCAACCCCAGCGAAAACATGAACCTGCTGGCCATACAGCACCAGGCGACGGGCAGCGCCGGCCCCTCCAACAGCACTGCCAGCACTCTCTCTTCCGCAGAAAACCTCGTGCCCGAAGAGCCGCCAATGGTCCAGCCTTCGGGGCGGCAGGAACCGCAGGGGCAGGAGCACCAGGGGGACGGTGCTGCGATGGAGAAGCAGCCCCGGGCCCCGCAGCCCCCGCACGGCACCGAGGAGCTCCCCACCTACGAGGAGGCCAAGGCCCAGTCTCAGTTTTTCCGAGGCCAGCCACAGCCGACGGCCACTGCTGCCACGCCGGGTTTTTATGGCGCATCCGGCCAGAAGTCCAGGACGGAGGGGAGGCCGACGGTGAATCGGGCCAACAGCGGGCAGGCGCATAAGGACGAGGCACTGAAGGAGCTGAAGCAGGGCCACGTCCGCTCGCTGAGCGAAAGGATCATGCAGCTCTCACTGGAGAGGAACGGGGCCAAGCAGCAGCCCCCGGCCCCAGGGGGCGGAAAGGGCTTCAAGGCAGCCACGCCGCCCAACAAGGCCACGGACCCGCGGGGCCCGCCACCCGAGTACCCCTACAAAGGCAAGGCGGCGGCTCCCGGCAGCAAGGTGCAGGAGCACGGGCTCTTCTACGGTGAGCAGCCAGCACAGGATGTCCTCAAGGCCTCCTACGCTGCCCCCCAGCCTGCCCGGGGAGAGGTGGCCCTCGTCCGCTACCAGCCGCCCCCGGAGTACGGAGTCAGCAGGTAATGGCCGTCAAGGGGGGTGGAGGAGCTGGCTTCTGCAGGGCTTGGGCCTCACGTAGATGTGGCCCTGTGAGCTGCAGCCTCAGGCACGTGGTGGGGACATCACGGCCCGCACGGGACAGCTGGTGGTGGCACCTGCATCTCCAGGAGGGCTATATGAAGCGTATACACCACTTACGCCCTACTTAAATCTTCCCAGCAGAGCTCACGTGGGGCTTTCATGGTACCAGGCCCCTCGTGCCGGGCCTCCTTGCGAGCACGGGTTTATTCCAAGCGCATTAAAAATAATCTGGAGCGTTTGCTCATTGCGAGCTGATCTCCGTGAGTGGTGCAGGTCCTGCCCAGCACCCAGGCAGGTTTGCTGCCTTAGAGGCGATCCTGTGCTTTGGGAGCTCCTCTTTCCTTGCTGTACCTAAATACAAGTGTTTCTCTGTCTCATCCCTGTCTCTTTATCACCCGGACAGTATTTTGCTGGATTTGGAAGGCTGGTGTTGCCTGGTGTGATTGTGGGTGGTTTTCATGTTGCAAGCTGCCTGATTAGGTCTTTTCTGACCCCAAGATCCCCAAAGATTTTGTCGGCATCGACTGAAGTTGCATGCACTTACTTTGCCACAGCGCAGACACAGAGAAAAGATGGCGCAGCTGACCCGGCTCTTCCTTTCCAAAATTCATAAGACATGAAATGAGGGAGCAAGTGCTCTGCCTTTCTGTGTTTGCAAAAGTGACAGCTTTCGTGTCAAGACAGGGGGGAACTCGGAGCGTGGCTTTGACGAACGCTGCAAGGCAGTTGTGACAAGCGGAGGGCCCATGCTGAGCGCTGCTGGCCTTGCTCCAAATACACATGTGTTTTGATTACCAGCCTACCACTGTGAGCAGTTTGTGCAATTTTTTTGGAGGGAGATGATATTGTTAAGAGCTCTGAAAATCTCTGTTTATGCTAAGAAACAGCTATATGAACTTGAGGGCGATGGGGTTGAGCTGGGGCCATGCTCTGCCGTAGCCATTCGCGGTGCTAGCAAACTTCTCCAGCACCGAACAGATTCATCTCCACAGAAGAGGAGCTGGTTTGGGTTTTTTTTTATTACTCTTAGAAATACAATCTGATTCAACACCCACAGAGTCTCTTCTGCTGAGTCCATGTAAGCCAGCAGACCTGGTGCTGTATGCACTGCTGCAGCTAACCAGGAGCAGCACTGGTGTTGAGTGGGAAACCCTTCAGGACCAGTTCCAAAACCTCATCCAGGCGCCTGATCAGCAAGGTTAATGCTGAGAAACCCCTTGATTTCAGTGCAGCTTTCCACACCGGCAGCAGGGGCCAGCCCACAGCCTTATTCCAAGACGCTGCTGGACCACCCCAGCAGCTGTGGGGAGAAACCCCCTGGCTCGTGATGGTGGTTACTGCTCATTCCCTTAAGGCAGCATCATTTAACCCCCAAATTGCACTGCAGCGGGGATGCCTGCTACCCCTGCGTGCTGTTTTCTTTGCATGACAGTGGAGAAATGTCCCTCCTGGCAGGTTCAGTCCTCTGCTGCACAACACTGGAAGGATGTGTTGTGCAGCAGAGGACTGGCAGCGTAGGAGAGCACAGCCTCTGTGGTTTGCAGACTTACTAAAAAATCTTGGGTGGTGTTTTTCTTGCAACTCAGCAAGGACCTGAATACCCCTTGGTCTGCGTATATTCCTGCTGACTACTCCAGCATGCTTTTCCAGGGGCAGGTTAGGAGGTTGGCATAGCTGAGGGGTGTTTCACCAAAGCTAGGCTTGGTCTAAGGCATATGGTCTCTCTTGAGCTTTCTCTAAGGCAGTTCTGGGTCCTGGCATGCAGACAGGGATTTTCAGGTCCTTCTTAGCTCCTTTCACATGATGCCTGGATTTTGGGGGATGTTTCCTGCCTACATGTTCCTGCTGGCTACATTTTAGGCAGTAATTAACACTGGCAGGACAGTTGCTCACTTGCAGACTGTATCTTGTGCCATTGCTTTGCGTAGCGCCAGCACCTGGGGGGACATTTGACTGTGCAGGAGATGTTGGCAAGCAGTGGCCTTCATCCTCATCTCGGGCTTTTTTCTGTGATATATTTTGATACAGGAATGTCACTTTGCTTGAGCACGCTGAAATATTCGCTGTTGGCATTACCCAGACTTGTTCTTAGTTTGTATGAACTGTTTTGGTTTCTTTTCCTGTGCCATATCCCAGCTTATAACTCGTCCCATGGGCTGCAAGATTCCCTTACGGCCCTGTTACCTGGGAAGATTTGGGTGACAAAAGCCATTAGGAAGTGGCAGTAATCCCAGTGTGCTCATCACTCTCCATTTCTCTGTCTGCAGCAGCTGTGCTCTGGTGCATCCCTGTGCACGTCTCGGGCTGCCATTGCAGGATTGGCTTGCCCAGGTCTGGAATGGCAATTTCACAAAATGGCCTCTGCCCCAAATATTCCTCTCTGTGGCAAGGGTTAAGGCAGGTTACCCGTCCGGGAATGTCAGCCCCATCTCTGCTAGAGGACCTGTCTGGGCAGCAGCCCCTGAGCACTGCTGGAGGAGAGCCGGGGGCTGTGTTACACTGCAGGCGTGCTCCCAAGCACAAACCTTCCTGTGCCTCTGCTTTTGCTCACTGCTTACGCCCTTACCTGGGCTCTGGGGAGGCTCACAGCCAGCCATCTGGTCAGGATGGAGGACCTTGATAAGAGAGGTCAAGGCAGGGGACTACCTGGTTTCATAAAGTTAATGGGAGAGTAGGGTTTGGAGAGGCTGTTTTTTTCTCTTAGAGGAGGAAGTGAGGTGAGAAATTCCAGCTTTCATCTCATCAGGAGGGCCTGGGAAAGAAGCTAATGGAAACAGAGCTTTGTCCCTGGTCAGATGGGAATCTCATATCCTAGAATCTCCTTCCCTCTGTCCCGGCCATATCTGTTCCCCAGCCCATCCAACCTGGCATCCTCTGCTTTGGACAGGGACTGTGCAGCAGGCTTCTGCCCTCCAGAAAACAGCTGTATCGGTCCAGAGGAAGCACCCACAGATACCAGGGATGGAAAAGACCTGTAAGGTCACCAATCACCCCCTCCCCCCCTCCAATCCTTCTGAATCCTTCTGTGATGAGGGAAGTGTGGCTGGAAACCCACAAATGCTGGCAGGGGGCTGTTGAAGGAGGTGGGATAACTGAAGCTCCTGTTTAACTTGCTTTTTTGGTTTGTCTCTTTTTTTTGCATGTGGCTGGTTTTAAAGGGAATGTTGCCTTTATAACCACTGTGGTGAAATCTCACAACTTTACTGTAAATCTCAAGATATTTGGTATTTTCCTGAAGACGACCTAAAGTCATATGATGCTGCACTAATCTCAGCATTTATATAAATTAGACTTAATGACCTCTGCTTTATGGACATCACAACTGCAGAGCAGAGCTTGAACACTGAAGCTTAAAAGGCAAAAAAACCCAGAAGGCAAATAAAAAGAAACCGATATTTGTTCCTGTTTTAAAATATCAGTATTTTTAAGCCAGTTGCATGATGCTTAGAGCCCTGACTCACAACTTCTGAATGCTTTAAGTTGGCCAAGTGTAATAATCTTTAGAAAACTTTTCCTTTCCTAGATGTGCAGCTATTCCTGAATGGTGTCTTTGCTAACTTTCCTTAGGTACATGTTCAGAGAGTCACAGCTTGTCAGGTAAAAGGGCTTGGAAATAATCTATATTAGTCTTTTGCACAACGCCGTGAATTAATTCCAGTTTGCGAAACATTCAGTCCTGGTGATTATAACACTGTCTGTCTGGAGAATCCATCAGGGCCCTTACAGACTTGTTCCACTAGCTAATTGCCATCTCTGGCACAGATCTGCACCTTAGTTTTAGCCTGTATTTTCTGGTTACCAGTTGGGATTTTGCAATATCTTTGTCAGATACAGTGAGGAGCCCTGTGCTAGCGGTCCTTCAATGCATTTAACAGGTTGAACCTGGAGCCCTGTAATTATTTCACTATTGTCAAAACCCCTCTTTTCACTGTGGAAAGCTGACCTGGACAGCATTGCAGTACCAGCTGAACCAGAGGCTAATCAGATATAGTATCACCTCTGCAACGCGACTCAATGTTCCTCATTTATGTAGCTCATTAACACTTGCCGTTTCAGATGTTGGCACCCCGGGAGCTCCCCATCCAGCTTGTTACCCAGTCAGGCATGTGAGGGTAGTCACAGCCCAAGATAGGATTTCCCACCCTTTTACTGTATTTATTCCTTGCTGTATTTATTCCTGGGTGGATGAACTTGGACTTGCTCAAGTCCATGTTGTTTCTCGTGCCCTGCTTAAGCAGTGATCCAGATCACTCAATGCAACGAATCCTCTTCATTGCTCCTGGTGGCCCTTGTCAGATCCTGGTGTCTTTTATCCAGAATGATTTCTTTCTCTGCACCATTAATAGAAAGTGTGTATAATGCAAATGAAGCCTTGAACTGGAAACACCATTGCTTGCTGAGGGGACTTCATTCATGGCAGGCACCTTTTAATTCTGATCCGATCCATACATTTTAAAAGATGGCATGCAACTGAAGAATAAATCTGGGTTGTTTTTAAAGATATCCCAGTTTTTCATGTGCTTCATAAAATTCCACCCTGCCTGGATGTAGAAGTCTATATTTAACTGCCGGAATAGTCTGTGGCTTCTCTGGTTATTTGTGTATTAAGCCCCCACACACATTACTGCTGTTTTCAGATAGCCTGTTGATATTTACTCATTCAGCCACATGTCTGTGGCCACTGAGGGGACTACAAGGAGCTCCTTTTCCTCCTGGAGACACCCCAAGCAGGCGGGTGTGCTGGCAGCATGGTCAAGCCGAGGGGTGTCACACCCAGGCTGACTTCTGCCGGCGATTGTCTGCGAGGATAGCCCAAGTGCACGTGGGTCGAAGGCTGCGCTGGCAGATGATGTGGATGCTGGCAGCCCTGCAGAAGAGCTTTGTATCCTCTCCTTCTGGTCTAATCTGCCTTTCATTAAAAATAAATGAAAGAGAAATGAAGCCATTCCCATGGCTTGGGTGATGCCCGTATCATTTCTCTTTACCTTTCTGTGTTATTATCCTGCTTGGTTCCTCTAGGGGCACAGAGGTTGAGGGAAGCACCTTTTCCTTTGCTGAAAATCAGCTGGCCTGTAGAAAGAGTGTCTCTTCTGAGTGTGGATCCCTATGAAGAAATACAATATCCTGTCCCTCTCTTAACTACAGAGGGTATGTTTAATACAGCCTGTGTCTTTTCAGATGATAATTTTGCCCTGCAAATCTTAATGTAATCACCCCCAAAGCAGCTTTCCAGCACTAACAACCATCACTAACAAAATCATGAATTCTGCAAATCTGCAAAATGATTTTGAAACAAACCTTTGTGTTTATAAGGTGCTGCAACTCTCACTGATTCCATAAGCCGGAGGATACCATGAGGGCTATGTCCTGGCTATGGCAAGTCTTCTCCCATTTCTCACTGTATCAGCATTTAATGATGGGTTTATAACTGAGTTTCCTTGCACCATGACTTGACTGGGCTTAGTGACATTCCCAGGATTCTGTTTTTTTCCCCCCCCAGACTGATTCCTCTATGTTATTCATAGCTACAAAGAAGAGCATTTGAAGTCTGCTTCAGCCTGCAGAAAGCATAGCTGAAGTCAGGTAGACAGCTGGGTCTGAGGTTAGTATCTAGGCTCAAGGCTCTGGGTCAATGGGCAGGAATAAGGACCTTTCACTCGCTTTTTACTCTCTTTGTAAGGTAAAAGCCTAAGGCAGCTTCGAAGAACTGCACCCCAAAAATGCCTCTTTCTCTTTGCTGACTCAGCTGGAGCATCCACGGTAGATGTGTGAAGTTGTGAGATTAAGTCCCTTGGGAGAGCCTTCAAGAGATGAAGTAGGCCAGTCTGCCCTAGAGGCAAAGGAAGGCAAAGTGTTCTGAGAAAGATAAGCTAAATAGGTTAGAGGAGGGCATTTTAATTATGAATGTAAATGTCATGGTATTTTGGAAACAAAGTCCTTTCTCCGCTGGCAGCTCTCTGTCCCTCCATAGAGGAGAGCTGCATTGTACCTGTAGCAAGGCAGAAGTGGACTTTCCTTTTCAGAACATTTATGGGCATTTTTGTTTTATTACTTCCTAATACTGCCCTCCTTTATCGAGCATTTGCTGTTCTGTATTTACAGTTTCCTGATGGTCAACAGCAAGTGGACTTTATCATTAATTGTCTTTTCAGGGTTTCTTATTCCTACATACAGCTAAAAATTCCTGTGTATTGATCATTCTTGCTCCCAAGGGTTCCAGTCCAACAGGTATGTTAAGACCATGCCTAAATTTGGAGATTTAGGTGGCCTTGCTGAATTCTGTGGGTTTTCTCCTGAAAGTGAGGTCTGTGGTCAAGTATTTTTCTGAAGACACTGTATTGCAAGCTATATATAGAAAGTTATTACACATATAGCAAGCTGTACATCACTGCAGAGAGAGAATGCAGTCTGGTGACCCTAGCATGGTAGCACTTGAAAGGCTCACTGCATGGCGCTCGCTCTTCTAAAAGCTGGTTTCCTTTATTTTTTCTTTTTTGATTGTTTGCATTGCATTGCAGAGGTATATAGGAGCTCTACTTCTACAATAATGTCAACAAAAAGATAGGTTTTCAACAGAAACGTAGCTAAGTGTTGCAGAGATATCTAAAACTCATAATGTTCCACAGTTGCATGCTTTTAAGGACAATTTTCGATGAAAAGGTGTTCGGTTGGAAGATTTTAACCTGCTCTAATGCAGAGTAAGATCAATGTTTAAAATACAGTAAAGCATTTTGAGAATGTCATTCTTTACTAAGTCTGAAGGAGCTCAGGATAATCCTGATTGCTTCGTTTCTTTGGAGCTTTACATGAGAGGTCGGATGTGAACTAAGCTGATGTTATAACTCTCCTATTACTACAAATGTTGATTTGTTAGTATGAATCGCTGTCTTGATTTTATTGCATATACACTTGGAGATTTTCCATTAGGCTTAGTCAGAGTTAAATTGGGATAGATGAAACAAGTAAAAGGAAAGTCAGAAACGTGTTCATTATGTTGAACAGATGTGCTTCAAGAGATGTAATGTCGATTTTGCATGTTTAGTTTCCAAGCTGGAAAACACTTTGAAGAATCTCTCCTATGGCCCCGGCTGTGGAGACTCTGCTACTTGGCTGCTGCAAGTCTGCAAAATGACTGGGTGTGAATCTTTAGTAGCTCAATAAGTGGTTTGCAGTTCAAGAAAATGGAGATACTGGGAATCTCTCCTCCCTCTTTAGCATAAAGCCAGACAGATTGAAGTGCATGTGAAAAACTTTAATTGACGGGAGGTTGAGATTTCCTTAAAGTACAGGGTCAAGAGTTCCTTCAAGCATTTAAAGGGTGTATCTATGACCAAACATTGTACTACTTCATTATGAAAAAGAAAAATTGCAATATCTCCACTGGTTTAGATATCAATTTAATTATATTGCTGTAACCTATTTCCATAAAGAAGTGAGAAAATCTGTACCTGTAGCAAATCTGTGTCTTTGTAGTGGTATAACTGTGTCCAGTCAGGCAGGCATTTGCTTGTATAAAATCAGCTGTGGCTTTTATTTTGGTAAAGCCAAATGAACTCACACTTAGTTTAATTAATTGCTGTGGAAAAACACACAAGTGCAGACTGGCTGTGAGCAGCATTGAGGAGGTGCTGTGTGCTTGGCTGCATTTGCACAGCTTGTGGAGCGTCCTTTGCATTATGAGTGACATCCCTTGCTCCACTGCTCATGATGCCCTTTATTGTTCAGATTTTCAAGCAAAAAACCATACCAATCCTGAGATGAGCATGGAGTCCCTTGCTGGGATTTACATTTTGGGGCACTGGAACAAGAGGGGCACTGTGGGATGCTGTGAGAGCTGTGCCCGTGTCGGGCTGTCCTGGCCATTTGCAGAGCAGCTCGGCACAGGGCTCGCTGGTTCACAAGGCCTCAGATTGCCAGGCACTGCTAGGAGACATGGTTTTGGTCTAAGGAAGGTAAACTGAGCCCCCCCAGGTCAGTGTGACTGCCTCAGGGCATCCTGCTGCGAGTTCCCAGCAGGAGATAGAAGTGGTGAGGCTGGAGAAGCAGTAAACTCCAAAGGCAGGTGAGCAGGGAGCAGCATCTTATCCCACTGCCAGTGTCTAGGAGCTCTGGGGCTACCTTGGGCCCACTGCTTTTTGATTTCAGGAGAAGTCGTGATGTGCTTCCTTGTACAGCCCCGGGCTTTCCTGAGCACCATCTAAAGGCCACAGTGCAGATACACCAGCCAGAAAGTCACCTTGGGGGTGGGGATGCATGCCCCTTTCCTTTCTGATGACAAATGCAAGAGAGCATGGCAACCTAACATCCCGAAATTAAAATGATAGCCTCCCTGTTGGAATGACCCCCATCCTGCTAAGGCGATGTCGAGCACCACAGCAAATCACTGCAGTCAGTACAGAGGAGAGAGCTGGGGTAGCATCCTCTCCTCTGGTGGGGTGGAATGGGTTTTGGCTCCCACTAGTGTGGCATTCGGTGAGGGGTGTTTTTGTGTAGCTGCTATAGTTTCCTTTCTCCTGCTTCTCTGTGCTGTTGTGTTGCCACTGTGGTGCATACTCTAGCATGGGACGGGTGAGCGGGGCCAGTGCAGGCAGAGCTTTCACCAGCAACGATAGATAAAACTTTGCAGTGTTTCTTAAGAAACAGTAAGATCATGAAACAGATCCTCCTGGAAGCTGTGTTGAAACATATGGAAGACAAGGAGGTTATTAGAGACAACTAACATGGCTTCACCAAGGGCGAGTCAAGCCTGACTAATCTAGTGGCCTTCTGCGATGGAGTGACTGCATCAGTGGATAAGGAAAAAGCTATGGATGTCATCTACCTGGACTTCTGTGAGGCCTTTGATATGGTCCCCCACAACATCCTTGCCTCTAAACTGGAAAAATGTAAGTGTGATAGATGGACTGTTAGATGGATAAGGAATTAGCTGGATAACTGCATCCAGAGTTACAGTGAATGGCTCAATATCCCTGTGGAAGCCAGTGATGAGTGGTGTCCCTCAAGGGTCTGTACTGGGACCAATCCTATTTAATGTCTTCATCAGTGGCGTAGACAGTGGGATTGAGTGCACCCTCAGAAAATTTGCAGATGACATCAAGCTGAGTGGTACAGTTGATTCACTAGAGGGAAGGGATGTCATCCAGAGGAACCTTGACAGACTTGAGGAAATGGGTCTGTGTGAACCTCATGAAGTTCAACAAGACCAAGTGCAAGGTCCTGCATGTGGGTCGGGTCAATCCCCAATGTCAATACAGGCTGGGACATGAAGGAATTGAGAGCAGCACTGCAGAGACGTACTTGAGGGTGTTGGTGGATGAAAAACTCAACATGACCCAGCAACGTGTGCTTGCAGCCCAGAAAGCCAACCGTATTGTGGACTGCATCAAAAGAAGCATGACCAGCAGGTTGAGGGAGGTGATTTTGCCCCTCTACTCCACTCTCATGAGACCCCCACCTGGAGTACTGTGTCCAGCTCTGCGGTCCCCAGTGCAAGAAAGACATGGAGCTGTTGGAGTGGGTCCAGAGGTGGCCACAAAGCTGATGAGAGGTCTGGACCACCTCTCCTATGAGGACAGGCTGAGAGAGTTGGGGTTGTTCAGCCTGGAGGAGAGAAGGCTCCGGGGAGAACTTATTGTGGCCTTTCAATACTTAAAGGGGGCTCATAAGAAAGAGAGAGACTTTTTACCACAGTCTGTGGTGATACAACAAGGGGTAATGGTTTTAAACTAAGAGAGGGTAGATTTATATTAGATATTAGGAAGAAATTCTTTACTGTGAGGGTGGTGAGGCACTGGAACAGGTTGCCCAGAGAAGTTGTGGAGGCCCCATCCCTGGAAGTGTTGAAGGCCAGGTTGGATGGGGCTTTGGGCAACGTGGTCTAGTGGAGGGTGTCCCTGCCCATGGCAGGAGGGTTGTACTAGATGATCTTTAAAGGTCCTTTCCAACCCAAACCATTCTATGACTCTTATGAATTACTGTATGTTTTGTTGGCCATACGTAAAATGTCATACAGCACTTTCCTGTGTTACTGTCCTTTGGAAAGTTTTATCCACTTTCTGTAGATATTTAGCTTCTAAGTCATTAGACTGCACCTCTGCCAGAGAAGTAACATGCCTGGGGCTGAGAGCAAACCCTCCTGGCCCTGGGAGTTGCCCGGTGGGAATGGCCCCTCTCCTGTGCTCCTGAGCCACCTCCATGGATGTTTGATTTACCAGGGGAGACACAACCTTAGGGTATATCTATGCTGTGCAGGTAAAAGCCATCTTGAGGCCAGGGTGAGCTCAGCACAGGTTTTCCCAGTGCTGGCTGCATGAAGCTTGGCTGGGATCTTCCTCCTGAGGATGTCAAGCCTAAACCAGGGTCTGTCCTGCCAGGCAGGTTAGCAGTGTGCTTGTATTCGTGAATGGACTCATCGCTGGTCTTTGCTCCATTTCAGTACCTTTCTGTGCCATGGTTGATGCATCGGGCAAAACCCAAGAGTTGGGATGGGAGCTTGGGGCTGTGTGTGTGCTGTGTCTGGGGGGCCGCAGGGCCCTGTTTGCTTTCCTTCTAGTTTGGACAGAAGATATGGCTGAATTGCTCATTCTCCTCACTGTTGTGTGGCTTGGTGGGGACAAGCTTGTTAGAGCAGTGCTGTTCGCTTATAGGGTAGGGCTTTAAAATTGCCTTCGCTTTTCATCTTGTTCTGCGGCAGTGACGGGTTATTATCGGTAAAATTAGGCCAACACTGAGAGCTTTTGAAAACCTCTCTTTGAGAAGCTGTGCAGGTGCTGAAGACAACGGTAATCATATTTATTATGTATTTATACAGCACAAAATTGTCTGTCTAAAAAATAGCATTCATGGGTCTTTGAGGCCAAATGGGGTAAATCCACCTGTTCGTTAGGTCTCCTGCCTCGTGTAGGGTACAGAAATAAAGGCAACGGTAGCTACAGCAAGCCTAATAGCTTGTGGTTAAGCTAAAAGACAACTTTCAGAATGTGCTTGATTGCAGACTTCAGATGGGGTCCAGCAGCCAGCTTATTTTCTAGCCAAACTGGTCTCTGACACAGATGTCCCACGTGGTCTGGGTTGAACCTTTTAGACAAACACAGCGTAGAAATTTCACGACTTTGGCATCTGGGCTGAGGAGTGGCTCAGCGTGTGCACAGCAAGGCTCTGCGTGGGGCCGCTCACCCTGGCTGAGGCTCCGAGGCTGCCTGTGTGGTGGATGGAGGGATGGAGATGGGTCTGGTGCAGACAAGCTTTGAGCTGCTCCCTGCCTGAATTTCCCCCTTTTCAAACAGAGGCAGTCTCCCTTCTTGAGCTCACAGGGCTGAAATGCAGGACAGAAGTGAGGGATTCCGGTCCCGCCTGGCCACCAGCCACCAAGGTGCTCTCACTGCTAAGACGTCCTCCTGGGTTATCCTCCAGCCATTGCAAATTGTGACTCAGGTGAATTAAAGAGCCTCCCACTGTCAGAAAGCCTAGCCCACACACAGGTCCACCACCAGCTCGCTTCTTATCCTTCCCTGAGATGAGCCTGGTGTGTGATGGATGCCGTTAGTCAGGGACTGACACAATGAGGTCTCGTGCTGGAAGATGGCTTTAGTGGCTTGCCGTGATTGACCAGGGCTGTGCCTCCAGCAGCTCTGCAGCAGCCCTTCCCTTTGCTGCTTGCTAAAGCCGCTCAGGGACGCTGCTTCGCTCACATCACTTCTTTCACCTCCCAGTTTGGCTGATCAGTCGGTCTCGCTCCAGGCAGGAAGCGGTGTTCGAAGGGTGAGTAATGCATCCTTTGTGTTTCCTCCGTGCCTGCTGGCTTATGCTTCTCAGTGGTGGGACTTGTGGCAAGGGGGAGCAGGGAGAGACTGGCTGGCTGCTGAAATATTAGCTACACGCCTAGGCAAAAACGCCATTTTCGAGTCAATGCTTCCTTTATCCGTTCATACCAGATGTATACATCACTGTCAAGAGCAGGCGAGAAGACAATTTACCTGGTCCCCACTGCAATTGTTGGTATTTAGGAGTGACTAAGGACTGGAATCACAACCGTACAGTTATAACCCTATTAATAAACCATGCAGTCATTAGGCGAAAGCTCCTGTGTGCATTTCAAGGCCGCGTGGCTCTAATGCCTCCCCTGCGTGTGCTTCCCTGCAGCCGACAATGCCAGCCGCCTTTCCCACCACCGCCGGCCCAGCAGCACAGCCCCATGTCCTCACAGGCCACCACTGCTGCTGCCGGCCCTCTCCTCCCAGGAGCCTTGCCACAGTTGCCGGCCCCCACCGCTGCCCAGCCACTGACGCCGACACCGCCGGGCCAGCAGCTGACGCCCGACGCCTTCGCCATCGTGGAACGGGCACAGCAGATGGTGGAGATGCTGTCTGAGGAGAACCATGTGCTGCGGCAGGAGCTGGAGGGGTACTATGAGAAGGCAGACAAGCTGCAGAAGGTACGTGGAGGGGTGGATGGGGCCTAGGCAGTGCAACCATCTTGGTGCTTCTGCATTTGGGTCCCCCAAGCTGTTCTTCATAGTCACATCACTGCAGTGGGGTGCACCAGTGGCCATCTCTAAGCGTTGCCTCTCCATGGTGGTCTGCCAGAACTGTAATCCTCTGCCCCAAGGCCCATGGGCTCCCCTTCCTCTAGGGGAAAACAGAGCAGCTCATCATATGTGCCTCAGTTGGGGATTTTCACCTTCCACGCTGGCCTCACTGGAGCTTTCTCTGGAAGTCTCCCATGGACAGAGTCTGCTCCTGGGGCAGCCACGTCCTGCACCATCTGTACAGGCAGCAGAGTTGCGGGTGAGAAGCATGGCCACATCTGTCCAGATTGGTCTTGTTCACCACAATACGCTCACATAGTGCTTCACGCTCTTTGGAAATGTAACAGCTGTCAGTGGTGGTGTCTGTTGTTTGGACATGCGTTATAGTTTGGTTGTCTCAGATGCTTTCAGTCACCGCTCTATGGGTTTCTAAGAGCCGATGTTAGACACTTCAAAAAGCACTGCCGCCTTATCCGAAAGAACCATTTGGTAAAGATTTTGTTCAAAAACCCTTTTACAAAGAGATCCTGCACCTTTTCTGTATGCAAGTGTGGCATTTTCAGTGGAGAAGGATGATGTCTCCTGCACTGCCCAGTGCGACAAGATGAAGAGTCAAATCAAATCAGTAGAAATTGCTTAAAAATGAGAGCTCCCTGAAGGCAATGCAGAGATGCTCCTCAGATCTGCTGGCTTTAAGTCCCAAGGGCCCAGACCAAACGAATTACTTAGGATCCTACACTGCTGTTTCATTTATGTCTTCCCACCACTTACACATAAATTGGCTTAGGCTGCAGGTATTTTCTCTCTCAATTTAGGAGTCTAAATAGGAGTTCATTTTTTTCTGTGCTGTGTGGGATCAGGGTGTTCTTGGAGAGACCCTTCACAGGAGGAGAGGCAGCTCTGAGAGAGCATGTCCCAGCCTCAGCTTTGGGGAAAATCTGTGACCAGAAAGTTCAAACAGGTTAGAAAAAAGACGTGTTGTTTTGTAGCTGCTGTCATCTTTGCAGTCTCCTTCTCGGCAACCAGATGAGTTTATTCACAGAATTTCCTAAACTTAGTTGAGAAATTTTTGTAGTAATATGTTAACTATTTGTGAAGACGTCTGCAAAGATTTTAACGCTGACTTCCCTGTGGCCTTTGTGGGCAAAAAGAAATATTCCAGCTATTAATTTTACAAAAGCTCCATTGTTCAGTAAAAGGTATTTGAGTGTGATGCCCTAAAAATATTCCAATTTCCTTTTACACTCTTGGAAACAGCTCTCTCTTTATCTTGGATGCCCTGCAAGTCGATTGCATCAGACACCAACAGAAAGGTATTCAAGCATGGGCTGAATTCTCACTTCAGTCAACAGAGTGTGGACTTGAGTCCCATTGACTTTGGGGGTATGTAAGCAGAGTATTAAAGTGAAAAACATGCTCAAGTGCATTCTTTCTTCAGGAAAATGTCCCGAACTCAAAGCCTTAACCCACAGTATCCTTCCCATGCTGTTTTTTTGTGTTTGAACACAAGGACAGGACAGATCCTCCTCTGTTCCCACAGTTTCAGCTGAACATCACCTCTGAAAACGTGACAGTGAATTAAATTACATACTTTGGGTGTGAAAACTCTTCCCTCTTGTTGGAAGTGGAAGGGTCATGAGGAGTACTTCTTGTTTGTCTGTGTGTAACAAGTTTATTCTAGGTAGGGCCACCTTCCCATCATTTTTACCATTATGGAATAGGAGAAGAAATTACAGAAAATCAGCTTGATGTGGAGGGCTCCCGGGGCGTTCGTATGAACAGATCAGCCCTGAGGGTTGTCAAGTTCTCAGTCGTGTCTGAACAGACTTTTTGCAGAGAGGTACAAGGTGCTGATTAATCCCTGTGCTCTTTGACAAGTTGTCTGGTTTTCTTACCTAAAAAGAGTTGGAGGGGGAGAAGGCTTGTACACATTTTATTTTGAGCTTTTTTTTTGCAAAAGTGAAGCGTTACTTTCTGGTTTTGGGGGGTTTTTGCTGTTGTTTTTTGTTGAGTGGTGTTACCTTGCTGAAGTTTAATTGCCAGGCTGAGCTGGCTCTTCCCCATGCCATGTCTGTGCGTTATTTGAGTGGGTTGGCTCTGGGAGCTACCAGGAGGAGAAGAGGCTGAACTGTTTTTTTCCCCACCATAGGAGAAGGGGAAGGAAATCCCAGAGCTGCTGAGAAACGCCGACACAATTTATGGCTGTTCTGCTCCCCTTTAATTTTGTTCAGTGGTGATGGAGGTTCTTTCTTTTCCTGCCTCCGGGGCTGCAGGAGACTTGCGTGATGATATGTTTTGGGAAATAATGGCAGATAATGGGCAGAACAGAGCCCTTGTGGTAATCAGCAGCATTGGGCAGGACTGTAGGGCTGTGGAAGGCCCCTGCCATGTTGGCAAATCTGCTTTGCTGTGGTAGGAGCTCTCTAGAGCAGGCATCTTCTGCAGATAGCGGCTCACCTGGGAGAGGAAAGGTGCGGGAGCCAGTGGTGTCAGGGCACCCAACTGAGCACAGTGTCCAGTTGGGATCATGTAGTAACGATTCAGGAAAGTGCTTTAAAAATTATTTTTGCTAAGACAAACCTTTCTTTCAAGGAGAGAGAAGCTCAGTCTGCTTAAATGATCAATGAGAGCAATGTGAGGTAGCTTGAATATAGCCTCTAACTACTTATAGGAAGAGAAAACTTTTGCTAGTGGATATCACACTGATCTAAAGAAAAAGCTGTAACAGAATCAAGTAGCTGAAACTATGCCGTTATTGGAGTAACTCATGGACGTGTCATTTTGATTATGGAAAATTCACATGAAACAGATTTTTGATTGTAGGTCATAGGCATAAGATAGACTATTTCAACTATTTCAGTTGGAATGGACCTACAAGGATCATCTAGTCCAACTACCTGACCAATTCAGGGCTGACCAAGTTAGGGCAGTGCCCAAATGCATCTTAAACACTAACAGGCTTGGGGCATCGACCCCCTCTCTAGGAAGCCTGTTCCAGTGTTTGACCATCCTGTCGGTAAAGAAATGTTTCCTAATGTCCAGTCTAAACCTCCCCTGGTGCAGCTTAGAACCATTCCCACACATCCTATCACTGGATACCAGGAAGAAGAGCTCAGCACCTCCCTCTCCACGTCCCCTCCTCAGGAAGCTGTAGAGAGCCATGAGGTCACCCCTCAGCCTCCTTTCCTCCTAACTAGACAAACCCAGGGTCCTCAGCTGCTCCTCACAGGACATGCCTTCCAGCCCTCTCACCAGCTTTGTTACCCTCCTCTGGACACATTCAAGGATCTTCACTTCCTTCTTAAATTGTGGGGCCCAGAACCACACACAGTACTCCAGCTGATTTTCTCAAGAAAGTTCAGACTTTTTGATGAGGCTTTGTACAAGGTCGTGTTGCCATGCATATAAGGAAAAATAAAACTTTTTGAACCATAGTAAGGTTCAGTCTGAATTTCAAACAGGTTTGGATTTATGCAGCGTTCCTCTGAGTGTGCTGTCCTCGCGGTGGGAACACACTCGGTGTCTGGGCATGCATCAGCAGGGTGGGGAAGAAGGACCTGCTTTTCTAGATGTGGTTAGGGAAAATGTAACGGGGCTTCCTGGAGCTCCTGCTTTAAAAAAACAAAATGTTTTGTTTGTCAGAATAATCTGACTAAGTTTGTAGTTCACCCAAGAAGGAGTGTCATAGCGTGGGATACAGCCAGTTCAACAGGTCATCCTCTTCTTGGAGCTGTGGAGAATTATCAGCTGAGAACTAATCTGCATATGGTGCCTTTTAATGTCATGTATGTAGGGGAGCAGCTTGTATGTGTGTGAAATACCTGCGAGCTGTTAAATCACACCAGTGTAAGATAGGTGATGTACTAATCCAAAGCTGCTGATGTCACTGGGGCCGCACTGCAGGCTTTGCACATCACCACTTGTTTCAGCTTTTGTGCCTGAGCAAGCTGAAAGCAGAAACTGGGGAGAGAACCGCGCTTCCCCATCATGGCTCTGCCAGGCCTTCCTCACTGTGTGTGGTTTGGAGGTGCCGTGTGCCCACGGCCTGTATCCAGATAGTGGCCCCGGTATCATGGGAAGCACAGGTCCAGGCTGCTGGAGCCTGGCTGCAGGTTCCTACACAGACAGCAGGGTGACAGCTCCAGCATCCCTGGAGCTTTTGTTCTGCAAGTGCTGCAGCTGGCTAATTACACCTAAAGCTTAACGAGCCCTGGAGAGGGATCTACCTCCACAGCAAGTGGAGGTGGGCTCACACCCTGGCTTCACAAATCACTAATCCGTCCCACCCATGATTCAAGAGGCTAAAAAAGCACCAGATTTAGAAAGGTATGTGGGAGGCTATATATATCTCTTGGTTTTCCAGCCTGTGCACATTATCAAGCTTTTCTCCACAAACACAAGGGCTAGGCATGCAGGAGCAGATTCCCACATCGGTGTTAATCATTCCTGCAGCAATGATTTCAGCAAAGCACTTAACAAGACATTAGTTTATTAAAAGAGCTGGATTGGATTGACCTGAACAGCAAAACTCTGCCTGGAACTATCCTCCTGTCAGTTTTTTGAGTTTGGGTCTTAAGATGTAAGTTCACTGCTGAGGGCTTCCTTTGCATCCTTTGCCTGCAGTTAGCCAGATTTAAAGGAGATGAAGTTAACAAGATTGAAAACCCCAAACGATTGGTTTAGTTTGTTATAGTTTCTTTTTGTATAGAGCAGTGTTTGGTCAAGGATGGAAAGGGGTGGACCACAATAGTTTAACTAACGTGAGGTCAGAGCCGAGCATAAAGCTTTTTTGGTGGCACGCAGAGCTTACAGCTAATCTAAATGGTGGCTGGTGTGGCATTTGGCATGGGCATTGCCCCAACCCCTGCACCCCATCGAAACACGCTGGGCAAACACTGGGATGGGATCTGCTCCTGCTGGGCTTTAACAGAAGCTCTCTCTCCTTCAGTTTGAAATAGAGATTCAGAGGATTTCAGAAGCTTATGAGGGCCTGGTCAAGACCACCACTAAGAGGGAGTCTCTGGACAAAGCGATGAGAAACAAACTTGAAGGAGAAATTAGGAGACTTCATGACTTCAACAGGGATCTCCGTGGTATGTTACACTTGCTTCTGTCATTTTTTTTTCCCTCCGGTTGACATAGTGTTCCACTTCTTACAAGCTCCAGAGTAGCAGGCTTTAAAGGAGTGGGTTTTAGATAAACTTGTTGAGAAGTCAGGCCCTGCTCATTGGCATAAGACAAAACTGCTGTCACCCCTCCCCAGCTGCAAAGAAACCTTCTGGCAAAATATGAGAGACAGCTTCAGACAGTGCCTTTGACTGTGACTTTGAGCTATTACCTGTCCAGGTGCCTGATGGGAGTACTTTAATATGTCTTTGGGCAGAGAGATGCCTTCTGCAAGCTGGCTCATGCTTTTTGCAACAGTGCGAGGGGGCTGGATGATCTTTTTGGAGGAGGGAGGCAGGCCCTTCCCAGGGGAAATTGTTCCCTGCTGCAGAAAACTGCTCTTTTCCCAGGGTGTCCCCAGGGATGGGTGTCAGCAGGCTGGGGGCTGCCTTCCCCCATGGTGTCTTGCTATGCCAGCGGCCGCACGTCACTGCGGAAAGACACCCTTTCCCGTGCAAAAGCTAGGTAATTCAGGTTGCAAATACCTCGTGCGTTTTGGACAGCGTGAGAAATGAACTGCTCGGACACATCAGCTATGGATGGCAGAGGCTTTTCCCCCAGTTTCTGTAAATCTGAATGACACAGCTTCATGGAAGAGGTCACAGGCCTCATCTTTTATGTATGTGTCAGCCTCCATTTTAATGTCCTCCTTCAGAGAGTCTATTTATACTGCTCTGCTGGCATGCATCTTATTTTCTTGGTTGGTCTACAATTTTATATACATATATTTATACTTAAAGTATTTCCTGTTTTTTGCAGAACGACTGGAGACAGCCAATAGGCAGCTAGCCAGCAGAGACTTCGATGGGCATGAGGATAAGTCAACAGAAGGCCTTTATGTCACTCAGAGTGAGTACTGTGCTAATCTGTTTTGAAGGTGCATATATATATATATGCACACATATATATGTGCTGGAGTGGAGGTGAATACTTTGCTATTAATTGTTATTGTCCTTATGGCTTGGTTTCACTCAGCTAATTTGCCACATATTCTTATTTAAGCTGCAGACTGGATTGTTTATGCTGGTTTTTTTTCTCTCTGAGCACCAGAACCAGGCAGTGGGAGTTAATGGTAACACAACTTAGCTTATTTTTGATAAATATTTATCTGAAATTATGAAGTATTGCTTGCGGGGATCATCTCTGGAGATGCATGCTTTTTAGAGAAGCCAGATTCTTCTCTTGGCTGGGATAAGCCCAGAGCAACCTCTGCTGACTTGTTGTCAGTGACAGGTTGGCCAATGTGAGGCAGAGCAGAGGTGGACCGTCCTTTTCACAAATGATGGAAGAGAAAGATTTTACAGCTTCTACTGCTATGAAAAACATCCATTCCTGTCAAGTTTTAGGCTCCCGTAATGACTGAGCACAGTGCTGCAGCATTTCTCTGCCACGTGCTAACAGCTCCCTGTGACCAGCCAAACCAAAACCTGAGCACCTGGATGTTGCGTGACAGCACGTGGCTTCTCATGTATCCTGAGCATCTTCAGCATGCTTCCAGAAGGGCTTGACCATCTGGGAGCTGTGCAGTGCCTTGCGGGCTTAAATTCCATTGAAGCTAAATGCTGCGTACAACCGATCCTTCTGTTTTATTTATTGCACCAAGAGCTTCCTTGGAAGATGAGCTGCAACTACAAATCCTTAGGTGGAGAACTGGCCACCTCCGTTAGTAGTTGATGCCACTCAGCATGCCTCACTGGTGGCCCTGCAACATCCACCAGCTCCTCCAAATGCAGGAGAGCCTTTTCCTTGCTCCCACTAGCAGTGATGATGCCAGCACCACAACTTCGCTGATGATTTGGTGCATATGTGCACAAACCAGAAGAGAATCTAATGATCCTTTCCGTGACTCTTAGCTTTGCCATATTAGCAGATGCCACAAGGGCATGTAGATACTGCTGCGAATCCAAGAGTATGATCTGTTAAGAAAATAGCATTGCTATGTAAGTCTTGTCATCCTTGGGAAGAGTTCAAACAGGGTAAGCTGCACAGTGCAAATTGCAGACTGGGGTCTGCTTCTTCATATAGAGAGAGCCTGGCAGTGTTCCCATATGCTGGTAGCTACAAGGGGGGAGTTAAATCCCCAGGATGGACTCAATTTGAGTCATTTTCCAGTGCACAAACATGCTCTGTGCTTCTACTGATAAATATCTAGCAATAAAACTTGGTGCTGTGCACTCAGCATATTACTGCTATCAATTCACAGCTTATGAACAAATATAGCTTCTCGGATCCTATCACATAAGATGGGCTGGATGCTTGGAGTGTCTCCTGGCTAGGCCGGAGAGCTAAATGTTACCAATGCGATGCAGAGTGCTTCCAAGAATAGAAAAATGAGCACATGTAAAACAGGTCCTCTTCAGTCATGTTCTTTGGGCAGCTGGGGCACATGCAGTAATGACCTCGATATCAGAGTATCGGCCTGAAACACCTCTCTGAGAGCCCATAAAGAGTTTTACTTGGAAATCCTCTGCTGGTTACTGCGTTTGTACACTGATGTTTGTGGGTCTTCCCCACGAGTGGAGTGTGACTGGGGTTGCACCCCACTGCCAACCTGGGGGTTTTGCAAGCAAGGTCTCTACCCTCCTCGCGTCTTTTGATGGGATGCTCAGGCAGAAAACTGAGAGGAGAAGGGATGCAGCTTGTTTTAGCTGCCGTGTGTACACTTGTCTACTGAGACTGAAATAGTCATTTTTAGAAGAAGAGAAAAAATGGTGCCTACATGCGCTCCCATCAGCTGCTGCAATTTTGTCGTGAAACTCAGATACGTTTTTTTCCTAAGGGTAGAGGCTTATTAAGTCAAATTAGTAAATGCAAATCTGAGCTTTCATTAGGAAAGCAAAAGTAGATTTCTAGTCCCTACATTTATGGAAAACAGCCTGAAAACATGACCCTTAACATCCCCAACCCAAGTTATATAAAAAGACTCCAACATCAGCAGGTTCTTAAAAGTTGTCACTTGTAAGCCAGTCTCATCATGAGATGAAGAAGTAAAGATAAAACTCATGAGGTTTTTTTAACACTCGTCCTTGGTAATACTGTGAAGACAGAATTAATACTGTGGTAAAACTCCAGTAATAGGAAAAACTCCCTGAAAAAGAAGTCTGGCAAGGCAGGATGTGCAGGAATCATTTCTGAGATCCTCGCAGAGCTCTCCAGTGCAACAGTGCGGAGCGGTCGTGCGCGCTGAGGTGGAGACCAGAGGTGACAAAAACACTTATTCTTTGTAATAATAGTAGACAAAGCCAGGCTGCATGCCTCAAAGTATTAAGTGCTAGGCATTTGTGCTGAAGAAAAATGCTACTGTTGTATCAGGGGTAGGAGAGAACTCACAGCCTATTAGTTTCATGATAATTATGTGATGTTTTGTCAGTGAAAAAGGTTCTTTTGAGGAAAGACATGAAACAACGACTGATGAAGGCATATGGGCCCACACAGGTGAGAGAGGAGCCAGGCAGGAGGAGGCTGAGAAATGTTGTGGAAAGGGAGAGGCAGGAAGAGTGAGGATGGTTTCAAGGGCATAGGGCAGAGAGAAAGCTTATGATACAGCATATCATGGGAAAAATTTGTTTTGGTGGAGTCAGAGTATTTTGTGTGTTTTTCTGGGATTTCTGGACTAACAGACATTCCATCAGAGCAGGGGTTCCTCCAAGGGACTGTTTTTTCAGGTGTCCGAGGCAGATCGAGGTCTGCACCCATCCACGTGGCTCTACATCCATCAGTGGGGATGTGCAGACAGTTTTGGCTGTGTGTTCGTAGAGCCTCATACTTTGTGGGAGCGTGCAGTGGCTGTGCCGCGTACGACTTGTGCATACATCTCTGTCCCAGACATCCCAGGCAAAGAAATATTCCCATCAAATGAATCCAACCAAGGAAAATGCTCCCAGTGGATGTTTTTGAGAGTGGGGCAGACTAAGAGCCATTCGGAATTAAGATAGGAAATAATCAGGGCAGAGGCAGAAGTTTCAGGGGCAAGTAAAAGGGACCTCCTTGCCCTCTCATTTCACAGCCATGAGCTGCATGTGGGGAGGTGGGGAGCCGCTGCCCCCCTGCACCCAGAGCCAAGGACACCTGCGCATGGAGCAGCATCCTGAAGAAACAGTGTCTTCTAGAAAAATGCGTCTGTTCTGCCTGACTTCCCCCTGCCCTCCGAAGGGAAAAGGAGTGGGAAATCTGACTTCAGTTTTCAACACGTGAAGGTCAAATTCTGCCCTAACTTGTACCTCATGACACGTAAACAGATGTGTCATAACTGTAAATCAGACCATGCTTAAACTGCCTGCAATGTTTTGTAGGGTCATGAGTTTCAGTGGAGATTCAATAACTTCCTCTGACAGAGCGTCAAACCTTTCTGCATCCCTGCTTAGGTCGCTGACCACAAGTAACCATGTACCGAACCATTTATTAAGTAGGTTACAATTGATCATAATTATTAATGGCAGTGCAGAATCCCTGTTAATTACCATGTGAGAAAACGGACTCAGGGACCTTGAGCACAACCTCCTGCAACTTCTTGATGGTGATGTGGTCGAAACTCCAGAGAGCTGTTGGGAATGTGCTGTTTGTGAGCGAAACTACGGGAGGAGAAGACTGCAGTGGGCTGTGTTGGTGTTTGGCTGGGACACAGGGGTTAATGGAGCCGCTCCTTGTGAGGCGTGCAGGGTGACCTGTGCTATCTACGATGTAGTGTTTGGTTATGAGTGGCTTTGAGGGCACACTCATTCAACTGGTATAGGTAAATGGTATGTTAAAAACATATTTATTGTTTTTCTTTCAAGACCGATCAGATCAAAACCTTCAGTTAAGCGTGAGGTCTGTGTGAAAAGCTGGGGTTCACATCTGAGTATAGCGGAGGGGGGCAGCCACGGAGTGTATCTTTCTGCCTAATGTTTCTGCTTCAAAGGAGGGCCAAGACCGGTCTACTTTTGGTGTACCTACCCAGCTTGACAACTCAAAAAGCCTGTTTGCAAAGCACCAAAGCAGGCTTTTGGCTTTACCTCCTCTTTCTTCTACCCAGCCACAGAGTATCAGTGTAATGTCCTCATTGTGTTGAGGTACAACAGTCAGAGGCAGTGGATGGAAAGCTGTGAAATAACAACTGTAAACTGCAGCTAGAGAAGCCTCCTGGGGACTGTTCAGTAATGGGATGTAGCAGTGACCTACCAGAAAATAGAAATAGTTACTAGCTGGAGTCTGTTAGGTAAAAAGCACATGCCTGGGCAGAAGGTACATGCAAGTGTAGCACAGTAAAACAGTATTTTTAGACTTTAAGGATACCTGTATGTACTTGAAGAGAATTTAAGGTATGTTCAACAGAGACCAAATGAATGCAATATGGGAAAGTAGTTATAAAATGTGCCTCCAGCATTTTGCAGAGGGAAGCTGACATGGAGAAGTGATGAGAGCTGTTAAGTAAATTTTTCTTGTCAGTTTTCTAGTGGGTTCAGTGGTCATTTTGTGTACAGCATAATCTTGTCCTCCTTTTACGGGGGGATAGAAAATGTAATGCAGCAGAGCAAGTTGAGTGCTTCAAGTTCCTCAGATGAAAGTTAAAAGTGAAGATCTCAAGTCCTGTTTTTCTATGTGCTGTCCTCCTATAATATGGGTTTCAAATCTGGAGCACAGCAAGTGCGGTCCCAGCATGAGACAGCGACGTGTCACAGGGCTGAAATAGCATTCCTCTTCTAGCTTCTTCACCCTCTAATGAAATTAGCTGCTTGATAATTTGTCCAGATTTACACTTTTGTTCCTTCTGGTGAATCTGATTGAAGTAAATGTCTTTGTGTTGAAGGAAGGGACCTACATGTCCAATATAAAATTTCTTGCTGATGTGGGAAGGTTAAGGCCACGTCATACCAAGATGGCTCATGATCATACCAAGATGGCTCGTGGTGGCAGTCAGTGGCGCAGTGTGCACAGCGCTTGCTGAGCTTTGCTCATGGGTTTTGCAGAGGCCAATGTGCTGGTGTTGCTGCCATGGAATGTTTTTGTGAGGTGCTGAATTCCTCCTTTTAGGATAAATGGGAAGCCGGCTGGGTGGGTTTGGGCTCACCTTGGCCACTTGTGCCTTTTTCCACATGGCTCAGCTCAATCTCATCTCACCTCGCTGCAGGCACCTATCGGTAGTGTCTAAATTAAACCTGTTCTCATTCCACCTGTAATTAAGGAAGAATAAGGCCCTTCTGGGGGTAGTTCAGGTCTGAATTTGGCTGGCTTTGGCCACGTGAAGTTTTCTGACCCTTCTCGAGGAGAGGTGGGTGGTGGGGCTTCCAGCTTGAGTGGTCACACTTGGGTGGGATGGGCTGTATATTAGGGGCAGATTTTCCATGTTTCTAAGTTTTTGGAGCAACTTTTCAGTTAAAAAAACTAATAAATTCTGTAATGCTGTGTTTAAAAAGTAAAAATCAAAACAATATTTAATTGATGCCAAATTAATTTTTGGAGGAAATTTTCCTTCCTGAGGGCTTGCCAAAGTGCTCCATTTTTGTTGTCATTCAGAAAGAAGGCCAGATTTTGAAATCTCAGATTTCACTGAATGAAACCTCCATCCCATGCTCCCTCCAATCATTAACTCTTTGCGATCCGATGTGGGGAAGCCAGTCATCTGCCCGTGATGCTCGTGCTCTTTGAAATGGCTTCTCAGCGCTCTCAGGGCAGAGGTTGATGGAGCCGAGCCTTTCCCCAGGCGGCTTGCCAGTGAAGTCAATGGTGGGCCTGCAATTTGTTGCCAAAGAAAAAGATGTGAGCAAAGCTGACTGAATTTAGCGAGTTTGGGTTTAACATCATTGTAAATCTGATCCAAAAAAAGGGATGCTTTTTCAGCACAGAGGTTGTCTACATGTTTTAGTCTCACTCCTGATGCTTTAAAGTGCTTAATAAGGGAGAAGCACTGATTGCTGGACCCTTAGAGGAGGATTGGAAAGTCACCCAGGGGCCCCACAGGGTTGGAATGCCTCCCACAGCCTCTGTTTCTCTGTATGGCCAGAGAAAGCCTGTTCAGATGCCTCCTATCTTATTCTTCATTATTGCTTTCCCCTCTTTCCATTTTCAAGCTGTCCAGCACAGATCTGTGTTTATTATTTGGCTTCTTCACATGTTCTGTATCTCATGATCTCCATCCTTAAAAAAAAAAAAGTACCAGGCACACCACAGCCTGCATTCACATGGCTGAGGTTTCTTGAACCTTAGAGGAGGACATCAGAATCCAAGCTGGCAGCTATAAACAGTCCTTGACGTAGGCTGTCCTCAAGCAGGGCCTGGGCGTTGCATAGGAAAGGAGTAGCTGCTGCACGCCAAAATTTTGCTGGGGAATGTGCTAGTAGTTCAGCAGAATGGACAATTATGAGGCAGTGCTTGGGTCCACAAGCTCTGCTAGTGCAGATGCAGCCCAAGCTGCCACTCATTTCTGCTGCAGGCGTTCGTGTAAGGCCAGGCATTGAGGGGCTGAGCCTTGGCAGTAGAAAATCCTTGCCTGCTGTGTCTCAGCACTGTGTTGTATCACATAATTTTTTCTTTTCTAGGGACATGGCAGCTTACCTCTGGCACATGGCCCAAGGCCTGTGAGCTGTCCTCCTGGAGCAACTCTTGTTCTTGTCTTTGTTCCAGACAAAGAGCACTTGAAGGAGAAGGAGAAGTTGGAGATGGAGCTGGCAGCTGTGCGCTCTGCCAATGAGGACCAGCGGAGGCACATTGAAATCCTCGACCAGGCCCTAAACAATGCGCAAGCCAAGGTCATCAAACTGGAAGAGGAGGTGAGGCATGGCCAGTGTTTCTCTACTCTGAGGCTAGTGGTGGCTCATGGTTAGGGCTTTCTCCATCCAAGCCCTGAATCTCTTCTAGCCATGATGTGGCAGGTCTTCCTGCTCCCCTTGCACTGGCCCTGTTAAAGAGAAAATGCATAGTTATTCAATACTGAGCCAAAGAAGCAAGCAAAGTAGACCAGAACCACAGATGTTTTCAGAGCAGAGCCTTCAACATGTAACCAGGAGCAACACAAAACTCAGCTAACTGGTGGCTGAGGTAATGGTAGGACTTAACAGAAATATCAAATAAAAAGCTGATTGCTCACTGGCTTGGGACTGGCATACAAACATGTGACGTTGGTGCATCACATTTCTCCTCAAAGAATGCCAGGAGACTTTTGAGATGTGCACAATAGTGCACAACTTGGTAACTTTGCATCTGAACAGTGGTCTTAAAAGAACTGACTGATCTGGCTGGAGGCAGACCTTACAGGATTTAGAGCTACAAAGAGCTACAGGTTTTATGTGAGAGCTGGAAAAAAACCTATCATACCATGGCACCCAAGAAGTGCTATCTGTGCAAAATCCCCAAGAGGTCTTTAAGGCTCCTGTAAACCTGATAGTCAAAACATGTATTCAGATGGGAAGAGAAACCTCAGGAGCAGGGGGCTCTTCAAACTGACAGACAAGTACAGAACAACATCTAGTAGCTGAAAGCTGGAGTTACACAAATTCAAAGCTCAGTTTTAACTAGAACTAAGAGTGATGTCAGGTCTTCATTATTGGAGGTCCCTGAATTTCAATTTATTTTGTTCCTTAAGATCTTCAACCAAAAGATGTGGATTTAATAACTAGCTGAAGGTCTACATACTCTGGCAGATCAGGCAAGACTGTCAAAACAGGCCTTTTTGGCCCTCAGATCTCTAGCCCTGTGACCAACAAAGGGGGAGGATGTTTTGTGGGGAATAAAATAAACATAATCTTTACTATCTGAGCGGGCAGGCCGTTGGTGAGGAGAAGGATGCTCACCTAGCAGGTTTGGGTAGAGGTTCATGCTCTGGCACAGACTGCTGGCATGATTTTGGGCAGGTCTTTTCCCTTTCAGTGCCTCATTTCCCACCTGCACCCTCCCGTGGGCTGGCCTGGGGGTGAATCCACATGAGCCCGCTGGGTGTGAGGATGCAAGGGGTCTTGTGGGGAGCAGGGAAGGTCCTTTCTCAGATACCTGCAAGTAACTTAATTGTAGTTCATTGTCTTGGAAAGATGAAGGGTGAATTGACCTCAGTGATATTTGGATGGTTTTTATCAGGATATCCAGCGTGACAGATCCCCTGTTAGGCTAAGTAACCTAGAGTTACTTAGAGTCTGGAAGATTTAAGGTACTGCATGTAAGTACTGAAGGCATTGCTGTTTTGTTCCTGACCGTTAAACCATTCTGACTTCCTGCTTAGAAACATTTAAAAACTCCATTTCCTCCGGTGGATACGCTCAGCAGCAAGACGAGGATCACATTAAGTTTAACAGCTCCTTTGTTAGTTAGACTAAAGCCTGCTCACCCTCCCAGTGTATTTGGGGCAGTCCCCCTGGGGTAGCTGCAGGAGCTAGCTTACCTTTAATCTGTACAGAATTCACCTGACACTGTTTGCCTTAAAGGCAACCAGAGGTTTTCTATTTGCATTTCATTACAAAGTGGCTGAATAAAGGAATGTTTTAGGTGGCAACACCTGTTCCTGCGTTCCCGGCATCATGCAGGGGATGGGAAGAAATACGTTTAGCTCCTGGCTGCTCCACAGACTGTCAGTGTGGTATTGGCAGGTAACATTGACTCGCTGAATACACACCGGTGAAGGCAGTGGAAACGTAAATGCAGATTTCCAGGCAGGTAGTGTAAGAAGCTACCCTGTGCCTGCTGGGTTCTAGTAAATACGTTTGCAGCCTTAGGGGTCTACCTCTAAGAGCTTTGCAGTTGCCAGCTCCTCATCTAGGCATCCAACAAAAATGTGCCTCTGCCGGGGATTGGAGCTTGGATTCTGGATTCTGGACTGGTGGAGCTGGGGAGAGGGCAAATGTTCCCCTCCAGAGAGCTGTTAACCTCCTGCCTGGGGCATGGTAGATGTTACGGAGGTAGAAACCCAGGGTAGGGTAGATCTCAGGGGTGACAACGTGGAGGTGATGCAACTGTATTTGCCAGAGTTTGTCTGTCAGAGCCCTCAGCCTGGGCAAACCCACATTGACCTGGTAGTGTTTAACTGTATTTTTCATTCTAAGGGAAGTTCAAATGAATTTTCTCCCAGCTGTGGTGGTTTAATTATTTAAGGCAATGTCATGCAGCTTGGGTGATGTGTGGTTAGTATGTGTCTGCTGGCATGTGCCCAAGCTCCTGTGCTCCCTTCCCCTTGCTTTTGGCCTGTATCGTCACTAAATCAGACCACCTTTTCAACAGCCACCAGTGTTTCTGGAACTCAATTTGACACTTATGTGGCAGATACCACTGAGGTTTTGAACCTTCATCTTAAAACAGGGATTCTTACTATAATTTGGGTTATATTGAAGGAAACACAAAATCATTCAAATGAAAATAACTATTGTTATTAATAGAGCTCTACCTCATGCACTGCTTTGTAAATCCACACAGATTTCTTTTACCACCAGAATGTAATTAAGTTTAAAAGCTTTTTAAATCAAGGCTTGAGAAATAAGCAGTAGCTACTAAGTTGAGTTAACATAAGATAACGCACTATGTAAATCTACATTATCCTGAGTGCGTGCTACTAGACAGATTTAATTAAAAAATATGTAGGTGGTATTATCACCACATGTCATTTAGGAGACTGCTGCTGGAATCGTGTGTCTGGTCCACACTTTGGATAGAAGACTGAATAATTGGAGAGGGTTCAGAAAACAGCTGTAAAATTTATTTGGGGCCCAGAAGCTGTTCTTTGCTGTGAACAATTCAAGTGAAGAGGTGGCTGAGCTCCAGTCGACGCACATGGACATGGTGAAGGGATTGCTGTCAGCCAGATTAAACATTGCTCTTTAGCGTAAGAAAAAATAATTAGATGCAGTGTTTGGGGGCTGAGGCTGAGCAAATCAGGCCTGAAATAAAGAACTAGAGTAATTAACAGTGAAACAACCTACTTAGGGTGATAGTGGATTCTCCATCTCTTACAGTCTTTAACTCAAATCTCATATCTATAGAATATTCTACAGCTCAAACTGGAGCTATGTTCCTAGTGCAGATATTTTTCCAAGACCCACTTATCTTTACTCAGATTTATTTGCTTGGGTCATCCCCTTTTTAGCTTTAGCTCTTCTTCATCTTTATTTTCCTAATCCCTGGGACAAGGGCAGTGTTCAGGCAAGTTTGTTGATCTCGTGAATATGTGAATTGTTTCATTAAATGCTTCTTGCTCTAGTAGATCACAATTTGGAAACAGAACAAGAAGTAATTTGCTTAAATTGCATAAGAGAAAGCCAGATTAGGCATTAGGGTAAAAGTTTTCTGGCAGTAAAGGAAAATAAGTGAAGTAGTTTGCAGGGGGAGGTTATGGAGTCCCTACCCCTGGAGGGTTTTGTAAACAGATTATAGAGACATGTGCCAGGTTATAGGTAGACTTGATCCTACCTGGCAGTGGGAGGAAGGACTGGTACCTCTCCAGGTACCATCCAGCTTTTTTATTTGAGTCTGTGTGCCTGTGAGGTAGCGGAGCTTAGATTCATGTATTTCTGATTGCAGTCGCCCTCCCTTACGGATGCATGCTGCACTGACAGGCCCATTAATTTAAACATTTTGTACTTGTTTTTTAAATGTGTGGATGCATTTTTTGCTTATGAATCTACAGACAGGATAGAAAATTCAGTAGTGGCTCAAGAACCTCCCTATAAATTTATGAACGTGGGAACTGTCTTGTTGCGTATCTCCAACAAAATTGGTTTCTAAGGCAGCGGATGCGTGTGCATCGCCTCACCCGCAGTGACAGAGGTGCACTCATGCGTGAGTGTGTGAACCCTGGGGCATAGAGGGCTGCTGCAAAGCCAAAATCTTGCTGCTGTGTTATGGATGGACCCTCCAGCATCCAGCAGGACACAGGGGAGCAGATGAGGTCTGCTGCTGAGGAGGGACCCCTGGGGAGCCCCCTTCCCCTCTCTGATCCACGCCGGTGCGGCTGGGAGGTGGCACAGGCACCTTCCTACTGCCCAAATAGCACATTCAGCAAGAAGCCACTGCTGTGCCTGTCTTGCCAAGTTGTGAACTCCTGAGGAATGCAGTCTTCGTGCTGCTGCCAGAGACTAGTGGGGATTATAATCTCATTAATTTTCATGGAAAGCCCCGCAAGCCGTAAACGTTAGCTTGGATTACAGCAGGGCTAGGGAGGTCACACTGCCAGTTGTTGGCTCTGACTGCGGAGGTTTGTTTAGGCCAAGTTTTGCTTTTGCTGTGAACAAGCCTGTATTTCACTTCACCTGTGACATGGATAGATTTAGGGTGACAGAAGAGGGATTTCAAGAAAAAGTGATTTTATTGCCATTGTAATCAGTGGGAGGGAACCTAGATGAATCCAGCATCACACAAGGGAGAAAAAGCTTCTTTGCAGCATGGGAGTCTGGGCTAAGCAGAGGACTCTGGCTGAAGGGGAGCCCCACAGGGCCGCTGGGACCCAGCGCTGGTGTTTATTTGCTCCACATGCCCAGGAACGAGGCAGCAAGCTTCTCACTACATCCCCTAGGTATTTACACACAGATATTTTGTGGCCATTGTTCCTGTATCATAACCCACATGGCAGTTAATTTCAATAGTGATTTAAGTACATAAAAAAGAGGTAGGCACTAGGATGTGGTTTTGGCCCTGGCCTTCCCAGTTTGCAGCACCTCTCCAGCCTCTCTTCTTTAGGTACTTCCCCAGTGTCAGCTGGGGTTAATGAGTTTTTCTGCCTCCTGTTTTGCTTCTGAAAAACTTTAGGTCTCAAACAAGTGTACAAATAAATGAGGGAGACTAGAAGTTCTAAAGAGGATCTTCATGATCATGGCAATGACCTTGAGCATTCCCCATTAACCCCCAGGCTGCAAATGGGGTCCGGCTGATGCTTGGCACAGTCTGCGTGATCCAGCATTCAAACAGATTTACTCTCCTTTTCTGAGTCAAGGAGTTAAGTCAAGAATGTTTTGAGGTCTTCTGGGGTTCATTGAAGTCTCTTGGGGTTTGCAGCTTCAGTTTCTGTGCACTGTTGCTTTCTCTACTACGAGGCAGATATCTTTAGAAAGGTGAATTTATTCATGCTCATGAAGAGAAAATCCATGACATAAGGTTGGGGAAGAAGAGGGGAACTGGGTTTCCCAAGGCCAGGACTGCAGCCTGTGGGGAGAACAGGAAGACACCACTGCCCCAGTCCCGTGGGCGAGTTTTGGGTCAGCGTCCACGCTCCTCAGGGATGAGGACTGCTTGCAGACACCCAGGTGTGCCAGGCCCCTGTGAGCTTGCCCCTTCTCAGTGCCTCTTCTCCCTGAGGGATCCCAAGCGTGCCAGCTGCTGCTGATCACAATACCCTGTGGTGTCACTGAGTGCCCGGTGGCATAGTAGAAGGCCAGAAGTGGGGAGAGCCACTAAGCACCCTGAACACCTGCAGTCCACTTGCAATTTCGGGTATGCTGCTTGAGCAATCTCTGCCCATATAACCCTGTATTGCAAAACCATTTGTGTCCTGTTTAGCCCTTCAATAATTGCATTATGTGCATAAGGAGGGCCTGGCTTTTGCTGCCAGCACATCTATACATTGGCATGGCCAAGCCCGTGAGCAGGGTAGAGCAGGTGCAGCACTTCTGGCTGCTGGCACTCCGCTTGTTCCACCTGCGTTGAGCAGATACACAGTGTTGAAAATAAGAGACTCTGGGTGCAGAGAATGTGCTGAGTGTCACCCGTCGATAAAACCCACAGGGATTCCTCTTAGCTGAGGCCAGCCTTTGTGCTTGCCCAAAGAGTATCCACCAACATGACTGGTCCTGCTTAGAAACGGCCAGGGAGTTTCATGGCCCAGATCCCCAATGGGTGGAAGATCTGGGCAGTGTTCCCTCTGAAAGGGGTCGAGCTGCCCCAGCGATGCCTGCTGTGCCCTTTCCCTGCCCATCAGATTGGCACCATCCTTCCCCTGGAGAAACTCTGCCAAACAAATGGCCAAAGCCATCCTTACACCCAATGCACATCTGCAAGTGCACGGGGGTCCCGGCAGCCCAGGGCGGGTGTGCGGTGTCCCCCTGGCAGTGCTGACCCCCTGTCCCCGCAGCTGCGCAGGAAGCAGGCCTACGTGGAGAAGGTGGAGAAGCTGCAGCAGGCACTGACGCAGCTGCAGGCAGCCTGCGAGAAGAGGGAGCAGATGGAGCGGCGGCTGCGCACACGCCTGGAGCGGGAGCTGGACTCACTGCGGATGCAGCAGGTGAGGACGGGGCGGTCCGTGCAGGATCCCAGCATGGGGCCTTTGGTGTTGCTTTTAAAGAGGGACAGTTGCTTGCAGCCCTGCCAGGCGTCACCTTGCTTTTGGGTTCAGGTCGTTGGGCTTTCCACTTAAGCCTTTCTTTTGGATGGGGTTGTGGGTGCCCCATCCCTGGAAGTGTTCAAGGCCAGGTCGGATGGGGCTTTGAGTCACCTGATCTAGTGGAGGGTGTCCCTGCCCATGGCTGGGGGGGGTGGACTTAGATGATCTTTGAAGGTCCCTTCCAACCCAAACCATTCTATGATTCTAACTCCTGATTTTCAGCGGGGATGGGGGAGCTCTGCAGTGGGGCTGCTGGACACAGCCGAGCTTTGGCTGCTGCAGGGCTGGGGGGGTCCTGGCTCCTCTGCGCAAGAGCAGGCAGGGCTCTGCCCCCATGTGTCCCCCCACACCTGCTGGGGGAAAACATCCCTCCAATTTCCCTCCAGCAGTCACAGATTGTGCAAGATCACCTCCACACTGAAGGAGGAGGGGAAAGGTGCAGTACATGTGGGCATGAGATCTAATCCACAGATTTTGGCTAATCTTTCATTGAAGAAGCGAGGTGGGATGATGTGGGATTTGGTGGGAGCAAGAGTGTGGGCCATGTTTGTTCTGGGCAAAGCTGATGTACGCAGTTCACAAAAATCTCTACCCATGACAGATCTGGAGACAAATGGTGTCATCTTCAGACAATAAATGATTTAAATATCAGTCCAGTCCAGAATGGGCTATAAGTGTAGGTTTGCATTTCTGTGTATGTCCCTTTGGTTTTTGGCAGTCCTTAGAGGGATAGTGTTATGCTTGTATTTTCTGTTACTTGTTATTCCTCCTCCATCTCCAAGTCCCAAAGTCCAGTCATCTGTGAAAAGGAAAAAAAAAAAAAAAACAACCCAAAACCAAAAAAACCCCCCAGCCAAGCATGAGGAGGTTGCAGGGAAGATTTCCAGGCTACAGCCAGCACAGAGTGCCAAATACGTGGGCACTGGAGAGCAGATGTGCTAAGTGTATCAACCCGCTGCTTGGGGAAAAGCCAGCAACATAAGCAAAGCGTGATGCTCTTGTAACTCTTGAAGGGCTCATTTATATCTCTGTCAAGAAACGCATCTGCTACAGTAACCCTTCCTTATTTATGAACCATTAGTAGAGACCAAAGTAGTTGTTACACAGACCTTGTGCTGCCACAAAGCAGAGGGGCCGATCCTGCTGGCAGGACACAGCTGGGAAGTGGCTCTGTGGGTGATATCAGTGGTTTGCAGAGTCATGAGGTGGCCAGACCTGCAAGCATCTCCTTCTCGCTGGCAGCCACAGGGCAGGTCCCCCAGCACCCCTTCAATGGCATCACTGTTGCTGTTGCTCTCTGGAGACCTTTCCCATCCGTCTTGGCTCTCCCTTGCTGCCGTATAAGTGCGTTAAGTCTTTCTTACCCTGTCCACTACGGGGTGGTGTCTTCTTCCAGTAGCTCTTCTTAGTTGCCCCTTAGGCTGCTCTCCTCCAATTTAACAAAGAAATTGCATTGGGTATGACATGCTAATGCTGTTGTAAATGAAAGAACATTTGAGGAAATACAGTTAAAATTCAAGTGAAGGTAAAACTAGAACTACAAAATGTTTTGTTCTCTGGGTTGGAATATAGACACAAATCAATATATTAAGTAACTGGGATGGGCTGTCAACAAAGTCTTTGTCTTGGGAGTTCGCGCTGCGCCTGCTCATTTTGGCAGAAAATTCCTCTGTAACTTACAGATTGCTTCATTTTAAATTTTTTTTGGCACTGTAATCAGCAACTGCATTTTGGGTTGCCATTGTTCTCCAGTGCCTGCACCAGTTCCCTCTAACAAGTTTTAAGAAGAAAGATGCTCTGATTTCACATCTCACCAGCTTTGAGAGGAGACTTTGGGGTATTTTTTATTGTTTATATTTTTTTTCATGAGTCACAACCCTGCAATGAATCACGTTGCTTCAAAATGCCCCAACTTTTTATTTCAGAGCTGAATTCTCTGAATTGTCAAAGTTTTATCTGCTGAAATATTTTTCTAATTGCAGAGAAAAAAAAGAGCTTTTTTTCTGCTTTTTACTGGAATCATCAGAAGGAGATAGTGTGCCAGAGTCACTTCTGTTCCTGGCTTGTCGGTAACCAAGTCGAAATGGCAAATCTTCATTACTGCTGCTGCACAAGCTAGGACAAAAAACTTCCTTTGACTTAGCGTTGCAGGCTGAGCGTGCAGCGTTGGCAGAGGTTTTGACTGAGAAGACGATACGCACCCGTAATGTCCCAAGATGCCATTTACAGACCAGGATCGTGCTTCCAAAATACTACCTTATTGCTAGGGATTTGACAATATCTGAAGCATAAGTGGTGTTTTTTGCAGGAGCGGAGTTGCAGCTGTTGCTCCTAAAGGCTACCCTGTATTGCACTCTTCCAGAAGGCAGCTTCCAAACATATCATTACCGCACCAAAGGCAAAGGCTGTAGCCCTCCCCTGGTATCTCTAGTTTCCTGTAAGAAGGAGATAAGTGTTTAGAAGGAGGAAATGTGGTTTGGAAAATGGAAGCAGCTGCTGCAGCCCTCACTCTCGTGTGCTGGTACAGTGCCAGGGAACTGCTTTGCCAGTGGAAGTTCATGGTGTAGCACGGATGAGAAGCCAGTGCTCCTGAGAGATGATTTCTGCTCTAACACGATCCTGTACGCCTTGGAGTGTAACAAATCTTTTGCATTTTTTATTGAAAAAACCCACCACATTTACTTCTACTGACTTCTCCCAGAGCTTCATGCCTCTCCCCCTGGTGTGGGCTCTTCCCACCCAACGTCTGCTGAGCCAAGGGCTAGATCTCCATCCTCCTCCGCTCTCCACCAGCAGTGAGAGGAGCTCGGGACAGCTACCTGTGCCACTTAGGTGCTTTAATTAAGTGCCTGTAACTGGGTGGGATAAATCCTGCCTAGGTAAGTGCTTTCCTCACAGTGTAGATGCAAAGGGTTACGCACCCGTTGCTGCTTGTCAGCATCTCATGGGAGCCATCCCTCAGTGCCTGGGGATCTTCTGCCCCTCCAGTCGGAAAGTTATCGCAGAAGGCATCTCCTGAGGGCACATGAGAACTAATGTGCCAGGAGAGACAGGCGTAAATTCGTGTCCGGGGTATTTTCTGAGCTGCTGTTTTAAATAGGTTACATGTAGCTAGGTTACATGTTGCTTTTTTTCTGCTTTTATATATAAAAACCCTCTGGTAATAACTGCCTGTCCATACTGAGCACTGCCCAGCCGTGTGATGAAGTCCCAGCAAGAAGAATATCTTTTAAAGCTTCATTGCTTCTTTCTCCTACCAGCTTTTTATCCTACCTTTTCCCTTGGCTTGGAGTATCCCATGAAATCCCTGCACATCCAGGGAGCAGCCAGATCAGATCCCTACTTCTGTCAGCATGGTCCAGAGTGTGCTGGACTGAACCTGCTGGTCCTCCTGCAACCTAAGAGGTTTAACCTGGGGTTTCCCCTTGCCCCTGTCAAAAGACATGGGGATGTCTTTGTGAGGTTCAGAGAAGATGTGGGGAAAAAAAGGGCTCACAGCTCCTGTACTTGGCAAGGGGTGAATATCTGTCACTGTTTCCACCGGCAGAGGCAGGGCAGCTACCAGGCGAGCAGCCTCCCGGAGCACAATGCCCCAGCCCTGATGGAGCTGGTGCGGGAGAAGGAGGAGAGGATCCTGGCCCTGGAAGCCGACATGACCAAGTGGGAGCAGAAGTACCTGGAGGAGAGTACCATCAGGCACTTTGCCATGAATGCTGCGGCCACAGCTGCAACGGAGAGGTAAGGTGGCCTTGCTGCAAGCGGGCAGCTCTCTTCACCATGGAAAGCATGGGGGAATAATAAGAAAAGGATATTTTCTTAAGACTGGATTTTGCTTGCCTTTCCCTGCTGAGTTGCGCTGCCAGGGTTAATGTTCCTCTCTGTAGTGTCATGCCAGTGAGATACAATAATTGGTTAAGACAGGATTTACCCTTCTGACCAGGTCCAAAACTTTATCAAATCCATGCACGAGACTCAAGCAGTCTTGGGCTGCCAAATTGTACAGCATAGGTAAGGCAAGTCCTCCCCCACTGCACTGATGGAGCAAGGAGGGACTGTTGGTATATGGCTGCATCCATCCCATGGTCTGCAACGTGGTTGTTTAACCTAGTTTTAAAAACCTGTAATGAGGGAAGTTTTGTGACCTAATTCCCCTGTTTCACTGCTTCATTAAGTTCAAATGAAAAAGGTTCTCCTGATAGCTAAACTAAACCATTTTACTACAAATTACCTCAATTGATTCTTGTCCTTCCCAGGTGTACATTAGCAACAGATCACTGTTGACAACAGCCTTGTAAATATTGGAAGACAGATAACCCCTGTTGTATCTTCCCTGGCCTGAACTAACTTCCTTCAGCCATTCCTCACGTGTCCTAGTATAAATTCCTTCTTGTTCCCATTGCATTTGCCTGGACTGTCTTGTTTGTGTCAAAGCGTGGTGCCCAAAAGCACACAAAGCTCTGCAGCAAGGCTTTCTAGCGATGACGAGGACAGGATGATTAACTTCTTGCCCCAGTTTCTTAGAAGCCAAATTCCCTAAACACATCCTAAAATCATAGAACCATAGAATGGTTTGGGTTGGAAGGGACCTCAATGATCATCTAGTTCCAACCCCCCTGCTATGGGCAGGGAAACCCTCCACTAGACCAAGTTTCCCAAAGCCCCATCCAACCTGGCCTTGAACACTTCCAGGGATGGGGCATCCACAGCTTCTCTGGGCAGCCTGTTCCAGTGCCTCACCACCCTCACAGTTAAGAATTTCTTCCTAATATCTAACCTAAATCTACCTTCTTTGAGTTTAAAGCCATTACCCCTTGTCCTATCACTACATGCCCTTGTAAACAGTCCCTCTCCAGCTTTCTTGTAGGCCCACTTTATGGACTGGAAGGCCCCAGTAAGGTCTCCGCAGAGCCTTCTCCAGGCTGAACAACCCCAACTCTCTCAGCTTGTCTTCATAGGAGAGGTGCTCGATTTGCCCTTAATGAAGTCATGTTGACTGTTACTGATCACCTCCTTATTTTTCATGTGCCTGAGCATAGTTTCCAGGAGGATCTGCTCCATGATCTTGTCAGGCACAGGGGTGCGACTTACCAGCCTGTAGTTTTCTGGGTCTTCCTTTTTTCCCTTTTTAAAAATGGCAGTTATGTTTCCCCTTTTCCAGTCAGTGGGAACTTCACCAGAATGCCACAGCTTCTCAAATATGATGGAGAGTGGCTTAGCCACTTCATCTGCCAGTTCCCTCAGGACACACAGATGGATCTCATCAGGTCCCATGGACTTGTGCACCTTCAGGTTCCTTCAATATTCTCGAACCTGGTCTTCTCCTACAGTGGCCAGTTCTTCATTCTCCCAGTCCCTGCCTTTGCCTTCTGCCACTTGGGCAGTATGGCTAGAGTACTTGAAGCTTGAGGCAAAAAAGTCATTGAGTACCTCAGCCTTCTCCATATCCTGGATAGCCAGGTCTCCCGTTTCCTTCCAGAGAGGGCCAACATTTTCCCTCGTCTTCCTTTTATCACTGATGTACCTACAGAAGCGTTTCTTGTTACCCTAGATGTCCATGGCCAGATTTAATTCTGTCAGGGCTTTAGCTTTCCTAACTTGATCCCTGGCTGCTCAGACAGTTTCTCTGTATTTCTCCCAAGCTACATGTCCTTGCTTCCAGCCTCTGTAGGCTTCCTTTTTGTGTTTAAGTTCCCAGGAGCTCTTTGTTCATCCATGCAGGCCTCTGGGCTTTTTTGCCTGACTCTTTTCCTCTTTGTTGGGATGCATCACTCCTGAGCTTGGAGGAGGTGACCCTTGAATATTAGCCAGCTTTCTTGGGCCCCTCTTCCCTCTCGGGCTTTGTCCCATGGTATTCTACCAAGCAGGTCCCTGTAGAAGCCAAAGTCTGCTCTCCTGAAGTCCAGGGTAGTGAGCTTGCTGCGCACCCTCCTCGCTGCCCTGAGGATCCTGAACTCCACCATTTCATGGTCACTGCAGCCAAGGCTGCCCTTGAGCTTCACATTCCCCACCAGCCCCTCCTTGTTGGTGAGAACAAGGTCCAGCATGGCAGCTCTCCTCGTCGGCTCCTCTGTCTCTTGGAGAAGGAAGTTACCGTCAATGTATTCCAGGAACCTCCTGGATTGTTTATGCCCTCCTGTGTTGTCTCTCCAACAGATATCGGGGTGACTGAAGTCCCCCATGAGGACCAGGGCTTGTGAATGTGAGGATGCTCCTATCTGCCTGTAGAGGGCCTCATCTACTTGGTCTCCCTGGCCAGGTGGCCTGTAGCAGACCCCCACTATAATATCCCCTGTCTCTGCCCTCCCTTTAATCCTGACCCATAAGTTCTCGGTGGGGTTCTCACCCATCCCCAGGCAGAGCTCCATGCACTCCAGCTGGTCGTTGACATGGAAGGTGACACACCCTCCTCGTCTGACCTGCCTATCCTTCCATCCCAGCACTCCAGTCACAGGAGCCATCCCACCATGTCTCTATGATGCCAATAAGATTATAACCCTGCAGGCGTGAAAATGAGATTTGCCTTTGAAATGCAGTTAAATGCGTGACTCAGGATGATCCTTTTCTTTTGCACTCCAGTCTAGGCAGCAATTCCTGTGTTTTTCACCTTCCAAAATGTAAAATTTTGTTTGTCATTTGCAATGTGGTCTTGTTGACTTGGGACCATTTCCCTGTTGAGTGTGTCCCTCTGATGTACGACCTTGCCCTTTAGGATGGTTGTTAGCCCCATGTGGATCACCCACGGGTTTAGTGTGCTCCTGTTCCATCAGCCCAGTTAATGGTGTTAATGACTTAACCCAAGCCAAGAGTAGCCCGCAGCAAGACAACCTAATGCCAGATAGCCATCCACTTGACAGGCAAGCATCACTAGCTTGCTCCTCAAACATGGGTTTGGGGTTTTCTTTGCAAGTGCCAATCTCACTTGCAAAGCCACGTCGCGGTCTCAGGAGCCTAACTCACCATGTTGACCCGCTTTACCAGGGACGCCTCAGCCCCGAGCCACTCACGCAACGGCAGCTACAGTGAGAGCGCGCTGGAGGTGCGGGGCTGGCAGGAGGAGGAGGAGATTGTGCAAGCCAACCGGCGCTGCCAGGACATGGAGTACACGTAAGGGGCTGTTGTGCTGTACCTGCTCTTTGTGGGGTTTGGGATGCGTTCAGATAAACCAGGATGCCCCTTGGTTCCTTCATGCATGCCTGGAAAGAATGGGCTTAGCTTTACTTTGACTTAGTTTTGCTCTTCAGCGTTAAAAGAGGGATTAAGGAGTTGCTGCTGTTAGATAACTTCCTCCCTACCTTCCCGTTAAACCTTCTCTGTGCCAAAACCGACCTTCTTACAGAACAGAGGCTGTTCCTCTATTAAAAGTAGGTTGGCATGCGAGGAAGCTGAATGCTTGTTTAATCTCGGTGAAAATCCCCCTCTGGAAACAAGAGCGTCTGGTCGTAAAAGCTGAAGTTGTAATCCCACTCCTACATAATCAGCAACGCAAGGGCTTTGCTTCGCTCTTCGCTCCCTGCCTGCTTATTGCTCTTTCTAGATACACTGTTTCCCACATTCACGTTGTGTAATGATCACGTTGGCATTTAAGAACAAACCTGCAAAATTTAGCACCACGAGCACCCCTAAAAAAGATGCATTTACAAGTAGTAGAAGATAAACTTTTTTGGGCACAGGCAGTCAGTGAGAGTAATGTTCGTTGTTGCAGATACTTCTGCATTTTCAGCACACAAGTGGACAGGTAGCCATGGAGTTCAATGAGCATTAGACCTGGGCGGTATTTTTAATACAGACTTTTTTCCTGGTGATGAGTAAAAATCCCTTGAAAAAGTTAATGTATTCCTCTAGACTTTTACTGAAAAACTATTTAAAATCTGTTCTTCAATGTTAGCTTCTGCACAAAAACACCAGTCTGCAGATACTTTCATAAAAAGGTGTATTTGTGGAAAAAACAAATGATTGTTTTTTACTGCATTTGGGTTTTGTTTTCTACTCACAGATGCAAGCTAATCCTGCTTCCTGTGAAGTAATGGAGTTTTGCTTTTGGCTTCATTAAAGATAGATTAGGATCTTGTGGTTTCATTGGAAATTAGACACCTGATTATGAAAACTAACACCATCATGAAGTTACTCTTGAAGCTATCTCCCTTGTACGTAAAGGTTTTCCAGATGCGGCATTTTAGCTTTCACTGCTTCACAAAATGCAGCTGCATTGGACTGTATGTTGTACATCACAGTCAAGCTGTTGTCATCTGGCTGTCATACTGTACATGTACAATTATTTTTTTTTAAATGTGGTTTTGTAGTCTTTCTGTATGATTTGGTGTTAATCATTCCTGAAGAAAAGTCTCAGATAATCCTGTTTTCTTTTGTGATTTGAGAGTCTTCAGGGTCTGTGTGAGAGAAGTAGCGAGCTTTGCTCACTGATTGTTTCTGCAGTGCTGAGGGAGAAGCAAGAGCCCAGTCTAGCTGTTAGAGAAAGCAAAGGGAACCTTTCTGCTTGCTTCAGCAGGTCTTTACTCCAGCTGACCACAGACCCGAATCGTGGGGTTAACTCAGCCTACCAAGGGAGGGTTTCCAGATTTGGCCCCGAGGTATTACGGAGGTGGAAATTGCCTGTGTGTTGGTATTCTGGTGAAGGTGACAATCCACAGCTCAGTCAGGATACTGCCCTCATTGCTCCTGCTGGGTTGGAAAAGCCACAACAATAGATGGGTTCAGTTAACCTTGCAGAAAAGAGTTCCCAGTTTTGGCTTAATAGCCAGAAACACTCCCTGTTCGAGGTGCATGGTTATCCTCAGAGGAATTGGTGGGAGTCGCCTTGTCCAAGTCTGCCTGGACGGGACAGAGCAGCAGGGCATGTACCTGGGGACCCATCCTGCTCCCCCAGGGTGGGGAGAGCAGCCTGTTTAAACGCTTCTTCCATTCCTGTAAGCAGAGCGTTCATGTTTTGGCAGAATAAAGAATCTCCATGCAAAAATAATTGAGAAGGATGCCATGATCAAGGTCCTTCAGCAACGGTCACGGAAGGACCCCGGGAAAGCCGACAGCGCCAGCCTGCGACCGGCTCGGTCCGTCCCCTCCATCGCTGCTGCTACGGGTGTGCATTCACGCCAGACCTCGCTCACCAGTAACCAGATAGCTGAAGAGAAGAAGGAAGAGAAGATCTGGAAGGGAAGCATAGGTGAGCTCAGGTTTTGGTTAAGCTTTGTCTCATCCATCACTTCATCCTGATCCTTTTGCTTGAGCTTTGCAGAAGTGTCCTGGCTATGGCACACGTTGCCACAATGGCTCTTTCCATGGGAAGAACATTTGTCCTTGTGCTGAAGTAAAAAATGTCATTTTTTAACCTTGCATTGTATCTTAATTATATTTTTAATCAACTTAATCGTTCTGTACTCATTATAGAAAGCCATAATCAGGGGAAATCCTCCCAGACACATGCAGATGATATTTGTAACTTTGTGGGACTAAATAACAAATTTGGGCTAGAAAAAATTCCTGGATAAACAAGAGGGTGAGCATCCCTTTGGGTAGGAGTGCATGATGCGATGTGGCAGCTAAATGGGAAAATGATTGCAGGACTGTGGTGAGGGGCTGCATGGCACGAGGGCTGCAGAGGCATGCAAGTCTGTGCCAGGGGTAGGTACCACTGCGATGGGTGTGCAGAAGGGGATGCAGGAAAGGGCAGCTGCTCTCAAAAGGTTGTTTTTGTAGGAAAGTACCACATGGATGTCAGGAGAAGAGCAGCAGACGGTGTCAAGGGGAAAGGCTAAGCTGAACTAAAAGGCCGGAGACATACCCAGACCAGCACCTTGTAGCTCTGGGGTGGGATGAGGGGACAGCACTTACGTTCCAGCCAGGATGTGACTGACCTCCATGTATTTTCAGGGCTGCTCTTGGGGAAGGACCACCATGACCACCCATCGGGCCCCTCGCTGCCTCCTCCACTGCCCTCTTTGTCCTGCATGCCTGTCCTGGTGCCGGCGGTCTCCCACGCGAAAACGGGCAGCAAAGACAGCAGCACCCAGACGGACAAAAGCACTGAGCTCTTCTGGCCCGCTGCCGCCTCTTTCCCCGGCCGTGGACGGCTGGGTACCACCCCGTCACACAGCCCGGCCCCACGGCCCCCAGGGACACGAATGGCCGGCGAGAAACTGGGTGAGCTCCACCAGATCCCCACGTTGGTGCAAAATGCCAGCACGCCCAGGGCTGTCAGCAGATCCCCAGAGACACCCCAGTATTGATGGGGGGGGGTGGTGATACCTTTGCAATTTGTGTGGAGGTTTCTTCAGGGAAACTAAAATCATAGGGAGAGAACTTTCCAAGCCTGGTCTGGCTTTGCAGAGCTTCATGCTTGACAGCTTCTGTAAAGTTCCGCTTGCCTGCGGTGGGCAGAATTTCCAACAAATGCAATTATTCATGCTGCCAAAGATAAAATTACAGAGTTTCACACTCCACACCTGCTCACATACTCAGACCCTTCTCTTTTTTCAGCTTAATCTATGGTTAGTGAAGGCACCATTTTCTCTCTATATTTTAAAGGAAACCTGGGGGGAAATAGTAAGGAGAAAGTGGAGATTTTGGGAGGAGGGTTGTTAAAGAAATACAATTTTAATTATTTTGGAAAGGTGGAAACTGCTAGTTTGCAGTCTTAGCAAGGGAGACATTTACTTTACACACATTATTTTGAAAAAGTCAGTTTCCTACACATTCATCTTGTCTCAAAAGCAAGCCTTCCCTCAAAAAACATGCGATGTATCATTAATAGGGCTGACTATCACTGATTCCTTGAAACTCTGGGTTACTGTGTTTTGGGCAATCCAGATTGGAATTTATTTCCAGATACTCTTACCTTTCAAGAAATACCTTTCAAGCTATTTCTGCCTTTAAGAAATTAGAGTCCTCCTTCTCCCTGAAATTGACTTTCAAGAACTATGGTGATAAACATAGCTAACAGCTAACATCATCTATCATACATTGTGATAATTGGCCATATACATTCTCTTAGCCCATCCCACTGACAAAGTAACACATTTTAGATTAAACCATCTACCTGATTATTTGTGTACTGCCCTCATGATGTTTTAAACTCCTAAATTTTGTACCTGATGCAGAATAGGACCATACATACGGAGAGCTACCATGGCTCAGATGACAAGGAGCAACTTGGTAAAGTGATGTAGACCTTTCACAAATGCCCATTTCTCTCTAGGATCACAGCTGAAGAGGTACTTTGGTCTGTATCTCTTAAATACCATCTTTATGCCTGCCCTTGGGGTCTGTGCACACTGTCGTTGCGCAGGGAATTAAGCATGACATGTTCTCTGCCTCCTGATTAAATTTTACTTTCAGTATGTAGGACATAGACTTAAGATGTGCTCCACCACCACCCCAAAAATGGTTTTAAATTTGCATGGAACAATTTGCTGTTGAATTTGAGCTGAAAATCAACTTTCCCTTCTTCTTGTTGCAGAAAACTCAAGCCACGGGAAGCTGCCTGACAGCAAAGGCAGAGTGAGCAGCTTGCTCCACAAGCCCGAGTTTCCAGATACGGACATGATGGAAGTCCTCATCTGAGCAGAGGACAGCATCTCTGGGGTTTTGTGTGCATACAGCCAGGTCCAAGATGGTCCTTTGTGTGCCAAGCTTAAAAACTAACCCTGAGAGTTTGAAGAAAGATAGAGAAAGTTTTTGCCCAAAACGAAGCTTGAGTCTGATATGTTGAGACTTTGGACCAGGCAAGAAGTTTAGAGCGCTGAAGAGGAGCGATGAAATGAACATCTGGGATTTTCTGAGCAGAAAGGGGAGTTGAAAATGGAAAGTGGCGTGAAAAGGGGATCATTGAGGGAAAAGAAAACTGCATTTTCTGGTGTAAAGAGAAGGTAGCGAAGTTACAGACTGGGTGTGAACTGCTGCTCTGTTTTCCTGCCTCTCTGCAACCGGGACAGGGAGTGAAATCCCGGCTCTTTTGAGGCAGAGGGAGTTTCTGAATAACCCAGGATAAACTTGCATCTTCCTCAGTATCAATTCACTTCTCAAAAGTATTCACTGCTTAATTTTGGTCTGTAGATGTACACGGCGGGTTCTTGTCAGTATTTGTTTGAAGTGGTGTGGTGTGGTTTTCCTGGGCAGGCAGGTCAGGTGCCTTTTTCCTGGCTGGACAAGTGTTGCTCTTGGAGCTGGATTTACAATGCAAATATTCCGGTCTTGCAACCTCAGAGCTTGCTGAGACTTCTTTTTTTGGTAGGAGCAGTTGTTGGCTGGAATTCCCATGGAGGGTGAAAGTAGAGGCGGGGGAGGAGGACCCTGCTGAAGCAATCCCTTTTGTAAGGATGGGAAGCTTTCAGGAGGGAAAGTCCGGGAAGGATCCTGGCAGCTCCCCAAAGGGCTGTGTGGTGCAGAAGCTCATTCAGAGGACGTTGCATGGGTGCATTTCTAGTGGAGTTAAGCTGGGCTTGCATGTGAGATCGGAAGATGCCTTTAACTGTGCCACTGGTTCATAGTAGTGGAAGAATCAGTGTGTTTGTGGTAAGAACAGGATTTTTCCTTATTTTCAGTGCCTACAGCCAACTCCTACCATCCTTCAGCATACAAACCTGCCATTCAAGCTGATCTGGGACTGGACATTAAGGGGTGTAGGATCAGGCTGGGAAGGGTTTAACTGCAAAGCAAAGCATGAGCGTCATCTGTTTTCTGTGCTGAGCTGCAGCTGCTTTTCACCTTGTTTTACCCAGGATGGAACATTTCCCATTTTCAGCTTAGTCCCTGAATTCTGTAGAGGTGGCGGCTGTAAGAAAGCCACCTCACCAGCTGTTTTAATCATGGCATGCTATTTGCTTCATGCATTGCACATGCCGATTGGGAAATTTTTCTTTGAGGTATTTTTGTATTGGCTTTGGGAAAAGGGGTGATGAGCTTTTATGTGAAGCTGCCTAGAGTAAAAAACTGATGGGTGCTGGAAGTAACCATGTGCTCAGAGCTGGCTCAAGGTCACCCCTTCCTATAGGTATTGGATCAGAGCCCTTGATTGTGAAAATACCAGGCACTTTAAACTCTGCTTTCGACTGAAAACTGAAGTCCTTGCAACCTCAAAAAGCCTTCAGGGCCAGAGCCCTGCGCTAAATACTGCCTGGCTGATACATTTTTTTTTTTTTTTAATTGTTATGTTAAATCTATGCACTTATTTTTGCATGTACATAGAATTAGACATACGCTGGTGTCGCCCACTTTCTGATTTTTGCACTTGTTAAACTAAGTAGTGGTAGGTAGGTTGTGCGGGCAAGTGAACTGTGTGTTTCGAGTATTAGCAGCTTTGCATTGTGAAACCAAATGTGTAAAACCCTTGGAAGATGTTACGCAGCTTAATATATGCTTTGTAAAATAATTTTATTTTTTTCTCTAAAGTTAATTTAAAGGTTGTAACTGTTTGCATAAAAGCCGGGTTCACGCGTGGCAGCAGCGCTGACCCACTTCTGTCGCCCTTCCTCGAGTGTCTGTGGTGGGAGCGGGGCAGGAGGAAAAACAAGGGAATACAAGTAAAACAACAGTGAATATTTAATTTCATCACTTCTCTCCAAGAAATAAGGTTACCCAGGTGCTTGGAAGTCCCTAAGCATTTTATTACCAGCTGTATTATTTCTTTTGATGAAACTATTTAATAATTTGTGTACAGGCAGACAGCCAGGCGTCCAGCAGAAAGTGTTGGATCAGTGTGCGTGATGTGGCTTGCGGTTACGTTTGGTAGTGGTGCAGCTCAGCTTCTCCAAGTCAGCTGGAGTACAGCACTCTTTCTCCTCCTCCTCCTGGGGGAGACCACAGTCCCTCCAGTTTCTGGTATCCCAAGGTGTGTTTACAACCGATGCTGCCCTGGGTTCATGGTCACGTATAGGAAACTGTTTGTTAGAGACTACGGTGTAGGCAACCTCTCATTTGCTTTTGGAGTACCAGCTCAAATAAACTCAAAGATGTATTCTGCTAATTATGTTGAATTCAAGAGATGTTAGTTTTCCTGGAGGGAAGTTCTGGAGGACCAGCGGGTCTCCCCCCAGCCCGAGATCTAGCAGGACTTGCGTGGAGCACTACTGCCATAAATCAGTCCCTCTCAGTAGAGCGGTGCAACTCCATTTGTGCTGGTTTTCCCAGCTCTTTGAACCATTTTCTGTTTTGGGAAACTGTGCTGTAGCCATTCCAGGTGACATTGGTAACTAGTTGTAAAATACTGTCATTTTTTGTTGTCGTTGGTTGTATAGAGAAGTTGGTGTACAGTGTTGTACAGCTGGAGGGTTATTTGTACATAGGGGGGGAAATGAAGAACGTTATGTGTCACCCACAGCAAATATTGATATTGTTGGTCAGCCAAAGATTTCTTATTCTTTGCTGTTTAAACTTGTGCCTTAATATTGTATATAATAAATGTATAAACATGTTTCTTTTCTCACTTTTCCAGTGTGAATATATTCAGTCCCCCAGAAAAAGGACTTTTTAAACAATCCTCTAAGCTTTGCACACAACATGCTAAGTGATACCTCGGGGACTTTAAGGTTGCCTCTCCTCTGCTTTTCGTAGCTGTTAATGAAAGGCCCCACAGCAGGTGCCATCAGTAGGTGTATGTGGGCATGAAATCAGTGGTTCTGCAAAGCAGAGAGTCACACTGAGAGCTTTGCCAAGCAAGGAGAGCAGGATTTTAGTGAGATCATCTTCGCCTGAAGGAAATGAGGGTGGAAACTTCGGTGAAGATCTGAAGATCCTTTAGCCCTACATTCCAGCTAAACATAGCACTCCCATTGATTTTTATTTTGTTGTTGTTGTTGTTCTTGAAGGTCTAGGGCTTCTTTATTTGACAGGTGTTGGATCAGTGTGAGATTGCTAAATACCTTGTAGATCTGGATATTCCTGAATTAGTCTAATGTCCTCAGTAAGGAATAAAGATCAGATCCCATTTCAAGCTGTTGTGCAGGCAAGGAGAGTGCTCCAGCCCAGTGGAAATACTGCTCCTGTGTTTGCTCATGCAACTGAAATAAACGGGGGGAGGGGAGCAAACGTTACCCAAGTGTCTGGCTTTGAGTAAGGGAGGTTTGCTCAGCAGACTCTCACATGCTCTTGAAAGTGTCTGTTTGAAAATTCCTGAATCAGGTCCCAGGGAGCTGCAGGCATGAAAGGCATGAAAGCCACTAAGGGCATCTCTCTCCTATGGGTTCTCCTCTGCCTGTCCCAATCTCCTCTCCCCAAATTCTCGCACACGTTAAAAAAACCACCTGCCCTGGGCAGGAGTGTGTCAGCAAAGATCCAGGGGCTTTGCAGAAACTCGAGCAGTGTTTTGCTTCACCCACATCCCAGCACCTCATGTTCCCCATGCAAGCACAGGTCAGCCTGACCCATCTGATTACTTCATCTTCAAGGCATAGCAGCTGGAAGTATTTGTAGTGCCCTGGCTCTTTACCACCAAGAACAAAAATTTGGTGATTGCTGAGATTGTGACTTTTCAAGTTTCTTCAAGTTGAGATTTGACAGTAAAATTTGGGTCTTAGCTTGGTTCATCAAGGCCATGAGAGAAAAGAAACTAACAGAGGCCAAACCAGTATTAGGGTGGGAAAAGCCTCATTGCCAGCTGTGTTCAGGCATAACAAGGAGGGGTTTTATCTTATTTTTGGGTTGTGTCTTCACAGATGCTCCAGCCAAAAACCAAGAACGTCACTGTAACGCTGTCTCCAGGTTAAGTACACTTTGCATATTAACCTCAGGAAAAAAATATGCAAAGTATCATAGAACCATAGAATGGTTTAGGTTGGAAGGGACCTCAATGATCATCTAGTTCCAAGCCCCTGCCAAGGGCAGGGACACCCTCCACTAGACCAGGTTGCCCAAAGCCCCATCCAACCTGGCCTTGAACACTTCCAGGGATGAGGTATCCACAGCTTCTCTGGGCAGCCTGTTCCAGTGCCTCACCACCCTCACAGTAAAGAATTTCTTCCTAACATCTAATCTAAATCTACCTTTTTGTAGTTTAGAGCAATTACCCGTTGTCCTATCGCTACATGCCCTTTCCATCTTTCCTCTAGGCCCCTTCAGGTACTGGAAGGCTGCTATAAGGTCTCTCTGGATCCTTCTCTTCTCCAAGCTGAACAATCCCAACTCTCTCAGCCTGTCCTCATAGGAGAGGTCCTCCAGCCCTCTGATCATCTTTGTGGCCTCTTCTAGACTCGCTCCAACAGCTCCATGTCCTTCTTATGTTGGGGGCACCAGAGCTGGATGCAGTACTCCAGGTGGGGGCCTCACAAGAGCAGAGTAGAGAGGGAGAATCACCTCCCTTGAGCTGCTGGTGACGCCGTTTTTGATGCAGCCCAGGACACAGTTGGCTTTCTGGGCTGGAGGCACACATTGCCAGGTCATGTTGAGCTTCTCATCCACCAGTACCCCCAGGTCCTTCTCTTCAGGGCTGCTCTCAATCCATTCTCCACCCAGCCTGTAGTTGTGCTTGGGATTGCACTGACCCACATGCAGGACCTTGCACTTGGCCTTGTTGAACTTCATGAGGCTCGCATGGGTTCACCTCTCCAGCCTTGATCGCATCCCTTCCCTCCAGGAAGGATGCTGCCAGGTGTCTGCTTGCCATCAGGATCCCCATTCTGGGGTCTGGATGCAACTCAACAAACCGGGCTGGGTCTGAGCATCCCACTGTGTTCCTTGACCCCCTTACCCAGGTTTTTGGTATCCTGTGGCAGATGAGCTGTTCACCCAGAAAACAGACAGCATGGGGGTGGGAGAGAGCCCTGGGGGGTTGGTGGTACCCAGTGGGGTCTGGGCTGGGCTGCCCTTCCCACCTGTCAGCCGGCACAGATGGGGGCTTGAGAGACCAACTGCATGTGGATCCCAAACCCCATGTTCTTACAGGTCTGTAGCTCTTGTATCACAGAAACTTGGGAAATGCTCCTCCTCACACCCATGGTGCAGGAATATGGTTCAAACGGCAGCCTGGGAGGGAAAGCAAAGTGCAGGGATGTGCCTGAGGCCAGTGCTGAGCTGTATCCCATGCTGGTGCTGCACCAACGTGCTGGGCATGGACCCACCCCGTGAATCCCGGTACTAAAACCAGTGGACCTAGTGGTCCTGCAAGCCTGAAGCATACACACACACACACAGACCAAAGCAAATGTCTCAGACGAGTGGGGAAAACAGTGCAATGTGCAGAAGTGCGATACCCGCCAGAAAGCCGGGTAAAACATGAGCAGCTGTCATCATCTCTGCTGTTGATTAATGCTTATCCAGACCTTAAGCCGTGGCTTCACAGCCTTGTAAAACCAACCAAGAGTGCCCGGCATTCCTGAGCTATAAAAGGCCCAGGAATTCATTGACTCGAGGTATGAAAGACCACAAGCTATTTTCTTTCATACCGACCACTTCAGCTTCAGATGAATAAAATATCAGCGCGCATATTTTCCGGAGTAACCCTGCGTGGCCCTGCCGCAGCCTGGACCTTGGTCCTTTGGCAGCATCCTCCACTTTGACGCAAAGCATAGCCGCGATGAGAGATGAGACCCAGGTCAACATCAGCCCCCCGTCTTGTGAGGGGCTGAGGACCCACGGCAAAGCTCAGTGCTGGACAGGAGCTTGTGTTTTCCTGGGTACTCCTGGGAGAGGCAGCGACGAAGCTAACAGCAAGCTAAAAGGTGGGGGATGGCAGTGCCACCACCTCTCCTAGGAGGTCATACCCATGCCTAGACATTGTGGTGGCTTTTCTGGCTGCTTGGTGGCTTCTTTGAGTCTCCATTCACAGCCCCCATGGTGCCTGCGTGCCTTGGGAGCACCCTCGGGCCCCTGCAGAAGCCAGGTGGGCAGTCAGTGACCCTCCAGGCATGCAAAGCGTCCCATGAGACAGCTGGGCTTGGGGCAAGGACAGGGGACCATGGCGGCAGACGGCATCCCCCAGGTAGTCCCCAGCTTGGGTCTTGATCAACCCAAGCAGGAGAAATCCCACTGGCAGGAAGCACCAGGAGGGAGAAGAGTGTCACAGGGCACGAGGAGATGGAGGTCCCCTCCCTTGGCCTGGTTATTCAGAGTATTTTTAAGAAGACCCTTTCTGGTAGGCTCGCTCTTACAATCACACTGTGATTTGGTACACAAAAAAAGCCCCAGGTCTGGGGTGGGCATGACGCCAGGGGCAGCAGTAACCTGTCTGCTCCCTCGGTGGGGAGGGAGGTGAGCAGAGGGGCTCTGGTGGGCTGTCCCTATCCATGCCCTGCTGCTCCTCAGGGACATGTCCTCACCCATGCCCTGTTTTCCTGCAGGGACACGTCCCCCCTGCATGCCCTTCTCCTCTGCAGGACATGTCCTCATCCCCCACCCTGCTCACCAGTGCTGCCGCTGTGGGCTGGCAGGCTCGTCCTTGCAGCACTCATCCCACCCTGCCGCTCTGCTCCATCCCTCTGCTCACCCTGCTGCCTCCCACGTCCTTTTCTGTCTCAGTCCTGCCAGAAACAGGCAGGGAAAGCCCAGGCTTTCAGGTCCTCGTGTGCCACCATTTCTTAGATTTAAGATTGAATGGCCAGGGGAAGGGGTTGCCCTCATTTAGGTGTTTGTACAGTGCCTTGCACAGTGGGGCCATTTGTAGTGGCCCAAAAGCACTTTCTCAACCTGTAAATAATACTAATACTCTAATATACTAATACACTAATACACTAATACTAATATTGATACTATTATTGCTATTATTACTGTTATTACTATTATCTGCACAACAGCTCGGTGCATCTCTGCTTTTAAAATGAAATTGTTGTACAAGATCCCCAAACCTAAATCTGGCACAGAAGTCAGAGCCCTTTCACTTAGGTGTTAAATAATGCCTCTCCCCCACCACAGGGCTTTTTTTAGATGGATGAGCCTTTACTTTCGGATGCCCTGAGCTCCTTATCATGTTACCCAGATGGCTGCGTGCACTGGCTCTTCTCCTGCCTGTGGGGCCCCACAGCCTCACCCGACCCTGCACCACCAGCATCCCTCGTCCCCATCCACCATCAACAGTTCCCCGGTGCCGGTGTCCAGCGCCAAAGCCATCTGGCAGCGAGGGGTCTGCCCGTGTGCCAGAGCAGTGCGGGAGCCACTCGCCCCGCTGCCCTGTCCTGCCTGCTGTCCTGTCCTTCAACTGGGAAGGCTCCAAGACAGGGCTTGTGGACGTTTTGTGTTCGTGCAGCACACAGCACCATTGGATTTTGGCCCGAAGGGTGGCTCCAGTCTGTAATGGTGGTGATGATGCTAATATCAATAATGATATAGTAATAGTTGTAAGAGCAATAGTGGAAGAAGAGATACAGCAAGAGGAATAAGACCAAGACTAAGATTAAGAGCAACCTGGTCTAGATGATGATGTCCCTGCCCATGGCAGGGGGGTTGGACTAGATGACCTTTAAAGATCTCTTCCAACCCAAACCATTCTATGATTCCATGATTCCATGATTCTATGATTCTATGATTCTATGATTCTAAGAATAAGTGAATAAATTCAGTTCATCACAGGGAACAAGAAAATTAGTAAGAAAAAGAAAAAATAATAATAATAATAATATAATAAATTTGTTCACCACAGGTGGCAAAAGAAGGATTTGAAGGTGAAGAATTTTATTGCACATCCATGCTAGGGGAAAATAATCTGTTATCCCCCTGTAACCTCTGGCTGTGGCCAGGCCATCTCAAACTTAGGCCTTTCCAGGTGAAAAGCTCAATCCAGGCACAGGGCTTTGAGTTTGCATGGAGAAAACTGGACAATGTGCTTGTGGGAACTGGGCTGCACTTGAAAACTCTTTATTACCCAGCCTCTGGGCGTGTAAGTCCTCCTCGCCTCATGATCCAGTCAATCTGTTCAGACCTCAAACAGCTACCATGGACTGGGTTCATTTCAGTTTTAGAGAAGAATTTCATACACCTCTTTAGAGCAAACATTTCCCAGTGCTTGGCAGCCTTCACCTGGCTTATGTCAGCTTTCCCCTTAGATCCTTCACCAGCGGCAAGATTTTTTTCCCATGTGAAAAATGCACTTGAAGTCCTAAGTAGAAGACACTTCTTTGGACTCACAGAGTCTCCCCCAGCTCACTGGAGAGGGGAGTGCCGTTTCAAGGCCTGCCCCAGGAGCAGCTCCAGCATGGCACTGCGCTGGGCATCCATCAGTGGGACCCTCTTTTGGGGTCCCAGAGCCCCTCAGCAGCGTTGTGTTATCATCACATGCAAAAATCCTGACCCATGGCTAGTCCCTCCTGATCCCTGCAGAGGCAGCATGGAAGGGCGCAGCAGCCCCGGGGTTGCTTGGGCACTGACCAGCAGCTGGGAATCCCCTCGGCAATCTCCCTCTCACCCCACCAGCTCCCTGTGTCCCCTGTGCCAGCCTGTGGGACCATCAGGGAAGCACCATGGAGTCCCACCCATCACGAAATGCATTTGCAAGGACTATCCCATTGGATGCTGTATGCTTCGAAGATTTCGCTTGGCAGACCATCATAGAAAGAGGGACAACTGGAAGGGACACGTATGACCACGCATCATTTTCTGGGCAGCGTGGGGCATTGCTGGGGTGAGCACTGCAGGAACTCCCCCTTGTGCTGGCAAAACATCTCTGTCGGCCCCCTCTAGTCTCTTCTAAACCTTTCCTTCCAGACTGATGAAGCAAATATTGTTCTCAGTCATATTAATGTTTGTTTGGGCCTCAAGTTAGCGGTGTGCCACTGGTAAAGAGAACCCTGTGTTTGGGAAAAATGTCAGAGGAGTCAGCCCCAGTGTGGTGGAGGCAGAGCACATTCCTGCAGGTTTCAAAATGTGGGGCAGAGATGGTCTAAGGACCTGATCTTATTTCCAGAAAGCCAGCAGAAGAGAAGGAGCAGGGATGGGTCCTTGGAGAGTACTAAAGTAACACACAGAAAAGAAGATGAAATGGTTCAGGATAATTCAGTCATTAATTGAACTTTGCAATCATGGTGCTGAAAAACACTGGAGAGAAGTTGGTAATGTAGAGTTTCTCCTAAATTATCAGCAGATAGATACTAACTTGTTGCAGCAGTGGAGTACCTATTTGACATCCCATTTGTACCTAGATTCCAATGAATTCAGCCTTTCAAGACCCGTAAGCCTCAAAGTTCCTAAAACATGCCTGTTCCTGTGGATTAGGAGGATTACAAAGCTTCACAAGATGACAGTAATGAAGAGGCAAAGGAAGCCAGAAGATGAGTGGAGAGAGAGCCTAGATCAGTCACCCTTGGCCCTGAGGTCGAGGATAGGGCCTGGTTTCCAACCAAGTAACTACAGGCACTTCCAATCTAATGAGCTTAGATTTGACTGAGACCTGGTGAAGGAAAGGCAAAGTCAACAGAATTATTTCAAAAAGAGGTTGATTTTATATCAAGCAAACCAGCTGTTTCTCATGGCAGCTTCCAGGGTGAGTCTGCACAAGATCAGAGAAGCAGTTGGGTCAGGCTGGGGAAGCATGTGGGAACTGATGTGGGAATCAATGATCAGAGGGCTGGAGCACCTTTCCTATGAAGACAGGCTGAGACAACTGGGGTTGTTCAGCCTGGAGAAGAAAAGGCTCTGGGGAGACCTTATTGGGGCCTTCCAGTACCTGAAGGGGCCTACAGGAAAGCTGGAGAGAGGCTGTTTATCAGGGAGTGTAGTGACAGGACAAGGGGTAATGGGTTTTAAACAAAAAAGGGTAGATGTAGATTAGGTATAACAAAAAAAAATTCTTCACCATGAGGGTGGTAAGGCATTGGAACAGGCTGCCCAGAGAAGTTGTGGAGGCCCCATCCTTGGAAGTGTTCAAGGTCAGGTTGGATGGGGCTTTGGGCAACCTGGTCTAGTGGAGGGTGTCCCTGCCCATGGCAGGGCGGTTGGAACTAGATGATCATTGAGGTCCCTTCCAACCCAAACCATTCTATGATTCTAACTGATGAGTGGGACATCAACTCAGCAGCAGGGATGGTGAGGAGTCAGCAAACCTCGTACCGTCTCTGCAGAAACAGTGTAATGAGAGCACTAGCCTGGGAGGGAGGGATCACATCCTTCGGTGCTTTGGCTGGGAAGTATCTAGCAGGTGTCAGCAGTGACAGGAAGGAGACAGGAGCATCAAAAGGCCGTACGAGGATAGTGATGGCCCTCCCCCCTAGATCATTAGGGTCAGATGTGGGAATGGAAGGGGATTGCTGTGCTGTTGTTATAGAGCTGATACTGTCAAGCATGGGAGTGGTGTCTTTTATGAAGAACTTCCCATCATGCTGCTAGCAATGATGAGATGCATCTACTCCTGGACACAACAGTCTGGTTTCTTCACTAAAGTGTCATTAAACCAAAAGGAAGGAAGACTTTTGCTTGGCTTTGGTAAGAAGTAAGGACATTAGGAATTTGTCATAGAAAATATATTGGATTGAATGCTCTCATGGTATTTCAATTTAAATTAAGAATAATTTAGCTTTCTGCTAACTTTTTCAGAGGGGAAATTTTGAGAAATTAAAGGAATTAATCAGGGAAATCAACTGAACTTACAACAATCTGGAATGCAATCCCAAGCAAGAGAGGAAACCTCCCAGGGGAAAGGTCAAAGCCTTAACTGGATGAAGAATTACCACAGAAAGAATATTAGGAATAACCACAAGCCTGCAATGGATGGAAAAAAGGGATTAACCAGCAAAGAGAGGTTTATGTTAAAGGTCAGGCAGTGCAGGGGTAACATGAGAATTGCCAAAGTCAAGCTGTGTTAGATCTTGCAAAGGAAATTAAAACAACTAGCAAAATGTTCGTGAGTCATAAATGAGAAAAGAAGAAAGAAATGTGGTTTCTGCGCGCCCAGGGTGTGGTGGAGTCTAAAGATACTAAAACTACATCCCTCAAACCAGGTGGCTGTTTGGTGTCAGGTTTTGGGAAGAAAGAGGATGCTGAATCTTAGGCCAAACTGAAGATGGATGGACATCAGGATATGGAAACGACCACATGTAAAGGGGAAAGAAATCTCAAAGAGCTGGGTGCATGCAAATTGGAGGAACTGGACCAGCTCTACCTCAGAGTCGGGGAAGAAATGGCCATGAAATTGCAAGTTCAGCAGCAAGTATTTGAAATCAATATCTATGGCGGTTTAGAAGAGTTGCTGGAAAATAGTAATTTAAGAAAGGCAAGAAAGATGCCCCAGGCAACTACAGCTCTGCTTTTCTGCAGTAGGTCTGCCAAATTAAATTCTTGCCAGAGAATTCCGCAAGCTTTCCTGAATAACTGATTTTCTAGGCAAAGGAGAGGCATTCAGTCATATTTTGCTGGACTTCAGCACTTTTTTTTTTTTATGGTGTCCCATGTGAAATTATTAGTTAAAATGTGGAAGACAATACCTGGTGGGAGGAACCTGTGAGATGGGTAGCAAATGGACTAAGAGACATACCGGAGCTCTGTCTCAGTAAGGGTTTTCTCATGCTGCAGGGAGGTAAGTCCTGGTGATATGCAAAGATCAGTCTTGGGGATCACTTAGTATTTCTAGCAATGCCAGTGGCACAAGAAACAATATGCTAATGAATTCGTGGTAACATAAAGATGTAATAGTTTTCACCAAAAAAAAAGAAAAAGAAAAAGGATTTGCATACCATTTTGGAGGAACTGAACAACCCTGTGGAGTGCAATAGTAGAAATGGGATGAAATTTAATAGGACAAAAAGCCTGAATTCATGGACAATGGCAATGTCCCCTAGCAGACAGGCATATATATACATATATATCTATATCTGCGCATATATATATATATATCAGTTTCAGATGCTGAAGAGAGATGATGATGAGCCATCGGCACAATGGTGTCCTGGCAAACCCAAGTATTTCCACAGCTCACAGGAGTATCAAGCACTTAACAGCAGCCTTCTGCTTTCGGAGGACACAGCCATGAAGGGGGGGAAATACGGCACACCCACATTCGAGGGAAAATGAATTGAAACTGGCACAGGCCCCGCGCTGAGTGAAGCAATGCAGAGCGCACCAAAAGAGAAGCAGGAGCTCGGTGTTTCCATCTTGCAGGACAGGGGCTGGATGGATGCTCTTGCCTTCCATTGGAGTATCACTGGAGAAGGTTGGAGAGATGCTGAACTACCAGACCACCCTTGGGACAGGGCCCTGCAACTGCGGTTTCATTTCCTTCAGCATCCCATTTCCCACCCCAGCCTGCTCCAGGAGGGTCAGAAGTAATCTCCTTCAGGGATAGATCCGTCCCCATCTGCACATCCCTCAGTTTATTCTGCCATCTGTATGTTACGTAGCAGGACGATGCTGAACCAAGTTGTGCAGGTAATTTGAGATCGCATGGGCTTGAAGCATACCCCCAGCTACCCCCTTGCATCATACCGCACACCGGGGTTTCTGCTGTTCTTCTCATGTAGCCGAGCTGCCGCAAAGATGCTAGTGTATGATGCACCATGCATGTTCCGTGTGGTGCTCAGCTCAGCCCTGGGAAGTCCTGGTAACAGGAGCCGCTTCCCTGCCACTGCTCCCCAGTGGAGAAGCTGTCAGGAGCATCTCCTGCTGCAGCAACCTCGCTCTTTTCACCTCGTTTCTAGTAGGAAGTGTCAGGAGAAACCTCTGGGATTTGCTTCTCTTAGAGAAAGCACTACAGGAGCACATTTTATCCCAGTGTTTCCAGCTGTAAATACTCTGTCTCCCTCCTGGGACCATCGTGGCCAGGACATCCTCAGGCTCGGAAGAGGACCCAGCAGTACATAACTGAGCATGGATCTGCAGTGGGGAACTGACATGATGGAAAGCAGCCCTAAATGGATGGAAACCACCAAAAAGCTGTTTAAATGGAATTGCTTTTTCCTCCCAAAGAAGAATGTGTTGAACAACCACACCTTGGGGTGCCCGTTTCCACCCTCCCCGGGTGGACACTGCTGCAGTGGTCAACAGGTCCTGGGGCAGTGGAGCAGGAGATGGTGCCCTGAAGATTTGAGTGCTTTCCTGGACCCCTTCCAGAAAGTTCTGAGGGGATTTGGGCAAAATGTGCTGTGAACCAGAAATCCCAGGAAAGCTGTGGATTGGGCAATGACTTCTGACCCCACCTGGGAAGGCTGAGCCTGCCAAGTGTTTGGGAGGGGAGAGCAAGAGCCATGTGTGACCCATATCCTTCTTTTAAGGATGAGTAACCTCGGCCTCAGAGAGGAAAGAAAATTGCTTAAAGGTCAACAGTCAACAGGAAAATTTTACAAAATTAAAGTTTATGATGCCAAAGTCCACCCCCCAATCACTGGGCACTCTTCTTCAAAAAATAACTTCTTCTGAAACCAATTATTAATTGTTAATTATTTGGCAGCTCACCATGGCCTGGACGCAGAGCCCACAAGAAGGCACCTCTCCCACCACGCACCTGGAGCACCGAGCCACAGGCTTTGAAGAGCTCCCTGAAACACTAAATAGCAACAAGAACCTAGAGTGAAATAACTGAAATGGGGTCACCCAGAAACCAAGACATCCAACACCATGAGTCACTTCTGCACAGCTCAGCCCATCAGAAGACACATTCTGCCAAAAACCTCTGAGCTGCCTGTCAGGCAGCAACGGTCGTGAGCGGGAACCTCGCCGAGGAGCATGGTCCCTGGAGACTGGCGGCACATCACACAGCCCGAGCATCAGTGACGCGCTGCACTGTCCAACTGCCCCGGATGCACTGACACACATACTTTTTTTTTTTTTTCTTCCAGGAAAAAGGATTCCCCACTGATGCAGCAGGCCTCTTCCCACCAGATCCCTGCCAAGAAAAGCAGTCGTGTAAGCAAGAGGAGAGAAAGCAGATCTGCTGTGCTTTGGGTGCCTCTGGCCCAGCCTGTTGTGCCCTGAGGCTTGCAGAGGTGCCGTCCGGGTGATGCTGCTTTTGAATTGCACACCGCTGCATCCCTAACCAAAAATAGTTGCTGCAAGGCCCCCAAGGCTATAAATAATAGTGGTAGTAGAAATAGTAATAGCAATAATAATAATTATAACAATATCAACCATTCTTACATATCCACCAGCAGACCTATCCGTTTGTCACAGATCACTTATTTTCAACCAGGAGCTGTTGCTATAGGCAACATGGCAATGCAATCCGCCGTCTGGCAGAGCAGCATTGAAAAGGAAGTTGCAAATGTGTCATGATATGTAACATTTCCACAGCAAAAATCCACCCAAGGATGACTGAGCACTCCCCCAAGGCAAAGGGACCTACCTCTGCGGCACCCTGAAGAGGCAGCTGCCTGCCATCCCCAGGGAGGGAGGTGCTCAGAGCAAGACCCTTATATTTGTGTTGTCCCCTGGAAGGTGCAAAATTTGTCCTGGCTCCTGCTAACACACCTACAGGCCTTGGGACAGCCAACAAAGATGGAAGCAAGCCCACCGCTAAAGTGGATTTACTTGCTGTCCGTGAGCCTGGCCCAAAGCTCCTCCACGACTCACCCTTCAGCATGTCTCAGCCTGTGGATAAATCATAAACCTTTTATTTTTTGATCCACAGAGCCATAACAATAATCCTTGAAGAGGAGTTGGAGGACTCTGGAGGGGTTCCGGGTTTGGGACCCTCCTTTTCACTCTCAGCAATGTCACTCCTTGGTGCTCCCCAGCCACCACACGCCAGGCACAGCCTGGGGCACCTTGTCCCACCAAGACCTCCACGCCAGATGCAGGAGGTACCTCTGCACCGGAGGAGCAGGCAGGCACCTAACCACCAGCTGGGCGCAAATGCTACAGCAGCCCCACCTGGGATGTTACACCCCCAAAAAAAGCAGGCAAGGGGGTAAGCTCTAACACTGGACCCTCAGTTGCCCACAGTGTTTGCCCATTGGCCATCTCCAGTGTAGCAAGCTCCAGCCACCTCTGCCCAGGGTGAAACCACAGCCCAGCTCCAGGCACGCTCCAGGGGCCACGTACAAAAGGCACAGGGCCAGATTGGCACAGCCTGGCTCCTTCTGCCCCGCATGCTCCTCCAGCACTATCCCAGCAGACTTCACCCTCTCAAACAGCCACGTGTGCTTGCGAGCCACCACCCAGACACCCACCGCTCCTCAGCCTTGCGCTAGAAAACCCCTAGACCAGCAGACTAAGGCACATCCCTCACTTCATGGTGGAAACTTGAATAAAAGTTAAAAAACAAACAAAAACCCAAAGTAATGATAATGCCTTTGAGCCCCAGGAGTGCTGTGGAGGAGACCTGGCCCAAGTGGCAGATGGTGGGGATGTGGCTGTACAGGGGGGAGCAACCCCAGGAGTGGAAGCATCTGCAGCGCCTGTCCCCCTCCTGCTGGGTCACACAGCCATCCCCCCATATCCCAGACATGTCATCACCTGGCGAAGCCACCATGGATGAGTCATGTCCTGCTAAGCTGGGCTGGCAGGATCCATCCATCCCACAGCACTGGTCCAGCCTTACCATCTTGGTCAGGAAATACAGTGGGAAACAGGTGCTGAACATTACCTGGGTGGTACACACTCAAGACACATCCCTCCAGGTCCAGGAGCACCAGCACGTGTCGGCATTTGCCTGAGCTATTAAAATGGTCCAACGAAGCATGTTCTGAAGGAGCAGGAGGTGGGGAATGCAGCGGGGCCAGTGCAAAGCCACTGGCCGCAGGGGCTGCGGGAGGTGAGGGAGGTTGTGGGTTTGGGAGAAGCCAAGCCCCCAGCCCACACCAGGGGCACCAAGGGAGGAGGAGGAGGAGGAGGAAGGTGCAGGAGGAGCAGCACTGTGGAGCCTTTGGTTTAATAGTGGCAAGCCATTAGTTTACTGCTTCATCAGTGTGAGAGGGCTTTCTTGGTCACTGTCTGCTGTGACGCTGCTAACGACTTCTGCTAAACATTGTTCAATGCTCTAAACGCACAAGGTGATTCTGGTAATGCAGTGCCAAAACCAGGGGAGGTGGATGCTTCCAAAGTCAGCAAAGGTCCTCAGGGTTGGACCCAGATGTGGAGTATGGTCATTGTTGCATGGGCGGAAGATTGGGTTGGAACTCAATTATCTTTGAGGTCCCTTTCAACCCAAACCATTCTATGATTCTGTTTAAGCTAAAAGAGGGTAGATTTAGATTACAAGTTAGAAAGAAATTCTTTACTGTGAGGGTGGTGAGGCACTGGAACAGGTTGCCCAGAGAGGTTGTGGAGGCCCCATCCCTGGAAGTGTTGAAGGCCAGGTTGGATGGGGCTTTGGGCAACCTGGTCTAGTGGAGGGTGTCCCTGCCCATGGCAGGGGGGTTGGAACTAGATGATCTTTAAGGTCCCTTCCAACCCAAACCATTCTATGGTTCTATGATTCTATGATTGTGCCTTCCCATCCATGGTTCTGAGCCAGTGTGCCAGCACAGGGGGACAGAGGGCATGGAGCTGGGATGGAGCTGTGTCCTATGGGCAGGGAGGCACTTTGGTGTGTGATGGGGTCTGAGGGGGGGGAACTGCCTCTGGCAGAAATGTGGTGATTCCTGGGTGAGATGCCAGGGCTGCCAGGAGTCGCTTCATTTCCAAAAACAGCTCATTGTTTCCGAAAGCCAACAAAGCAAACCTTCCCTCCCATTTAGCTGGCCCAGGGCAGGATGCTCGGCTCCAGAGTATGATCAAAGGGAAGCAGGGAGAGGAAATGAGTTGGGAAAAGAGCATTTCTTCAGCACAGGGAGGCAATGGGAAGATTTTGCACTGGGGATGGGCCAGTGCTATGGAGCAATGGTTGCCCTGCTCGCTGCCCCTCCAGCCCTCAACCACCCCAGGGCTGAGAAGAGTACTAGAACTGATCAGTCTTACATAAATAACAGCTTTTGCGCTTTTCTTCTGGTTTTCCAAAGAAAGAGAGTTCTATTCCTGGAAAAGATACTGACTTAACAGAAATGACCCTCACATAAAACATGACTTCTGTGTAAACAGATTATTCTAAATATTATTAAAATATTAGTCTGTGTTACCATGACCCAACATGATTCATAAGTGCCAGCCAGTTTTGACAGAAGCTGAAAGCTTGCTTCTTTTTTGTCTCTTGGAGATGGGCTTTCTCTGACTCTTCTGAATCAGTGAGTTGAAATGTTTTACTTGACTCAATGGTTTCTTTAACTCAATGTTTTATTTTCCCCTCAAACTTTTAAAATAGTTGGAGGCACGTGAAAAGGGAGCCGGGTACTGTAGCCTTGCCTCAGTTGCTTTTGAGCCATTCGCTTGATTGTTTTAAAAGGAAAACACAAGCAAAAGATACTGTTTAAACAAAGCACTGAAAAATCCAATGCTGCCCTTCGTTGCTAATGAGAGTTGTCCCCTGCCAGATAAACACTGCTTGTCAGCGAGAAGTCAAAAATGCAGCGTGTAAATCGAGCGGGGACAAGAAAACATATAGTTTATATTAAAGGGGCTTGTTTTCATTTCTTTCTCTTGGGATCTCTGGCCTTGCCTTGACCCACCACGCTGTGTCTTACAGCCTGTAACGTGGAAGAGCTCCCTGGGCTGCAACAACAAAGAGGCTGTTGCAAGAGATATCCCTGATGGGCAGGCGAGGTTGTTTTGTCTTCACCGTGATCTCTGCATCTCTTGGGGTAGCATTAAAGGATTGCAAAGATGCAGCCGAGCGAGCCCAAGGCTTGGCTTTGGGATCTGAATGCTTCAAAGCAAGGAAAAAAGTTTTGGAGTGTTTTCATGAGCACTGGGCTCCTTCCATCTGCCTGGCATTGAGGAGAAGGGGTGACCCTGTGTTTTCACACAGGCTTTTGCCCTCCCAGCTGCCCCCCCGGTAAGTCCTGCTCATGGTGGGACCCTTGTGGGGACCAGGTTTTGGCTAATGGAAACCCAGTGGGTAGCCCTGGGTGAAAACACTTTGAGAAGAAACAAGGTACTGGCACAATGATGAACACATGGACTTGGGGAAATTCAAACACCCCAGCTCAAAACTTGTTAAAATGTCATAGATAAGTGGGCAGGAGAAAATAAATGAGAGGGCTTCAAAGCAGTTTCTTGAAAATGAGTTTTCCTGATGGGTGGGGATGAGGGTCTGCAGGGCTGGTTGCAGCGTGCTGGGTTTCCCCATCACCGTTGTACCCACGCTGGAGGGCTTCGGCACATGTCCCCAGGGAATGGCATTGTCCCCTGTGGTACACAGCGTCCTGGAAAGTGGCTTGGTCAGTCTCTCGATACTGAAGTAATGACTCGGTCTCAGGGGAGAGGAGCGCAGCTGCGCTTTCTCTTCTCCTTCCACATCCCCCTTTTTGGGTGCTGTCTTCAGCTCTCCAGCCCTGTGAGAGCTGCTTAGCTCCCCTAAAAGAAACTCAGCGAAGCAGAGGAGAAGATAGGTGGCATGTTTGAGGGTGCTTTCCTCCTTCCCCAGAGGTGCAGTATTTGAAACTCAGGCAGAGCAAACACTTGCCAAACAGCAATACCGCCAAGCTCCCCTTTCTGCTCTACCAAAGCCACCATGATCCCTTCTCAACTCAGCCATCACATAGTCCTTGCTTCTGAGGGCAACCGAGAAGCGTTATCATTAGCCTCAACCCTTTTGCAGAGACAGAAGGAGCCGATTTCAGTTTCTCTGGCCATTTACCCTTCGGGAAAAGCCAGCTCTTGGAACTGGATTTCAGTGCTGCATTAACGTAACCCTCCAAGGAGGTGTGAAGCCAATGATGCTACCCTACCAAAGCCAACGAGTGTCCCAGTGGTTCCCAGAGACTCTGGTAGGACCAGGCCCTCATAGTATAGACATTCCTCCCCCTGAGGCTTAAAACCTCACCTTGTCCCACCTGATGCTCACCCATGTATGCCAGCGATGCACTCACACCCCTGGGGAGCTACCAGAGGTCCTGGTCAGGGATGTATCTCAGGCTCTGTGACCTTCCTCACAATGGAAAGGAGAGCACACTTGTAAAATCACACATTGCGTTCACTGGGAAGAGTGAGGAGGCGCTTACAACTGTTTTAGAGGACCAGATTAGATTTCAGCATACTCCTGGTAAACAAGGGTGTCTCCTCCACCCCAGTCAGCCTGAAGACAGCCTTAAAAGACAACTACAATATTGGAGGGGTCCATCCAAAGGTAGAAACTCTATCAAGGAACAAGCAGCCCATGATGGGGCAACCATTGCTCCATACCACATCCGAGATGCACTGCTCCACTGCATTGGCATTCTGCTTGACAGCAGCTCCATGGACAAGTTCAGGACCTCAAATTCTGGGTGTTTCATGTTTCCTCCTCATTCCTCCCCTCCAGCTGTGCCTCAGGTAATACCATCGTGGAAGCACCAGAGGTTGAGGATACATCTGCTACAGGAGATGGCAGGTAGGAGGAGCTGGAGCCACCAGTCCTGCTGCATCTGTCGTGTTCGGCTTATGGGCATTAATTGTTACAGCAAAGCTCTCTCTAGCTATGGTGCCCAGTGCCAATTTATGTTGGCTTGCACAAGACAGCACCAGCCTTTCCCAGTTCCCAGCTCACAAATAAAGAGAAAGCTTGGTACTATCTACATACTTTCTGAGCCCCCTGGGTATCACTTTAAAATTACCAGCTATATTCTGTCCTACTAAGTGCTGGATGAAAAAAAAAAAGAAAAAAAAGAAAAAAGAAAAAAAAGAAGTAACTCCATTGCTTTGCCTTTCTTTAAAATTTAGGCACTACAGATGAAAGAAGAGAATTAAAAGCCAGGAGTAGAAAAGAAGCTCTGGACTCATTTCTCTGCTGGTAGAAGCTGGCTTAGTTGAAGGCTTAGTGCTGGTCCCACCACGTCCTTCACACCCTCACCCTGCTCTCACCACCTCTCCCGTTTCTGCTGCATCGGCAAAGAAAACTTGCAGGGAGTTTTCAACTTGCTGACAAATCTCTTTCCTTAAGAAGAGCAGCTGCTGGGTTAGGCCTGTAATGATGCCATTCAGCATCAGCCCATCCCTCTAGAGCGCAGCTGCCACCTCTGATTTGCAGCTGGTGCTCTCAGACACTGGGTTATTCCCCATCCCTGTGGCTGGCAGGGGCAGCTCATCCCACCAGACTCCCTGCACTCAGCAGGAAAAGACACAGCTGACTCTTAGGATGCTCAGGATATTCCAAAAAAAGTCTATGGTTTATTGTTATTTCCACTTAGAAAACATGTTTTGCTAAAAAAAGAATTCCAAGTATTTAGAAACATCCTGGTCTTACTCTCACATTTATAGCAGTGAAGACCAAGAACAACTCCACTGCAGCCAGGGGTGTAACTACTCCACTGTAACAGTGGTGTAAAACCAGAGCCATGCCGGTCACGGGATAAATGTCTCAGCCCTGGTTTTAGAGCATCCCAGGACAGAAATTAGATCTTCAAAAGCTCCCAGCCCCCTTTCAGAAGCTTCTTAACCGACCACAATTTCAGACATTGCTCAGCATTTTCCTCGCAGATGTCGAGCGCTTTGGAGAACCTGTTGACAGGCCCTGAACTGGTTGTCAAAAGACCAACGATCTGTGCTGAGACACTGAAACTCATCTCTTGTGGCAGCTGAAACAAGTTTTCCTGAGCTGTCAAGAGCAAACAAGTCCATCTGGTCCTAGATAGTGAGTTATCACCTCTTTGGCTAAGGCACATTACAGGAGTAGGAAGACAGAAGGGCAACTGACATCATCTACCTGGACTTGTGCAAGGCATTTGTCACTGTCCCACATGACATCCTTGTCTCTATATTGGAGAGACATAGATTCAATGGATGGACCACACGGTGGATAAGGAATTGGCTGGGTGGTCGCACTCAAAGAGTTGTGGTCAACGGCTCAATGTACAAGCGGAGAACAGTGACGAGTGGCGTTCCTCAGGGGTCGGTAGTGGGACTGGCACTGTTTAACATCTTTGTGAGCCACATATAGACAGAGGGATCGAGTGCACCCTCAGCAAGTTTGCTGACGACACCAAGCTATGTGGTGTGGTTGACACGCTGGAGGGAAGGGATGCCATCCAGAGGGATCTTGACAGGCTGGAGAGGTGGGCCCGTGCGAACCGCATGAAGTTCAACAAGGCCAAGTGCAAGGTCCTGCACGTGGGTCAGCGCAATCCCAAGCACGACTATAGGCTGGGCGAGGAATGGATTGAAAGCAGCCCTGAGGAGAAGGACTGGGGGGGATTGATTGATGAGAAGCTCAACATGAGCCGACAGTGTGCGCTTCCAGCCCAGAAAGCCAACCGTGTCCTGGGCTGCATCACAAGAGGCGTGACCAGCAGGTCGAGGGAGGTGATCCTGCCCCTCTACTCTGCTCTTGTGAGACCCCACCTGGAGTACTGCGTCCAGCTCTGGGGGCCCCAGTACAGGAGAGACATGGAGCTGTTGGAGAGAGTCCAGAGGAGGCCACGAAGCTGATCAGAGGGCTGGAGCACCTCTGCTATGAGGACAGGCTGAGAGAGTTGGGGTTGTTCAGCCTGGAGAAGAGAAGGCTCCAGGGAGATCTAATTGCAGCCTTCCAGCACCTGAAGGGGCCTACAGGAAAGCTGGTGAGGGACTGTTTATCAGGGAGTGTAGTGACAGGACAAGGGGTAATGGGTTTAAGCTGAAGCAGGGTGGATTTGGATTAGATGTTAGAAAGAAATTCTTTACGGTGTGTGGTGGGTTGACCTTGTCTGAGGGCCAGGTGCCCACCAGAGCCGCTCTATCACTCCCCTCCTTCACTAGACAGGGGAGAAAAAGTACAATGAAAAAAACCTTATGGGTCGAGATAAGGACAGGGAGAGATCATTCACTAATTATTGTCACAAGCAAAACAAACTGAACTTAGAGAGGGAATTCATCTAATTTATTACTAAGCAAAACAGAGTAGAGGAATGAGAAATAAAATCAACTCTTAAAACACCTCCCCCCACCCCTCCCATCTTCCCGGGCTCAACTTCACTCCCGGCTTCAACCTCCTCCCCCCTCAGCGGCACAGGGGGACGGGGAATGGGGGTTACGGTCAGTTCATCACACGTTGTCTCTGCTGCTTCTTCATCCTCAGGGGGAGGACTCCTCACACTCTGCCCCTGCTCCAGCGTGGGGTCCCTCTCATGGGAGACAGTCCTTCACGACCTTCTCCAACGTGAGTACTTCCCACGGGCTACAGTCCTTCATGAACTGCTCCAGCGTGGGTCTCTCCCATGGGTTGCAGACCTTCAGGAGCAAACTGCTCCAGTGTGGGTCCCCCACGGGGTCACAAGTCCTGCCAGCAAACCTGCTCCAGCATGGGCTCCTCTCTCCACGAATCCACAGGTCCTGCCAGGAACTTGCTCCAGCACGGGCTTCCCACGGGGTCACAGCCTCCTTCAGGTGCCTCCACCTGCTCCAGCGTGGGGTCCTCCATGGGCTACAGGTGGAATCTCTACACCCCCTCATCCTCCCTCCATGGGCTGCAGGGGGACAGCCTGCTTCACCATGGTCTTCTCCACGGGCTGCAGGTGGATATCTGCTCCACCATCATCATCCCCCACAAGCTGCAGGGGGACAGCCTGCCTCACCATGGTCTTCACCACGGGCTGCAGGGGAATCTCTGCTCCGGCACCTGGAGCGCCTCCTGCCCCTCCTTCTGCACTGACCTTGGTGTCTGCAGAGTTTCTTACATCTTCTCACTCCTCTCTCCAGCTGCAAAAGCTCTCTCTGTTTTTCTCTCTCTTAAATATGTTATCACAGAGGCGCTGATTGGCTCGGCCTTGGCCAGCGGCGGGTCCGTCTTGGAGCCGGCTGGCATTGGCTCTATCAGACACAAGGGAAGCTTCTCACAGAAGCCATCCCTGTAGCCCCCCCCCCCTCCCCCGCTACCAAAACCTTGCCACACAAAACCAACACACTGTGAGAGTGGTGAGGCACTGGAACAGGTTGCCCAGAGAGGTTGTGGATGCCCCATCCCTGGAAGTGTTTAAGACCAGGTTGGATGGGGCTTTTGGGCAACGTGGTCTAGTGGAGGGTGTCCCTGCCCTCAGTGTGGGGGGGGTGGAACTAGACAATCTTTAAGGTTCCTTCCAACCCAAACCATTCTATGATTCTATGATTCCATAAGAGCTTCTCCCTGCCTATGTTTCTCTGCTCATCTTTCCTGTTCATCTGTCACACTCCTGATCTCCTGATTTCTTAACTTCTTTTCATAATTTTATTAATTTTTTTTCCTTTAACTTTCTGCATCTGCTAGTTCTGCACTGTGTCCATCTCCCGTTCAGCATGGTCCAAATGCCCTCCAGGTCTTCTGTCAAGTCCCTGCCTTGTACCAAGGCATCTCTCCATTTTTTTGCAAAATGCTTACCCCAGGTCTCAGATTTGATATTCTTGGCAAGGAGTAACTATCAGGGAAAAAAATGGACAAAAGAAAATAACAAACCCACTCCAAACCAACAAATGCCGAAAACGAGCCAGCCAGCCAGCCAGGCTGCAGCAGTGTGGCAAGGAAAGGCTTTATCCATAAATGCTCCTGTCTGCAATCAGCAGTTGCTAGTAGTTTTCTATTAAAAGGAAGAATAAAATTCAAAATATGTTTCTGAGACAGATCACTGCTAATTGACCAAAAACATTGTCTTTGACAATGTATAATTTTAATAAAATCTTAGTGCCAAAGGCTGTAACTCCCCGTTCTCAGGCTAGATCCAGCTACGCTGCTCTTGTCCGCTGCAGCTGGGGCTGAGCTAATGGGCAGCTCAGCTGGTGAATGTACGTCCCAGGCTCTGTCTTCCTGCAGGCTTTTGACTTGGAAAGCAGAAGTCCAGATGGGCTACGGCCACCCCAGGCACATCCCAGAGGGTGGCTGTGTCCCCCCACCATGACCCCTGCCCACCGCAGAAGTGTGGTGCAGACGCCGTCTGTGCCAACACACACCTTTCTGCACCAGGGACTACATTTGTTTCACCTTACTTCAGCGCTCCACCCAGCCCAGCAGAAGACATGGCTGCCCAGGTCCTGCCGCAGGACCACAAGTGGCTGATAGCCTCCACACTGAGGCACCCATGGATGCCTAAGCCATCAGCTTACCCAAGGGACCAATGCTGAACACTTTTCTCTCTGTCCCCTGCCTCGAGCAATATTAATTCAGACCTCCTGCATCTCTGTTGTGACCACCGAAGCTATCAGATGCTGTAAGGTGGGTCCTCGCCTTGCTCCCTGCGTCTCAGCACCGCAGGGGTAAAGGTGCACCCCCTCCAGTGGGAACAGAGCTGGGACACCAGAACCCTGCTCTCCGCTTGGATCCGGGGTTTGGACTAGAAGGGTTTACATGGCTGAGCCGCTCCTGCAAATTCACACAAACTGCAGCAGAGCCAAAAACCGAATCCTGCTTTCCTCACATCTCAGAGTGCAGCTTAAATCATCGCTTCACCCCTTAGCTTCATGCCTGACTCCACAAATAACATAGTCCTGCAGCTCGAGTCCATCAAGGGGAATAAAAACCAGGCCACCATCCTGGGTTAGTGGCTGGAAATAGACTCCAGGAGTCCTGATTACCATCCCCTGCTCTAACGCCTACATAACACCATCTTGCTTTTATTCTTTGCTGGAACAAATGGCAGAAATGGGTATTACATAAAGAAGGACTTTAATTTGCTCTTTTTTTAATTCTTTGGCTCTGGAATTTTCTAAAATTATTCCTTCTCTCACTGTCTGCATTGAAAGAGAGAATATAAATTTTTTAAAAGCATGATTCACTGTTGTTACCATCAGCTTACCTATGTCTCCGTCTGAAATTAATTCAGCCCTAAAAGTTTTAAACCAGAAAAATGTTCCAGTTAAGTATCATCTTTTAAAATAAATCACAATGTTCACCATCTTTGCTGTACTGCCCAAAACAAGTCTCGCAGTAAGAAACGTGATGAATCCATATATTGCTGGTGGGACGAGGTTTTGCTGGGGAAAGGTGGTTTAACTGAGTCCTTTAAGAGGTGCAAGTGACAGTTCACTTCATCGGAAGGAAAAGAGAAACCCAACAGGACCCCAGCTTCTTCCGCTCTTCTGTCTGGTGTTCACAACCTCTGTTGCTGCCTGGCTTCAGAGCAGCCTCCAGCTCCAGGACCTCTCCAGAGCAAGGGAGGAGACCAAGACTAACACACACTAAGCTTCAGGGCTGGTAAAGAGCACACAGGAGTCTCAGCTTTTGCAAACTAGGTCATGAATTAGGCTACGTGACTGGATTTGTTTAAGCCCATTGTCATCCTGTCCTCAGTGGGACCGCAACATTTTCATGGCGTTGGTCTGCACCAGAAGGATGAATTCAGCAAGAACATTGACAGAACTCTGAATCGTGCTGGTCTCACCACGGCAGCACATCGGGGGCTCCTGCCTGGGGCACGTGAACACAGGACGTCTACGCCTGCACACCAGAGGAAGGAGTCCTGGGGAGTTCAGTCAGAACAGACTTTTCTTTCAGGGAGTTAATTGATCCTGCAAGCAGATTATCCAACAGTTGAGTGCCAGGATTCAATCATCATCCCAAGCAATGGCTCAGGAATTGATGCTTCAGCAGAGCACACCATCCACCACTGTGCCACTGCCATCAACTCGTGTGCCACCAAGTCCAACTGGGCCACCCCAGAGATCAACCCCTGGGGACCCCATTTGAAAGCAAGCAGATGAACTGGCAGATCTATCTTCCACCCTTACCCAGCTCAAACCTACAACTTGTTCTCCCAAGTGCAGGAAAAATAACTCCTTTCTGCTGGAAGACCAGCTGCTTGAAATCCCATCCACTGGAAATAACTCTGTTCAGAAATAAAGAGGCAGATCTGTAGGTAAGGCAGCAGGCAGGTACCAAGGGGAGAACGGCTCCCCCCTCAGCTCCCGAATACAATTTTTTGTGGGACTGAACAGCCCGTCTCCAACCTGCCCTTCACCCAAACTTCTGAGTGTTTAGGGTCTTCAGACTACAGCCTGCTGTACAGCCTCCGTTTGCATAAAACCAGTCATAACAGATCACTGTTGGCAACTATAAAATTCTATTATAGCGCAATTTAGAAATAATCTTTTCCTATCCAGATGCTACTGATTTCAACAGAGAGCAGACATACCTGTTTTCATTTTTCTACCTCCTGTACAGCGCCGCTTCCCTCCAGAAGGTTATTTCTTAGGCTTGGTGGCAAATTGGGATTTGGAGTAGGAGATACAATTTAATTAGATCTAGATGACTCTTCCTTCTGGTTAGGCCTGCGCTAGGAACACTAGAATTCCCAGTAATTTTATATGTGTGGTGTTTTTTTTTAAATCACCAAGCTCTAGTTCCCACTTGAAAGATCAAATTTTGGTAAGATCAGTGACATTAAGCTTCTGCTCCTGAGCTGGTCAGAGGCAACAAAGGGAAAAAAACCCAAACATCTGCACATACACCCTTTTATCATATCCCATAGGTATATTCCAATTCTTTTGAACTGAAGCAATTTAAAAAATAGACATAGTCACTGTTTAACTTTCAATCTTATTTCCCTGCCAGTCACAGTATCACAGTCATTTGCCTTCAGTTACATCCCACAATACATCCCCCTTGGAAAAGAAAATGAAGTCAAGTCTGAGATTCATAAAAGCCAGCCTCTGTGATCTTGGTCAAAGGAAGAAAGCAGCACAATGGTAAAATGTATCTGTGACTGAACAACATAAGAATTTTTTTTTTAATTTATTTAAAATGAGTGCCCTGGACACACAGAAACACCATTCTGCTCATCTCTAATTCAAAAAAAGAGCTCAGAGGACCCTTTCTTAGGAAACCTGACTTTTCCAAACCTATTGACGCTCTGCTTGGACCATGTCTTGGGGGACATTAAGTATGGTAGTGAGGCTGCATTTGCTTTTATCGCTAAATATGACAATTTATCAGTCTGCCTAGGGGAAAAGTAGGTGAACTTACAACAAAACATAGACTTTATTTCTTTGAAAAAAGCATCCTAACATTTTTATTTAGCAAGACAAAGTTTGGCAGGAAGTTTTGTTCTTGGCCAACAACTAACTGAATTTCATTCTAAAAGTTGACAGGAGATGGAAGGAGGACTTCCACGTCTGGAAACATTTCTGTGGGTATTTTCTTTCCCTCCCCCTGAATCTGCATTGCTGAGCACTATGGACTGAGAAAGAAAATCGTGTGATTCTGACTTATCCTTAGAAAAGAATTAAGGCTTCAGGCTCCAAGTAGCCACTCTGCTGATATGAATAAACACCTGAGCCTGAAGCACTTTCTAAGCTTCAGCACATCCCTCCAAGGCTTGAATCCTACAGATCTTCCTTTGAAGCGAAGCGCTTCAAGACAACATCCCCCATCCATTTGATGGTTTGACCCTGTGCCTCAAGCACAAAAGACTTTAAGGTATTTGTAGTGGTAGGAAAAAGCAGAGAGAAATTTCAGCAGCTAGATGGGGATGGATACATGCAGGGCTGAAAGGAGACACCAGGCTCTGACCACACCATGCATCAGCTGGGCTGCCCAAGAGGCAAACAGAGCAAGTACCAGCTCACCTCTGCTCCAGGATTTTATTTCAAACAAAATCCGAGTTAACAGCAGAACTGGAACTCACCAAAAAAGCATTTAAAACTAACTAACTCTCCTTCCAGGCATTCACAGGTACCTACATGGTACCTGTGACTATGCAAAATCCTGAAAAATGCATGTAATAGTTTTGCTGGCTGCAATATGAAGCCTTTAATATTCAGCCATCTACTTGATGAAGACAAATAGATGCTAAGCATTTTAGAACCCTGTATACACAGAGCACAATTATTTCCAGCTGCAGGACTATCATTAAGCTTTATTCCTCATACTAGTAATCCCTTTAGAATTATAAACATATTCCAAGACAAATTTTGAAAGGCAAAGCTTTTTTTAAAAAAACAACCAAAAAAACCCCCAACCCCCCCCCCCCCCCAACTTAGAAGTTTAACTGTTAGTCCCTATGGAAAATAGATCCTGTTTTTCAGTTCCAATGCTACCCCAAAAATAGCCATAAACAAGGGGGAAACGGTATAAAGCAAGTGGCTTTGTTTCAAGCTACCAGTTGCAGTGAGTTCAGGTGTTGCTTGCAAAACCACAGGATTAAACAATCCTGATTGCTCAGAATAATAAAATATTACGTTCCTTGAAGTGCCGAATGTTAACTTTCTTCCACTTCTTGGGAACAGCTGCCTTGCCAGCTCTGCTGCCTTTGTTGAAAGTTGTTTGTCATACTGAACAGAGATTCTTGGAAAAAATTATGCTGGGAGCAGAGGTATAGAACATCACAGTCTGATTTTTTTCAAGAACTCAAGAGTTTTACAAAAACAAACGGTCTGTTCCTAGATGAGTACAAGAAGCAGTGTAGAATATTAAACATCAAGACAGCATCAATACTGAAAGCACAGGGCTCTTCCCCAACAAAAAGCACAGGGTGCTTCACAGTTCTCCAGTGCTGGTGAAGCAAATTCAGTAGTTAATGATGCAAGCCCCCGAAGAGATAAGGCTTGAGATTCCTTAATCATCAAATTGTGCTTGTGTATTACTGAAGTCCTCAGATTGTGGGTCAGCCTACACTGCAAGAGGTTAAATACAAAAGCTTTGAGGGGGGAGGTTAGAGATAGAATCTGCAGTTGAGCCAAACAATGCCAACAAAAACCCTCAAATACAGCTGCAGCCTTGAGCTCCACAGCCCCTACAGCTCTTTCTGCAGGACCAGGGAGGGTGAGACCTACCGGAAAAAATGACCCAGTACACCTAGGCATTGTGCAAAAGTTTAACAAAGGGATGTTCCTCCAGGTGTGGAGAACAACTACCTGCAGAGCTGAAGAAGAGCTCATCCAACCCCGGCCATCTGACTGCTTCAAAGTATTATTTTCTCTAAGAAAAGAGTTACATTACTTCAAGAACACAAACAATGGCATTATGCACTTATGATTTCCATGAAGGCATTGAATTGGCGTTTCAACTATGTCTCCCCCTCTCCAATAAAACTGTACACTCACTTGCTCACTTTGGCACAGTGATTATATCCTGTAATACTGTGAGACCAATGTATTTTTTTGTTGTTGTCATGACAACTATGCTGTTAGGTCAGACCTAAAGCAGCAGCTGGCTTATCCAGCGCCAGACTCTGACAAGTACAGCTCAACTTTTTGTTTCCCTTCAAAATACATTGCCTATGTACCAAGATTTTAGTAGTTTTAATTTAAAGAGAGAGAATTGCAAACTGCAGCCATTTTGCTGCTTCCCAAGAAGCACTACTATCATGAGGCAGGTAGCAGAAGTAACACAAACACACATTCCTCCAGTAGCTCCAGTATTCCTCCAGGAACTCACATGACCTTAAGCATGCTGAAAATCTCGCTTCCGAGTAAATATGGGCATTAGCTGCTGGCATTAGTACACTATGTGTAGCTTAATGAAAGGGTGGCAAACGTAGCTAAAGCTAATGAAAGCTCTTACAGGATACCAGTCATGCCCAACAAAAATCTAAAACATTGTGCTCTACATTTACTCTCTTAAAATCAGATATATTTTCAAATTAAGAGCCTGAAAATAATAATAATATTGCTATGAAACACTGTCTGTAAGAATGAACTAGATTTAGCATAGCACAGGCAAGGAAAAGGGCAAGAATTTTACATAAACACATCTGAGTTCTGTCACTGTAGCCTTCTAGGCAGAGAGGTAATTACCACATTTTGCAAATTTTAGGTTCATATCCACTGCATCACTCACCCAAGATTTCAAATGCAACCGAGATGATGGAAGAGGAGGGAACAACAACTACAACAAAAGATCCATTTACAACTGAGATTTTTTCAGTCATTCATATTTTATACTGTCCTATTAAGTGTTAAAATGGACATTTAAGTAGTAAACAAAGTGTACAATGGTATCTTGAGAAGATCATTTGTTTAATAAAAACATTCATTTACAAGCTTCTGACAACACTATTACTCCACGCACACAGCGACTGAACCTTGCGGCCATGTGGCTGTGGCTGAGGGACCGAGCGCTGCAATGGTTTATTAAGGAGGAAAAACCCCCACGGTTCCACAGAGCATTCCCCACTCCAGGCTCCTCCCCACATTACATGGTAGTGCTCCAGAAGTGCTGAGACAAGACAGCCCAGAAAGCAAGGCTGCTAAGAATTTGGAGCTACCCCACCAAAAAGTAACTCGGTTGACAGTAGGAAGAAACTAAAAATGAAGATTATTAACTTTCTAACTAGGTATTAAGAGGAAGTCCAGTTTGCCTCAGAAAGTATAGCTCTTTTCAGTTCATACAGCTTATCATACTCAGCTATTCCCCATCTTTGATAACACTGACATTTCTGTAAGTTGTGTAAGTTACAAACCACTGTCACTACAAATACAGGTTATTTTGGAAAGCAACCTAAACAATTAGAAGTATTTATTGCAAACCAGCTTTTCTCTTCTACCATTTACAAGATGGTCAGTAAAAGTAAATGCACATGAACAGAAAAACATTCATGAACCACAAACTGATTTAATTAAAAGGAAAACATACTGTAGGAATAAAAACTCCAGATACATAGACATTACTAATTATGAAGCTGTTGATGATCTTGGAAAAGCATTTGGGAATTCACAACCAAGTATTCAGCCTTGAATTCTGAGGGAGAGGGAGGGAACAACCATGACCTTCCAAGTCCTTCAGCACCACTGCACATAAAACTGTACTACTTGATATATTTTTCCATGAACTTTTTGTGAAATTCTGATCGCAGAGTATCATTCACGAATCTTTTGTCCTTTTTTGTTTCGTCTATCCCTTTGGCACAGTTCTTGAAGACAACATCATCATCCCATCTGAAAACAAAAGTTTTTAAGTTCAGTAAATTTGCATGAAAATCAGGTGCAATTTACAAAAGTATATAAAGGAAGTTGTGCCCTGCTATTAAATGTACTAAAACCAGCTAGTCATTAGGATTAGCTTTTAGTCTTCAAGAAATAAAAAAAGATCTCTCTTTGTAATCCAAGCCATCTTCTACATGCTCCTGAGTCAGAACCGAGATGATTAAAGATTATTTTGTCTTTACAGAAAATAATGACCATTTGAACAGAGCAGAAAAAACCTTTAATCTAACAGCCCTAATTTTGATAAACACACCATTAATTGGAGTATGTGCAAACAAGAATTGTATTCAGAAAAAGGATGTTATTTATTAATTCTAGTTATACTAAAAAACCTCAAAGAAACAAAACCCTAAACGAGCTAGGTTTTAGAGGGAAGCATAACATCACATTTCTTGAGAAACTTTGGTCCTGTTACTTTTTGTATCATTATGAACAGCATCAGACAAACACAATTCTGAATCTTTCTCTCTTTTTTTAAACACAAAGTAGCAAGATGATTTGTTCAGAGAAATGCACAAGACAATCACTACATGCATCAGTATCCCAATTCTACATTATACCGCTTGTATCCTGAGGAAGGAAATAAAAACCAATGGCAGTGATGACATTTTCAGTCATCAGTGTTGAGAGGGAGCAAGGGGATGGGTATCACAGTACAGACTGCACAGTACCTCCTTTTCACTTTGAAGTTTGCTTGAGGCTGTGCTGGGCCAGTAAGGTTCAGCAGTGGGTTACCACTCAGAATGTTCTCCATTCGAATTCTTTCTTCTTCAGCCTTTTGCTCTTGTTCCTGAGAACCAGAAATGGATACATTACTTTTCTGGGCCATTTTTCTCATCTAGTTGGTCGAGATAAGCATTATTTCGCTGCCAACGCCCACACAGAGCTTTAATTCCTTGCTCAGACTTTTTAGAGTATTTGACATGCATATGAGTAGAGTAAGAATAGAAGCAGAGATACTCTAAAGAGCTTAACATTGTTAATAAACTACCAATCTAGCAACACTCATATCTGCTCTATTTACCTCTGATGTTCCACCAAATATTCAGTTAGATTCTAGCTTTAGCATTTACATATTTATTACATTAAAAATTGTACACAGATTAAAAGATTTTTTTAAATCCTCATGAGAAGAGAATACGTTATACAATACTCATTAGGTGGAAGAAATCTTACAGCACGTTGAAACTTCTCTATCATCTTCAGCAATGTGCTTAGGTTTTACAACTACAACTTCCTCAGTTAAAAAGAATATTGAGAAATTTAAGATGAAACTGAGCAGTACATGTCATAAGACTATTTAATAATTCCAATATTAAGGAGCAGAAAAATTTTCTTCTCCTTGTACTGTCAAAAGCATGTAACTCAAGCCTAAGTGAAGCACTGCACTACAGGCAACACAAAGCAGATTTCACTGCCCACGCTTCCAAGCTCTATTAATATATTTAGTGACTTAAATGTTCACAGACTTCAAAATGAATACTAATATTCATTTTACATCAAGATATTATTCCACAACCTTTCAAATGCATTACAAGGAGTGCTCTTTGATGAAAGCACCAGAAGGAAAAAAAAAAATTTCTTTAATTTGGATGACTAACTAGGTCTCCCGCTCCCTCTATGCTGAAGTGTGAACTGTAGACATTCTACTTAAAAAACGCACTGAAGTCTCATTAGCACTGCAGGAGACTCAAACCATGGCTTTTAAAAATCACATAAACTAAAGACAAAGATGTCAGAAGGTTGGTTGGTTTCTTCCAAACTACATAAAATTCATGGCTGAGGGCTGCTATGGGATCCCAAAAGAGGAAATGTTTTTCTTGATAATAGCATTTACAAGGTTTAAGTGCTAAACTTGAACACTGATGCTACCCAGAGTTCTCTAGCTTCAAACATTTAATCAATACTAAGTGATGCGTTACTAAAACTATCCACAATTTACAATGTTTTTCAGCTGGACTGATCAGGTACGTGGAATACTCCTATAAAACACCTCAACCCTCTTAAGAACAATACCAACTTAACATACATATGAATACCAGATGATGCAGGATCACTGGTAAATATTTTACCTCTTAAAATCTACTCAAGTTTTAGTTATGAAAAAACACCTTCCATTACATTGCTTCTCACGAATAAAATCTAGAACCAGCTGCAATTAATTGCCAGTGGGATGGAAAAAGCTCCCCAAAAGGGCATATTGCTTAAAAGCATGGACACAGCCATGTAATGCCCTTATTAAAACACATATAGGCAAAAACTGCCCTTGCTGCTGTATCCATGGAGCTTTAACACAAACCGCAGCAGTTAAGTTATTAACACAAATCAACTAAAGTTTTGCATTTTCTAACATAGTTCTAAATCAAACGTCTGCATTCCAACTTCAGTTGTTATCACCACCTCACTAAATAAGGAAACACAGAGCAAAAATATTTGATATGGAACAGTAATTTCCCCCATATCAGAAATACAAATTATACATTTCTTTCCTCTGTGGATTACAGACAAGAAATGTATGCAGTTTATTCTTCACGGTATGCCAACCTCTGATTTACCATCTTCTTTCCTCATAACATGGAGGAACCAAAAGCAGTGAAATCCAATTTACCTGCAGTCTGTGTTGTGTTCCCACTGGATGCCAAGCAGCCCTGAGACTGCCATACAGCACATGCATGCAGAGCACTGATTTGAAAGCAAGCAGAATCTACGATACTGGTACAAGTGAAAAAAAAACAGTATTGATTTTCAGGTTCGCCCTGAAAGATTATCAGATACTGCTTAAGCCCATTAGGCAAATTTACAACAGGATGCAAGGATGTGAAGCGTTCTCTCTGTTGTCCGAAATGAGGTGGGCTCTGCCTCATTAAATTTAATCTCTGACGTGCCATTAAAAGTGAGACTTTGAAAAAACAAGAGGTCTGGAGCAAAGCTTAAAAGCACATAAGATGCTACAAGCCAAAAATTCATACTGGACTATACTCAAGATAGAACTAAAAAAAACATTGTAAGAAATTAATACTCCCCTGTTGACAAATGCTTCTGTAGCGAGAACTTCTTCCAAGTCCTATATATGAAAACAGCCACAGCAGTTTTCCATTTTAGAGCTGAACTCCAGGGAAACTCTTCTCAAGGCGGCATGCAGAGCATGGCACAATCTCGCCCTCAGATTTCTAAGACATTAACCTCGGCCACGATCCAAAGTTACTGAACCTGCGCATCATGCACCACTTTATCTGGGGCACACATAACTAGCTTATGCTAGCTTTTTATTCCGCATGAAAACGTGGCCACACACCACTAACAAATACGGAACCACAATGCACTGCACACACAGTGTTTCTTTGATGGTCAAAAGTCCACTGGAGTCAGTCAGCACCTTTTGGGGGAAATTACAGTTGTTCTTCCCTCCCTTCCCCCATTTCACATTTAATCTCTACAGTTCCTACAAAGCTGATGGTTCCAGCATTCTCCACCATGCATGAAGAGGAGAGAAATGAAAAGCACTCAAACAGTCATTTGAATTGTAAACATTCAGAATCACTAGAGGAAGATAAAGCCAATATTAAAAATCATTAAAAAATAAGCATACAGTACTCTTGTGTTCTTATTACACACAGATGCACATTTAATTTTTCCACAATAATATTTTAAAAAGGCATGTTAGGCATCATCCTAACTTTTATCTGTTTTACATAACCCATTTAATAGCCTTCAGCCTCAGTAAGTCTAACATAGTTTGCTTTCTGGTATCAAAGAAAGCATTATCAGACTCAAGTGATAAAATGTGGTGACAGAAAACAAAAAAAAAAATATCAAAATAACACTTTCAAGAAGCCTTACACTAAAAGCAGTAGTATAAGACTAAGAGTAGGATTTAGCTCCAGATTAAGACACCTACATCTCAACATCTGCTTGTAGGCATCTGAGCTCACATCTCAGACGAGGTCTAGAGAATACAATAAAAAGTCCGGACGGTTCTTCTGGTCATACTAAGTTACACACACAGGAGACCAACCATGCTCCAGGCTCTACTGCCTGCATCACCACTGCACCACCACGGAAGCTGGGATACAGAACTTGCAGAGCGAACCCAACAACTTGGCATTTCAAGCTCAACTGAATTCTGTCTCAAACAGTAGTAACAAACTGCATAAGCTTACCTTTGTCATTAAAAATCAACAGATTAAAGTCTGAAAGCAAACAGGGAACAGATCTGTTGAGTAAGGCATCGCCAGTTTTAGTCACTTTACAAAGAAAACCTAGTGCGCGTGGTAGTTTATTTATAGAATTCAGTCGTTCAAAGCTGTTCTAGCTTGGATGACATTTCAACACATTTGCTACAAATTTTAGGAAGCAAGCTAATTCTGAAGTTTAGTCTTGAAGATTTTTTGTATTATTTAGTGTCACTAAAACCTCCCAAAGAAGGTATTCAAGATTAAAAAAATAATTTACTAAATTTTGTATCTTAAGAGACGTGACATGGAAGAAATACTAGGTGTACCTCACAGTGGTGTAGAGTCGACATGTACACTTAAGTGAAGCTATATATTTTGGCCAGAGCTGCAGAATCGCTCATCTCCAGCCAGAAGAGGTTTTCATTATGTTTCAGAATTTTCCACATAAATCTTCCACTGCCCACTCCTCCACTGAAAGCTGGGACACTCCAGGCGATGGAGCATGGGTTGTATCAAATCAAACAGACCAGACATAACCTTCATAGCTGTCTGAGCTTCACACCTCTGAGGCACGATCAAGCACAGCTGTTCACAAAATGAGCAGCTCTGGTTGCTCCAAAGCCTACATCGCTCCTTTGTGTGGTGGAACAAAGGCTTATTAAGCTAAAACACTATGGATACAACAAACCCACAAGAGAAGAAAAGCCTAAGGGGGAAAATAATACATCTGTATTCACCCTTTCTAAAATAATGCCTCTTTCCCTGCCTTTCCATTCAGCAAGAGGAGGTATACAACCCTTTTACTAAGCCATTTTAGCAAAAAGACATGCTACAGACTATTCCATCACTACAGACAGCAGCGCTGTGCTTTTCAATGGCAGCATATCACACCCACTATCCGCAGAGATGAATCAGACACCAACCATGTTGTAACCACCACGTTAGAGGCAGAGGCAGCAGAACAGGAATATTATGGTGTGGGGAGTAAGACTGGACTGGCAGAGGGAGTCCTGTACCCCAAGGAGGCAAATGGAGACGCTGCTATGTGAATCAGATCCCACAGCAAGCCTTCACCGTACAACTGAACTCACTATGTGACATCACAGCTGGGGGCAGCGGGGGGGGAAGCAGACAGAACTATATTAACTTTAACTAAACAATTATTCCTTATCTTGCTGTAAGAATAACAGTCCCTTGACATATTTGTTTCTGACTGCAAAGGAAAGAAAAACATTGTTGTTACCATGGTTATTTTTTTTTAGTATAGTTCCTACCCTTAGCACAGAGCAAGATTACTTTTACAGAAAGTGCTGAAATTCCTGAAATGACTCCATTGTATTAAAGTAAGTTATCCTACTCAGTTTTTATTGATATTGAAAGAAAACCTGAAATACCCCCATTTCGTTGAAGGCTGAAAAAAAAAAACCAACCCAAAACCCCAAACCCCAAAACACATAACCTTATTTAAAACCTAATTTTTGAATGACAAACTATGACAGCACTGCCTTTAGAAGCAGGGAGCAAAACTTAGTAACACAGAGATCCACCCCAGTTATTTGATCCTATGCAAATTACTAACTCTATGCAATACAGCGATTCAAGTAACCAATTCAAACTTCAAAAAATAAGAGTACAGAGCAATCACAACTGCAGCGCCTATACACAGATTTCTTGTCATTTCGACCACAAGAGAGCAGATGTTATCGTTCATTCTTGGCAAGGGTGAGTATTGCTAGCATGTCTAAACATTTAATGAAGAAACACACTGCCATCTGCTTTTGCCTCTTTACTGAAATTCCTTCTTAATCACCGATTTGATATTCTAGTTTTAGTTAGACCCTTAAAATTTAAGTGAAAAGGTTAATATCCATCAAGATTCATTATCTAATGTTTTATCTGAAAGTCTGTGACATGGCTAAAACACAGGACAGAGCTACTTTGACCATTATTAAAGTAATATATTCAGTGATAGAGAAACACTTGGTGAAATAAAAAACTGTTAAGAAAACAAACCAAAAAACTTTCACTCTTCTCAGATCAGCATAAAATGACTGGATGTTAAAATAGCTTTGCTGGAAATGCACACGTACATTCAGCTGCTCACTGGTTTGAGGTTTGTTTTTAATTATTTCAATTTACCTTTTAAGGAAGTGCTTGAAAATTGAAAATCAAGAGCATCAAAATGCTGAATTTGGAATATTGAAATGTTTCCATGAAACCTATCCGTGGATAGTTCACACTATCAGCAGACAGCAGACCTAGCGTTTGTACAGTTTTAGACAGACCCAGAATTATTCCGCAGAAATGGCTTTCAAAACTAAAATCTCCCAGTCAGCTTAGCGTTTACCAGCAACAACCTGAGAGATTAAAATTGGGGAGGGCGTGAGAAGAGTCAGGCAGACTCCCATGCTCTATCAGTTTCTTTAAGACACTGATAGTATGTATTTAATGTTGCTACAGAATTCAAGGGAATTTATGCATTTTGAGAAGTTAGCAAGCTTTGACAGGGATTGCTTATTTGGTTGACAAACTATTTGCTTCACAGATTACAGGGAAATATCAGTGTGAAGGAAGTTACAACCTTTTAATACTAATATTTGTCAAAATTAGATTTAGAGGATTTCTATGGGAATTGGTATTACCACATAAGGGAAGTTAACAGAGAGCATGATGATCTGAAAAAAAAAGTAGATTTTCATCTGTTGTTTTTAACCACTATCTCACCAGAGATGCATTTTAAAAGGAGCAATCCTCCTTTCATGGGAACTTAAATACTGGACACCAAAGCAATGAGTGAAAACAGTTAACAAAAATACAGTTTACTTTAAAGGAAGTCTCAGAAATAATTGGACTAGCATTTTAATAAATCAAAATAATTGAAGTATCAGGGAAAAAAAGTCCATATGGCACAAATTTGGGATATATTACTGTATTTTACCCACTATTTATCCTGTTAAGACCCTGGCATGTTCCAAGAAGATGCAGAGACATGTTAATCTGTCTGTATAACAACACAGAGATTTGAGAACGATGTGCAGAAGAGTGACCAGACATTCACTCTGCAGTTTCCCTTTGCCTTGCCACTGGTTTACCCATGCTGCCTACTACGGACACCAGCATTTCAGCAGATAAACCATCCCTGTATGTGGGTCAGGACTAACAGCAACTACAAAATTAAGAATTTACATGAGATGTTATCCTGAAGTCAGCTGGATGACTAATATAAGGCCACCTACAAAATTAGGTTTAAATTACGGTTTGCAATACATAATAATATGAAGTCCCACATATCTGAAGGGAAAAGGGATTTATATAAAATTGTTATAAAATGCTTTGCCAGTAATGCCTTATTTCAAAGCCATGGGAAACAAGGCATAATCTAAACAGACAGCACCCCTAAAGCCAATATACATAAGTAATATTTTCTAAGGAGACCCGTACTCCCAAAGACTCTTTCCCAGGCTGTGCCCCACCTTGGTTTTCACTTTTTCCAATCAACGTAGTCTTGGTTTCCTACTCTCAAAAAACCCCAAGAAAATAAAATTCTAAGTACCTGTAGACCACCCACTATTTACTGAAGATGTTAACTTTTAAGAGAGCCTATGTGCCACCAACCAGTGAAAGGATGAACAGAGTAGGTAGTGAGTGTGCAATAATGTGCACTGTTGCAAATAAATAACTAATACTAATTTTTAGGAAGAAACAAACATATTCATTTTAGATAAGTGTGCATGTATTCAGTATGCACGTAGCACTGGACATTACAAACTCTCCTCCTGGGGGAAGGAGAACATCCATGAAGGTAAAAACTAATACCAGTTAAGACGCAGCAAAATAAAACAAGTGCTACACTCAATACTTCATAGCTTTTAGCACCCTCTAGTGACAAAATAAGAATTTCATAGAGATGATAACATTCCCGCTTTCTACACACAGGGAAGCATGCACTTAGTTGTGTTGCAATTTACTACCATTATTTTCCTAATGCAAGTTTGCTACACTGAAATGTGACAAGTTATGCTGCTTAATCTAGATATACAATTTCAACTATCAGGCAAGGTGAAAAATCCATACAGATCTAAGCTTTCATTTTAAGCGGTGTGCAAGAACAGCCGAAGTAGAAGTCTTTCGTATACATTGCTACCCTTAATTTGTAATTTAGTGTATTTCACACAGGAACATATGGAAGAATTGTTGCCAGTGTTTTAAAGTAATTTTCACCATGTTACTACTGCAGAACACAATTTCATGGCTATGTGATATGCTTCAAATGCCTAGACAAAGAGATGAGAGACACTTTCAAACACTTTGATGTAAGACACTGCTCATGGGTCAGATGGACTATCAACATGGAGAATCAACAGTTTTCTCCAGCAAAACTTCTGCACTGAAGCAGCATGATACAGCTTTCAGCCTTCCTAAGTACTTAAATCCAAAACTGCAGAGCTCACACTGGTTTTATAGGCCTTGTTGAGTCTAAAGGTAAATTTCTGTATCGTTAGCCAAGAGCGGTCAAGCACTACATTGCTGCCCGCAACATTTAAAACATTATTCTCTCCTGGCTGTTCCTAGTGTCTGCTAGATTCTGTGTCCTGTTTACTGCTAGCTGACTCTACTGGAGAGCATTTGTGAAAAGCATTAAACTTTAAGCGTGTGTGTTAAGCTACAGTAAGGTTGTTAGTAGTGCAGAGGAATCAAAACATTTAAGTTGTCACAGCAGCAAAGAACCCGATCAGCATTTAATATGTTTATTTAGCATGTTCTAAAAACATCTCAGATTATGCAAAGATGACAGAGCTGGTTTTTGGGGTTTTTCTTACACTACTGTAGAATCTACGTATAACAACATACAAAACTGCTCAAACTGAACTATGCAACATTTTTCAAAAGCACTAAAATGATTTCAGTCCTACTCAAAAAAAGAAAGAGCTGACTAAAAGCAGCAGAGGGAATGCTGCAAGTGTGCACCACTTCTGTTACAGCACCAGTGGCAGAGCATTTCAGTAGTGCAGGTGAGATACCTGGACTCTAAACATTTGCAATGCAACGTTAAAGCTAGTACAGTTCATCCTAAATCCTGATCAGTTTGACAACACAGACTAGGGACTGTTTCTGGGAATAGAAGTCCATTCAGTAATCAGGAATTTGGCTAATGCACTCCATCCCAACAAGCAACATTACACCAAAGAGGTGTGGGAGCCAACAGCATAGGATTTGATCCCGCTCATGGGAAAACGATCTCTAACTACAGGGACTTCCTTCCCTTTTCAAGGGTAGAACACAGTGTTTCTGTCTGGAGAGAGAGAAATTATAGGGAGGTATGACAGCTACATGTGAGAAGACTTTCCATGTATTGAAAAGACTAACTGACATGTTACTAATTCATTTTTGTGGAGACTTTTTTCAAATAAACTTGCCAACATATAATCACATGAAAATAGTTCTAGTCTTATAGTTACAGCTGGTGCTGCTTGTCAAGGCAACACAACATCAATGCTGTGAAAGAGCAATCATTGTATAAAACTTGCAGCCATAAGCAAAAGCATCAACAAGCACATATTTTTATTTCATAAATTAAAAAATTGTATTTCCTGTTTCATAAAAGCTAGTTAATAAATGAAATTGCATTGGATAACAGATAGCTAATGCCACTATATGGTTTCATATGATATTTGTCTTCATAGAAGGACCTGCATATGAAAAGCAAGATATCTGGACTCTATGCCTCTGTGAAGTGTTGAGAAAGTGAATAAAATGTTCTAGTGAGTAAAACGTTCAGTATGTCTACTAAAGAAAAAAATTCTTGGCAACAAATCCATCAGACTCCACTTGAGATGAGTTGAAGGGCACTTACCCTGTTTACCAGTTCTCACTTGTCTTAAATGCTTAAGGCACACCAGTTTTAATAAACACCAGTCTGCAAAAAAACAGATGCTCTTTAACAGGTGAGATTTTACCTTTCGAGCCTGTTCCTCAGCTCGTTCTTTCTTGATTTTTTCCAGTTCAGCCAGAAGAGCTGCAGTGTCATCGTCATCGCTATCTTCCAAGTCCTCATCTTCATCATCTTCCTAATAGCAAATGGAAACAAGCAGCAGCTCATTCATTTCATTTAACAAAACCAGCTTTTAGTTCTAAAGGTTATTGCAGAGACATGTGTCTCATACAAAAAAAGAGCAGTTCCCAGGATAGTCCTGATCTGCCCAGCTAAGGCTCAACATGCTGCTGACTGATTTCTGAATTACTCGGGTGCTTACAGCAGCAGCAAATACAATACAAATTATTTATTTGCTCTTGTACAGTAAAGGGAAGACAAAAATATGTTTGTGATTTTTGGATGACTCATTAATTTTTTTATAATTTAAATGCTATGTAGATGACAGATTCTAGAGAATGACTGTCCTCAATCGCTTTCTAATCATTGTAATGTAAGTCATTGTAGCAGTGTGCCTGAATACCCCGTCCAATATTGTCAGGACCAAATATAACAGGATTATAAAAACCCTCAGCTTATTGTCAAGTCTTAGACCTAACTCCTACATATCAGCATGAGGAGATGAGCAAAAAGCAAGAATCCATTGCTCATGCAGACGGTCAGTGTACCTCAACAGCTCTACCTTAAGGGAATTCAGACTAACCCAGTAGTTGACAGAGTCTAAAAAGTCACCCATTCCCCACACTTCAAGTGGTATTTTCAGTTCCCTAGTTTTTGTGTGCTTTCCAAGAATACCATTACAGCACGGACCAGAATCCTCTGAACCGCTCTAGACTTCCACCACAGCAGAATAACTGTAAAAGGAATGCATGTCAGAACCTGTCTTAAATCTTTAGCAGACCTAAAATAAAAGTACATATTCTATTTACAGCAAATCCTGAAGGCAGGACAACGAAAGGAAAGAAGGTAGGGGAAAAAAAATACATACATCAGTAAGCGGATCATCTGCATCAAGATTTGCTGCAGGAATCTGGTCTAGCCGAGGCTTCTTAGACACAGAAGATGATGTTGTGTGTTCTATGGCATAAGATTTAAAGAAAAAAGGACTAAGTCACTTCATTTAACAGCATCTAATGTCAGAAAGCAAAAAAACTTCACAAACAATTTGTCTTGCATTAAAGTAAGAGATACAAGCTTATGCTTACTTTTTCCTTACTTCTCAATCTTAATGCCCATACTACTTCATCCCCTGTAGGTATCCTCAAGGGAAGCAGTAACATCCCCAAATTTACAATTTGACCTCCAAAAGTTTTTTGAAGTCATTGTTTCAAGAAGAACGAACAGCAAAAGAAAAAGCTGTGAAAAAGTATCCTTATTCTATATATCCAGATGGAGGGTTCCCACTGAGGACCAAAGCATTACTGTTGGCTAGTTTGGTCCAAATCAAGCCACATCTACTTTCACCTGTGAATCTGGAAACCTCACAATACTCTCATACCTAAACCTAAAGTACCCGCATTCTGTCAAGCTTAATATTAAAAATTAGTATTTCTCAAAAAAACCTTTGATTTTCATTTTGATTATCACTTCCACCAAACCTGAACAGAATTGCATACTTTAAAAACAAATGTATTGTTACACCGGTGCCGTAACAATAGAAGATGAGTCATTCCCCTTCTCTTTCCCGTATCACTTATCCAAGTACAGAAAAAGCCCTTTATTAGCTGTACATACTTGTTGCCAATTCATTACAATCATACCGTATCAGCTGGCCTGCATGATGGCCTACACTTTTCTACTCGTTGGCCTAGATTTTTGCTAGCACAAAGCCAGCGGACATTCCCTTGCAGGTCAACAGCTGTGAACTATCAGACCAATACCCTAAATTCTGCTCTCATGATATGCTGTCTGCAACCTGCAAACCTCCTACACCACCAAGTTTTATGCAAGAGCAATGCCACACAAAGGTATTAAAAAAAAGAAAAAAGCTGGAGACGGACTGTTTTCAAGGGCATGTAGTGACAGGACAAGGGGTAATGGATTTAAGCTGAAGGAGGGCAGATTTAGATTTTTAGGAAGAAACTCTTCCCCGTGAGGGTGGTGAGGCACTGGAACAGGTTGCCCAGAGAAGTTGTGGATGTCCCCTCCCTGGAAGTGTTCAAGGCCAGGTTGGATGGGGCTTTGGGCAACCTGGGCTAGTGGAGGGTGTCCCTGCCCAGGGCAGGGGGGTTGGAACTAGATGATCTTTGAGGTCCCTTCCAACCCAAACCATTCTATGATTAAGATTTCTTGTTTCTTTGTTTTTACCTCTGGTTGGTCTGTCTCTATTCTTTTCTCTTGCAGCGACCCGTTCTCTCTCCTCCAGCTCCCTTCTGAAATCACGGTTACGCACCTCTTCAGGAGCATCCTGAGTGGTTTGTCTAAATATTGGGGGGGAAAAAAAAGCTGAAGTTGACAGTCTGGAGCTGGGAGCAATTTTTTGAAGGAGATCAGTAATTCCTCAAGGGAACAGGTAAGTATAAAGAACTGGGTACCACGTATATGCATGTTTCTTTATTCTCTCTTCATCAGCCCCCTTCTCTGTACACACTACACACACAGACATGCAATGCCACACATGCACTCCTTTCAGTGACTATGTAGCTATGTCTAAATCTTCTGTTGTCCAGCAGTCCAAGCCTAGTGTCCTGGCAGACACCCACCAGCATTATGGTCAACTTTACTCGCCATTTTATCATCCCAAGTTGCTGCTGCAAACACAGGCTCTAAGGCTTACAGATAAGACCAAGACTGTAACATAGTTTTTATAAACCTTTTCCCCATCCAAGAGACATACCAGGTAATCTCCCATGATCATTAAAAAAAAAAAAAAAGGTTGGGAGAACAGGCAGAACACTAGCTTTAGTGAAACATAAAAGAGGAAAAAACATGTATTTACAATATATAATATACATTGGCCAAAAGCAACAGACTATTTATATTTGAGTCACACTAAGTTCCACCTAGAGTGTGCTGAATTTTCTGTGGAAATCTTGAAAAGAACTAATGAGTAACAACAAGCAGCAACTCCTTTCACCTTTCTGTGAACCCAGGGCTGGAAATAAGAGTGTCTGGAAGAAACCCAGACTCGAGCCATTATAAATACATTGTGTGCACAGCCTGTCTTTATGATGAAGTATTTCATTTGCTTTTGTAATTAAAAACCTGAACTTGGAATCCCTGATACAGCTGCAAAATCCCCCCAAACCCTGTGTCATTCAAGCAAACATGAGTGGGACTGAAGCACCAAACTTTTCCCTGCAATGATGCAGTCCTGGCAATTCAACAAAGACAACTTTGTATTAGGTATTTGGGAGAAAGAACAGAAGACACTTAATGCCCCTTCCATCTCTCTCTCTCATGCACATGGAGGGATTTGTTAAAACACACATTGTATATTCCTGTACATATTTGTCCCAGCACACTTCTTTCAAAGCAACAGACTGCTGTTCCAAACCCCATTTTGTTTAAAGAAATAAACCTCCAGCAATTTTCCTATCGCAACAAAACGCATTTGACAGCACTTTTTGTGCTGTTGATTTTGGCATTCTCCAAAGTACTCCAACTCCCTTATCCATATGTATTCTTCAAAATCAAAGGGGCAGGAGGGAAGAGGTGAAAGGGTAAGCTCCTGCACAAAAAAGTGGAAATATAAAACCTAATGGTAAATTCACTGACAAGAGTAACATTAGTTAGATGAAAAAAAAAACCAACCAACCAAGGCATTTCTAGGCTGACACCTAGAATTTAAATGAAATCTATCTGTATCACATTGACTACAGATTTCATTTAATCTTTCAAAAGAGTAACAAAGAATTCTTATGCATTTCAAACAAAGGAAAATATTTCTAAGATCCCATTATCTTTCTCACTGATTAAAGCAATATCCTCTCCAAAGACCAGCATGAACCACCCGCAGTGTTTAACATCAGCTCTTCCAATATATCCTACTGCCTGAGTACTATTCCATCATTTCCCTGCCTCCTCTTAATGCCCTTCCCCAGCGGTCCTTTGCCAAATATAGGACATGGTTTTCCTGCTTTTAAGATGCTTTTAAGGCTCATTTTCGTTCCTCTTATCCCATCTTGCTCTGCCAGGGACAGCACCCTCCCTGGCTCAGTTGGCTTCTCCTGTTCCAAACGACAATTTTCTTTTCACTCTACTGTCCAAAATGCTTGGTCTCCAAAGCTCACCTTCTGACAATTCACTTCCATAAGCAGTAATAAACAGCACTAAAATTAAACCTCTCCAATTACTTGCAATGCATTCAATCTCCTAAGTCTGCCTTTGAGAGTTTCAGCCCACTCAGCACCACTGCACAATCTCTGGTGTCTGCTCAGTGTCAAACACGTGAACAACTACTGTGAAAAATTTCAGACTACCGCTCATAACAAAAAAATCATTCCCAGCCTGTTTTGCCATAAACCCAAAAACCCCAATACTAACCTGTATTTGATTTTAGTATGAGAAGGAAGGTCTCTGCTGGAATACTGTTTGGATAGTTGACTTAAGTCTCCTTCACCTTTTCCTCTTCCTCCTCTTGCAGGTTCAAATGTTGGCCTCGCTGCTGTCGTCATTTTAACTACTACAGAATCAAGGATAAAAACCAGTTGTTACTACAACTTACAGTGAAAACACATTCATCAGAAGCTACTTTGTTCCTGGAATTGTAGTGGCAATATCAAGTCCCACTACACAACACTTGCCACACGATCCTCAAAATTGAAGGAGCTTTTTATTGACAGAATCCATTCAGATTTTCAAAAGAAAGCCTATTCTAACATGTTTGAAAGATGATACATGGCCTCTAACAGGAATGTGAAGCTACATTTATAAAGTAAATAAAACTGGCCAGGAGCTAGGCTCCTATCCTTAAGGCAAGTCGTACAATCTTGTAACTAAACTCCCCTCCAGAAAAACGACATCCAAAAATGACTGCCTACTGGGAATGATCCCTCTGTTATTCCCCAAATCGTATCTAGGTACCATCACCAGAAACACTGGCTGACACAGACCATACCATGCCTAGGATGGTATTGATAATTAAATACTGATGAAGATCATGCAACTTGAACACTCCAGCCCTCATCATAGCCCTGTTCAGCTCTCTAGTACAGGCACAGCACCGTTATTAATACTGCAGCACAGTCCTTTGGGACTGACCCGTGCAGAGCTCCAGCTCGCCAACAAAAACTTCTGAAGGGCTAGGGTTAATGTTTCCCCGGTAGCACAATGCCGACAGCTTCATCCTTATGTAAACAAAGTGCAATTAAAAAAAAGCTCAGATGAATGCAGGAGTTTTCACCAGCTCTCATTAGAAACTGCGTACCACCAACATGTCCTAAAAATGAACTAGTTGATGTCCAAAATTGCTACAATCAATTCTTCTGTGGCAAAGGAGTGAAACAGACTCCAATCAGCCAGCCACACTGACACCCTGTCAGCATGCACTGTGCTCAGCGCTGCCAGAGGGGAGCAATCCTAAACCGCGATGCCAAGAGTTTAAGATCGTCAGCCAATGCCAAAAAAACCTGCACGATCAACCACTGCCACCTTAAACCTATTATCTGAAACTATGCTCCTTCCTGCTTCACCAAAACACATGCATCCATTAATCACAGACTGAAGGTATACAAGACACAGGAGAGAGACATCTGCAGAGATACATAAAGGCACCAGTCCTACCAACCAAAAGGTTGGATGTTAAAGGATGACAAGAAAACATTTTAAACCATATTAAAAAGTAGAGGAAAAAATATACTGTTCCACATGCTTCTGTGATATCACAAATGACAATTATCTGTTTATGCTCTGCTTGCATTATTTGTTATTGTTTCACTTTTATTGAGATCACAAAACACAACTTCAGTGTTAAAATAATGAAATAGATTGGTTGCTCAAAGTAACAGCCCATCAGGCAGAACACGGTTACTGCCACTGAACTACTACTCAGAAAACAAAATTAACAAACACCTTTAAAAATAAGTGAGACAGTAACTAGCCTTAGCTTGATGCTTTTCAATGACACTGTGCAAGTCAGCTGCAGCTCAGCAAGGCACTTTTGCTCTGTCTTGGCACAGACTCTACCAGACCCATAATCCAAGCCACATGCTCTCAGAACTCATCTGTACTAATTCTATTTAACAGGGGGCTCAACTGATTCAGGTGACGATCCAGATCCAACATGGCTGCATAGTTTCATGAAGCATTAACAAATCCCCTGGAAATAGTCCTTGCTTCTCTTAAGTCAGCTTGCATTCAGCTTGGTTTTAAGGGAGTAAAACTCAATCTGAAGCCACTCAGGGACCCTCACACTGACCTCCCAGGTTTCAGAAATACAGCCCTGGAGAAGCCTCTTTAGCGCTACACGAAGACAGAATCGGCCACACCGGGGGTATTAAACAAGAGAAAGCGACTGGGCTCGGCCTGGAGCTGAGCTGTCCTAGCCACGCAGCGCTCCGCTACCACCGGCCCCTTCCGAGCGCCTTCACCGAGGAGCCCAAGCACCGGGCCCGGCCGCAGCCCGCCCCGGCACTGCCCCCGCGGAAACTCGGCCCGTGGTAGGAGCACCGAGCCACTCCCGCCGCCACCCAGCAGGCCCCGCCACGCCGCCTGGTCCCTGGAGCTCCGCTGTGAGGCCCGCCCGCCGCCCCCTCACCCCCAACCCGACCACCCTCCGCTGTTCTCCCCAGAGACACTCCCGCCCCAGCTGCCCCCCAGAGCCCCCTTCATGCCCGGCCCCATCCCCTCCCCAGTCTCCAGCACCTCCTGCTCCAGGGCCGCCTTCTTCCCCCTCAGCGACCCCCCCACAGCCCTCCCAAGCGCACCTCCACCGCGGCCAGGCCCCCCGGCCGCCTCCCCGCGAACTTACACCTCGGCCTCCTCGCACCCTGCGCAAACAGGCCCTACGCCACCACCATAATTCCGCCAAGCACCCACAAGGCACCGCGCGGGAACCATAGACACAACCGGGCGGAAGCCGCTGCCGAGGGAGGATTTATCATAGAGAGGGCTGGCGGGACTGTCATGTGAGGGAGACGAGTGTGTCCGCCATGACGGCTATCAAGGCGGAAGTGGGCGCTGTGTCCGTGTTGCTGCCTGTGTAGCAATGGTGGCATCCTCCTACTTTCCTTCTTCTCTTTCTCTTCCTCGTCCTCAGACCAGGTCGGGCGAGCCCAGCCTGGAACAGGGAGCTTGGGGCACTCGTCCTGCAGGCTCAGGATTGCCCTGGAAGACAGCCTTGCCCTGAGGTGCTACCAGGCCGTGGCCCTGCACTGGTCCTGCCTGGGCAAGGCCTCCCCTCGGTGGCCTGCAGGCTGCAGGGCGGTGGGGACTGGGCAGGCCCTGGGGGAAGGCCAGGGGACAGGCAGGTGGAGGGTGAGGGCCTGAGGGCATACTGCAGCTGTAACTAACCTGCTGGTGTGAGCCACTGTCAGGTCTTCTCACAGATTAGCTCATGAATAGACTTGCAAGTTGCGTATCTCAGAGGAGTCTGCCCAGAGGCTGCCTGCTTGGTGTAGGAGGCTTGGAAAAGCATTATCAGTTAGTTATATGAAACAGCACTTCATGGCGTCAGAGTGCCTGGGCTGGTTGTCAGTGTGAGGAGGGATGAGGGAATGGCCGTGGAAGAGGGAAGGGGTTAAGGAAACAGGTTGGGATCCTTGCAGGGATGATGGGGAAAGATAAAACAATGGCAGAGGGAATACCTCCGTCATTCTCTTTGCTCAGAGGTGTAAATTATCAGCTGAAGCCCGACCGTAAGTCATGTGTGTCCCCCCGCGCCCTTACAAAGAACTCCTTTACATGATGTATGTTCATTGCTGTCTGTGTAAAGAAGCCAAAGCATGAATGAGCATCACTTGGGGATTAAAGACTCCCTTTTAAAATGCAGTTCCTTTGTTGTATGTTGGTTTTAGATGCATCTTATTATCAAACTTTGTGAATCTATATGAAGTCATATGAAGTAAAAGGCTCTTTGATGTATCTGCAACACGGAAACATTTTCGTGAGCACTCTTCATCCAACATGCAATTTAGAAGAGAACCCACAAGAGGTCCCCAAAGATATTGCTATCGAGGGAGCTACAGCAGCGACATGAGTTACACCCCGTGGGTCAGGGAGCCAGCAGAGAGCGTGCTTGGAAGAAGCGGGCCTTGGTGTATGAAGAAACCAGTTATTTTAAGCAACTTGTCATAAATGTTAAGCTTTACTCAGAAGTCAGATAAATAGTAACAGTAATTACTGTGTCATTTCCTAAGAGCTACGCCAGTCAGTAACCAAATATTCTTATCTGTAAGCCTCAGTCCACACCCTGTGAAATGGGTTTATGATTTCTGTCACTACAGGCAGATTAGACTCAAGATCAAACCTCGCAGAGGAGTCTGGCTTCCCAGCTGGGCGGTTGGGAATTCAGTGTTGTTGGGCTATGGATCACAGCAGCCTGAAATCAGTGCATCATCCTATGATGTTGGGCGTTATTCATAGATTATAAATCTGTGGACTTTAAATCAGTAGGAGCTGTTATGCTAATTTGACTGTCGTGGTGCAGCAGAACGTTGTGTTTTGTTCAGTAACCTGTCCTGAAGGCAGTGCGTTCTCTTCAGTTGTGATATGCATCTGGCAGAAGGTATCAAGTCTTGATTAAAGATCTCAAGAACTGAAGACACTTCTCCTGCTGTTGGGTTAGAGTAAATGGCAAGCATTCCTCGTGTGGAGGATTACTTGAAGATGAGAGCTAAAAAACTAGCACAGTCCCTGCTCTGAACAGATGCAATGATTCTTCAAATAGTAAAGGAATGGCTTAGTGTCTTTCGCCAAAATTGTTCCACATGACCGCAAGGTGCTTCCCTTTCCCCAGCTTGGGTGTATCCATGTGAAGTACAAATAGCTACACACATGTTTTACGGTCAAGGGTTTGGTTTCCTTAGAAGATTTGGGCACTAAAGAAGGGTGTTGGTGGAGCGGAGGTGCCTGAGTCCAGACTCCTGAAAATCCCTACTTGATCTTGTTGCAGAGGCACCTAAACTGCACAGGTCCACAACTTCTGGGTGTAAAGATCTCTAAACATAGAGAGTTTTGCCCAATCTTGAACTTGTTTGGACTTAGTTTAGGTCTAAGAAGTTTAGCATCATGCTCTCACCAGGGCCTAACAAATATATCCCCCAGATTAAGTGCTCAGAGAGCTTTCAGCCAACAATTATTCTCAGAGCATGCCCAGCACTCATGGATATCATGACCAGCCTCTCAGCCCCTCCGTGGCACATCCTATAGCCCTTTCCCGAGCAGGGCTGACCCCACACGGGCAGAATCGTTGCCCTGTCCGTCAGGCAGCTCTAGGCTGCTTTGATAATTAGGGATGTTGTCCCAGTGTTTTTGAAGCTGACTGCTGAGCATAAGGGAAGGAATTAAAGATTCATTGAGAAAAAGAGCATGTGTGTAGGAGGGAGCACTAGTCAAGTTCAATGGTACAGGCGGCAAGTGGGAATTCCTGGATTCCAGGATTATGAACTAAAATCTCATCAGATAATGTAAGCGACCAGATAGTGACAAAACCCCAGGCCTCCCCCTTCCTATGGCTGCTCTAATCACAAAACAGCTCAAGAGTGAAGACTTATTTCTTCCTGTGGCATGCTGAGCCTTGAATCTCTCTGCATACAGTAATTGGCACCAAGGATGCACCCGCAGTTATTCCTCTGCGGAGCAATTTGGCTGTGGCAGCTCTTAGAAAGGTATTGTGTACTGCGTAGAAAGCATGAAAAACAGGAGAAGTCACCACTTCCCTTGATCATTTCCTCCAGTGATTAATTATCCTCACAGTTTAAAATTGCGCCTTATTTTTAATTTCAGTTGGCTTTATTCCCAACCACAGGTGCCTGTTCTGCCTTTCTCTGGTAATTTTAAAAGCCTGTTTTCTCACCAGGTATTTATACTTTGTAATCTAGTCTTGCAGCTGCCTTTGAATAAGGTAAGCAGCCTGGGCTCTTCTAGTCTCTCAGAATTGGCTCTTGAATCCTTCTCGGGGTTGTTCCTTTCTGGATTAGAAAATTCCATGTAGTCTTTGAGCTGAGATGAATAAACATATTTGGCTGTGTTAAAGGAATCTCTCTTGAAAAGAAATCCCTCACTGGTGTCACTGGCATGGCCTCTTTGTTACTGTCCCAAATTCTTTATGGTACCTTGGGTGAGCTGACCCAGGCCGGAAGCCAGGTGCTCTGTCACTGCCCACCTCAGCTGGGCAGGGGAGAGAAAGTATAACAAAAGGCTCCTGGGTCGAGATAAGGACAGGGAGAGATCACTCACCTGTTACTGTCATGGGCAAAACAGACTCCACTTGGGGAAATTAATTTATTACCAAGCAAATCAGAGTCAAGTAATGGAAAATAAACCCCAAATCTTAAAACACCTCCCCCCACCCCTCCCTTCTTCCCAGGCCCAACTTCACTCCCCATTTCTCTCCCTCCTCCCCCCCAGCAGCACAGGGGGACGGGGAATGGGAGTTGTGGTCAGTTCATCACACGGTGTCTCTGCTGCTCCTTCCTCCTCAGGGGGAGGACTCCTCACACTCTGCCCCTGCTCCAGCGTGGGGTCCCTCTACGGGCTGCAGGTGGATATCTGTGATATCTGCTCCACCATCATTCTTCATGGGCTGCAGGGGAATCTCTGCTCCTGTGCCTGGAGCACCTCCTGCCCCTCCTTCTGCACTGACCTTGGTGTCTGCTGAGTTGTTCCTCTCAAATCTTCTCACTCCTCTCTGGCTGCAACTGCTCCTGGTGGTGGGTTTTTTTTTCCCCCCATTCTGAACTCTGTTACCCCAGAAGCGCTACCACCATCACTGAGGGCTCGTCCTTGGCCAGCGGTGGGTCTGTCTTGGAGCCGGCTGGCATTGACTCTATCAATCAGACATGGGGAAAGCTTCTAGCAGCTTCTTACAGAAGCCACCCCTGTAGCCCCCCAGCTACCAAAACCTTGCCATGCAAACCCAATACATACCTGTGCATGTTCTCAGTGCAATTTTATATTTGCTTGTGGCTCACACCAGGAAACCAACATTCTTTGGCTGTCTCAGTGCTCTAGGATGCAGGTCTCTCCTAAGTGCTGGTCCTTCTCTGAGATTACTGCAAGACTGCAAAAGACATCGTGTCCTGAAAGAGAGCAGAAACACGTATAAAAACCTTGTGCCTGTTTGGAATTGTTAGTGTTTTTCTCATCTGCTTCTTGGCCTGTAGTGTTATGAAGGTTCCTTACATTCCTAACAGAGTTTAAAAACTCCCTCTTAGCCCTGCTAATGTAGGGATTTTCTCCCCAGTTTCCTGTGTCATTTTGCTGTTCATTAAACCTTCTCATGTATACTCTTTGCTATCTGGTTCCCCTTTCTTCCGTCTATAACATTACTCTTAATTGTTGCTTTTCGCTGATTGTTTCTGAATCCAGATTGGAATTATTCAAGGCAATTTTCTTTCCTGAATTTTTGGGTCTCCCACTGTAGATTATGGGGCTACCTTCTGCCCACCCTTAAAGTCCAGCATCAGGGTGTGCCATCTCCTCTTTCAAAGCAGCATGGTCCGTGAAAACGTGCATTTCCCCCAGCAGGGCAGAAGTTCAGTGCCAGAATGGAAATCTCCCAGTCTGAATTTTCCCTTGCCTCCCTTCCTGTAAGATCCAGTCTTTTGCCATCCGGGGCACAGCTTGCATGGGCCGAGCAGCAGTAAATCCCATTTCTGCTTAGGAGAGGCAGCAGCACGTTTCCTCCCTCAGGACACTGTGCGCTTTGAAGGATTGTGCCTCCCGCTGGGTTACAGACAGGGAAGGGCGCAGGGGATTGTCTAGAGTAAAGGCTTGGTGCAGGAATGCTCAGCATCTGAACAGAAAAGCCTTAAAAGAAGATTGTGGGAAGTTGCTGTTTCCTTGATTGGGAAAAGAACAGACGCCAGGCAAGGCTGTGACTCAGCCGGTGAGTCAGTGGGGGCTACTTTCCGATGAGGCCATCCTGCGCTGTTTAGCTCTCAGTCACACCCTCCCTGCTGCCGTGGGGCAGTAAAAACCTTGTGCTGCTGCCGCCTCTCCTGCTCACAACGTCGTCCTGGCCCTTAACCTCTTCCCTGCCGCCTCCCACTGCACCGTCTCTCCAGCTTTCTGCTTCTGTGCTCCATCGCATCCCGTGGGCTGCTGTCTCTCTGCCTTCAGTGCTCCGGTCCCAAGTGGACTTAGCGGGTGTGAATTCCTGCTTTGCAGCGAGGGAGAAACCTTGTGACCTGTTCACAATGGAGGAAGAATACCAGGAGTCAGCGGGAATTCCTTGCAAGAAAAGGCACAGGGTGAGCACCTGATCAGGATCCTCCCCGAGGCAATGATGACCTTCATGAAAACGGGCTGGACCAGTGCTGCAGGTCCAACATACTGGTTTTGAATGCATGTTCTTTTTACTGTGTTTTTCTCTGCCTGCTTCCCCATGCACTCTCTGCTGAGATCCCAGCACTGTTTCAATGTGAGACGTGATGTCAACCAAAAGGCACTCGGGGACTTGGGGAGGGAGGGTGCCAGGGGAATGAGTGTCGCTCCAAGAAGCACACAGCTCACGCTTCCTGGCCTCACAGTCTTGGATGCATGCTCAGGTCCATGGAGGCTCTCTTGTTTCTACTGATGTGATTTTTTTTGAGCTTGGACAAAGCAAATAATTTTAGCCGTGCAGTATTTACATCCAGGCGAGCAGCCAGGACATACCTCTGTCTATGGTTGCATCCACTGTTGTTAAGCAAAAATGTCGAACTGTTTTATTTATTAGTCAAACATTTCTACTAATAGCTAAGCTAATTTTATCATTTTCTTAATGCTGTCTGGCTGATGACGCAGTCTGGCTGGGAGGAGTCTCAGCAGCACAGTGCCCAGACTCTGAAAAACCAGTGTTACATGGAAGGAAGGGCCAGCCGTCCACGCACCACAGTGGGTCTGGCTTTGGACTTACTTGTTTTCCTTCTGTTTTCTCCATGCAGATGTGGAACAAAGAAACCAGTGAAGTATTCCACAAGTGACCTTATCGGGTGGGATGGAGTGGACATGCACTTGTCTCTGTAAAAGCCAGCTGCAGCTGTAACTTTTAGCAATAGCATCAGGAGCTGGTACCCATGCTGCTTTACAAGTTTTTTCTCTGTTTTAGCTCTTTATCAATATTTTATGCCTGTGTCAGTCCTCAGTTTATGTTCTGTTCTCTCTTAACTTCAGGATCACTCTCACAGGGCTCCAGGTAAGTGAGCTATCTAGTCTAGGCAAATCTTTAAGGCTCCTTTTCTGTTCAGTGGACAGTGACAGGTTCATCTGGAAGGTAATTCACTCATTTGTCTTGGGGAATCTCGGAAAATCCTGCCCTGTATTTCATTAGTATGTTATAAAGGCAGGCAGATGATGTTGAGGTTACAAGGTAAAGCGATATAAGCAGTTTTGTTCCAAAGATGAGATTAGGTTAAATGAGATCCTTCTGGATTTCAAATTTCTGTTACTGCATGCATGGGGAAGCAGGCAGAGAAAAATACAGTGAACAGACCATGCATTCAAAACCAGTATGTTGGACCTGCAGCACTGGTCCAGCTCGTTTAACGGCTGGCAAAGGAACCATAGTCTGTGGTGTTTGATGAAGCTTCAAGATGCAGTTATGTACTTTTTATAAACAAGGCTGTAAGGAATAGAGCAGCCAGTGTGAAAACACAGACTCTAATTTATCTCAAGTCTCCAAACCAGGAACACAAGAAAGAGTTTATAAGAAAAATAAAACAGCTAAGTGTCATCCTGACCAAGTTAAAACCCAACTCAGGTTCCTTTCCAGCAACATCTCAGTAGTGCAGTCCTCAAACTCATTGAAAAGAAGTTCATCCATAGGATCAATCCCAACCTCCATCTGTGTTTAGGTAACATGGGCCTGTGATAGACTCAGAGCCACCCTATTGAACATGACATTCCTGCCCTGCTGTGAGAAAGATCAAAGCACAGCAGTAAACTACGCCTGCGTGAATCCCTGATACACAGGTGAAAACAGCAGGTTCAGTGATTCTCTAGCAAGGACCGAGCTCCGCAGTGCCTCTGTCCCCGATTGTGTGCCTCTGCCCGGGTGCTGCTTCGGGGATCCCCTGGTTCGCAAGGTAACAAAAATAAATTTTCTCTTTGCATTTCATCCGTGGTTTTGTGGTTGTTTCTGCGTCCTGCCTGTGTCGGCTCACACATCTGGTGTAGTCGGCAGGATCCAGGAACAGCCATGCCATGGCTGGTAAAAAATTCAGGGGCTGGGGAGGCCATGACAGTGACAATTAAAACTCCTATGTGCAGATTGCCATGGAAAGCAGCATCGGATTATTCTCACAAGTTAGTGGGGGGATTGGCATGGTTATTAGTTACTGGTCCAGGAGCTCTTGACCGTGAAGTTGTTGCAAAATGAGAGAATTGGAAAAGGAAGTCAGGGCTTTACAAGATGCAAAAGTGATCATGCAAGAAGTAATTACTATTCAAGCAGTGTGGTGCTGTGGGCTGCAAGATAATGTAGAGTGGTCAGTAGCACGTATCCCTAATAAACAAATGGACAGATACAGAAAAAGTAGGGTTTTGATTTCCCAAGTTCATACTGTGACCACAAAACCTTCATGAGATCCCAAGGAATGGGATGGAATTATTTAGAGTGAATCCTTAGACTCTGAGACTGAGTTTGAATTTGAGCCAGACTTAAAAGGTAGGGAGGTGGTGGAAGCACAACACCTCATACAAATGGTGGGGCAGCAGATACCGTGAGGGAAATTAGGGCTTTAATTTCAGGACCATCTGTTTGGGTGGTGAAAAAAAGGAAAGCCGGCAAAACCCAAAGGAGTTACAGTACGAGTGATGAGGAAACAAATAGGGAATGATCTTGTTCAAGCCGGTATCCCATGTTCAGAAATAGATGAGATCACAACGGCAGAAATGTTTCACTGGTGGCAAAAGTTAGGGCTTACGCAAAAAAAGCAACCGGCCCTTGCCCCACCACTAACTCAGTGCCCACCCTTCACCCCGCCTGCCATCTCAATGCAAGCCACTACCTGGCAAATGCCGAAACAGCAGAAATGAAGGTTGAGCAGGTGTATGGGGTTTGCACAGCAAGGTTTTGATAGCAAGGGGGCTCAGGGGTGGCTTCTGTAAGAAGCTGCGAGAAGCTTCCCCCATGTCCAACAGAGCCAATGCCAGCCAGCTCCAAAACGGGCCCGCTGCTGGCCAAGGACGAGCCCATCAGCGACAGTGGTAGTGCTTCTGGGGTAACAGATTTAAGGAGGGGAAGCAAACCAAACACCAGGAGCTATTACAGCCAGGAAAGGGGTGAGAAGATTTGAGAGGAACAACTCTGCAGACACCAAGGTCAGTGCAGAAGGAGGGGCAGGAGGTGCTCCAGGCACCAGAGCAGAGATTCCCCTGCAGCCCATGGAGGGAGGATGAGGGGGTGTAGAGATTCCACCTGCAGCTCTTGGAAGGCCCCACACTGGAGCAGGTGGAGGCACCTGAAGGAGGCTGTGACTCCATGGGAAGCCTACACTGGAGCAGGCTCCTGGCAGGACCTGTGGCCCCATGGAGAGAGGAGCCCATGCTGGAGCAGGTTTGCTGGCAGGACTTGTGACTCTGTGGGGGACCCACGCTGGAGCAGTCTGCTCCTGAAGGTCTGCACCCTGTGGGAGAGACCCACGCTGGAGCAGTTGGTGAGGAACTGCAGCCCGTGGGAAGGACTTATGTTGGAGAAGTCCATGGAGGACTGTCTCCTGTGGGAGGGACCCCACACTGGAGCAGGGGAACGATGAGTCCTCCCCCTGAGGAGGAAGAAGCGGCAGAGACACCGTGTGATGGACTGACCCCAACCCCCATTCCCCGTCCCCCTGTGCCACTGAGGGGGGAGGAGGGAGAGAAATGGGGAGTGAAGTTGGGCCTGGGAAGAAGGGAGGGGTAGGGGGAGGTGTTTTAAGATTTGGTTTTATTTCTCATTATCCTACTCTGATTTGATTGACAATAAATTAAATTAATTTTACCCAAATCGAGTCTGTTTTGCCCGTGACAGTAACAGGTGAGTGATCTCTCCCTGTCCTTATCTCAACCCAGGAGCCTTTCGTTATATTTCCTCTCCCCTGCCCAGCTGAGGAGGGCAGTGACAGAGCGGCTTTGGGGGCACCTGGCCTCCAGCCTGGGTGTGGTGGATTGACCCTGGCTGAGGGCCAGGTGCCCACCAGATCCACTCTATCACTCCCCTCTTTCATTAGAGGGGAGTGATACCCCAAAACCTTGCCACGCAAAACCAACACATTGGGTCAGCCCACCACACCAGGTCCCCCCAAGCTGCCGCACTGTAGCCTCTTACCATCAGGGGGACCAATGCCCTTGTGTTCCTTTAATGGATTTGCCATTCGACCTGTAACCACCTTGTGTGGATTCCTGAAGTGGGATCCTGTTGTGCTGCCCATCCTACCAAGGTGGTAACTGTAAAACAGTATCGTATTCCAGGGGGGAGGGAGAAATTATCAAACCATTCTGACACTTCAACAAGTGGGAATCCGTAAGGAAACTATGACTGGTTTCAATAATCCTGTTTGGCCTATTTGAAAACCAGACGTCACTTGGAAAATGACTGCAGATTATAGAGAATTGAATAAAGTCACTCCTCCCACTTGCAGTTACGGTACCAGGCAGGGTGACTCTGACATTGAAAAAATTAGCAAAAATGTACAACCCTGGAAAGTGGTGATAGATCTTGCTAATGCTTTCTTTTCGATAGCCATTGCTTCAGAAAGTCAAGACCAGTTTGCCTTTATTTGGCAACAAAAGCAATATACTTTCCATTTATTGCCTCAGGGATACAAACACAGTCCCTCCATTTGCCACCAAATGATAGCAGCTGATGTAGCACTATGGTGGGGTACTGTTTACCGTTATATTAATGCTCTAATTCATTATGGCAGAGTCACAACAAGAAATCGAAGCAGCTGCCGAATTGCTGAAAATGCATTTGCAGGCCCAAGGTTATGCATTTAATCAAAAGAAAATACAGAGCCCTAGTACCACTGTACAATTTTTGGGAATAGTTTGGCATGGACCGATTAGAGAAATACCAAATAATGTACAGCACACAGTCCAGTGATTTCCATACCAACTACAGTAAACCAGTTATAGACCTTCTTGGGACTTTTAGGGTATTGGAGAACTTTTATCCCATATCTGGCGGTATTAATGTGCCCTCTGCAGAAATTAACTAGGAAGAAGGTTGGTTGACAGTGGACCAAGCAATAACAAGGCGCCTTTGATGCCTGCGGTTATCCTTAGTTATCCTTTAGTTACTGAACTAGCACGGTGTGCAAAGGGTTCGCCCAGTAGCAAGGCGATTCTGGCATTGGAAGAGTCTTAAACACTCGCATTGTTTCCTTCAGACGTGGGCAGAAGCGAGTTTACTCTGATTCAGATGAAAACAAAGAACAACAGCTTGGAAAACAATGAACTCCCTACATGCAAGCCAGATCAACCAGGTTGATTCTCCTTCAGGTCTTGATTGCAAATTCGTGGTATTTTAGCTGGTGGGGCTTCGAGGGAGCCTTTTGCTTATGTGGGGCTGTGCCAGTGCAGAGGGCTGGCGCTCAGGACAGTGGTATTTTCTTCCCAGCACTGCCACTCGCCTGGGGAAAGTGAAAAAGTAACCCCCCTCCCCAAGTCCTGCACATTTCCTTCTTTATAAACCCACCGATAATGGACCAAAGGCTTCTCCTACAAGATCAGTAGGAGGCTGATCCTACAAGATCAGTAACCATGACTGAAGTCCGTCCTGGATGAGATGAGCCTGGCAAAACTTGTTCCCTTCCTGGGTTTTGATCTGTGTTTTGGGGTTTGGGCATTGGAACGGGAAGTCTTAAGCAGTTAGGAGTGTCAAAACCTGATTAGCAGAGTTGGTTGGTTCAGGATTTGTGGTAGCCAGTTCCTTCAGCTGAACATGGAGCTCCGTGGTGGGTGTAAGCAAAGCCCTGCCTGCAGAAGCTGGAGGCCTTTTGAACAGGGCGTTGCGTGCTCCCCTGCAGACTCGGGGCTCAGCAAGAAGATGTGTGCTGCAAACGCGTCTACAGATGTGCCTCGTCCTGGCAAGACTCTGCCTGTTTCTGTATCATTGCTGCTGAGGATTAGTAACTGAAACTAAACTTTGCGCTCCCCTCCCTCCCTTTCCCATTCCCCTTGGCCTGTTGCCTGCCATGGGCATGGTACAAGCAGCCACATCTCACATCTGTCCCCGCAGCCCATGCTGCTCATGTGCAAAAACATGCACATGAAGCAGCTTGACCTCATTGCTTCTATCCAGTACTACCTCAGCATGCGCTTAGTAACTTTGTTTTGCCATCCTCGCATGTAAAATTTTAAGCAGGAATAGAGGGAGGAATCCTGCTCCTGTGCAAGGTGCTGCATCCCGCCGGTCGGGAGTCCCACCACAGCACAGCGGTTGGATGAGCGGCTGTGGAGGGAAGGACAACGGAGCTGGTGCCTGTGGGGGTAGGGCTTGCACAGGAATGTTTGGCGTGCAATGAATGTGCTTTCTGCACTATTCGCATCTCTCCCCCCTTCAAGTTTTCGTTGTTTTGGAGCCTGCCTACTCCAACAACTCCAACTCCTGCAGTCTTTACCAGCTATGAGCTCAGTAATCTGTGCTAGGTAGGCTTCAAAGCACTCCGCATCAGGTGTAAGGATGCTCAGTTAGAAACATGGAGTGGTTACGTACTGCCTTGTACTGGGGGAAGGGTAGAGGGCCGGGGTCCTCTCCAGGGGGTTCCTGTTCATTTGGGTGCTGCACAGAGGAGATCGAGAGCTTGGTGGTGTGGCATGGGCACAGGGGCTGCTGCTTAGAGGGTCCAGGTGGACCACGAGTCTCTTGCTCTTGTGCTTTCACTGCAGAACTAAAGGGCAGAAGGTGTTTCGCTTTCTGACTTTGTGAATAGGTGACTATTTGTGCAAAGTCCAATAGCAAGCAGCTTGGGGCAGCAGGACAGTGACTGGAGCACTTCACGGCAGTGATACAATTGACCCCAAACCTCTTCTGCCTCCTGATGGAGGTAACACTAAAACCTCAATCACCTAGATGCTGATACTGAGCTTAAGAGTTAGAGAACAAACCAAGTTACCTTTCCTTGAGTGCCTGCAGCCAGGAGAGGATTCATGGCTACGGATCTTGAGGATATGCAGGCTTTTAATTCTTTCTGCAAAGCAGTGCCAAAGCCTTATATTTTGTCAGCAGTGACTGTCTAGCTTATGAGGGTCCCTGTGTAATATGCTGGCTTCTGTGATTTCTGTTCTCGTGCATCTTCTGGGGAGCTGTAACACCTGCCCTGAGATCTTGAGTTTTACTGTGGGGAAGGAGATCTAGACATGAGATGCTATAGCCCTGGAGCTGAGTGCACCCTGAATGTCACCTGGTGAACCAGGGTTTGGGGACTGGTTGCGCCTCAGCCTGGTATATGACAAGTGTTACACAGCCATGGACAAGTTAATACCATCTCCCAAGAAAGTCAAGTCAGACAGTTACGCAGCAGATTGCATCAGAGACGCTGCAAAGTCTGGCTCTTCTCTTCTTCTGACCTGTTTTCAAAATCAGGAGACTCCCAGGTCTGCTCTCCAGAGGCTTTGGGTTTTCTCACTTGTAATTTAACCTGCAGTCCCACTAGCCACTGTTTAAAGCACTAATTTAAGGCCAGTACTTCCTTCCACCCTGCTGTCAGTTAGTGTGACTACAAGCACTGCTGCTTTTGTTTTTTAGAGGAAATACTTTGTCCTGGCTGTCACACACCAATGCTATTCTGTGAACTGCGAGGGCAGAAGCTGTGCCCTGTACTCACGGCAGTAATGGGATCCTGGGACTGTTGATTGTGTTTTTCATGTCTAAATCTTTCCCCAGGCCGTACTGGCCAAGAAACAACATAAGGGGAAAATATGATATTACATTTATGCCTAGCAGCAGTTGCAATATGTATTTCAGTAGCAAGCCCAAGGCCTGAATGGAGAATGGAGAGAGATCTGCTCCCCCTTCCCTCGCACAGCCAACACGCTTGATATTTCACGAGCTAAATCCCTGCGGTGGCGGGAGTACGCTGGGTCCTGCCCACGGTTTGTCTGACCAGCTGTGGACATCCTGGGCTCACTTTACAGCCGGCACAGAGACGGAGGTGTATCAGGAGGATGCCATCTCATCCTCTCCTGGCCATGTAGGATGATGCAAGTCACACCCTTGGGGTGCCCACTTCTCTGCTTCGGCTGTTGGGATGACTGGGGTCCATGTGGGCATCTCCACTGCTGATCTGAGCGGCATGGAGGACGTTGGAACTGGGGAGCAGCTGGAACCTCACCTCCATCTATCGGGTCTGGCCAAACCCTTAATGCAGAACATGTCACTCCTCCTCCCACTCCTTTGTTCCAAAACACGGTAGTGTTACTGGAGACAGGCAGTCCTGGGTGCGGCTGCTATCTTGTTTCTTGATTAAAGCTTCTGGATCCTGCCAGCAGGTTTAGCTTTCTCAAGGATTATGGCTTTCTCATTCCCTCTTCTGAGATGATGCAAGCCTAACAAGTCTATACATCTAATTTTGTTCCCACTCATCAGTCTTCTGTCAATGCAGACTGTCACGAGCTGTCTCACGCCTTGTTTTCAGGCAGCAGCTAGCACAGCGAGCTCTCAGCATTGTCTGAATCGCACCGCACTTTTGAAAAAATAAAATATAACAAATAATAAAAAGTCAGTAATAATACCTAGAAGAAAAGCATGCAAGTGGGGAACTTTCCTGCCCAAAACAGATTTAAGGTGTGAAAGAACTGTTGTGGCTCTGACCAACTGACGATCTGTAAAACAAAGGCGATTACACTTGAAGCATCAATTCATTTATTGTAGTTGTTATTGTGTTAAAAAACATATCTTGATTTAAAGAATGAAAGTGTTGGAGCTCTCAGTGCATCTCTAAATAACTCATTTTGATAGTTAATCATTGGCACTATTAAAAACGTGGCCTTGTACTGCTAATCCTAATCTATGCTACTTCTGCTGTCAAGCACAGGATTGTCGTTGTGTTTGTTTCTAACAGCCTGGACATTAACAGAGATCTCTTGAGTCTGAAGCCTGTAATAAAGTGCCAAAGTATGTAGTCTTTGGATTTTATTAATTATATTCAGTATTTATGCAATGCATTTGTACTTCATGGTTTACAAGGTCCCCGTCAGACTCCCACTGTGCAAGTTTTTGTACAAACCCAGAACCAGTCCCTGTCTTAACAGTGTTACTGCCCAGAGAGCAGCATGTTTGGGTGCTTCACTTTTCCCGGTCATCATCCTCTTCCTCTGACTGTGCACCACAGACAACCTCCTCCATAATTTTGGTTTAAACCTCCTCGTCTTTTTCTCAGATCAGCGTCCCTGGCAGTTTGAGAGGGTTAGTGGCCCCTTGCTGGCCCACCCTTTTTTGTGGGCATCACGGCAGAAGGTGAGCAACACAGCAGCACGGTCAGCGGTGGGCCACTCCTCACCAGCACAAGGGCACCGTGGGGAAGGCGTGAAGACATCTGTGTGAACACCTAATGAGTAGGCAGCAGAGACTGGCATCAAGACCTGGTTTTAGGTGGGAATCCAAATCCCAACAGCATGTTGCTAAGCTCTTCCTCAAAGAGTTTATTGTCCTTCTGCCCCGCTGGCCCTTGAATCTCTTACTTTTAATAGGAACATTGTTTAGCTCCTGCTTTTCTCCCTAGCTCAGCACTGGGCTCCTTTCCCAGACCAAGTTTTTAAGCTAATTTTAAAGAAGAGGCTGTTTCCCCATGAGACAGTGAGGAGGCAGATGTGCTCTCTGACATGCCATGGCATGTCTGCTGGCACGGCCGTGCTCCAAGCCCAATCCTTGGTATCTCCACTGATTCCGATGGTGCCCCTCCAGTGGGACTGCTTGCCCGTGGAGACACTTTCTTCTTCCTCTCCTTCTCAGAAAAATGAGACAGTCACACACAGCACTGAGGTCCCACCCAGAGGTCGTGGTAGGACACAGGAGATCCGGCCTGGAAAAATATTTGGAGTCAAGAATGTTTTGAAAGACTAGACTAGAGGGTTCAGGCATGTGAGGAGAAAGATTTGCTATTTGTAGCAAATCCAGTGTCAGCCGTGTGAATAGAGAGACAGGGCTGGAGGCACAGCGTGGGAAAGCAGGCAGATGAGCCCAGCAGCTTCTTCATGGCTAAAGGGTTTGAACGCTGGTGTGCTCTTCAAGTTTGTTTTGCAGGGAGGCATTCTTTTCTTTGAGACATTGGACTTGGTGCTTGAGACCCTTGGGGAAGAGGAGGACTGGTCATCCATGGTCAATGAAGATGGATGAAATCGTCCTGTCATTCTCCTTTCCCCCTCTTCCTCCTAATGTTTTCTCCTCATTTTCTTACCACAGAAGGAGATAGCTTTCCTCAGCTTGCTGTCATCTCACTTGACCCATCGCAATCCACCTCCTGGATTTCCTCACACCTATTTCCATTCATTTTCCTTCTTAACCTTTCCTTAGTACCCCAGTTTTAAGGAATGCAGATCCTCCTCAACTCTAATTTTTGCCCAACATCCTCCTTTTCTTCCTGGTCAACACCATTTTCTAGATCCTTACCTCTTTTCTTACCCTTCCCTCTCTCCAGTCTCTCTGCCCTTAATTTGTTTTCCCCAACACACTTTATCTCTGGTATGCCTTGCAAACTCTGTGTCCGTCCAGTCTATTGCCTACAGCCTCTCCTGTCCTCCCACACAGCTCTGCCTGCCACCGAGAGACTGCTTTTCTCATGTGCCCCTTTGACCACATCACCTGCTTCTTTGCATCTTCCCTGGGCTCTCTCTCCTCCACCACGTCAAACACAAGGTGCTCGCCTGCACTGCTGGCACCGTTGGGCTTGTTGGACTGTCACCCCTCAGCAGGCTTGGACCCAGCTCCCGTGAGGCCATGCTGCCACCACCAGCTCACACTTCCAACCCAGTCTGCATTTTGCCAGAGCCCTTCTGCTCCCATCAAGAGCCTTAGGGCTGTTTTGGATTCGATCTTAACACTCCCTTTGGTATCAGTCCCTATAGGCATCGCTCCCTGTCACTGCCTATAGGATAAGCTATTGGAGCACTGAGTCGTCAAAACCTCTGACCAACTCCACCTCTCTGTGTTTGACTGCTGTGTCTGTCTGTGATCCCTTGGCTGAGAGCGTGATCTTCCCGGGGCAGGGCAGTCCTTTGGCCTTTATCTCCTCAGCACAGTGAGTGCCACACCATGATGATAGCACTAGTCTCTTAAGTAATAGTGGTGTTAGCAAGAACAGAAAAAAATATACAGCTCCCTGTTCAAGGGTCGCAACAGCTATGTTAAATTAGATAGAAACTGGAGAGGGGCCTTGCTTGAAAAGAAAATGTGATTGGGAGTAGAAGAGTGGAACTCCATGCTGGCTTTCACACTGTTGCTCTTCATGGGACGTGAGAGCCTAAGGCTCTTGCTCTTCAGGCTGAGTCAAGGGTTATCCGTTTGCTGGTAAATACAGAGCTAAACAGGCTGGCAGACCCCAGCTTCACAGCCTGAAAGGAAAGAGCATCTCAGAGTTCCCAAAAAGCAGGTAAGAAGCCCTTGAGGCTCAGAAGACAGCTTAGGGCTCTGCATCCAATGAGACAGAGGTGCCACTTTGGGGCAGGAAGTTGATGTGCAGGTCCAGGACAGAGGCAGGATGTTTCCTGGTGGAAGTCATCGATCTGCTCAGCGTGCTGGTCACTGTTATGCCCACCTTGAGACACCTTTCTGTTGGACTGGGACATGCCTGTCCTGGGGTAACACATCTTGGAGTGGGGTGTTTAAAGGCATCGCCTGGGGAGCAGGACTTATTGTGCTTGTGAAAATATTTTCTTTTGCTGCCCAGGTAATTGCAATCCTGGGATCAGAAAAACATCTAATTGCTAAGGTTTAGCTTCAGTTCTTGATTTCCCAGGAGCCTTTTTACATCCAGGAAAATGAAATTTTAAGCCTGTCTTTTAGAGCTGCTGTCCTCAGGCCAGGCTGTCTCCGCTTTTATTTCCATCGTCTTTCCTGAACATGACTAACTCTTTCTGTCAGGGCTGGGTGACCAGGCGTCTGACTGGACCCAAACCAAGCCCACTTACTACATTTCCTGTTGTTCCCCAGCCTGTCCAGCCTGCCTCTCTGTCCCCCAGCTGATAACATCACACCAAGGGGTGCTGACGTATTTCCTTGCCTTGATACTTCTAGAAGTCATCCCTGAGTAGAGGAATGAGTCTTAGAGTCCAGTCTATTTTTAGTGCTTTTACAGGCTCCTTCCCTGACCTTGGGCAGGCACTTTAACCACCCGCTGTCCAATTTCGTCATTTGCAATATAGACTACTCCTGCCTCGTCTGCAAAGCACTTGTGGGTCGGTAGCACTTGGGAGTTTTTTGCTTGGACATCACATTATAAAAAGGGACCTGTGCCTTATTGGCACCCGGGAATTTTTAAGTTGTTGGCGACACAGCTGATCATATCTAACTTCTTGGGTGGGAAAACGCACATTTTCTTGACTCTGAGGAACTGCCCTGTAGTCTCCTTTCCATCCCCACTATTCTGAAAACATTATTTTTCCCAGCCACTGAAGGACGACGGCCGTTTGCCCAGCAGTAGCCGAGGTATCACAGGCAGCTGCTCATGGAGCAGATGGTAAATGCAGAGGAAGAGTTTTATTACCTTTAGGTAGATTTTTTTTTTTTTTTTTTTTTGGCCAGCTCTATAAGTTTGGTCAAAATATTCGGAGGTGGGTGTTGCTTAAGGGTACGTGATCCGAGGCTCTTTCTCCTTTTGCCTCTTTTAATCTCTTCTGAGGGAGGGTCTGCCAAGGTGAGGTGATACTGGAGGATTTTGGATGCCCCATACAGCTCCAGGAGAGACAGGAGGAGTATGCCTTTCCCAGGCGCCTTAGCAGCATGTGGTCAGCACCAATAGTGATGACAGGCACCCCAAAAAGGGGCAAAGTGGGTTCCCAGCAGTTCCAATATCCTGCCACCTCTCTTCTCCCTCTCCCTTCCTCTCCCCCTCCTTTGTCCAGGCTCGCAGCCGGAGAGGGCAGCTAACACCTTCTTTGGGGCGGCCAATCTGATTTTGCAGCATCCCCCCTGGCAGCCCCAAGAAGATTTCTGGCTGTGTCAGCCAAAATTCCTGCCGGGGACTCTGCTGCAATGCAGCACACCACACCCCTGCGGGCGCTGAGCCCCAGCCCGGACAGCCGGTGCTGCTCAGCTCTATCCCCGCACCGCCGAAGGCTTCCCTCCTCCTCTTCCCGGCCAGCCCTGATGATTTCAGGTTGCTTGGTGTTATCTCCTGCGGGCGGTTGGCGTCCGCAGCGTGTGTCAGCGCAGCCGGGCGCACGTTCGGTTTCACAGGGCGCTGCCTGCAGAAAGCGCTGGCTGCCCGAAGGGATCGGCTGTGGTTTCATATTTCATTTCCCTCGCACGCTACACCCGAATTCCAGACGCTTTCTGGCTGCGCTGCTGCATGGGCTCAGGGCACAGGTCCTCTGCCGTACCCAGCGGAGGCAGACGGGGCTCCCCTCAGCTCCAGGGAGCAGACCATGAAGACGTCAGTTGTGTTTTTGCTTTGCCTCTCGGTTTTCCCAGGCTTTTCCCAGGGCAGAGTTGTCGGAGAGGATGAAACTGGTTTTGCCGAGTGTAACGTGTTCTTCCCTGGACAATTCCCACCCGAAGGGTTTACGGAGCCGTTCCATGTGAAAATCTGTCAGCGGTACAACAAAGAGCCACGCTTTGCAACCCTCTACAGTACGAAGGACAAAATCCCTCTTTATTCAGCTTTTAAGTATACAAAGGCAGCCCAAAACGAGGAGGTGAACTGGCTGGTCGAACCACAGGTAAGTCAGCTTTTCCTTCGCTGTAAAGCAAATGTTCCTGGAGAACGTTTCCTCTGGGGATAGGATTTTGCAAAGGAGGCAGGAGCTCTGCTTGTTGAACTCCTTTCGATATTGATTTAACACAAGCAGAACTTATTTTTGTGCTTGGAACTGAGCAAACAAATATTTCCTTGTCCCATGGGGCTTATTAATGAAAGCTGGGAGGGGAGAGGAAGGTCATCTCTGACCCCAGCTGATGGGTCTGTCCTGCCTAGCCAGCTATCACGGGCAGGGAGCACTGCCGGTGGGGAGCAGGGTTAAACATCGCAGTGGCAAGTTGAAGTTTGTTTTGTTGCCAGCGTGATCGCAGTGTTGATAAGAGCTCTTTAGCTTCGCTGCGCAGGGATAAAACATCCATTTGCGGTTCACCAAGTTGACGCTGCAGCTTTTTGTCGTGTCCCTGTTACACAGACTCCTGTATGGAAATGATTGCCATGTCCTGGAGTGTGCAGGCTTCAGCTGGGTCAGGAGTGTGCAGGATAAAATTAATTTTGCAGGACCCTCAGTGGTTTTTGTCTCCCTTGACACTTGGCATGTTTAGGCAAGTCCTTCAGGCTGTTATATTTAAAGGAAATCCTTAAAAACTTGCTGCTGGTGCCCTAAGAGAACCAGTACTCCTTACCTCTTTTATTTTGCTGTGGTTCAGGTTTTTCAGCAGCGATCACGGGGAATTTTGTAGCAGACACCAGGCTACCTCTGACTCTCGAGCTCAGGAAAGACTGGCAGCATGCAAGGGTGCTTCGCCAGAGCAGGAACGGCTGCAGTACCAGCGCGGCGTGTTGGGAGCGGGGCCCTCGGGTGCTGGACATAGCCAGAGTCAAACCTCACCCCTGTCCCAGGAGAGCAGCTGCCATGCTCGTGTTGCTCGTGTGGGGTGATGAGACACTCAGGCCATGAGGTCACAGGCAGTGAAGACGGGAGATCCTATGTCCCTGTCTTCACCTTGGACTGTCTGCCTGATCTCTGGGCTGGGGTTTGAGATGCAGAGGTTCCCAAGGGCCCTTTGATCTGCTCTTCTTCCACTTCACATATGGCTGTGGGAGGTGTTTGCTTGCCCTTTTAGAACAGAGGGAAGCTTTTTGCAGACTGCCGTTATGGAGTTGAGAAAGGGTGGTGAATTTCCAAAGCACAAAGAGGACCTAGGTGAGTGAGCATCTGCTGTCAGTGTCATGGAGGCAGCAAGGCAAAGTGGCAGAGATGAGATCCTTTCCCATTTGCCTTGGCCACTGATGCCTTTCATCACCTCCAGCCACCATATCTCCTCCTGCTCCTCATGGTCTGACTCACCAGACCTACCCAGGCAGGCTCCTCCACAGCAGCTTCAGTTCTCCAGCACTTCCCTCCAGCTGGCTCCCCTGCCTTCCCTGCTCCACGCCTCTCCACCCCACACCTTGTCACCCCTGCCAGCGCCCCAGAGCCCCAACCATGTGTCTCCTGCCTCCAAAGTGTACCGCAGCCCCAGAAATAATTGGCCAGGTGCTACCTTTAGTTGCTCTGGCTTCTTCAGAGCATCCCCATGGGTTGCTGTGGGTCTGTTCTTAGTTTACACTAATGAGTTCCCGTCACCCATTGCTGAAATGTCGGTGTCTCGGAGGTGGGAGGTAGCAGCTCTGTGGGTCACTGGAGGAACCTCAGTATGAGACAGAAAACTACTAGGAAAAAAATTGGCAGAAGAATCTGTAAGGGAAGGAAATCAGGACTACAAAAAATTCCTGTAGGTCAAGAAATAAGCACGAACACCTCTCTCAGGCACTGCCACACTGAATCTGGGAGGAGAAAGTGGGGAAGAGATTTCACATCCATTGTGTGTGTTCCTATCAAGGCTAGGTCAGATGGTTAGGAAAGGTCAGATGGCTGCTGAAGGGAACCCTTAGCAACACCTGCTCTGCAGCATAGCCCCGTGAGGTTACAATGCCTATTTTCTGGGTAATTTCTTTGCCAAGACAGGGATGGCCGGGTATGAGCAGGCTCAGCTGCACAGTGGCATGTGCTTACGCCTATGTGTGTGCACATGGAGATGCAGAGGTACAACAAGCAGAAAGAAATCACTATTTAAATGCTCTCAGCACTCTGGTAAGGGCCTCAGGGTTGTCACATGGGGGTTTTTTTGGGTAATGATGTAAGTGGTGAGGGCACCATCTCACTCCCTGCATGCCTACCTCCTCAGGAATGTCTGCCTGAGAAACAAATGCGGAATGTAGCACAGAGGCAGTAATTGGGTGAGAAGTGCGAGGAATGTCAGTGCCACCCACTGCCGATTGGCAGCTGGAAACAGCAAATTAAGTCAGCAATTAGTGAAAAATTAGAGAGCAGGCAGGGTAGGCTGATGAGCAGGGTACTGATGGGACTTCCCCAAGCTCAGGTCTGAAAACTTGCTCTGCCGGATTTCCTAGGGGTTGACAGCAAGTCACTTAGGTGGCTTTCACCTCATCTTGTTTTGGTTGTCTGAAAACCTATGTTTTTGACTCTTTCTGGAGCTTAGAGGGAGATGGAAAACTCTGGAGTTTCTTTTTCTGTCCTAATGTATGAGGGTCTAGATGAATCACCTTGTTTTCATTTGGTTGATGACTACCACCAGCCAGATGACCAAGGTGGGATTTGTATCACCCAACTTAGCTACCTCTGAGCTGTTCTTGCTATCTCTCTTGGCAGACAGTCAAGAGAAACAGGTACTTCTAGAGCCACTCATGTGAACGTCCTACAACAGAAACCTTGGCATAAGATGTACCGTGCCTCCTCCCTGAGAAACGAGTCCCACGCTAAGGCTGGGTGCGATTGTTCCACTGCAATCAAAGGCACAAGCGTGCCTGAGGCAATAGCGAGGGGAGTGGGATGCTGAAGTTCACCTGGGATCCTAAGTACTGGGGTGGGGAAGGTGGGAGGTAACAGTGTCCTGCCTTGTTAAATGACCAAACTTGATGGAAGCTGCTTGCTCTAATAGCTGTGTGTTGCCATACTTTTAACCCCGCTCTGCCCCTCCTGTGAAAATGCAACCCCCACTTTATGAAGCGCATCGATATTGTTAGGTGCTCACATCCATACAGGTGTTCAGATGCATAATTTATTTTTAAATCCCCATCCTATGAATGAGGTGTTTACCTGTCTGCTTGGATCTTGCCCTTAGCTATTCCAGGTTGTTTGGGCAGGTGGCTTCATGGCTGACTCCACGAATGCAGATATGCTCTGGCAGTGACACAAACCAAAAGCTTTTTGAAGCAGCAAGGAAAGGTAGCTTGCAATGCAGATTAGATGTGGTGCTGGAGACAGCATGCCTTTGGGGCTGAGCTGGAGGAGACGTGAAAACCTTAGTTACACATGAGTTATTACAAACCATAATATGAGTTATTATGTGATGTCAGAGCTGTACACATGAACAGCACACGGCTGCATTTTTATCATGTTCTTTTTTAATTGCACCTAAACAACCCCAATGGTATGTGCAAAAGCCTGCAGCTGAATGGGTAACCGGAGACATATTTTCTTGATAGGCACCTCAAGGTTTGCATGCATCAGCTCATAAGCAGAGAAATAAGTTTATACCATCTACTTCATGTAGGCTGGGAATCTCTGCCAGGAGGCAGAGCTGACACATCACGGGTCTACATGTCCTTGTGGTATGGCACCTCAGACCCCCCCCCCCCCCACTGTTTCCCTTCATTTGTCAAGAAGGTGGTAGGGTCCTGGAGCAGGAAAGGGGCTGCAGAGCTGCCGTGGAGCGAGAAGCGATGAGTGTCTCTGCTCAACAGGGCCATAGCATGGGGGGCAGTTCCCAGGCACAGCCTTGCACCCATGATCTGTCCTCCATCACCGTGAGATTAAACACACTGGGTGCACCCCTTGTCCCATGGGAAGCACCATCGTCTCATCAGAATGGGGAGAATGGGTTTGGGGAGGCAGGAAGGGACGGTGATTTTGTGGAACGCAAAATGGCCTCGTCAGCCAGCTGCAGCCTGTGAATTTGGGGTGTCTGAGCAAGAGGAGCAGAATAAGGCAGAAGAGGCACAGAGTAAGTCTTTTTTTCTTAAGTGGTATATTTAGAAAAAGCTACAACTTGTGCATCAGCATGTAGGACTTGCTGTGATCCTTCCAGTCCTGAAGCAATAAGCATCAGATACATCAAAATGAAGTGCAAGAAACCTCCTAGCAGGAGATGGGGGTAATGCAGCCCTCTGCAAGGGCTAGTGTTGGCACTGTGACCAGCCTTGGTGCGGAAGGAGCCCTGGACGGCGGGGGCTTGGCTGATGGAGGAGGCCAGCCAGAGCTCAGTCCTCTTGTGAGGGTGAGGGATAGCTGCTGGCGCTGGCCCTTTCACCCGGACACTCAGCACAGGCTGGTGCAGAGCTGCGAGGAGGTGATGCAGCACTAGGAGGATGCAAACTCTGGGTAAGGTTGCAAGGATGTAATTGGACATCTGTCCAAGTGCATCGCAGGACGGTCAGGGGACGAGGAAGGATGACTGCAGAGTGATTCAAGGTAGAAAATGAGTTGTCTGCCATAGATGGCTCCAAAGTGTGTGTTAAATAGCGCAGTAAACAATCTGTAGGTCAGGAGCAAAGACAGCATGTTTAACTGGGCCAGCAGAGCGCTGGGAGCTGACGGCCACGGCCTCTGAAACAGTGACCACAGGGGGCCGTGACTGCAAGAGACCGTCTGCCACCCCATAGCTTCTACCAACATGCTCACCCTCTAATTTGGGGAAGACAATGGCAATCTGTCTGGCACACCTCCCTGGAGCAGCTGCTGGCAGTGTCACTAGAAGTGACTAAGGAGCAGACAGAGCTGTGGCCGCCCCAGAAAGACCTGAGCACGTCCTGGCGTTCAGTGCTCCTGCTCCCACTGCTCGTTACCTTCCCGCACACGGCTCTGGGAGGGACGTCTGCTGCAGCAATCGCTACCTCTGGCTCTGCGGCGCGGGAATGGCAGGCATGAGCAGGTAGCACAGATTCCATCAAGGACCTGTGGTGATGGCATCCTCACCCATGTTATGTGAGGAGCTGTGTGGTCATTAAGGATGAGGTTCAGACTATTAATGATGTGAGGTTCAGATTATTAATGACATGAGGTTCAGACTACTAATGACAAGCCCTGAGAGAACCCTAGGAGCTCACTGCTGTGTCTGTGTTCAAGACAGGGAAGTTCAGGTTACCTGTCATGGCACCTGCCTTCATTCAGGCTCCTTACACAATCAGTGGTGAGAGGTAGATGCCTTCTCTGGGCGTCTTATATGCCGTATTTTTTTTCTTCATGGCTTGGATTTGATAGTTCAGAGGGACTGAATTGAAGTGTCATGGTAGGTGCTTAAAGGAACTGGAGATACCACCACTGTAGGAGGTAAGAACATGGCCATCAAGCCATCTATTGGCCTTAAAAAATCTCTTCTAGAAAAAAAAGAAGCACAAGTTAGAGGCTTGGTGCAGGGTGGCTGGTGAGATTCTGGAGGCTGCATTGTGCTGCAGACCAGACTGGAGAGCTGCAAGCATCCCTTGCAGCCTGAACTGATGGGTTTGGCACGGCAGCTAAGTAGAGCATACACTCCTCTGAAGTGCTGCAAGGAAAATAAGGAGGGAGCACAGGATGTGACCTGAAGCACAGCGTGTAGTAGCAGTCATAATGGAAAATATACTTCAAGGACCATTTTACATGTTGCTTTCTAGAAAGGCAAATTGCATCAAGTAACTCTCCTCTCTACTATTTTAGATAGACGATCCAGAAAATGACCTGCATGAGATGGTGCACGAAGCCGATATCGTTGGCACTGTGACCAACCTTGGTGCAAATCAAGCCCTGACCTCAGACTACGTGGGCTCCGATTATGAGAGAGGGCTGCTCAATCCCAGCTTGCTCAATGAGGAGGATTTCCAGATGGCCACTTACACGCTCACGAATGCCGTCCCTCTGAGCCCGTCTCTGAGCAAAAGCTGGCACAGAGACGTCGGGAGGGTAGTGGAGCAAGCTCTGGTCCCTCACTGCTCCAAGAAGGATCATCTGTATCTCCTTGCAGGTGCAATTCCTTCCAGTATCCGAGTTAAAGGCAAGGTGTCAGTGCCAGAGACCCTCTGGCTGGCAGCCTGCTGTGATGCTCTGGAGGGATGGTCCCTGGGACTAGTGAAAAAAATGAATGATGAAAACAGCTTGGAGGACCTCACAGTGGGAGAGCTGGAGAAGCAGCTTCTAGCAGGAGTTCACTTGTTCAAGGGCAACTGTGGGGTAGACAACAAAAGCCAGGAGAAAACAAAAGCAATACTGCAAGCTGTCAGTCAGATCCGCTCTGGAGAGCGAGTAGGAACAAGTGACAACCAGGAGGCCAAAGGCAGCGGCTTGGTGAGAAGAGTGGCTGGCATCATTGCTACTCCTTTCATCAAACTTCTGGAACTCCTCATCTACGTGTTTGTGGAGCTGGTGAAATTTGTGTTTTATTTTCTGTGGCTTGTTATCAAGCGGGTTGGTGGTACGGTTCTGGATGGAGTCTACAGCCTATGGACTGGGGTGGTGTCCTACCTTAAAGCCATCAGCATGGTGCTCATCAGAATCCCCTATGATGTGGGGAGGGTCATCATCAACATCTTCCTGGGCTTTGTGCAGATTGTTCAAGATGTGGCATTCCTCACCTACAGGATCCTGCGCATCCCCGTGGGGTTTGTCCTTCATCTTGCTGCTTTCCCTTACCACACCATCTGTGCCATTCCCTCTGTCCTCAAAGACGTGGCCACTGGGATTGGGGGAACCTTCTCGCTGGTCATCGATGCCACAGCTGCCCTTCTGCATGGCTTTTATTACCTGGCTGGTCACATAGTCAAACGGTTTGTCCCTAAAGGCTCCTCTGATGACTGATAGGGATGGTAACCAAGGCTGAAAAGACACGGAGTGAGGGAGGAGCGGGACAATGCTTTAAGATATGTGGTCAAACGCTGTCAATTTTGTTCTGGTATTTATTGTAGTGACATTAATAGTAATGAACTGACTGGGGAGTAACAGGGAGGGCTGAGGTAATGTCACTGGGGGATGCCACCATTGTAACTCAAGTTCTGTCTATTATAAAGTATTCGGGTTTTATCAGTGCGGGCCACAAAGTTTCTGTGATTTGCAGATGTCAAGATGCTTCCTCTGGGAGATGCGTGCTAAATGTGGTATGAGGTTATTTCTTTCCGGCTATGATAGCACTGAAACTTATGCACTGGCAGTGAGCTCTGCAGAATTCCATCTCTACCAGGGAGGAGGTGGTGGTCAGGGGAGGATTTTAGTTATGGAGGGTTTTCTGGGACCTGGAGAAAGGAGGAGGCGAAGAGTGCAAGGATTTGGGGCTGGGAAACAGTGGGGAGCAGGGTGGGATGGGAGCAAATGCTGCTCTTGGTTCCACTGCTCATTGCACTGGAGTCCCACTGGTGGAGGGGATGTGACCGGGTGTATCTCATAGTCCTCAGGCTGTTCCAGGCAGCTGAAATCCCATGGATCTTGCTGTGAGGAAAGACCCACTGCCTGTCCTTTTGCATGGTGGGAAAACATTTTCCCTTAGCCATACCAAGGTCATCTTCCCCCAACCCCTCCTTCCTCTCTGGTGGTCACTGAAGGTCTAAGCCCTGAAGCTTCAAGGCGTTCCCTGAAGGTCTAAGCCCCTGAATGTCTCAGGCCTCTATGCTCCAAAGCCCAGCAGCACCCAGGAGTCACGCTTTTGGCTTTGAATCAGTTGCCACCTGCCCTGCCTCCCTTGAGAGCTGACAGCTCCCCTAGCACGCAGCGATATTTATGTGCCTGAGGTCTCCGTGACACGATGCCCAGGCTGGCGATGGGTAAGACCACAGCTGTCCTTCTGAGGCTTGTTTGGAAAGCACACCTCGCTGGGGAAAAATGATCCTGCTGGATTTTCCTCTAGGGCAAAAGAAAAGCAGCTCTGCCCTTCCCACTGGTCTGGGTTGTTGGCAGGGACATCCTTAGAGAAAAGGGACATGGGAGAGGTGGTACATGGGGTGCACGGGGAGGGGGGGTGGATTTTGCTGCTTTTGTGCAGGGTCATTTGCTGTTTCCATAGCCCGTACCCAGAAGCAGAGTCAGAGCGGGGCAGGAGCCAGCTCCGGGCAGGGCAGGTGGGTCCCCTGGGTGCTGTGCTGGGAGTGAAGCTGGCCTGAGGGACGTCAAGGAAGGTAGTCCTGCAATCGGGAGAGAAAAGGCAGAGGGATTAGGATACTCATGGTGAGTTGCTTGCACTTGGATGTCCTGGCAGCACTCATGGAAGAGGCGTCTGCCACCCGCCAGAGGAAGAGAGGTCTGTGTGGCTGTGGCAGCTGCAGGAACCAGCATGGCCAAGCTCAACCTGAGCCCTAACACCAAAGCTTTTTGCTGGGCGTTTCCCCTCGTTAGCTGATTTTGGAAACCTGGAGGAGGGAAGAAGAGGTTGTGTTGCCTCTGTCTCCCATGGGGACTATGGATTGCCAGAGGGGAGGAGAGGTGGGAGGGGGATCTGGGGTGCAGTGCTCGTTTTGCTGTGTAAATACCCACCTGGTGAGCTCATGCACAAGCAGACATGTTTATGCCTCAGAGGATCTGACCTCTCTTCTGCACACCTCATCCTCTCTGCTCGCTCTTCACCCCTTCTTCCCCCCAGCCTGAGCCAGGACCCCTCGCATCTGAGACACCAGAGCTGGGGCACATGCGGGGGCTTTGCAGGGGACCATCAGAGGTATGTGGCTGGCCAAGGGGCACAGGGACACCCACTACTGCTGGAGAAGGGCACAGGGGTGCTGCCCCACCCCAGGGCTTGGCTCAGTGAGGGGCTTTGGATGTGATGGTGCAGCTGCCTCCAGGAGGGAGGCTCTCAGTCTCAGCAGCGTTTGCTTTGGCTGGACTCCCAGAGGCATTTGGGAGTCCTACATGCACGGACCCTGCCCTTCACCCCCAACTCTGTCCCTCCCTCGAGCGCCAGGTTAGTTGTGAACCCCCGATCTGCCACAGCATCCCATCAGGAGTCCCAGGGGTGTGCAAGCCAGTGCTGCCATCCCCATGGGGGACCCACTGGTGCTGTGTTGGTGGTGGCCAGGCCTGAGTTGAAGAAAGCCCAATTACTCAACAGCAGCTTTGCTTCCCTGTCTCACGCTGCCTGTGGCAAGGCTGAGCTGGGGGAGGGATGGATTCAGCGAGTAAAGGAGGTTTGGCTGGTTCATGGCGGTAACAGAGGGTTGTTTCCTTTGCTCAGGGGCTGCGTTCAGTGCAACCAGCTGATGATGCTAATGGTGTCGTTGGGGATGTCATCGATGGGGATGAAGTGGGAAGGCAGTGGGATGAGGGGCGAGAGAGGGTGACTCCTTGTCTCACCCTTCGCGGGCCAGGCTGGTTTGTGGAGAGAGGCCGCCTGCAAGCAGCGCTGGCTTTGTTCAAAAGGAAAGGCAGCTTTTGGTTGCCAATGCGGGTATAGTTGGGTGAAGTCAGCGGTGTTTTACAAGTCCCTCCCTCGCCTTGGAGCTGTTGGTTCAGGGATTTTGGGTGCAAGGGGCAAGGTCCAGGTTGCTGCTGCCAGCAGGCAGACAGCAGCCTGCGGATGCTCTCCAAACCAAACTTTACATCTCTGCCTACTCGAACGTGCCTTCTCTGCTGCAGAGCCAGATGTGTGGCTGGTTTCCCACTCCTTCACGAGACCCTGTCCCAACCCCAGCACTCCTCTCGAGCTACATGGTAGCCGTCAAGGCAGGAAAGCAGCCAGCTCAGGTCCCAGGAGATGCCGGGGTGAGGTGAGAGGGGCACCAGCCTGGGACACCTGGGGTCCCCAGCACCCCCTGAAGGCAGCAGCTCTCAAGTGCAGGCCAAGCATTGGGGAGGAGGTATCTGCCCCCCACAGCTGCCTGTCTCGTGCCTTCTGTGCAGCCTTATCTCTCACCCACCTTAGCTGTGCGGTGCTGCACAACGGCTGGTGATGCACGTCTCGGGGGTCCTGCACCCAGACCAGCTTCCCCACACCTTAACCCATCAGCCCCCATATCCCAGCTCCACCAGCATCTCCAGTGCACCCTCTGGTCACAGTGACGTGGGAGCTCATGTGCTGAGAGGCAGCAAAGCTGAGACGCCTTGGGAGGTCTGTGTCGCCATGTCTTCAACACCATGGCTACCCAGCCTAGCTCGGGTCAGGCCAGCAGGTCTCCATGCTGCCCGTGCTCATGGGCGGACAGTCCTTGATATCTAAGGGGCTGCAGCACTGTAGGATTTGGGCAGATGTGGAACAGTATTATTAAAAACTGTCTTAACATGCTCAGGTTTCAAACACTGGGAAGCGCAGCCGGCACAGGGCATTTTTCTTCTGTGTTGCATGTCTGAGCAGGCGATGGGAAATCTGCCTCGAATGCTGAGCGATTATCACAGAACAAGCAACATCCTGCTACAAACTAACTATTGTTTGAGATTATTGTTATCTGGGCATGATTTATGGCTTGTGAGCTTTACTCTATCCTCGGAAACGTATGGCTTCAACAAAATAAAAGTTACTTTTCCAAAGAGGGGCTGGCATCACATTTCTGTCACAGTTGCAAACAAGATAATGCAACCTGGGGTGCTCTGACTAATCAAGAAAGCACCAGCAGCACAGTTGTTCTTTGTTATAGTTTGACATCTGATATTAATGGCCCTTTTCTGCTTTTAAAACACCTTTCCTCTCTCAAAGTGCTTTAAAAGAGTCAATTAATTAAGCTGCAGAATACATAGGTAAAAGCTGGGGGACTGCAGGTGAATTTAGCTCTGTGTGTGCCAGAAGAGAGAGGGAGAGAGGATGTTTTATTCTTCTGAGATGTGGTTACACCTAGGGTGCAGCACGATGAGCAGTTTTGATACAGAAAAATCACATCATGGCAGGATGATTCTTTGCAGTTGACAGGGAGAAACTCCCTCTTGTGCGATGCTGTTCCCTGGGCTGCTTTTTTCTTCTTTAGAAGGAAAACAAGCACTCTCTAAAAATGGCCAAGTTCCTCCACTGACAGTATAGAGATCCTGGGATGAGTAAACCAGATGTTGGCACCTGCAGGTACCTCTGTTTGGGCAAATGGACCCATCCAGCAGAGTCTGTGTTCCTCTCAGGTCTGCAAGAATTGCTGAGACACTGGAACAGGCTGCCCAGAGAAGTTGTGGGTGCCCCACCATTGGAAGTGTTCAAGGCCAGACTGGATGGCGCTTTGGGCAACTTAATCTAGTGGAAGATGTTCCTGCCTCATGAAGATCACCCAACACTTCAACACAGGGGTCTCTGCGCACCTCGAGATGATCCTCATTTCTGTTGCATCCACCCTGGGGCTGGGCACTGATAACGGCAGAGGGACTCAGCAACCCCGGAAGCGTGGACCCTCGGTCGCAGCCCTGGGCTCAGGTCCTCTGGGTCACACCTCTGCTGCCATTGCACATTTTGGAGCTGCTCACCTCTGCGTGCAGCTCCGTCACCGGCTCAGTACCTCCCTCCATCCAGGGAGCTGCTCCAGGTCGGCAGGGAACCAAGCCGTGCGTGTTCACAGATTATCTCTCCAGAGTAGTCACTGCCAGAAAATGGAAAAAGTATTGGAAAATAAACACCAGTGTAACTTGTTTGGCCAGGAAGGACTGTCCAGGAGTGAGGAGCGTGAGGTGTGTCCAGGGTGTGCGTGTTAGCGAGGTTGCGAGCCCGCCAGTTCGGCACAGGACGATTTCTGTTTGCTGCAGAGTCTCCCAGGCTGTTGGACTTAACTTGGATTTGGGAATGGATCTTACACTGGGTAACATCTGCCATTGATTTCCACAGAGCTGGTGTTCCCAGCCAAGCAGAAAGGCCTACTACAGACTTTCCAGCGGTATTAGTGTTACAGCTGGTTGGAAAATGTCCAGGGAAATATATCCTGTCAGAACAGGGTGATTTATCAAAAACAGGGCTCTTTTCATGGCAATTTGCCATGTTTAGTGTAAAAGATTTTTCAGGTCCAGGCTGGAACAAGGACCAGAATCATCCAAAAGGAGCCCAGGGTCTGGGTTAGACATTTGGACGTGGATGTTCAGCACCTGCTCCAGCCTAAAGCCAGGCCTGCCATGTGAACGTGCTGTCTCCCTCTCAGAGGAGATGGCTCATCTTAGCTTATGTCTCCTTTTCTCCCATTTGTAAGGGTGAAAAAACCTGTTTCTTTTCCAGAAACACTGAAATTGTGACCATATTCCTGGGAGGTTGAAGCCATTTTCCAGTGATCCAGCAGCAAAGTTGCCTGCAAAGCTGAAGCTTCAAATTCCTCTGCAGTATCATCTTTATTAATAACTTGATGTTTTAAACTAATTTAACGTGGTGGAGAATGGGCATTTGGAGCAGACGTCACTGCGTGTTTGCTGCTGTGATATTGTGGATTTTGCCAAACCTCTCAGGGTCTGCTGGTAGAAGATGTTTATGTACCAAAGCCAGGACCTGCAGCAGGTGGGCAGGGCGATGCTGGTGGGCAGGGGAGGAACCATGGGAGCTCCTTGCTGGTGGGAGAAGAGCAGAAGATGGATGGGATGTTTTAAACCAAGTGGCTGGTAGCTAGTGAACAGTAATGGCTGAGAAGGTCTCTGCTTGCTCCTGACACCAACAAGCTGCTGAGATGAGTGGAGCAGATCCAGTGGGATGATACAATGCACTCAGGGAGACATTGCTATCTTGGATTTATGCCACCTAAGTGTGGGCATTTAAAATCTCTGCAGGCATTGGACTTCCTCCATTCAGTATAAGTATCTCACTAGGCTTTCAGCTGGGCACCTCACCTGGATGCCTAAAGCTGGGGCCAATGAAGCTTCACTGGGGTTGGTGGCTGATGGGACTTCTCCCACCCATGGAGACCTTTGAGGTGTCCATTGGCGTGGGTCACCCAGATGATCGTACAGGTGGGATGGTCTTTTTCACAGCCCCTTGGAAGGCTCTTGGGTCACTAAGTCCTTCCATGTGAGTAGGAATGATACCAGGGCTGATGGCTCCTGAGTGCTGCTGGAAACAATCCCCAGCACTCACAGCCACATTCAGGTGGTGGTGGGGTTTGTGTGTGGTCCTGCTGCAACAGATGGGATTAACCACCGTGTGCGCCTCAAGACCTACACGTTGGCCTGGCCTGTGTGGAGTGATCCCATCCCACAAAGAACTTGGCCCACAAGTTTTTGAGTTCATGGAAAACATGCATATTTGTGGGGTGGCTGAAAGCATCCTTCACCCTCAGGCATCTGCGGGATGTAACTGTATACCTTTGCACTGTAGGTGATAGCCTGCACTCAAGAAAAACACTGCACTCGGCACAGCTGAGATGAGTTATTTGATGTGGAGCCAAGGGCCTGCCTTCTCACGGATCTGTGAGACCACGGAGCCCAGTGGTTGCAGAAGAGATTTGAATGGTAACCATCAGTGTCCCAATGTCAGAGAGGTGCAAATGATCTCTGAGGGTCATCATCCCACCAGCAGACAGTTAAGGAGAAAGACTGGCAACTCAAATGTCAGGTGTCATCAAGGACTAGGGAACAGGTGCTGGGGCTCCAGCGATGGAGGATAGTCTTGTCCATCCCCAGATCCTGTAGTGCTGCAGATCATCCCCCCAAGACCAATCAGAGGGAGATTTGTTGGAGTGGGATGTATCTGGGAAACTGGTTCTTCTTTATTTCTCTCAGGAGAGTATTCAGAGTCTCACTCTTTCTCCGTCACCCGTTCCCAGCTGTGAGCAGATGCAGGTGCTCAGCAGTGAGCACATCCCCGCGATGTGCCCTGCCGGCACTGCTGGGACTCCCGGGGACACAGCACTGAGGTTCTGGATCTCTGCGGTGGTGGGGATTTGCACTCAGGTCTACTAATTAGAGCTGGTAAGGATGTCTGCAGCTGAGCTTCTTCTGTTCCTGTTTTCTGCAAAAATTGCATTTTTCTTGTTTTGTTTTTATTTTTCAGTGGGAAAACTGAAAGAAAAAACCTAGGAGTTAGCTTAAATCTAGTAAAAAATGTCTTCAGCTGAACTTCTCTGTGTCACTGTGCTGTATTGCAGTCGTGAGCTGGAGTTTAATCTTCTGTGAGCTGAACGCTGCAACCCAGCTGTGGAAGGTGGAGGTAGAGCAGACTCCCCCAGGAGGTGATTCAGGGCAGATGCCACCCTCTGGTGGAGTTTCTCCATCTCTCCACTGGTTGCGGAGGATGCCAAGAGAGATGAGCTAGGTAATTTAGCAAGACAAATTAAAAGTCTGTATTCAGGCAGCATCATCTATCTCCCCAGCCCAGCTCTTCTCCTCCTGGAGCTTTCGGTGCATCACGAGACGCACCGGGCCATGAGGACAACATGGAGAGGTGGTCTGGGCTGAAGCTAAACCCTCATCTGTGGGGTTGCCCACTACAGCAGAAAGCTGCTGGGGACCTCATTCATGGACAGGTCAACACTGAATGTTGCAGGTCATGACTGCTAAACCACTTTGGTTTAGGCTGAAATCGCATGTTTTGTTGCATTTTCTGTAGCCAGTTTTTGGCAACATTTTATTCCCTGGACATGTTGATGCTCTAAACACCAGCCCCAGGCAGGAGGAGGAGGAGGAGGAGGAGGAGGGCTTCTCTTCTGCAAAAGCACTTTCCTGCAGGTTGGAAACTTTCGAGTTTTGCTCCAAGGGCCTGAAGAAAGGCAGAGGGCGAAACCCACATGTGGCGGCTGCAGAGGGTAGGTTTTAATTAAGCAGGAAATACAAATCCTGTGATTATCTTCTTTTATATGTTGAAGAGCTTACAAAAAATCCATGATATCTACATGAGCTCATTAGTGTGATGAGTGATGTTATTTATAGCATCTATGATTCTAGCTTGGATTCGTAGCTCTGCTCTGCTGTCCAGGTGCCACACCAGATTGCTCCGTCATGATCAAAAGTTATCGGGGGGAGTTTGCATGCTCCCACGTGGCCTATAATTTGGGCTAATTTAGCGTGCAGCATTGAAATCAAGTCTTGTGCTGGTGGGTGCCCTTGAGCAGCAGCAATTACTGTAAATGCTTGGTAGAGAAGATCCACTGGTTGCCCTATATGGGGGTCCGGGGCTGGTCACCATTTCCTGCACCATGAACCTGTGGTGGTGCAGGGAAGAGGCCAAGGAGACCCCGGTACAAGCTGAAATCCCACCCTACGCATGTGGGCTTGCTGGAGCCAGGAGTGGGCACCTGGTCTCCGTTTGTGGTGGCACACCACCGCTGCCTGCCGCCCTGCTGCTGCTCGTGGCTTTTCGGCTCCATCTGGGAGGCCAGGGGTGGCTGTGCTCCAGTTGATGTCGGGCATGGGGCACACTGGGGAGGGACTGGGGGGGCTCGGGACCAGCCCGGACGGGTGTCCCCAAGGACATGTCACCCGTGCGGGGCTGCCCACCCTTACCCCAGGCATGGACCCTCCCTGGATCCCAGGCAGCAGCATCCTATGGGGGTCACCTATGGGGTGCAGGGAGACTGTCCCACGGACACCCAGCATGGGCACAGGACCATCCCTGTGGCACAGTCCCTGGTTGCCCACCACCATGAGGTGTCTGGGTTTCTCTGGCCACGGGCTGGGTTTCAGGGCGAGCGGGAGCGGGAGCAGGCGGCCGCGGGCGTGCAGCTAGATGGCGGCAGAGCCGTTGTGGCCGGGGAGGACGGTCAAGGTGAAGGTCTGGGGAACCACCAACACACACAAAGGTTTTTGGCTTTGGCTCTCCTGGAGGGAACTGGCCTGAGAGGTGAGGATGGGGTGCAGGGCAAGCCCAGGGTCTCTGGGGAGCGGGGCCATCCTCTGCCCGCACTGGGTGCCCCCGTCTGAGCACTCACACCATGCGCTGGGTGAAGATGCAGGGACCAAAATCAGGGCTGGGCTTGCTTGAGGAGATCACCATCCTGCCCTGCTGCTCACCTGTTCTGTGGGACCTTTAGGGAGCAGGCAGGAAGTGCACAGCAGCTCTTGGCTTTGAGAAATACTGCAAGTTTTGATCTTTTTTCACGATGATGCTGGCGACAGTCACCGTCCCTTCAATCTGGAGCTGCACCGGTGCCCGGAGGTGACAGACGCAGCATCTGTAAGGGGACGGGAAGCTGCCTGGACACAAGATGATAGATATTTTCAGTATTTTGAAACTCCCACTGAAAGCAAATAAATAAGCACTTTATATAAAATATAAATAAGCACTTTACAGATCTACTTGTTTTTATTGTGATGTGTATTTTTCAGGGCAGGAGGAAGCTGAACCAGTCAAAGATGCCAGTAGGTAACGGCCACGCTGTGACAGCCCTCGGCCACAGCCCTCCTCAGGGCACACGCTACCTCTAACGGAACTGGAAATGGGCTCTTGGGTCTTTTTTGGGGGGTTATTTCCATTGCAGGGCGAGGCGAGGACAGGCCAGCCGAGCATCCAGCACCTGGAGGGTAAGATACACCCAACACCCCAGGTCCGCGTAGTTCTGTCTCTGGAGGGGGACGAGCGGCTCTCCCAGGACACGGCCCCTCGGTGCCCCCTCAGCACTTCCCTGGGGGCTGGATGGGGCAGACGGCAGCACTGCGGGGCCCGCAGCAATTCGGCTCTAGATAAGCTTGGCCTTGCCCCCAGCCAGCACCCTCGGCGCACATCACTACCTCTCTCCTTCGCGTTTCCTTCATGGGTTTATCGCGCTCGCCCACCTCTGCTCTGGGGCTCAGTCTGGGCTCCCTGGCAGAGGGAGCAGCTCCTGGCACATCCCACTGCCCGTGGCTTTCACCAAATTTCTACGGGGAAGGTGCCTAGTCTCATACCGTCACGATGCCCATCGCCCACCCCTCATCACTGACAACTGCCTGTGTAGAACACATCCCCTTTGGCAAGCGCTATACCTTTTTCAGGACCTATATTCACATAGATTAAATAAAATTATTATCTAGATCTATGTATAAATTAAATAATCTATATATTAAATAATAGAGGGATTAAAAACCAGGACAAGGGCATGGAGGGGTAGGACACTTCCAGGACAAGATTGCATCCCGAAACACAGGGTGCTCTCAGAGACACGTTTCCAAGCACGTGGCAAATGACAACTCAAACAGGAGACAGGTTTTAACCATTTTATTTAACCAATGAAATTCCTACTGATAACAATGAAAGTAATTTCAGCAAGTATAAATGCGATACAGTTTTAAACAAACCCCATTGTTCCGTACCTATAAATAGATTTTTCAAAACCTCATAAAAAGTGCAGATTTATGAATTGCTGTTAAAATGTTAATACATGATTCCTTTGTTTAAAAATGTGTTTTTGTCTCTTAACTCACAAAAAAAAAAGTTCCTTCTGCATCTGTTCAGATAAATTCAAGTCGGGTAACTTAAAAGCTAACAAAAGTCACACACAAAATAAAATCCATCCCACTAGGTCAGTTTGTCCTCTGGAAAAGAAAACAACAAAACCCAACCTAAAAAAAAAAAAACCCCAACCAGCAACAGAAAAAAAATAAATGATAAAAGCTGCTGTGGACACCCACAGTGAGCTCCTAGCAGCTGCTTCACCTTGCAGGCAAACCTCCTGTGAAAGCACGGAGCCCGTGGCACCTCTCCAGCCTCAGGGCAGGCGGAGGCAGGACAGGTGATGTGCCACCCGGCCGCGGGATGCCGTAGGGACCGTGGGACCCACAGAGCTACCGTGGCAGTGGGAGGGAGCAGCAGGATCAGAGCTTTGTCCTTAATCCTCCATCCCAAAACACCCGCGTGGCTGTGGCAGGAGGAGGCAAGAAGCCACCAGCTGCTGGGCTGGGGCTGGGCACAATTCACCCCCTGTGCAGAGGGTGAAAGGTGGGAGATGCAATGAAACGCCACCCCCCCGGGCACTGCCCTGCCCTGCTGCCCCAGCCTGCGGCAAGGGGGCTCAGACCCACCGCCGCCAACATGGAGCCAACGCTGCTTCTTACCCCCGACACGCTGGGCTCTGCAGACAGCAAATCAAGGGCTAATTTTTGCACTCGAGAGAGGCTTGGAAGCTTTTTGGCTGCAGAAACACTGTGCCCATGTTTTCGGTCCAGCGGCTGGTCTGTCCATCCCTCCCACGCCGACAAGGCTCAGGTTTCCCCCTACGCACCAGCGAGCGGATGGAGGGGGGCAGCCAGTGGTGGGTTTAAGGGCATGGGGGGGGGTGAAACACACACCAGACCTTGGCCTTCCCAGCGTTTGGGTCCAAATGTGGCCAAACGTGGGGCGGCCATGCAGCTGGGACCGTGCTTTTCGCAGAGAGGGCCTCAGCTCACCCATGGCCAAGAGAGGTCTGCTGGCGCACCTCCCTCTATCTACAGTGGTATTTTATCTACAGCAGGGTCTGTTTAGCAAGAGCAGTTTAAAGTGGCTATGTTTATCAAGTTTGCTACTTTATGAATGAAAAAAACCCAACAAAACAAAAAAACCAAACCCCAACAACTATAAATACAAAGACTCTCACACACCAGACACTTGCAGCCTGCGTGACTCATAAACCGCATCAATATTCTGTTAAAAAGCTTATTCTACTTAAAACTATACATAGTACAAGAGACTGAAAAGTGGCAGTCGTGTCCAGGCACGCTGCCTGCCCCAGGGTGGCCCACAGTCAGGTGCTTCCTAAAAAATCAAGGAGTTACAGTAACACGGCACAGGACTGCAAAGCCGATCACAGCTTCTGCTTACACTGCGTACGAAGTACCAAGGGGAACACAAAAAAGAACTGGTGTTAATACTGATGGATTAAAGAGTAACTATAAAGATCAAAACAGACGTTCACAGCATGCTACATATATTGCTCACAAACTTTTTTTTTTTTTAAAAAAAAAAGCTAATACAAAACAAGGAGTTGGCAGTCTGATTTTCAGTTATGTCGGATAGAAAGATAAAGCATATACATTCATCGTGTGGCTTTCCAGCAAAAGGAGAAAAGGGTAAAACCATGATATTTCAAGTTTACAAAATTCCTATTTTTTTTAAGCTACAGTTTATATCCAGTTCTGGTCACAGTCGTGAAAAGATTTCTGACTGCGTTGCCTCGCAGAGTCCAAGGGCTGTGGCCTAATTATTGTTATTTTTCCCCTAAAAGCGGCTGCATCTCCCAGCACCCCAAGTGGGCACGTGGCAGCCGGGCTGGAGGGTCTGGTGGCACGACATGAGCGTGAAGTGGGGAATGAGGAGCGGTTTTGGGCCGTGCTTGTTTGGACCTGCTGCTGGAGACACAATGCTTGGTGATTCACCCATTTTGTCTGAAAACTCCCTTCAAAAGGCTGATGGGGGCAAGAAAATGTAATTCGACAGCGGCACGTTTTTCTTGGGCAGAAGTGGACAGTTCCCTTCCCCTGCTCCATCTGTGGAGTAAGGGAAGGGTCCCAGCCCTTGTCCTACAGAAGCCCTCTGGACACCTCCGAAGGAGGCACCTCCCACCACCTCCCCTACGCACAGACATACACAAGAACCTCTTGGACACAGCGGTGAAGTTTCTTCAACTGACCAACACATCAACTCCTCCTGCACTGGTTGTGTCCCCTCGAGAGCGCCTGTGGTCTGTACCTTCTGATGCTGACAGCATGGCTTGCTCCCCACAATTAGCATATCAACTGGCATCTTCAATACCACCTCTAACTACTGTCGGAACAAGAGCAGAATTCACATTTCTATTTTCCACGAGCCCTGATGATAGTGCCTGTAGAACACCCAACCCTGCCTACGTCTCCAGCAGCCACTCCACGGCGTGCATATGGATTTAACCTGTATGGAAGCAAAAAGCCCAAATCCCCTTGTTCCAGCGGCCGGCTGCGGTCTGCCCAGCTGCAAGGCACCTGGGGAGCTGCCGACTCAACAGCCCTGTAAGTCTGCCTGGTGCAAGAGGACCTCAAACCCCCCATTAGATGTCCCTCAAAGAAACCTGCATGGCTGAACAGCTCAAGCACTGGGAGTTGTGCCAACGAAAGCGTTTCCTTAGTGGATCCACTGGATTATTACTGTAACTCCAGAGATGGGATCTGACACACTACTGGCAAATGCTACCTAAATCTTGTAAGCACGTACTGAGTGTCATCCTTTCGAACCACATTTAGAATTTTCCCGTCCAGTTAAGTGTTTCTGAACATGATAAAGACCCTCTGAACTCAACAGCAAGCGGTGGTACCTAGCATTGTTTATGAGGTTGAGGCTAGGAGGTTGTCCCTGCATGACGGCTAGGGGCTGTGAGGTGGGAAGATAGGAAGAACTCAATGCAGCGTGGTGGTGGTGGCAGGTTGACAATTTTTGCCCCTGGTGAGCAGCAGAAGGATTCAATGTCTACAAGAGAGACCCGATGTGTGCTGCAGGAGCAGCAGCATGACTGCATGCCAGGAAACGTGCTCTAAGGGATAAATTAACACTGATCAAGATGCTCCTAAAGTTTCCTCATACAACTGTGCTCTCTCCATCTCCTGCACCTGTGATCTATGCAGGAGGTATGAAATGCTAACTTAATTTTCACTTGGAGATAAAAATTTTCACTTAGAATTCCCAAATGTGGAAAAGGTGGTGGATGCATCTCTTCAGGTAAAGACAGTGCTGGGGGACATTAGGGAGAATAAATCTGAAGTTCAGATAGTGGAAACTGACATTTTTGTCCAGCTCTTGGAATGATCGGTCGCTAGTGGCAAACCAATTCTTACAGCTCCATATTCAGATCAGCTCTGGGAAAGTTCATGTACAATGAATCCACTCCCCTCTCCCTCTATTTTGTGCAACATCATCCCTTATTTATGGTAGAAGGAACCGAACCTCTAAGGAAAGTAACCGAAAGAACATCACTTGAAATCAAGAAGATTTGGAGTATTTCCTTCTGGCCAAAAATTTTAAGTCTGGGCACAAGCTATCCACTTGCTATTGCAAATAAATTCTTTCTGCAACAGAGGTTAAATAATCCATCTCCTGTAAAAGCGAGTCGAAACTCTGGAACATGAGCCTGAAATGCATGCCTATGTCCATGGAATACACACATGCATGAGAAACATCGAGAACCTGTTCTGCAAGAGCAGCAGCTTACAGTTTAACTGCTTTTGGAAAGATTTCTCTAAGCCTATATTAAGTCCCCAAAACAACCCATTTCATTAACAACTGCTGCAAATCACATGGATCTGCTACACATTATTCCTTTAATCTCTATGGAAACCAATTTTATTCTATTGAATTTAGGTGATTATCTTCAAAAGTCTGACTCAAAAATGCAAGCGGGCACCTTGTAGGATTTTGTTAAGTGCCTAGGTGCTTAAATTCCTATTGAAATTTAGGCAACTAGCTGCTTTTTTCCAAATCCCATCACTATCAGCATCACAATGAACAAAAATACTTCTGAAGAAGCTGGTGCTTTGACGTTCTGCACTCAAGTAAAAGAGAAGCAAAATGTTTTCCTTTTTGTTCTTTTCTGATCTGTTCTAAGTTTATAGAGGCATCTACATTTATCATTGTTTACAGTCACTGATTTTCCTGTCCTTAAAGTTTGTTTTTAATACATAGGAAGAGCTGATAGTGGCAATTCTTTAACTCTTAAAGCTGAAAGTACATCCTTTAATGAAGGCTTTAGGACAAAGAATGTATGTTTCTCTTCAGTCTTGATGAAAATAGGTCCATCTACAGCTCACCAAAATTCTCATAGGTTACCTCAACACTAGCTCTAGCAGCTATCTGCACAAACTGTACCCTAGTTTAAAACAGTTTCTGTTCCTGTAGGACGGCACTCTTGTGACGTGCGGCTGCAGGCAGAGTGTTCTGGGAAATGCAAATGCTTTCTCCAATCGGCACCTTATTCACTTCTTTTCATTACAAAAAAACCAACAACGGAGCAATTTCAGCAAGAATGTACTCTATCGCAATGCACACTGAAGCGATTCTGCAATGGTGAGAAGCTGTCCATGCTCAAAAGCTCTGCTCCCTACTTACACCGTTCCCTGTCCTAGGTGGTTAATTTGTACCCGACGAGCTCTCTCTTCAGCAGCCGGGAGTCTGCACATTTTGTTTTTATGTTGGTCACGGCTGGGATTTGGTGGACTAATGTTAATGCTGGTAAGTATCAATTCCAATAAAGGAACACAGAGGGAGAGTATCTACACTTCCAATGATTATGGTACTCTTAAGAATAATAATAATGAATAAAGTGTGAAGATTCACATTCACGAGTGCTCTAAAAATGCAAAAAATCCAAGAACACTTGCACATTAAAATTTGGCACAGTGTGAGCCTAAAGCGTGCGTAAAGCGTATGGTAGAGTTGTCTGACTTTAAACACCTATTCTGAACAAACATTGATTAAAAATCATAAATTTGAGTATAAAAACTAGGCTATAAATTGTTACACTGTAAATGCAACACTTTGAAAACAAATGCCACATGGAAAACATTTCAAGAAGTTTCAAGTTTGCATTTAATATTAAAAAAAAAAAAGGAATAGCAAACTACTTGTACAATGACATTTCCTATGGTGGAATGTCTTGCAGGCCATATGTGACTCGATATGGCACCTTTAAAAAAAAAAAAATGAAATCACTGTTTTACTACAAATTTTATGAAGCAATCCATTTACGGTTTTTAGTATTTCAAATCTGCTCCTGTACTTTGCTCTGAAGGCATTTGAGCTGGCAAATATATTTCATCAGGAAAGAAGTAAAGGCACTCATGTTTCCAAATGTAAAACTCAACTTACTCTAAGAGTCTTTGCATTTCTGAAGGGAAACTAAGCGGTCATATTAGTTACCCCAATCTAGTTTCACCTCCTTTCCAGAGCTCAACTGTGCTTCTTGAGAACTACTTGACTTTTCAAAGCAAAGAAATTTAAAGTAGTACTGTACAGTTCCCATAACTTGAAAAAAAGCAAAAGTATTGCGTGAAAAACTTCTCTCAGCAGAACTGTTTTATGCACAAAAGCCATTAGGTATGGCCACTACAGTCACAAGAGGGAGCAAAAAGGATCACAATAACTTAGAAAGTTAATCTAAGTTCATAGGTACGACCATCTCAACACTTCTGAGAAATCTTTGCAGTTAGCTATACAAGATAAATAACCCAATGCTCTCTCTAGAAGAGAGTCCAATGGGTCTATTGGGTAGTTTTCCAAATAGCCAACATCATTACATTTAAAAAAAAATAAATTACTGATTTCTTCCTCAAAAGGTTTTCACATGCAGAGTCTGCAGTCTGAAAGTGCAGAAAAGTGTACAATCATTTAGCTTTCCAATCTGGAACAGACAGATAAAGCGAAAAAACCAACATGCGAAGTCACAGCGAAGTATCAGGAAAAGGGAAGAAGAGAAAAAACTACCTTTAGTAGCGTACTGGTCCATGATTTTGTCAATGAAAAGTGTTAAGATATGACTGATAGCATTTTTTAAAACTATTCTGCAATCACCAATGGAAAAAAATCCTATATAAACTTCTACAATCCAATGGAACATTAAAAATAAACCTATCCAGTTAGTTTTGAATGTACGTAACAGAAATAAAGGTCACCCTCCTCGAAGTAACATGAAAGGTCCAAACCAACAGACAAAAGTTGAAGCAGTGACAACTTGCATCCTACTGGGTAAGTTTAAGCATCTCTTTAGGCACTTCACTGGTTCATTAAATGCAATACAAAATAAAGCTATAAATATCAACATTTTGTGCTCTTAAAAATTAGTCAAAAGCAACAGAAACCAGCACAAAAGTGTGACATTTTTGGCAGCTTATTTCTTCCCTTCCCCAATATTACTGGTTGTCCAAGAATGCTTTGTTTTGGGGATGCTTTGGCATCTCAGTATCAGGTTGTCTTAAGCCGTAAAAGCTAAAACAAAACTGCTAGGCCTTAGACAATAAAGAAATTTGGTTTTAAAATTTCTTTATGGCTATATAAGAAGGACACTTTAGCAGTGGCATGATAGGGAAAAAAGCTTGCTTTCTTTTTAAATATTGCACTTTTCTTTTGTTCACTCACACTAATGCATAGAAACTTTTTAAACTTTGAATAGTAAAATTCCATGCTATGAAAAAGTTATGGGAAATCAATTTCTATACATCCAATATGAAAGAACAGATATGCTAGCCTTCCTTTACTTTCCTTAGTTAAAACATTGAGAAAGAAGAGAGTGCAAAAAAACCCACAACCCTATTTTTGGTCAGCCTGTGTATTAACTTTATAGGTGCCAACTAAACAAATTGCAACATGTGATGAGCATGGATATTGTAAGGACAACTGAGGGTGACTGTCAGTAAAACAAGAATATGCATGACTGAAACACAGTAAGTGTGGCTGAAATGGCAAATTGTGAGGCCTCTTCTCTTGGGAAGGGGCACGACAAAGCAGATGAATTTCGCACTTCAGTAGCATGCTGTAGGATTTATCATGATTCATTTCACATTAAAGCGTGCTCAATGTTTGCATCCACATCTCGCATCACCTTCAATTGCTGTAGTAAGACAGTGACTGGCAAGCAGTCTCCAGGAGACACAGAAGAATCCAGTGGGCAATTCAATGCAACGCAGCCCGCGCGTCTCTGTCACGAGTCACGACGTGGTGGTACGTTCTCAGGACAGGCAGAACCGATCTTCTGCTGGACTCCACAAATCTGAAAAATGATTGCTTGGAAAAAGAAGTCTCTAAGCACTTCACTCCGGTGCTTAAAGAACAAAGCGCTAGGATTGGATATAATAAAAACAGTTTTGGGATCCTGACCACTGTGCAGAAATCCATCCGGAAACAATGCAGAGTAGTGCTCC